>NC_141693.1:400784357-401384357 GCF_964263255.1 Lissotriton vulgaris
TGTATATATATATATATATATATATATATATATATATATATATATATATATATATATATATATATATATATATATATATATATATATATATATATATATATATATATATATATATATATATATATATATATATATGCATTATACACATTTCTATTTGAATGACAAGCTGTATAATTTAAGAAAAATATGAACTTTAATTGAACAGATATTTAGATAAATAATTATGCAGTCTCCTTTCTAATAGGTATTTTGCCATAGATAGGGATTGTGAATTTCCTTCAGCTTGCTATTGATAGTGATATTTTATATGTATTTATACAGTCACATTGTGTTACGCATTTTTACAATATTGTGTTTTGATATTTATGATCATGTTTTTAACTTGTAAAATACCGTGAAAATATAACAAGTTATGATCATAGCAATTTTATGGCTGCCAATGGTAAATGTGCCAGTGAATTATGGAAAAGTCTGTCTTCCTTGGCAACTGTCATGTGACACGGAACTCGGAGGAGGGATGTGTGCAAGTAGCAATGCTCAAAAAGTAATTATAGACTAGGCTTCGCATGTGAACACAGGCTTCTGTAGCCCGAAATACGACATCTTCTGTGAGGAGAAAGGTCTAATAAAACATCTTGCCTGAGATCTCTGGGTCCGTCACTCTTTCATCTCCGTAAAAGGAGGTTGCAGGAGTTTGTGAGTTGTTGGATATATATACAAATACGTATATACATATATATATATATATTTTTTTTTTTCTAAAAAAACAAAGATTACAGGAGCATTATAGTTAGAAAAAAAAGAAAACCTTAGAAAGTTGCTAGCACATTATTGTTAGTTCCAAATTTTTCCAACGCAAAACCATAGAATTTAAGCAGTTATAGTTATATTAGCTAACTATAACTCATGCCCTCCACAATGCACTGCTTCTGACCTCACATATTTCATCACTCATGACATGGTCAGTGACATCACTGATTACCTCACTGTTGACATCATCCAATGAGTGTCAGTGTTTCGGAAATTTCTGACACTGAAAGATATATACTGAGTTACTGCATAAGTTAAATTTCCATTCTTCTGTACTACTAATGATATTAGTATTTCTAACATATATCATCTCAACTATAATCCCTTCTTTAAAGCGGGTGTACGATTTACAATTGAGGTAGCCTCTATGCTGACAGATGTCCCCTGCTGATGTATTTGTATGGTAGTGCTTTGCGACAGTCTAAGCTGTTCATTTAGACTTTACTTCACAATGATGGCTGAGTATAGTTGTGTTACATGAAATACTGACCACTTTGCTTAGCCCTCACTCCTTTGTGATGAATGAGTGTAATGATAATTTGCAATACATTAATCTGTTCACTAAGACCTCTCTCTAGGTGGATGGCTCAGTGTAGTAGTTGTTTGCAACAGACTGACTGCTCTGCTGACACCTTTCTCCAGGATGAAGAATAATTTTACTAGTGGTTTGCCAACACAGAGTCCTGTCTGCTAAGAAACTCTTAGGTGGTTGTTGTAGTGGTTTGTGTAAAACTGTCGTGTGCACTAAAACCTCTTTCCCAGTTGACAAAATGTGTGTTTTTTGTTTGCGATAGACTAGTCTGTATGGTTAGACATCTTTCTTTGGTCATTAGTGTTTAGAGTAGTTATTTAGAAGAGACAGGACTATACACTGATAACTCTCTCCTGGGTGATAAGTGAGGGTAGTAGTTGATAAAGTTACTCTCTGCTTTGCATCTCTCACCTGTCTCCTTTTCTTAGTTTAACATACATTAACACCTTGGCTGCTGGCAGTTTTCCCGTCCTGTGCTGGAAATTGCCATTTTGCTGGTGTCATGACGAGCTCAGCTCGTCATCAGCACAGCTCAACCGTGCATCATGACGAGCTGAGCTCGTCATCAGCATCGAAAGGGTTAAATGGTAATTTAATGAAGTATATTGAAGTATATTTTGCTGGATGATGTCCTCAGTGATGTCATTTGAGGTGCTATCAGTGATGTCATGAGTGATATCACGGATCATGGTTCTATGGTTCTGTATGAGTGAAATGTGAACCTAACTATAACTTCCCTGCAGCTTTTTTTTTGGGGGGGGTGGTGAATTTCTAAAAAAAAAATATTTCTATTTTCAAACTATAATTAAGGCTTCATGTTTTCCGTTTTTACAGATTTTTACAGATAAATACAGACCAAAAACAATGGGTTTTCTGTCTGCATTTATTTTTAAAATGGATAAATACAGAAAATTGTGCTTCTTTCAAGTGATTCTGTGCACTATCTCTAATAAATAGTAGCCCAACAGCTGAGCAGATGGATGGCATGGAAAATAAAAAAGCAGGATAATATTTCTTTAAATAATGGCATATGTCAACATACGTTTGTGCGTAATGCTAATATTTAGTGGATGTATTGTTACATAATATTTGGCAGCTTAAATAGCTAAGTCATGATAGAGATCAAAGGATGAGTACACGTCTATCACTTAAATAAATATGAAAATTTACAGTTTTACAACATCATACACAAAACTCAAAATAAATATGGATGAATACAGATAAAATGGCCCAAAAATAAATATGAATACAGAAGTAAATGTTAAAAAATAAATGCCATAATACCGGGAGCCCTAACTATGATATCACTGTAACCTTTGTTTTTTAAGGGAATGTTTATGTTTTAATGCTATTTCCTAACTATAACGTCCCTGTAACCTTTGGTTCTTTAGTGAATTTCATTGTGTTTTTCCAATATAAATTGTACTACAATTTGACCCATAAGTTCAATTTACTAATATATATTTTCACAAGTTAAAAAGTATATTTTATTCACACATCCATTCTTATTATGTCTTTCTTTTTTAAATGTATTTTATAGATCTGCAGATCCACTCACAACCAAAAGCACACATTCAATACGAAAACAATAACACATTTAATACAAACACATGCTATTGCAATTTCTATAGTTTCTATAAGTATATCACTGCCTGTGTGTGGGTGTGTGAGTGACTGTGTGAGTGTGTGAGTTTCTAGATGGGTGTGTGAGTGACTGTGTGAGTGTGTAAGAGGCAATGTGAGTAGCTGTGTGGGTGTGTGAGGAGGTGTGTGAGTGGCGGTCTGGGCGTGTGAGTGGTTTTGTGAGTCTGTGAGTGGGTTTGTGAGAGGCTATACAGGTGTTTGAGTAGTTGTGTGGTTGTTTAAGTGGGTGTGTGAGTGGCTGTGTGGGTCGGTGAGTGAGTGTGTGACTGGTGTGGGTGTATATGACTGTTTGGGTCTGTGAGTGGGTGTATTAATGGTTGTATGTGTGTGAGGGAGTGTGTGTGTGGGTCTATGAGTAGGTGTGTGAGTGGTTTAGTAGGTCTTTGAGTGGTTGCATGTATGTCTGAGTGGCTGTGTGGGTCTTCAAATAGGTGTGCGAGTAGCTGTATGGGTGTGTGAGTGAGTATGAGTGCTTGTGTGGCTGTGTAAGTG
The DNA here is from genome assembly GCF_964263255.1 of Lissotriton vulgaris. Classification (NCBI taxonomy): domain Eukaryota; kingdom Metazoa; phylum Chordata; class Amphibia; order Caudata; family Salamandridae; genus Lissotriton; species Lissotriton vulgaris. The sequence continues at coordinate 400,787,836 of NC_141693.1, forward strand.
TGTGTGCATAGCTGTGTGGGTCTCTGAGTGGGTTTGTGAGGGGTTTTGTGGGTCTCGATGTAGGTCTGTGAATGGCTATAAAGGTGTGTGAGTGGGTATGTGAGTGGTTGTATGGGTGCGTAAAATGGTGTGTGAGTGGCAGTGTGGGAAGATGAAATTTAACGAAGGATCAATGGGATGCAATATAGAAACTCAAAGAAAAGATGAAACAATAATTATAAAACTCTCGGATAAAGGGGGGCACATGGTGGTTCTCAATAAAACACAGTATGAAGACGAAGCTTTATCTCAACTCAACAAAACCAAACATTACACCCCAATCACTAGGCAGAAATATTTGAACAATATCACAGAATTCATGGAACTTTTAACCAAATGGAGAGATGAAGGAAAATTAGATCAGGAGGATTGGAATTTTCTCAAATGTGATCACCCAGAACTAGCCGCGTTCTATCACTTGCCGAAAGTTCATAAAAGCAAGACATGGCCACCAGGTAGGCCAATTGTATCATCCAAAAAGAGTCTCTAAGAGAACACATCATTGTACATTGATCATTTCATTTCACCCATGGTCAAAGACTTAAATTCTTATCTAAAAGACACTAAAGACTTTTTACGTATTATTGATGGGACAAGCTGGGAACCAGACATGCTGTTAATAACCTTAGATATCACAAGTCTCTATATATCTATTGATCATGAGAAAGGTTTATCAGCCATGAATTTCTTTTTAAACAAAGGAGCCTTGAAATTTTGGAAAAATAATCAAATGTTGATGGAACTTGCCAGATTTTGTCTCTACAATAACATCTTTGTATTTTCAGGGCAGCTGTACCTGCAGAAGCAGGGAACCGCGATGGGCACGTGCTTCGCCCCCAGTTACGTGAACCTCTTTGTTGGCTGGTGGGAGAAGCACGTGGCCTGGGTGGGTTCCAACGAGAAATGGATGGAAAGCATTGCGCTTTGGACGCGATACATAGATGATCTCTTCATCTTGTGGCATGGTCCAAAGAGTGAGGCTGTAATCTTCATAAATGCCCTGATTAAGAACGATTTGAACTTGAAATTCACTAGTTGCATTAGCGCTAAGGAAGTGGTTTATTTAGATCTCAGAGTATTTACTGAAAACAACAACTTGGAAACTGCTCTTTATCGAAAGGTCACGGCAGGAAATACTATTCTGCACGCAGGAAGTTATCAGCCCAAAAGAGTGGTGAGTAACATTCCGACAGGTGAATGTTTGAGAATGAAACAGAATTGTTCAACAACAAATGAATATGACAAGGCGATAGTTCAAGCTAAAGAACGGTTTCGTAAGAGAGGGTATTGCACTGGCTTTCTTGAGAAAGCAGAACGGAGATACAATGCAACAGAAACAACTTTACTACTGAGGGATAAAATCAAGACTGAGGACCAAAACGTGAGACTAATTAATAACTTCACTGAAAAATCCTCAGAAGTCTACCAGATTTTGAGAAGAAACTGGAAGATAATGAAATCAGATAGTGTAGTGGGAAATATACTACCCGAATATCCCTTGGTAACATACAGGAGAGGAAACTCTGTGAGGGACCATTTGGTAAACAGCCATTATGAGCCCAAAAAGAAGAAATCGATACCAGTGACAGAATTCTTCCCTTGTATGAAGTGTAAAGCTTGTAGAAACAGCTACAAAGTGAAAGAGTACACAGTACCAGGGAAAATAGCAAAAGTGCCAATCACCAAACTCCTCATTTGTAATTCAGACTACACAGTCTACTGTTTGATCTGTCTGTGTGGCAAAAGATATGTGGGAAGTACGATTCACCCCATCAAAAAAAGAATTCTTGAACATCTCAGGGCCATTAATAATAAAGATTATAATTACCCTGTCGCACGCCATTTTGAGAAAGAACATGATAGCAACAGTAGCCTCCTAACCTTTTTTCGTTTGGATCAGATTACCAAATCCGAGAGAGGGGGGATAATGTAAAAAAAACTACAGACATTAGAGTCTAAATATATCATCAAATTGCAAACTAAGCTACCAGTAGGGCTGAATAACGAGGAAGAGATGTGGGTCCATGTGGGCTAAGCACTGATAGATCATACCCTGACCGGATACTGTTTATGAGATTTTATTAGAACCTGTATATAGTTTCTGTGTAAGAAATAAGAAATGTAAATACGAATAAGTTTTCTTACAATTCAAATCTGCTGGCAGCTGAAGATTATCCCATCCAGGGCGGTATTTAAATCGAGCGGTCCACAAACAGTCAAATGTGAAATGCTCATAGTGGACAGTATAAATAGGCAATCCTCCTTTTCTTCTGTATATATTTGATTCAGAGGAAACTGATAATTTCATGCATTGTAATTAACATGAGACATATGTGTGGTTAACATGGCAAATGAATAATTTTTTGCCTTTTATCCATATATGAATGGAATATATGAATTTGGAATTACGACGTAATGAGCGAATACAATAACGTTTTGAATGTGACTGGGTCCTCTGTAAGATGGCCGCTACGATGAAGTCCGTTGTTTGTTTTTATTAAGTTGCACACGACACTTTCTAGGTCTAGGATCTATGAGCACTGTTTATTTAAACACCTATGAGTAAAGTTGTTGTTGACACTGACGAAGGCGGAAACGCTGAAACGCGTTTGTCAACTATTGCAGGAACGAAAAAAGAAATTCATTTTATGCTCTGACCCTCCCTCCTTTGATGGCTCTTATGTGCATCCGATTGAAAGCGGTCCCAAGGATTGAGGACTGGTGTTGGGGAATACGGGAGTTGGTGCTCAGAGGGTCGGAAATAAAAGCATTTGATCCTCCTCCCGCGAGTGCTGTTTTTCTTTGGAGAATAGGAAGGAAAAGGAGCTACAATAATAGCAAGGTACGCCCCTCGCAACAAGCACCCGTGCTTGAGTGCACGACCTGGCGTGAGGAGGAAGCAGAAATATATATATATATGTATATATATATATATATATATGAAAACTCCAAAGTTCGACTCGCGCAGACTCGCTGGTGGGCGCCGCTTGCCGCAATCTGGACCCGGACCCAAAGTATGTGCATCAAAGTTCTTTTATTGTTCCTTTTCTGTCAAGGCGCGTTTCGCAGCCACAGCCGCTTGTTCACTCGACAATGAGTGTTGCCTTGAGAGTGCATTTTAAAGTGACAGTGCATGATTATCATGTTAGCCATGTGACGGACCAGTTTATAAAGCTGGAAAACATACTCATCTGCCATAGAACAATATACATGTAAAATACATTTGGTAAGACTGTAAAAAAACATGTATGTTAATTACTGATACAATAATGATGGTGTAATGACAAACAAGAGTATTTCTCATTGTATTATTCGGGCGAAAAGATAACAATTGTATCTGCAATGCGAGTTGACTCACGTGGACTAAAAACCAAAAACCAAAGTGAAAATGTGCAAATTGGGTGCTAAAGGGCAAATTGAGTATTGGTTAAAATCCGCTTCTACTAACAACACAGCTGTAGCATTATTCAAAATGTAAATGTTTAAATTGTCGTCAAAAACCATCAGGAGAAAAATTCAAGTTATAGGAATTGCACACTATGTGCACTACTGTCTTCAGTAAAATACAACTATGTAACTTAACCTCCTGGTATACTGAATAGTTAAATACAACTCATATTTGAGGTTGGACTAAAGTGCAGTGCAGATCAACACTATTCATGTCTAACCCAGACTTCACCCCTATATATCAGTCAGTTAACTAAAGTCTCAATGTATACCGATGAAAAAGTGATAGGATGTGCCATTTCATACCTACATACATAAATAACTAAATAAAATATGCATATCTTGTGTAAAGTTATTGATACCCAACAATGCATGTGCATTCGATAGCTAGACTAAATATATTACCGTAACTTGTTGAATATTTACCCACCTCCAACTGTACACGAAGTTTGTCAATAAGGTTTAAATAACTTTATCATTCAATAAATAAATAATGGAAAGGGGCGACCAATCGGTCCCCCCGAACTTATGGCAGAGTACCACGATCCCCCCGGGAAGCCATCTTGGGCGGGAGGCGAGTCTCGGCTGGTATGCCCGAAGCGGCGTAGCCGGGGCGCGCCTTTTCCCGCCCTAGAGTGGGTTGGCCTAGACACTGACGCGGCTGGCCACGCCCAAGGGGCAGGCAGGGGCGGGTTTACGCCCGCCCTGAAGACGGATAAAAGGGGGAACGAGACCAGAAAGCATCCTCTTGTTCCTGTGCTCTGAAGCTGCACCTCCTCGCTGCACGTGAGCTCGAGACGGAACGAAGAGCCAATTTTGAGCGTTGTAATCTTTCTCGTTTGTTTTGCAGATACTCTGTCGGAGAATGCCGAAGAAGGCGGGAAAACGAATGACTACCGAACAGATGCTGCGTGTTCTCATGAAGGAGATGACCGACCTAAAGAGGCGGATGGATAAAAATGAGGAAGGGGGCCCGAAACGACCTTTGGAGGGAACGGCCCCGGGTGGAAAAGGCAAGAGGCCCAAGAGAGGAGCAGCTGGGGGAGATACCCCGGGTCCCAGTGTCCCGCTCGAAGCACCCACTCCTGTGCCGGAGGAAGGGAATCCGATTCCCGTGGTGGTCACCCCCGTGTCCGGGGAAGATATGCCGCCCGAGCTGGCAGCACAAGTAGCAGCGTGGTTGGGTAAAAGTAGCGAGGGCGCCACGGCTGTCGACGCGCAGGTGTTAATGAAGCAACTGCGGGAGACTCGTGAAGCAGCGAGGGTACCCACGCCGGCCGCGGCCTTGGAGAAGCCTCAGGGGACGGTTTTAGTCGCAGAGACAGCGTCCAGTTCAGGTAAGCGGCCATTGCCGATTGCGAGGGAAGAGTCGGCACCCTCTCGAAGGGAGAGGTTGGGTCAGCATGTTCCTTTAGCTATTAAAGAAAAGATATGGGCAGGGGAATATGTAAACATCTTCTCGTTGCTTACTGATCATTATGAGATGGAGCATGTTAAAAGTCAGAAGGATCTCATGCATCCGAGTGTTTGGCGCGCAAAGATGGCCGCCTTTAAGGTTAATGAAAACATTGGCAATTGGGGCAAGGCATGGGGGATTTTCACATCGATCTTGGGAGAACGGAGGCCCGAATTGCTTCCCGAATTGCCAAGTTATCAGTCACGGATCATGGGGTACTCGGTATCACACGAGGGTAATCATTGGTTTTGCTATGATAATCTTTTCAGAAAAGCAAAAGAACATGATAAAAACTTAACTTGGGATTGTTATGATTCTGTGTCCTGGTCCAAAATGAAGGAGAATGGTATGTTGAAAGTGCCATTAGTAGGGAGTAATGTGGGCGAATCCTCCCGCCAGTACGCGGGGACGCCCTTTCGATCAGGTACGGGTACCGACAATCACTCGAGGCCTACCGGTAATACAGGTAAAAAGGGGGTTTGTTGGAATTTTAACAGGGGTAAATGTACTAGGCCCCAGGGATCGTGTAAATTTAGACACGAATGTAGTGGGTGTGGGCAATCATCCCATCCTGAGTCCATGTGCAGAGCCAAAACGGGTGATAACGGGGGTAGAGGAGGCGCCAAACAGGTCTAACATAGTCCGAGGGGCGCCTTTACCTACCCCGATTGATACCTTGGCAATGATTCCCTGGCTCAGTGAATACCCGGATCGTGCTTCTGCTGGGGTGTTGCGGAACGGGTTTTCATATGGTTTCCGCATCCCAGTAGGGGACTTTCAGGGTGTGGAAAGATGCAAAAATCAGATATCGGTCTTACAGCATACGACCGTGGTACAGGAAAAGATCCGGAAGGAGGTTACTCGAGGTCGAGTCGCCGGTCCGTTTAGTGTACCCCCGGTGGCTAACTTTGTTTGTTCGCCTTTAGGAGTGGTCCCCAAGAAGGACCCGGGTGAGTTTCGGCTGATACATAATTTGTCAGCCCCACGTGGTCTTTCCGTAAACGAAGCGATAGACCCAGAAATATGTTCGGTACGGTACGCATCTTTTGATGAGGCCGTGGCCATTTTGAATCGCCTGGGGCCCGGTGCGCTGATGGCAAAATCTGATATCGAGTCAGCGTTCCGGTTGCTCCCGGTACATCCAGACGATCAGCGTCTACTGGGTTTCACGTTTCAGGGACAGTATTACATGGATAGGTGTATGCCGATGGGATGCTCTATTTCTTGTGCCTATTTTGAGAAATTCAGTAGTTTCCTACAATGGGTCTTTACTAAGAAGACGGGTTTTCAACATGTGATGCATTATCTTGATGATTTTTTGTTCCTGGGGGCAGCCGGGGATTCGGAATGTGGTTTTGTGTTTTAATGAATCAGTTTGGCGTGCCATTGGCACCAGGTAAGACGGTGGGTCCTTCGACCTGCCTCGAGTTTCTGGGGATCGAGTTAGACTCCGGAGAAGGTTGTTTTCGTTTACCAGGTGATAAAGTGTTAAAGTTCAGGGCATCCCTGCAAATGTGTATGAGTGAAACTAAGGTTAAACTGCATCAGCTACAGCAGTTAGTGGGGCAGTTGAATTTTGCCCTAAGAGTTATACCAATGGCCCGCCCCTTTTCCCGTTCGATCGCTCAAGCCATGGTCGGACTGAAGGAGGGCCATCATCGCACAAGGCTCTCGGCCGAGGTCCGCCAGGACATGCGCATTTGGTTGGCATTTCTGGCGGATTTCAATGGTCGAGTCGTCTGGAACAAACCAGCCGTGTCCTCTAAGGAACTGGGGCTATGGACAGATTCGGCAGGGAGTATAGGTTTTGGTGCCATTTTCGGTACTCGATGGTCTGCACAAAAATGGCCAGCATGGTGGCGAGACAGTGGGCTGATAAGTAACATTGCCTTCCTGGAACTCTTCCCCATTTTGGTGGCCCTGAGAACGTGGCCTGAAGGGTTCAGAAATCACTCTGTGGTATTCTGGTCTGACAATATGACCGTGGTTGAGTGTATCAATAGCCAGGCAGCATGATGCAAATGGATTTTGAGACTGCTCAAGGAAATTGTATTATTATGTATGCAATTGAATGTACTATTCAAAGCGAGACATGTCCCGGGGATAATGAACCAGGCGGCTGATGCCCTTTCTCGTTTTCGTATGCAGGCTTTCTGGGGTTTCCTTCCCACAGCGGACCCGGAGCCAGCACCCTTTCCCGAAGCTCTCTGGTCTCTCGGTGCCCCGAGCTTCGTAACCTCGTGGGAGAGAGTTTAGCACCCAGGACGAGGAAGGCATATGAAGGGGCGTTCCTTTCCTATTTAGCCTTTTTGGGGACTGCTAGAGGGGACCTTTGGGGGCAGGAGGAATGGGTAGTGAACTTTTTGATGTCTTTACATCGGGCAGGGAAATCGGTGGCCACGGCCCAGAGGCATCGGGCTGCCATTTCTTTTGTTGCTAGGGCTCATGGGATACAGGACCCGACAGCGTCTTTCACTGTGCAAAAAGCGCTACGAGGGTGGCAACGCCTTGAGGGTCACAGAGTAGACGAGAGGCGCCCGATAGGTTTGGACAGGTTAGCACAGTTATTATCCAGACTCCCTACAACATGTTCATCTCACTTTGAGACAGTGTTATTCCGAGCTGCTTTTACGCTAGCATTTCATGGAGCTATGCGGGTAAGCGAATTAGTGGCGAGGAACAAGCAGGATGTTACGGGAGGGTTGTGCGCAGAGCACGTTCAAATCAGAGGGGAGACGATGACTGTCTCTTTTGTAAGGTCCAAGACCGATCAAAGCGGGATGGGCGACTGCATAATTATACACAGGATTCCCGGGTCGTCCATGTGCCCAGTGAAGTGTTTAGAGGATTATTTGACACAAAGGGTGGCATCATGGGGGGGACCTTGTTGAGACACGCAGACGCCGCCCCACTGACAAGGTTTCAGTTTCAGCGGGTGCTTGCGATGTCAATTACAGCTGCGGGCTTGAACCCGGGCGAGTTTGGGACCCATTCCTTTCGGATAGGGGCTGCTACAGAGGCTACAGCCAGGGGTCTGAATATGGAACAAGTTAAACGTGTGGGGCGTTGGTCCTCCAATTGTTATAAAAGGTATGTGCGTTTGCACATGTTGTGAAGCTGTAATGATGTACTCACGCTTCTTGTTTTTGTTTGGTTTTCAGTTACGCAAGCCTACGAGGCGGGGCGGACTATGCAGTCGACCCTACACCGGGCCAGCGGTCAGACATCACCGGCTGTTAAAAAGGAGGTGTGGGTCGTGGGCCACTCATACGTGAGGCGTGCCGCGGACGTATTCAAGGCAGGTGACATGGTGCACGTGGCTGGGGAATACGGGTACAGTGTGTCCTTCTACGGAAAGGGCGGTCTCTGTATTGACCAGTTTCAATCATTTTTCGAGGGTTTGCTAGGGCGGACGAGGTCACCGCCGTCTGTAGTCATAGTACATCTTGGAGGCAATGATTTGGTCACCACTGGTAGACGACTTCTCCTGGAGGCGATGCTTTCCACTGTAAGTTGGTTAGCGAGGAGAGTTCCAGGGTGCACAATTGGGTGGTCCCATATGATCCCACGAAAAGTGTGGCGGGGGGCTTTTTCTGTTTCTGCTGTAAATCACTCTGTGAGGAAAATTAATAACAAAGTAAGTAGGTTGTTCCGTTCCAATGCACTGCATTCTATCGCGCATGGATGTATTAATGATGACAGTATGTACTTGGGGGACGGTGTTCATTTGTCTCGGATGGGGAATGAGTTACTCATAGGAGACTTCATAGCTTGGCTGAAGACGTTAAAACATGACCTTTAGGTAGGAGTGTGGTGGGGGGTCCGGATAGCCGGTCAACTATCCGGACCTGTGGCGGTAAGGTCATGATCGGTGAGCACTAATTGGAAGATCCCTATGAGTGGGCGTCACCCATTACGGATGGGGGCGCTCGGGGGAGGTGGCCATTGGCCCCTCAATGGGGAGGCGGTCCCTTCTAAGGATGGGTCGCCGAAAGGAAAGGGAAGGCGGTCAAGGCCCCTTCATGGGTAGGAGGGGTTACAGCCCCCTCCTGGGGAATTTCCCGGGGCCAGGACGTCTGCGACGGCAGATGTGGTAAGTTGTGTGGGGTTTGGGGGGGGGTCTACGCTACCTTCTAGATACCTCACACGAGTCCTCGTACGACCTTTAAGTGGCGTCGAGTTTTATTGGGGCCCCCGTCAAGTCAAGGGAAATTGGTAGTTGCACTTGAGGTATGCCTCCGTGCCGCCCCTCTCAAGTGAGGGGGATATGTCTGGGTTAGGGATCTTGACACCGGTTACGACCTTGCCGTTGACCCTTAAACGTTAGGATGTACAATTTCAAAAGTTAAGTAAATGTTTGGTAGGATGTTAGTTCGGCTAGGAGAACCTTTGTATTAGAGGATATGTTAAGGTTAGCCAAACATCACAATGTGGTAATGAAATTGTACATAATATGAAACTGTTGATTTAATGTTTTAATTTTGTTTCATATTTTAATAAATACGGCCCGGGAGGGTCACTCCCTCCCGTCTCCAAAAAACTTCAGAACTGTTTCCGGTTTCCCATCCTTGGGGATTGTGTTGAGAGGGGGTGGCGGGTATCTCAGCCATATGGAAAGGGGCGACCAATCGGTCCCCCCGAACTTATGGCAGAGTACCACGATCCCCCCGGGAAGCCATCTTGGGCGGGAGGCGAGTCTCGGCTGGTATGCCCGAAGCGGCGTAGCCGGGGCGCGCCTTTTCCCGCCCTAGAGTGGGTTGGCCTAGACACTGACGCGGCTGGCCACGCCCAAGGGGCAGGCAGGGGCGGGTTTACGCCCGCCCTGAAGACGGATAAAAGGGGGAACGAGACCAGAAAGCATCCTCTTGTTCCTGTGCTCTGAAGCTGCACCTCCTCGCTGCACGTGAGCTCGAGACGGAACGAAGAGCCAATTTTGACCCACCCACCAGCCCCTGAAGACAGCGAGTGGTTTTGAATAAAGTTTGATGGATAAATCTGATTTTCGTTTACAGGTTGTGGTATTATCGTGAAGATTTTGAGTATGCAATAAAGAATGATCGATTTGTGTTATGTTTTGCAAATAAAGTAATTGTGCTTTAGTGTTCAGCAGTAAGCATGCTTTGAATAAAGTTGTTGTTGATACTGTCTGTTATATTTAGTGTTTAGTTATTTAGTTAGCATTGTCGTATTATTTTGGTCGGGCGGTAAGGTCATGATCGGTGAGCACTAATTGGAAGATCCCTATGAGTGGGCGTCACCCATTACGGATGGGGGCGCTCGGGGGAGGTGGCCATTGGCCCCTCAACGGGGAGGCGGTCCCTTCTAAGGATGGGTCGCCGAAAGGAAAGGGAAGGCGGTCAAGGCCCCTTCATGGGTAGGAGGGGTTACAGCCCCCTCCTGGGGAATTTCCCGGGGCCAGGACGTCTGCGACGGCAGATGTGGTAAGTTGTGTGGGGTTTGGGGGGGGTCTACGCTACCTTCTAGATACCTCACACGAGTCCTCGTACGACCTTTAAGTGGCGTCGAGTTTTATTGGGGCCCCCGTCAAGTCAAGGGAAATTGGTAGTTGCACTTGAGGTATGCCTCCGTGCCGCCCCTCTCAAGTGAGGGGGATATGTCTGGGTTAGGGATCTTGACACCGGTTACGACCTTGCCGTTGGCCCTTAAACGTTAGGATGTACAATTTCAAAAGTTAAGTAAATGTTTGGTAGGATGTTAGTTCGGCTAGGAGAACCTTTGTATTAGAGGATATGTTAAGGTTAGCCAAACATCACAATGTGGTAATGAAATTGTACATAATATGAAACTGTTGATTCAATGTTTTAATTTTGTTTCATATTTTAATAAATACGGCCTGGGAGGGTCACTCCCTCCCGTCTCCAAAAAACTTCAGAACTGTTTCCGGTTTCCCATCCTTGGGGATTGTGTTGAGAGGGGGTGGCGGGTATCTCAGCCATAATATATAAATAGGATATTCAGTGATCTCATCCTGTTTTTTGACTCTTCGCACAATCTGAAAGATATCAAGTTTTTGTTCCTTTTCCACCCTAAAACGTATTCTTTTGGCAATGGTCATGTCACGCCTTGACTATGGCAACATCTTGTACACTGGTGTCCCTGCTTACGATCTCCGGCGCCTTCAACTGGTCCAAAATCAAGCTGCCCGACTTATTTATAACCTCCCCAAATCACATCATGCTACTCCCTTACTTAAAGCCCTGCATTGGCTCCCTATTCGGGAACGCGCTTTTTTTAAGATGGGCTGCACAACTTTTCATGCCCGCGCAGGAACCGCTCCAGCTTTCATTCATTCTGAAATTAAATCCTACACCCCAAGCAGAGAGCTGCGTTCCTCTACCCAGTCCCTCCTCTTCGTCCCTCGTTTTAGAAAGAGGAAATCTGGAGGCGTGAAGTTTTCCACCCTTTCCCCAACCTTTTGGAATACCCTCCCTCTCACTATTAGGTCTTCTGCCTCCTATCTTGAGTTCCGCAAAAGTGCTTAAGACTTTCCTCTTCTCACAAGCTTTCTCGCCCTAGTGGCCTCCCCTAACCCCCCTGGGCCTGTATCCCTAGCGCCAAGAAACCGCCTGGTAGTCGTGCGCTTAATAAGTATCTTAACTTCAACTTCATAAATATTAACCTTCATATAAATATATACATATATAATACACTCAATATAAATATGTATACAATGTTCATATAAAATTCACACATAATCAGGACACTTAAGCGTACACTCCTGTGTACTCCCTGAAGGGGTATCAACATGTTCACGTTACAATTAATACTTGGCACTAAATGGTGATAAGAATTAAAATGGAAGAATTAATCAGAATGCACAAAAAAGGGGTGATCAGAAACTAATATGGACCAAATGGCACTAAGAGTCAATCACTAGATATTAAACTTAGGTAACTGATTCTAAAATGTATGAGGTGTTGGAGGAAGGGAGAGTTGGATAATAGGGTTCAGAACAGGATATTTAGAGACATGTGTATAGGTCTTCTGTAATGTTCAATCCATTTGGATATTTGGTATCTAGTTGTAGAATATACCTGGTCTCTAACCTCCAGAGTTTACTTTCACAAACTCCGCCCCTTTTGCTAGGTGGTATAGCATCAAGCAGAAAGTAACTGAGGCTCTTATTGTTGGATTGATGGAATTCCTTGAAGTGCCTCGCTACTGGGTATGTGTTGTCTGCATTAGCTATGGCACGGAGATGTTGGAGGATTCTTTTATGGGCCTGAAATTTCGCGCTACCAATATAGCGAAGGCCACATGGACATGAAAGGACATATACGGTATACTCCGTCTTACAAGTCAGCAGTTTGGTTATTTTGTAAGACTTCTGGCTGAATGGAGTTGTGTAAGATTTGGTGTTAACTCCTTCGACGCTAATGACAAAGCCAGCTCGTCATGGGCGTTACCTGCGCTGCGCGGATGACGAGCTGGCTTTGTCACGTTACGCGGGATTTTTGAAAATGCCGCACACAGCGGGAAAAGCCGCCGCGGCGATGCGGTTAACTCCATGTACACATGCTTTACAAGTCTTACAACATATGAACCCTTTGTGTGTCTGCAACCATGAAGTGTTTTCAATCATTTCCAGCTTGTGATGACCAAATAGTCTCTCATGGAGGGCGCACGACTATGGGTAATGGACACCCTCTGCGGTAGCAGGGGTCCAATTACCAGATCATTTAGAACAAAGGGCCAGCTAGTCTGCACTATTTTGTTAATCTCTTTATGCTGACTGCTGTAGCCCATTATCAGGTGGAACACGGGCGTGTTGTCTGTTTCAGGACCTGAATTAGAGCTGGCAGTGGTTTCTGCAAGGGTTTTATCACTAATTAGTTGGTCACGGTCAAGTAATCTAGTCTTTGTGATAGCTTGTTCCAATGTTTTGGGCATATGTATATATATATATATATATATATATATATATATATATATATATATATATATATATATATATATATATATATATATATATATATATATATATATATATATATATATATATATATATATATATATATATATATGTATATATTACCTACTGGCGGTCGCCAGTAGGTAGTTATAGTTAGGAATTTTTTTCAATGTTAAATCTCAAAATTCTATTTGGAATAACTTTGGCGCCGGTTGACGAATCTGCCTGTAAATTTCCTCAAAATGGCCTCGCGGCGCCCCGGTCCTTCCCTGAAAGTTTGGGGGGGATATGTCAAGCGGGGGCCGAGATCAAAGGGGGGTCCCAAAACGCGTTTTCCCCATGTTAATTTCCATAGGGCGGTCGACCTCACTTTTAGCCCGAATGGCTGAATGGATTTCCACCAAACTTGGCAAAATTGTAGGGACTGGTAGCCCGTTGTGCCTTTGCTATGTCTCAAGATATGTGCTCCAGTGGATTTTGAGTAATTTAGGTTCAAAAAAATATATATATCTATAGGCGCACCCCGGTACGCGCACCGGGGAGCGCTCCGGGCGTGCCACGCGACTTGCGCACGGAAAGCTGATTGGCTCACGGGTGTCTGTAAACATTCGAAACAGTCCGGAGCGGCCGCCATGTTGTGTCTCGGTAGGATCGAGACACAAGAGGTGGCATAAAAAAAAGGGGGAAATGACTATAAGGGGGCAGAATAGACCCTCCCTGACCCCCTAGGTTTGATGTGGGGAATTTAAAAGGGCCCCGCGGGGCAAAAAAAAAGTAATTTTTTTTTCCGATTTTTGCGGGGGAAGGTCCCGGTACGCGCACCGGGGAGCGGACCGGGGATCGTACTAAGGGGAAAAAAGAATGACAGACTTTTCAAAATTGTATGTTTATTAATTGTTGTTTTTTTTTTTTTTTTTTTTTTTAATTTAAGTACCAACATGTAGGTACCAATGCAGAGTCTAACATTTAATATACACCGTCTCCTTTGTAGATATCTTGCATGTTGTTACAGAAGTTATTGTGGTATATGGAATTCATACCATAGTCTGTCAGGAAAGCAGAAACAACATGGAGGCAGGAGATGATAAAGAGATGTTAAATACACATTGGAGATAATATAGTGGGAGAAAGGAAGTAACTATCAGCAAACTTACTATGTAACACAAAAAAGTTGCATAGTATATTTTAAGTCTCACTTTATATTATATCTATTTTGGTACTATTTCATAATTTACATATAAAAAAGAATAATGTCTCAAACAATTTTTAATTTTTAAATAAAAATTTATTGTTGTGATTTTTCAAAATCTAAAAGAATTTGCAACATTAATTCATCAGGTATGTCCTCCTTTTCATTCCATGATTCAATTTCTTCTACACAATTAATTAAGTCTTGGTCCAGAGAGTGATCCAAAAAGTCTATTTCATCTTTGTCTTCCTTAGGATTGTTTTCCATATTAATTTCAAATGAAATATTAATTTCATTTTGTTGCCCTTCCATTTTCTTGCTGTAAATTGCATAAAAAATAAATATATCAGTAGAGATAGGGCACTTTTGGGTTTAAGTTCAGACAGGTACTTGTGAGTTTTTAACAGTGAAGTTATCTTTGGGCAGTGTATGGTTTCAGGCAGGAAGTAGAACTATTAAAAAGTGCCTGTGATGAAGCCTAAGTAAATTCATAATTATACCAGAGAAGCCTAACTCAATCCATAATTATAATAGACAAGCCTATCTCAATGTCTAACTCTTACAGAGGGACAGTATATAACTATCTGAAAACGTTTTCCCAAATTAACTTAAAGTGCATAACATAGTTCTCCTTTCAAATTAACAACTTACCTTCTTCAAAGTAGTTGAAGTTTTCTGTCAAAAATTTTTCCAAATGTACCTTAGGTAGTTTTAGTCAAAAAGTCTGTGTTTCCCTCTCATTTTTCATATATATTCATGTACTTAACCAATCAAATGTCAGCACATAAAAGTACAAAATGTAAGTAACATTTTAATTGGTTGAAAATTCAAACAGTTTCATATGTGTTTTTGTCATGTAATTTACCTCAGGATATTTAGACAGGGCTACAGCCCAAATGGCTCAATGGAATACCACCACATTTGGGTAAATTGTAGGGACTGCTATGTAGTAGGGCGTATTCTATATTTGGTGTAAGTGTCTCCAGTGGTTTTTCTGTAAATTACTTTCCCACCTATTTTTTGGGAGAGCTTACCGGTGCGCGCCCTGGTACGCGCACCGGCAGCGTTACAGGAGTCCTCCATTTTGTGTTTCGGTACAATCGAGACACAAGATGGAGGACAAACAACGTTGGGAATGGGTAGAAGGGGGCACGGTAGACACTTCCTGACCCTCTAGGTTTTCTGAGGGGGGTTTAGAAGGTTCTTTTATGTCCACCCCCCAAAAAAACATTTTTACATTTTTCGCGGGGGAAGCGCCCGGTACGCGCACCGGGAAGCGTACCGGGGAGCGTACTTTGGTGAAAAATAGTGAAAAAAGTTAGAAAAAGAAAATCATTATGAGTGATCAGAGGTAGGGTAGCCCTGAAAAGAGCTTTTGGGTTCTGTGGCTGATTTAAGTACCTACAAGTAGGTTCCAATGCACAGTCTTAAATTCAGGAGGAATATTCTATTCCCCTCATCTGAGAAGTGCACACCATCTCCTCTGTAGATGTCTTGCATGTTGTAATGCAAGTTGTTGTTGTATATTGAACCCATTCCATAGTCTCTCATGTAAGCAGAAACAGATTTATTCACATGTTTCCGTGCTTTCTCAAATTGTGGACTAAATTGGTTGGACCAGTTCCATTTCTGTCTTTGGCATATATTGGAATATACCAAGGCAGTTTGTGGAAAAAGTGTCATCAATTGATCAAAGGTGTCCTTTAAAAGCATTTCCAGACCTACCCCAGTCATAGTGCCCAAATCATTTCCACCACAGTGCACTATTAAGAGGTCAGGGTTTGGCAGATGCAAAAAGGTTTTCACCAATGGTATCAATTGGTGACATCTCAATCCTCTCTGGCCAATCCACTTGATTTCCACATTTGATAAATCAAGGTTGTGATAATTTCTGCTTGCTGCATACCTTTGAGCACAGTGGATGTAGCAATGTCCAATAATCCATACAGAATACATGATGTGAGAAGGTTCTGGTGCAGTCAGATGAAGTGTGGGAATGAAATGACAGTTGGAACAGTAGGAGTTTACAAAAAAAAATTTGTGGAGTTTCCCTGCTGTTGAATCACAAGCAATGATTGGTGGATTCAGATAGTAGAAAACTAAAAGTTAGGGTGCATGTTTGTGTTGTGTGAAAGAAGCAATTTGAATGGTTAAGAAAAAGTCACTAAAAGCAATAATGCCCTGGATAAGCTGGTGTATTGAGAGGTCAAACATCCTTGCTGACTTAATTTGCAACATTGTAGAATCTTTTGAACCTGAGAGTTCAGGTAGGAGGGAGTTGCCCTGGTAACAGATAGAAAGGTCTGAGAGGGGGAAGGGTGTTGGTTTGAAAATAGTGAGGGAAGACTTTTAATTGGTTGAAATAAGGCATATATGTGTGTAGAATTAGAGATTTTCTATGCCAGTCTTGGTTTCAGTGTATTGAGTGCACACCTTTTGCTCTGCTAAAGAAAAATTGGTGTGTGTGTCTGACACTGTTCTCAATCTCCCAAAGCATTTGTAAAGGTAAGTAAAGATTCATTTAATTTAAATAGAGACTTGTTTGCTCTATGGAGAATATTTGGAAGCAGATAGTGAAGTTTCAGTAGTGAAATTGATTGCTTGTACATAGGACTTGTGCTGTGTTTGTAAAAAAGTTATTTAAAAAACAATTTTGGGGTAAAAGAATGGCTTTTATATTTTTGAGAAGTAATTAATAGTGTTTGCCTCATTAAATAAATATATTTGAACCTTTTAGAATGATGTAACTTGCATTACCTCAGATTTGGAAGCAGATTGAGATTCTTTTTTATTGGTTTGTGGCATGTTTTTGGGAAATGCTTGCTATGAACATTTGCAAGATAGGGGATTTGTATTTTGTGAAACAGTGAGGTTTCAGTAGTGAAATTGAATGCTTGTACATAGGTCCTGTGTTGTGTTTCTAAAATGTTATTCAAAAAACGATTTTGGGGGCAAATCAATGGTATTTACATTTGGGCTTCATTTATGATTGCTTTGTGCTGCCAGTGCATCACTTTAAACATGGGAAAAAAAGTGACGCTCTGGTGGCGCAAGGCCTTCATAAATAAGGCCCTGAGTTTCTTTGCTGTTGGTTTGTGTCTTGCTTTTTGATAATGCTTGCTATGAACATTTGCAAGATAGAGGATTTGTACTTTGGGAAACAGTGAGGTTTCAAAAGTGAAATTGAGTGCTTGTACATAGGTTCTGCGCTGTGTTTCATAAATGTTATTCAAAAAACGATTTTGGGGGAAATCAATGGTATTTACATTTGGCTCTTATTTATGATTGCCTTGTGGCACCAGTATGTCACTTTTAACATGGGAAGAAAGTGATGCACTGGTGGCGCAAGGCCTTCATAAATAAGGCCCTGAGTTTTTGTTGTTGTTGGTTTGTGTCTTGCTTTTTGATAATGCTTGATATCAACATTTGCAAGATAGAGGATTCGTATTTTGTGAAATAGTGAGGTTCAGTAGTGAAATTGAGTGCTTGTACATAGGATCTTCGCTGTGTTTCTAAAATGTTATTCAAAAAACGATTTTGGGGGAAATCAATGGTATTTTTATTTGGCCCTTATTTATGATTGCCTTGTGCTGCTGGTGCATCACTTTAAACATGGGAAAATAGTGACGCTCTGGTGGCGCAAGGCCTTCATAAATAAGGCCCTGAGTTTGTTTGCTGTTGGTTTGTTTTTTGCTTTTTGATAATGCTTGCTATGAACATTTGCAAGATAGAGGATTTGTATTTTGGGAAACAGTGAGGTTTCAAAAGTGATATTGAGTGGTTGTACATAGGTTCTGCGCAGTGTTTCTTAAATGTTATTCAAAAAACGATTTTGTGGGCAAATCAATGGTATTTACATTTGGCCCTTATTTATGATTGTCTTGTGGTGCCGGTATGTCACTTTTAACATGGGAAGAAAGTGACGCACTGGTGGCGCAAGGCCTTCATAAATAAGGCCCTGAATTTTTTTGTTGTTGGTTTGTGTCTTGCTTTTTGATAAAGCTCGATATCAACATTTGCAAGATAGAGGATTCGTATTTTATGAAATAGTGAGGGTTCAGTAGTGAAATTGAGTGCTTGTACATAGGATCTTCGCCGTGTTTCTAAAATGGTATTCAAAAAACGATTTTGGGGGCAAATCAATGGTATTTTCATTTGGCCTTTATTTATGATTGCCTTGTGCTGCCGGGCATCACTTTAAACTTGGGAAATAAGTGACGCTCTGGTGGCGCAAGGCCTTCATAAATAAGGCCCTGAGTTTGTTTGCTGTTGGTTTGTTTTTTGCTTTTTGATAATGCTTGCTATGAACATTTGCAAGATAGAGGATTTGTATTTTGGGAAACAGTGAGGTTTCAAAAGTGATATTGAGTGGTTGTACATAGGTTCTGCGCAGTGTTTCCTAAATGTTATTCAAAAAACGATTTTGGGGCAAATCAATGGTATTTACATTTGGCCCTTATTTATGATTGCCTTGTGGCACAGGTGCGTCTCTTTTAACATGGGACGCACTGGTGGCGCAAGGCCTTCATAAATAAGGCCATGAGTTGCTGTGGTATAAACTTTAATATGTTGCAAAATAGTGTTTATATCGTTTGCTTTTTGTCATTACTTTGTTGTTTGCTAATAGTGGTCTTTAATGTGTTATTTTTTTCAGAACCACAGATTGAAATCAACATTTTAAAAGCAAGCAAAAATGCCGTCAAGGCAAAGGAGTAGAAAAAATACCATACATAAGAGAACAAAATCATCAAAGGAATTAAAGGAATCCTCTACAACAAGTACTTCAAAAAACACCAGAAAAGCTCCTGGTAAGACAATTAAGTCTTTTCTTCGCAATTTATGTAGATCAAAAAGAAATGTTAACGGTAATGTGAAGATCCAGAAGCAGAGAGCAAATCTAAAAAGGAAGGAGAGGCCCTCAAAAAAATTCTCTATTAGAGCATGAGAGAAGAGTATGGATAGCAATAGAAGGTTAAATCAATTTAGGGACATTCGTAGATGAATGTTTCGCAATAGGGTAGTTTTACATTTGCTAAAAAATGAAAAGAAAGGTAAACAGAGAGCTGCTTTTTACAAGAAAAAGAAAAGTGTAGAGAAGATTGTTGATCAGGCTTTTGAAGTTAAGAAAAAATTATTTATTTTAGTAATCAATAGAATTAGGATACTTAATAAGGCAATTGATGTTTTCAAATCGAACAGTAGATGGAAAAGAATTATTAATCGGACTAATTTTTGTGAAGTATTTTCTGGAGAATGGATGCATAGTTCAAGTTCTGAGCCATTTTTTAATGAGGAGAGTTACTTTCAGGAAAATGATTTGGTGCATGCAGTTGACACCAGTGGTCGAGCATATGAGGTGAAAGATGGTTGTGTGATGGAAAAAGAGAAACTTATGTCTAGAGATGCAGAAGAGGTGTTAAGTGATGAAGTTTTAGGGAGACGTACTAAGGGTCCAGTGTACACATGGAAGTGCAGTAGTATTTGTAGTGTGCGACAGGATTCAATCGATTTGCTTCGAAATTTCTTACGTACATATAGTAAGAAAAGTCTAAAACAAAAAATGAAGATCTTGCAAGAGTTAGATCCTTGCAGAGTGAGAGAAAACACAGGTTTGCATGGGCATTCACTGGCTTGTCTTTCTAGAAAAGTATGTCAGAGTGTTTTTCATCATTTTAGGATGTTAGCAGTGCATCATAGTAAGGTGAGGAATTTTGTGAGAAGGTTGTATTATGTGAAAAGTCCAGCACTTAAGCTTAAACAGTTAAACAGTGCTCTTTTGCATGTATCTGAAGTAGATGTGAAGACTATTTGTGAAGAAATTAAGTTTTGTTATTTTGGGAATAAAGAGGACAGTGTAGAAATGGATATAGTAATGGATGGTAATGTGGAAGACAATGTACAGATTTCAAGTACAGAAAAGTTTGACGAGGAAATTACCAAGTTTAAGGTGAAATCAAGTGAAAGGCCTAATTTAACTTGTGTGTGTTGTCGACTGACTCATTATAAGATTCAGACTAGGTTAGTTGATTTATATGCAAAAAGTGAAATGGAAAACAATAGTGAATGGAAGGATTTTGTAAGTTATTTGTTGGTGGAGAATTCTTTTGATTTGAGTTTTGATCAGCGTATTTGTAATTATTGTTTTAACAAAATTAAATGAAAATAGAATGCCTGCTAGAGCTGTTCATAATAATCTTCAGTTGATAGATATTCCTTCTGAATTGATGGATTTAAATACTTATGAATCTATTTTGATTCAATGTGTCCATCCTTTTCAGGCTATTGTTCGCATGGAGCCTAAGATAGGGAAATTGCCTCCTACAGATTTACAAAGAGGATTAAAGGGAAGAGTGGTTTATTTGCCTCTAGCTGTCAAGAAAAATATTGATACAATTGTTGTAGAAAGAGTAGAAGAGGATCCTCTGGTTATTCTAGTTAATGGGGTTCCGACAAAGAGTAAAAAAATCTGGCAAGATTTAGTGGATGTTAGGAAAGTCAAAAAGGCAACGTTGTATTTGGTCAAAAACAATGAGTACTATAAAGATGTAAGTGTTGGAGCAGAGGAAACAGCTACAGAAGAAGACAGTGATTGTTCAGTTGGCCAAATTGAAAAAGTTGATGTGTCTAGAAGTGAAGAAATATATGAACATTATACTGTTCATCCTTTGCATTCCAAAGAAGTAATGTGGAATGCAATTAACTTGTTTCAAATGAAAGCAGCAAAAGGAAGTCCTATTAGTGTATGGGAAGAAAGTTTGGAAGCTCGTTGTTTTCCACAGTTATTTCCAACAGGTCGAGGTGGACGATATGACGATCGACCAGTTCAAATTCCTGCAGCTGACTACCGGACTTTAATATTATATGCTGAAGATCCAAGGTTTTGTCAATGCATTCCATATTTGTTTCATCTACTGTATGAAAGTGATTTGTCTGGGCTTTCTTATGCAGTTAATCATATAATGAAAAGTGGAGCTCATCTGCAAAATGTTTCAGCAAGGGACTTTATGGAGAAAGTCAATCTGCAAGACAGTATTTTGGAATCTCAGCTAATCAATCTCATGGCATGTCAGCGTGGAACAAACCAGTATTGGTTCCGTCGTCATGGGGAATTGAAATGTATGCTAAGAAACTTAGGAACTCCTACATGGTTCTCACTCTTAGCTGTGCTGAGTATGCATGGGACGACTTACTTCAATTTCTACGAGAGGCAAATGGAAACATACAAAATATAGAATTGAAAACACCAGGAGAACTGTGTTCTTTGGATCCAGTGAATGGTTGCAGATATTTTAATCATAGATTTGAAGCTATGATGTCTTTTATTACCAACAAAATAAATCCTCCCCTTGGAGAGGTTTGGATTTCTTTTGGAGGAAGGAATATCAAGCGAGAGGTGCTCCTCATATACATATGTTGTTATGGATTAAAGATGCACCCAAATTTGGATCAGATTTGGATGAAACAGTGATGAGTTTCATTGAAGAGTATTCAACATGTGCTGTTCCGAAAACTACTGAAGAAAACAGTTTAAGGCAACACGTTTTACGTTTTCAATCTCATCGTTGTGGAAAGTACTCTCGTAGAAAATTAAAAAACAAGGAAAAGTACTACATGAAATGTCGTTTTGCGTGTCCACGACCAGTGATTTCTAAGGGAAGAGTAAATAATTTGATGTCATCTCTACGACATACTGTGACGAGGAAATCACCCAAAAATACATATAATTTAAAAAGAAACGAAGAGTCCAAGTACATCAACGACTACAACCCAGTGATTTTGTCCATGTGGAATGCTAACATGGATATTCAGTTCATTGCTGACAACTCTATTGCTGTGGCTCGATATGTGACATCTTACATCACAAAAAAAGAAAAGACAGAACTGAAGGAAATGTGGGAGGACATTTCACATGAAAAGAGTCTAAGCAAGAAATTATACAGTTTCAGTCTAAAGATGTTGTCGCATCGAGAAATTGGAGCATATGAATGTTCTGATCGGTTATCATCAGCAAATCTCTATGCCAAATCAAGAACAATCATTTGTATGAGTCTAGGTCTTGCTGCAACACGAAACCGAGTTTTGAAATCTGTACAAGAAATTGAATATTTGGCGGAGAAAGAACCAAACAGTACAGATATTTTGAAGACAAATATGTTGGATACATACTATCCAAATAGAAGTACTCACCTTGAGAACACTTGTTTGTATGAAGTTCTGCAAAACTACAGTTATAAGAGGAACATCACAGAAGATATCAATAATGGAAAATATGCTGTCATTGGGTATGAAGGATGTGTAGTGAAGCAGAGAAAAGGCCATTTGATTAATCATCGAAAATTGAGTTGCGAAGCTCCAGACAAAAGAGAATTTTACTATTTAGCTCTTTTGCAACTCTTTAAGCCATGGCGTACAGAAGAGTAACTACTTGGAGATTTTCTCTGTTATGAAGACTCTTTTAATGCAACTAAGGATACCATAGAATGTCCTGTTTTTCCAAATTATCTGCAAATGTTGAACGAAGAAATAGAGCAAGAAACCACAATTGCTGAAGAGATTGCTAGAGACAGTTCTCAAGACAGTCAGAGTTCTACTTCATTGAGTCGGGATCCACTAGGAGGACCAATTATCCAAAATGAAGCTGCAACTGCCATGGATGAGGTGGAAAGAGCTATGGAACAAGCTCAAGAGGATGGAGTTAACTTAGAAGATTTGGTAAAGCAACTAAACGTTGAGCAGAAAGATATATGATGAAGTTACGGAACAGATTGAACATGGATTCAGACATGAGAAAAAAGTGTGCTCATGTACATCATTTAAGCCTGTTCGACTGTACGTAAGTGGAGAAGCGGGAACAGGAAAAAGTTTTCTGATTAAAGCCATTGCAACTTATTTGCAGAAAAGGACTGAATCACCGCTGTCTTGTTTTGTAACCGCTCCAACTGGACTGGCAGCACATAACATTAAAGGGATTCCTCTACATCGTTTACTGATGCTGCCAGTTGAGCATGATAATAAATTGCATTACAACAAGCTATCTGGAGATGCGTGTTCTGAAGTTCCCAGAGTCTTGAAGAAAATGAAACTTCTTATCATTGATGAAGTAAGCATGGTCTCAAATCTAATGCTTGCTTTTGTGCATTTGAGAATGCAAGAAATTCTTAGAACAGAGTATGATGTGTTATTTGGAGGAAAACACATTATTGTTTTTGGAGATCTACTGCAGTTGACTTCAGTAAAAGGACAACCAGTGTTTAAAATGCTTACGCATGAAGATACCAGGAAGTCCCTTGGAAGCATTGGAAACGTTAATATATGGTTAAATTTTAAATATGCTGAACTGCTTCAAAATATGCGACAGGCAAAGGGTGAAGATTATAAAAATATTCTACAAGATGTAAGAATCGGAAAAGTAATTGAGCTTGGAAAAGAAGCTTTACATGCTCGATTAATTTCAAATTTGTATCCAAATGAAAACATTCTTCCAGAGAATATTTTTTTTAAAAATGACTGAGAAGAAATCTGGGATATGTTTGATGCCAACTCTGCAAGAATGTTCCATCTTAAGCAACAAAATGTTAAAGTTAGAAAATGAAGAGATTGTGAAACTGGAAGCAATAGATAAAATAGAGCATATGGGTGCAACAATTGTTTTGTCAGAAAATTTGAAAACAAAATTGGATTCATTAGAGAAAGGTATTTCTAAAACAGCTGGTTTTGAAAAGACTCTAAGGGCCAGATGCATCATGCAAACAAATAGCGAATCCTTAATTGCGATTATTAAGGAATCGCAAATAAGGACTCGCTATAGCCAATGCATGATGTGGATTGCGAAAAAACAAGGAATCGCTAAAAATCATAAATACTTTAGCGATTCCATGTAAAGTAATCGCAATAGTAAAATAATTCCAATCGCGCATTTTGCGATCCCGCAATTTGCGTAATCGCTAATTGCGATATCGCAATTAGCGAGTTCGCTAAAAGCGGGAGCGTGAAAAACTACAGAGTCGCATTGGGAGCAGGCTGATGACATCACAACCAGGAAGTCAATCAGCCCATGCTGCCACCTGTGCACAGTTGAACTCTGAGGCAGAAGCTGAGTGCAGGGAGTGAGAGCAGAAGCAAACAAACAGCAGGTTGCTAACTGGTGGAGACAGCCATGTCCCAAACAGCCACAGAGGAGGGAGCAGTGGCCAGGAAGCGCAAAATAAAATTCAGTGAGGGTGAACTTGACATCCTCATTGAAGAGGTTGCAAACAACCACGAAAAGTTATTTGGCAAGCTCTCCCATAAAGTGCCAGAGGCAGACAAGAGGAGAATCTGGACCAGGATCAGGGACAAGGTGAATGCTGTGGGGGTCACACACCGCAGCATTGATGAGCTCAACAAGCACTGGTACGACCTGCGCAGTCGTGCAAAGGAGAAGGTTGCTGAAAGGCTGAAGGAGGCGAAGGGGACTGGAGGAGGAGGCCCAACAGTCCCAGACAACACACCCCAGGAGGACATGATTGAGGGCACTATTGATCCTGAAGCAGTCGTAGGAGTGACAATCCTGGACACATCTGGGGCAGCCTGTAGCACACAAGGTAAGATGCATGACTATCAACAGCACAAAGCACATACTGATAGTGCCCAAATGTGATTTCACCTGCTAAAATTACGGCTAAAATAGTGCTGCACACATTTAACATAGGGAGCCCAATGCATCATGGGACTTGTAGTCAGTAGTACCCATGTGCCAGTTGGAATCCAACACAGTAAGCCCAAATGCTAATAATAAGCAGTACAGTGATAGATGAGAGACAGTCATAACAGAAAAGTGTCATTTTATTAAGGTTGCAGAACTATTGAAACACATGTATATAACATAGCACTGTTTCACATCACAGATGCAGCTGAAGGTAACACTGATGACAGTGATGTTGAAGAGAGCACACAGCCCAATCAAGAGACTGCGGCATCAAAACCTGTGTCACCACCATCCAAAGGAAAGGCACCAGCAAGACGCAGGGCCACAGTTGCACCACTACAGCCAATGGAGGTAGAACAGCATACATCTAGCACACCTACTACAAGCCGTGAAAGTGCCAGTCACACACCAACACCGCAGGCACATGTCCGGTCAGGATCACGACGCAGACCAAGGAGCCCTACTTTGTCCCAGGAAGCAGGAAGTCACAGTCAGTGGGGTGGCGTGGAGTCGCAGATGGTGCGGGTTCAGCGCGTGCAAGCTAGGCACATGGGAGCAATCGACCTGCAGATGACGAAAATGAACAGTAACATCACTGCAATGGCTGACAGTGTGAGGGAGCTCACAACTGCCATAGTGGAGGCTCACAGGGAATCCAACAACGCCCTCCTGGAGGTTGCACGTGTGATGCACGAGGGACACAATTCACAGAGGAAGAGGCATCGGCAGTTTCTCGCATGCATGGAGGCTTATACCAAGTCAAACACCAAGATAAGCACTAGCGTGTCACACCTGTCACGTCGGTCTGTGGGAATGCAGATTGACATGGCCCATTGTTGTGGGGATGTGTCCAAGGCACTGGGGCAAATTACTACAGCTGTGGAAATGATGCAGGCTAGCACTAGTGTTCAGGGCGACGTTACAGGGGAAGAGGGTAGTGAGGCTTCCAGCCTGAGCAGCATCAGTGCGCCACTCAACACTGTCAGGAGGAGCAGTAGCCGTAGGCAGGCACCTCCCGCAGCATCTACGAATGCAGATGCTGAAGCAGGAGAAAGACATTTGGGTGTGAGAGGGAGGAGACGGTAAAACAAATTGGAGGGGTGTTAGACCTCATGGTGACGTAACCATGTTCAAGACATTCTTAGTGACTGCATGACAAGTCCTTAGTGTGTCTCCTCTGTCCATTGGTGCATGGGGTTAATGTGCTAATGGACAGCATTTCAGGTTGTATTGACACCCCATACCGCCAGCCGTGATAATAAATAGTTAACCTTCAAATGCAAATGAGTGTTGTGTGTCATTGTTACATACCTTAGAAATAATGCTGGGTGATGTCTGCACGTTTCCTCTGTCCCTCCGCTGAACTGGCAATATGTGCACGGCGTGGTTGTGCTGGGGGCTGGTTGCCCTCTGTGTCAGATTCCTCGATGGGGATGCCTCTCCTTGTTGCTATGTTGTGCAACATTGCACATGCAGCAATTATCCTGCAGCAGGTTTCCGGTTAGTACAACATAGCTCCTCCAGTTTTATGCAGGATGCGAAAGCGACTCTTGAGCAATCCAAATGTCCATTCTATAACGTTACGTGTCCTGATGTGGGCTGCATTGTACCTCTGTTGTTGTGGACTGGCTGGGTTCAGGTAGGGAGTCAAGATGTAATGCCTCACCGCGTATGCACTGTCACCTACAGAGTAAGAGGCAAGATGTCAGAGTCACTTATGCATTGCCATGACTAAGTCAGTGATGTGTATAGTATTGCACTTACCTAGCAGGTGTCCATTGCCAAAATCTCCCCTGAGCAGACGTGTGTGCAAGCCGCTATGGCGGAAGATGTATGAATCGTGAGTGCTTCCTGGGTATTGTGCGACAAGGTCGGTGATGATGTTTTCCGCAATGCACACTGCTTGAACATTGATTGAGTGATATGCTTTACGGTTGCGGAATATATACTCATTCACGGCAGGGGGACATATGGCTACGTGGGTGCAATCAATGCATCCAATCACGTGTGGGAACCTTGCTACTTGGTAGAAGTCCTGTTTTGTTTGGCTCAATTCCTGTGGGGTTGTGGGGAAGGAGATGTGGTTGTTGATGACAGTCATCATGGCGGCCAGGAAGGATTTGAAGAACCGCGAAAGGGAGCTCTGTGATACCCCTCCTGCTTCTGCCACTATGTCCTGGAAGCTACCTGAGGCAAGGAGGTGGAGGCTACATAGCACCTGGACATGAGTAGGTATAGCCTGGCTCCTATGTGTTTGGCGCTGCAATAGTGGGTCCAATTCATCTATTAAGTCCAGTATCATAGCAGCATTCATCCTGTACTTATCATAAATTTGCTCAGCTGTCTGTCCTAACAATGTGATGCGCAGACGGAAGATTCTATCCTGGATTCTCCTTCTGGCCTGGCCTGCTGCAAGTATCCTTCTCCTCCTCGCAAATATGTAGAGTCCTGCCATTGTGGAAGGCCACTGGGGCCTCATGGGAGTGTTTAAATACACCTCTGATGTCAGGCAGGTGAGTGGGAATTTTTTTTTTTTTTTACCACCTGATTGTGATTCCCTGTAAACTGCTCTTGCTAAATAGCGAATAATGACGGAATCGCAATTTGCGATATTACATGCATGGGAAAAAGCGATTTTATAGCGAAATCGCTATTTGGATATTGCGATTTCGCTATATTATTCGCAATTTCTTGGTTTCTCGCTACTTGCGAGTCGCAAATGGGGTTTGGCTTTGATTCTGCGATTATATTGCGATTTCGCAATTTTGCGTTTGCGATTTTGCTTTTTCTAGCGATTTCTCTTCATGCATGCCGTTTCTTTCCTTTGCGATCGCAATTGGTAATTCGCACCAGTTGCGCTCGCAATTTTGGTTGATGCATCTGGCCCTAAATGTGTGTTTAAATTGTCGTATCATTTTGAGAAGGAATTTAAATGTTGAAAGAGGTCTGGTAAATGGAGCAATAGGTTATGTTGTTGATTTTGTGAATTATAGAAATAGAGATGGAATTGAATTTTTAAAAATAAAATTTGATGGCATTGAGCAAGTACAACAAATCAGTTGTTGTTCTGCTAGATTTTTGCTTGTAAAAGACTTATATGTTCGCCGAAAACAGTTTCCTGTTTGTTTGGCATATGCGGTGACAATTCATAAATCTCAAGGTTTAAGTGTAGATAGTGCTTTGGTGAACATTGGAAGATCTGTGTTTAAAGAGGGTATGGCATATGTGGCATTATCACGAGTCAGAACTTTATCAGGATTGTACTTGATTGAGTGTGATGAGACAAAGATTTGTGCAGATCTAGATTGTGTTAAAGAATACAATATGTTAAGAAGAGAGTATGCTCCACATTTGCCTCAATATCCTCTGTTTGAAAAACCTGTGGTAGGCCGAAAAAGAAGAAATGAGGATACTTGCAGTGAGGTAGGAGCAAAAAGACAAAAAGTAGATCAAACTGTAATTCAAAACAGAAAGAAAAAGGATTCTGATGAAAATGTTGTTGGATTTTAGTTTGAAAACAGTTCTGGTGTCAACTGCTATGCTAATGTAGTGGTTAATGTTGTTTTTTTTCTTCAAACTTTACAAGAACAGATTGTTGAAAATCGGGATCAAAGATTGTGTGGTTTATTGAATTCTGTGTTTGAGAAATGTAGCAATGATAGAACAAAAATAGAAAGTGTAACAGAAATTCAAAATATTTTAGATATGTGTTCTGGTCAAGATAAATTTTCACAGAACATTCAACAGGATTGTCAGGAATTTTTAATGTATATGTTTGGTGTTTTGGAAGATGAAGGTGTAGATGTAGATAATCTTTTTAGCCTTTCTTATCAATGGCAGCATGACTAGCACCAACTGTAGTTCATCAAGTACTACTAGAATAGACACTGAAAGATTTATAAATTTGACTTTACCAGACTGTAAATCAGTGTCATTTAAAAATCTAATTAAAGCAGCAGATCATAATATGGTGTGTACCCAATGTAAGTAGCCAATGCTATCCACATTATTTATACAAAGTTATGGTCAGTCTATCATTTTAGTTTTCCAACGATGTAGACCTGATGGAACTAAATTGACAACTTCTATCAAAAATTTTGTGGCTTCTCAATTATCAATTTCAGGAAGAACCTTTACAACTGTAGCTAATATTTATCATGACGGTTCTTCGACAACATCGGGACATTATACATGCTATTTAAAATGTCAAAAAGGTTGGAGTTACTGCAATGATTCTCATTTGACTTATAAACAACGTTTGCCTTATGACTTTAAAAATTCTTACCTAGGGTTTTTAAAACCAAAGTTTTAGTAAAGGTAATTGGCCTTTGAAGACGGGAATAGTTAATAAAAGTTAGTTAGTTAGTTAGTCTAATGTTTAAAATTATTTATCTCATATAGGTACTGTAAGTGGATCTCATAGTAAAAAATACTCATATATCTGACACGATTTGGCCGTAAGGAAAGTGTGAGGTATGATGTTCTTAGATTTTTTTTCATAGGAAGTCGATGAAATGGAAGTTATAGAGAACAGCAGACTTTTTTTCCACCAAAAGGACCTTCACTATCTTCTATTTGGCCTCAAGGAAAAGTAAGTGAATCAAAGATTAGTGTACATATATGAGTTGTAAGTTTTTATGTTTTTTTTTAAACACAATCTTTTAGATTGTGTTTATTTTTCCCGCTGTTATATGATGAAGAGTTTGAACTCACTAATTTAAGTGAAATATATTCTGAGAACAGCAAAAATAAACAATGTAACATATTGTATAAGTCATTCTAAAGTTTGCATTGTGTAATTATTATTGTATTCCCATTGTCTCACACTCATTTTCCTTTTTCCACCCTTATTTAGCTCTCGTTACTCACTTACACTGCCTTTTTTTCACTTTGTTTCATCGCTGTTCCTTTACTTCACTTCATTCACAACTCCTCAATCCAATTTCAACTGTCTGTATTTTCTCTCTCCCTTCCACCACTTTTCATCTTTCTCACATTCTCTCAGTACCACTGCTTTAGTTCTCTTCCCCTCTCTTTCCTTCTTTTGCTCCTTTACTCTTTTTCCTTTCTCACTCATTGTACTGCAGTTCACTCAGTCCTTCCCTTTGTCTTTCTGTGTACTTACTCTCTCACTCCTTTTTCCTCTATCGTTCTTTGTTAACCTCATTCCTTTCATCCCTTCACTCTGTGACTCCCCTTCACTCACTCTCAGTCATCTTCCATTCCACTTTCTTATTAATAGTTCCTCATTTAGACTCCTCTCCTTTTCACTCATTTTCCTTTTACTTTCTTCTCTTTCCTGATTTCGTTTTGGTATCTCGCATTCTTTTAGTATTTTACTTATCTTCAGTAATTTGTTCTCTTTCTATTTCTTTTTCCCTCTTTTTTCTCTTTCTACATTACTTTATTTCTGTTTTTGTATCCTTCACTATTGCTTTATTTCTTATTACACTTTTTTATTTTTTACCTCTTGACCTGTTTCTTCTATTTTAAGATATATATTTTACTAATTATAACTTGTTTTTTCTTTTGTCTTTCACAGATACAAAGTGTAGTTTAAAGATGCAAGTAAGTTTTCATTAATTATATGGTAAGTGTGACTACAAAATGTAGTTTATCATCACCCTTTGTTTTAACCTCACCACTTTTCTCTCACCCTACCTCACCTCTGTTTTCTTACTCTGCTTCCCTCGCTTATTCTTATCCTCCATATTTACTTCTCTTTTCCTTACTTTCCTACCACATTCTAATTCTTTCAGTGCCCCTGCTCACCCACACTCCCTCTCTTTTCTTTTTTTTCTGCTTCACTTAGTCCTTTTCTGACACTCCTTCATTTACTCTCTCTGTTCTTTCTCTCTGTCACTCCCCATGTCTTACCCTTATTCACTTTTATCCACCCTCTTTCACTCCTCTTTACTTACACTCACTGCTATTTTCTTTCCCTCCGTCACCACTGTTCCTTTTCTCTGGTTCCGTCACTACCTTTCATTCCTCATCCTTTACTCTCCTTCCGTTTACTCTCATCACCCATTCACATTCTCCCAGAACATCTGCTTTAGTTTTCTTCCTCTTTCTTCTCTTCTTTTGCTCTCTTATTCATTTTCCTTTTCTCAGTTACTTCCTCTTATACCCTTTCTCTGTTTTACTATCTATTACACAGTCCCTCTGTGTTCCTCCCTCTAGCTCTCTTTCTCTTTACACCACTCTCTTTGTCCCCATTCCTCATGCTCACTCCTTCATTATTTTTTTTTTATTTTTTTTTGTTGGTGCGCTGACGGGACGCGCACCGGTACGCGCACCGGGAGCGCTCCAGAGTGAAATATAAAAAAAGAATATACTTTTAAAAAACAAAATATTATATTAATATACAATATAGGATTCATTTTTAGAAAAACATACCTTTTTAAGCTATAGATATTTGCGAAAAAATAACTTTAGAAATTCACTAAAAAACACATAGGTATGAATGAGGCACTATAAAAAGTTAGGAATTAGCAGTTAAAAAACCTATGAAATTCACTGAAAAAACCATAGGTTTCACACCAGTTATAGTTAGGAATTAGCATTTAAAAAACCTATGAAATTCACTGAAAAAACCATAGGTTTCATACCAGTTATAGTTAGGAATTAGCATTTAAAAAACCTATTAAATTCACTGAAAAAAACATAGGTTTCACACCAGTTATAGTTAGCTGGAAATTTTACTGACATAAAACCAATAAAATTCCCACGTTATAGTTAGTTGGACTCACTATAACTTGCGCGTGTAATGCACTGCTGATGACATCACATATTATATCACTCATGACATGGTCAGTGACATCACTCATGACATCACTGTAAGCGCAGGACAAAAATATATCTTGGGGGCTTGCGAGGGCCCCCGCAGCCTTGGGGACCACCACCTCCCTGGGGCTTGTTTTTTAATCTGTGGGTAACCTCCAAGGCCCCCCAAACCCCGGGGACCGCCACCCCGGAGTTTTTCTTAAATATGCGGGGGGACACAAGGCCCCCGGCTGCCCCGGGGACTGCCACTTCCCCGGAGCTTGTATATTAAAAATAAATTAGAGTGGGGGGCCTCACGGACCCCCCCCCCTGAGCCCCGGGGACAGCCACCTCCCCAGGGCTTTCTTGATTGCCATGTACTATGGCAGGGCAGGAGCTGTGTGGCTCACGCCCTTCCATAGCAAACTCTGCTTTGGTTCATTGAAGCGAGAGCAGGGAATTGAAGTGGACTTAACCCCTCAATTTACAATGCACCAGGAGGCATGTTTGCACACTTGTTATATCAGTGCCCACCCCCTCCCTCCTAAGGGTCCCTGGAGGCCAACTAGCCCACCAGGTACCTCCAGTAAGCCCCACAGAGCTGCGTTGCAGAGTGGTGCAAAAAGGGGCATGGCCTCGGACCACCTCTCTGCAACCCAGCTCTGGGGCACAAACTAGAGGTACCTGGTGGGTTAGTTGGCCCCCAGGGACCCTCAAGATTCAAAGGAACTTAATCCCCCAAGTTACAACGCACCAGGGGGCGAGTTTGCACAGTGGTGCAGGAAGGCAGCGGGCCTGATATAACAAGTATGCAAACCACCGCCTGGCGCGTTGTAAATTGGTGGATTAAGTCCCCTTCAATCCTGAGGGTCCCTGCAGGCCAACTAGCCCACAAGTACCTCCTGTAAGCGCCACAGAACTGTTGCAGAGAGGTGGTCCGAGGACACGCCCATTTTACACCACTCTGCAAATGCGGATTCTGGTTCACTGCTGGTGGGGCAATGAGGTCCTCTTGTGTCCTGAGGACCTCAGGACACAAGTGGACTTCATCCCCTGAGTTCACTTACACAATCACTTACACAATCAGGCATGCACCTACTAAATCATCCATTCAGACACTTATACAATGACTCATTCTTCAATACACCTTGGCATATATATATATATATATTCACTGAAAAAAACATAGGTTTTAGGGGTGTTATAGTTAGTTGGACATTTCACTCGTACATACCATTGAAATTCCCCGGTTATAGTTATTTGTACTAACTATAACTTGCGCGCCCGCAATCCACTGCTGATGATGTCACATATTACATCATTCATGACATGGACAGTGACATCACTGATGACATCACTGATGAAATCTCAAATGACATCACTGATGACATCACTGATGACATCATCCACGTGACAATATGATACATCTTATCATACACTAGTATAATTTTTCAACACTCATTATAAAATATGAAGTACCATATTTGAAACTATTGACACACCAATACAAGGCTTCTCACTGGATGAAGCAGATCTAACAGGGGCAAGATGGCCACTGCTAGGTTGTAGAGAGCAATCGCACATCACTCTCTCTCTCTCCCGAACAGAACGCGGATGGAGCACTAAGCTGGACATGCTGTGGCTTCTTGGGTGATTTCAGGGTCAGGAACCGGCAGTTAAAGACCACGGGCAGTGGTTAGATCGGGCGATAATTATTTCAGTCGAGTCACTGAAAGGCTGTGGAGGAGACTGCACAGAGAGGTGTACAACTACAGAGCAGCCAGGAAAATGTCACAAAGAGCGAGGCAAGACAAGGATAAAGAAAAACCTCTGCCGACCCCGTCCAGCATATCAAAGGGGTTAGGACAAAGGGATAATTAAAACCCTGGGGGCAACGCAAAGATACCTCCAGCAGGCAAGCGGTCGGCGGCCCCCAACAGTGCGGCAGCA
This sequence comes from Lissotriton vulgaris, assembly GCF_964263255.1. Taxonomy (NCBI): domain Eukaryota; kingdom Metazoa; phylum Chordata; class Amphibia; order Caudata; family Salamandridae; genus Lissotriton; species Lissotriton vulgaris. The sequence goes on from NC_141693.1 coordinate 400,821,302, forward strand.
AAAGCGCTTCAGAAGAAGGCTGAGAAAGAGAAAAGGACGGAGTCGAAAGGGAAGCATCAGGAGCAAGAAACTTGCGGAGCAGCGAGTGCAAAACCACAGCGGATTAACAGTGCGGCTAACAAAGATAAAGATAAATATATAATATTCCGTCAGCCCACCTTGACGGAATCATTTGCTGGTAAACCTCCTGCCCCCTCCGATCTTGGAAACATAGCAATGGTAGCAACCAGAACGCCAGAAAAACAACCTTCCGGCGAGGACACTGACACGGAGAATGCCGTCCTCGAGGACGTAGGAATCCAGGCTGCTAGGCAACAGATCGATGCACAGACGCGCCCGAAGCGAGCGTCACTTGCGGAAGATAGACAGACCTTCGAGCGGCAAGAGGTGAGCGGGGGCACGCCAGAAGGGGCAGAGGCTGCACAGAGGGGGTCAGAGAGGCCCATTAATCTGCAAATGATGGATGCGCTGCTCCAGGTCGAGGCAGGACTTGGCAGTGCGAAGATGGCTGATTCAGATTGGGGCAGTATGGTAAGCCTTGCATCAGGGAAAGAGCATGGAGACACTGTCGGTGAGAATAAAGGAGAACAGAGGGGGAGGCTCCACCGAGGGGGATAGGTTATTTTCTGTCAATGAGGAATCAGATTTATCACCTTCAAGCGAAGGAGAAAGTTTTACAGAAGATAACTCGGACTCAGAAATTAGCTTTACTGGCTCGGGGGGTAAAAACACGCAAAAAAGGAGGAATTCTTTCCCTAGACGCCCTGAAGGTGGTGACTCCCCTTCAAGTATGAACAGGAAGGTATTATGGGATTATTCAGCCACCTCTAAGATATACCAGGAAGGCAACCACACAGGAGGGGCAACAGCAGGGGTTAGCAATGAACCACCGCAGCATGCTGCGTTGGACTTATTGTTTAACACATTAAAGCAGATGCAGGGGGAAGCCAGAGCCGAAAGTCGGGGAGTGAGACAAGCAACGAAAAAAATCCAAGGTTCACTCAGGAAAATCAACAGGAAATATGAAGTAGTGGAAGAAAGAGTGACTTAGGTGGAAGAAAGAACTGGGAGACTAGAAGATGATGTAACGGAATGCCAGTCATTAAAAGTGGAGCACGAGAAAGCAATGGATGATCTTCAATGGAAGATTGAGGATTTTGAGAATCGCCAGAGGCGCAATAACGTTAGACTTCTTGGCTGGCGTAGGGGGTGGAAGGGCAGGACGCAAGAGGTTATGTTATTAAACTATTGAAGGGAGCTTTTCCTGAGGCGCAATGGCAATGGGAAACAGAGGTCCAAAGGGCACACAGATTTCCACACATGACTAAGAAAGGGAGAGATGGTAATAAGGATAAGTTGCCTAGGGCAACGTTGGTTTTTCTGGGGAATTTTTTGTCAAGGTAAGAAGTGATGGATGAGGCCAGACCAGACAGTAATAAAACATATGATGGGGTTACTTTTTTCGCAAGGCCTGATTTTTGTCATGTCACGGTGGAGAGAAGGTGGAGGCTCAGGCAACTGATAGCACCCTTTCAAGGGCAAGGGTCAGAGGCATACCTGTTGTTTTCTCCAAGACTAAAAGTAATTACGAGAGGGCATATCAGTATGTTTTTCTCAGAAATTAAGTCTAATCAGTTCTTAGAGGAACTAAAAACTCAGGGAAAGGGTCTCAGTAGAGATAAAGGTCCAACCACAGGCCCGTAGGGAGGCCACAGCAAATATGTAGGCCTGTAAGGGAGAGGGAGAGAAGCGGCACTACAAGCTACAGAGGTCACACATAGGTCATGCCTGACTTATTTGCCTGTAGAATGGAGGGAGGGTTCACAGAGGGAGGGAGGAGATTAGGGGTGGGCAGGGGGGCGGGGGATGATGGGGGTTCAAGGGAGACACGGTAGCTACAGCACAGTACATGAGAACACAGAGACACATGTATTTGACACTAGTGGTAGTAGGGAAAACAAGGGGGAAGTTGGTAAGAAGGATGGAAACACCCAGCAAATACACATGACATTAAGGATTGCTACAATAAACATCTGTGGCCTCAATGATGGAGGGAAAAGGCAGAAGGTGGCTGCTATGTTGTGAAGGTTAAAATTTGATCTCATATGCCTTCAGGAGACCCATATCGAGGGGAATAATAAGTATATGCTGGACCAATTAGGTTTTGAGGTACTCGCCCATACAAAACAAGGCACAAAGACAAGAGGGGTGGCCATCCTAGCTAAGAATGGAGTTTTTAAGGCCTTGAGGAAAAAGGAGGATCAATGGGGGATGTGGGTAGTTGTGGATGGTGAATCAGGGGCTGGAAGATGTACATTTGTTTCTATATATGGATCCACTGATGATGAGCCAGAGATATTTGAATTTCTCGATTCAGAGCTACCATTGTGGCCAGAACCGGTAATTTTTTGCAGGGATTTTAATATAAATGGGCAGGATGGGCTAGGCACAATGAGTGGGAGAGCTTAAGGGGGCCATAAAAAGCGGACATGCCAGGCTATATGTAATCTAGTACGACATAATGCATTAGTCGATATGTGGGCCCAGAATAACCCAGCAGGGACAGGTAGCACGTACTACTCGGCACCACATAGGATGGTTGCTAGGCTAGATTACTTCTTTATTTCAAGCCCATTGGTTAGTAGGAGCCGGCTGGAAAGGTTGCCAAGGTTACTCTCAGATCACAACCCACTAGTTTTAACGATCACAATCAGCAATACAAGGATGAAGGAATACTTATGGACCTTTGAGAAGGGGCTACTAAGAGAAGAAGGTTATATCAATCGAATTCAAGATAGGATTGTACTTTTCTGGGAGTCTAATAGGGAGACAGCCCCTCCCGGCACTACCTGGGATGCGTTTAAGGCTGGAATTAGGGGGGATCGCTGAGCTACACCCTACATAGGGATCGGCAGGAGAAGAATAAGCTAGATAGAAGTCTTAAAGACTTGACACACTTAGAAGATCTTCTCATCGGGGCTATAAAGAAGCAGGAATCATTAGATGATATTCTATAAAAAATCGAGATAATCAGAGCAGAGGCAAATGAAAGTTTAGCTAGGAAGGCGGCAAGCAACTATCTGGCTAAAAAAGAAAAATGTTACGAGTACAATGAGAGGGTAGGCCATCTATTAGCAATTCGGACGAGACAAAATCTGGCAGCGGGGGAAATAAAAGAAATTAGCGATGGCTTGGGGGGTCTTGAATAAGGTGGAAGATGTTAGGGAGGTATTTAGGGAATTTTATGCAAACTTGTATGATTAACAACTACTATTGAATTCTTAAACTTGGGGGTTTGTGTGTTTATGCTCTTGCCTCAGCCGACTTTGGGCACTGTTACCACAGCATGTGTTAAAATGAGATCTTACAGCGCGCATGAGTAATTGTTTGCTTTACCTGACTCCACGCTGGATTTTGGACGCTGCTTCTAGCGCAGCTGCCATATTGGGGGAAGTAGGTTGGCACGCTAGTGTTTAGCATCAGGTGACCTGCCTTGCCTCTATATGACCAGCCTGCCTCCGAGGATGTGCAGCGGACGAGTGCAGCGGGCGCGCCTTATGCGCGCCGGAGGTGCGCCAGAGGTAAGCCCGTCTGCGCCCGTCCGCGTCCCGGAGGCGCCCGGGCCCAACATCGCCATTGCTCCTTCAGCCCCCACCTCGGGAAATATACAGAGTTATGATTTTGCAACTCTTATCAGTCTTAGGGGAAATACCGGCTGTGATTGCCTCGTGCCTCTGTGTGAACCCTTTAGCGAGGTTTTAAATTGTGCACGATGCGGGTGGACCGTTAGTACCGCACCCCTCAGACCGGCCACTGTTGGTATGACTAATCCCTCTGATTTGCTGCGGACTAAGGGTAGGCCCCTCTCTTGTATGCTTCTTAATACTCGATCCGTGGGCAAACATGCCCTAGATCTTTTTAACCTTTTAACTGAGCATAAGGTGGCATGCCTCTATTTAACAGAGACTTGGCTGGGCGATGCTTCAAGTCCTGATATCTCTACTGCCCTTCCTGCGAACTATTATATGGTGAGGAAATACCGTGCTCTTTGTAGGGGCGGTGGTGTGGCCATTGTGGTAGATAGGCAATACTCCTGCTCTGTGGTTGAGACAGAGGCTATTGCCGGAGTGGAGTCACTTGGTTTTTGCCTCTCTTTTTCCTCTCACCAGTCGTGTGCTGGTTTGTTGGTGTACAGACCTCCGGGCTACCTTAGCTCCTTTTATGAGGACCTCCATCTGGCTATGTCCCCATTGATAATGAAATATAAGCACTGCCTACTTCTGGGAGATTTTAATATCCATATGGATGATGCAGAGGCTGTGGACTCCTTGAAACTCCAGGATGTAACTAGAGCCTTTGGCTTTTCCCCATATATTTTTTCTGCCACCCATAATAAAGGCATATTCTGGACCAGATATATTCTTCTCTTCCGGTCTTGTCCTTCCCTCCGGTACCCTTGATATGATCGGACCACTACCTTCTAAATTTTAATATACCTAATATCTCTAAGACAACTAGCAGCAGTGCAGACTTTCAGTCCACGGTTTTCCGCCCCTATCATCGGGTCACGGCTGATATGATGGAGCATTCCTTTACTTTGCATCCTTGTCTACTCACTGGTAAATTGGAAAATGATTTAGCCATCTTTCAGTCATGGCTTCTTCAGCCCTTTGAGGAGTTAGCACCCATTCCCTCTCAGCCCAAATCTGGTCCGCGTTCCTCAGCTCCGTGGTTTACTCCTGCACTTCATGAGATCAGAAGAAGCTGCAAGAAGGCCGAAAGAGTATGGCGTCGTAGCTATGATGAAGCATTCCAAGTAACGTATAAAGTCCTCATCAAGGACTATCATAAAGCTATTGTCGCTGAGAAGAAAGTGCACTTTGCTAAAAGAATCGATTCAGCAAGTAACATTAGCATAGAAATTTTCAGAATCGTTAAGAAGTTCACCTCCCCTGCGGCTTTAACTGTGAAACCATCTCCATCTGAGCCTTGGGTTAAGCAATTGGCGAATTTTTTCTCGAATAAGATCCTGAATATTCAGGCTTCTTTTCTGCCTGATAATTTTACGAATGAGTCTCCTTCAATATCACTTGAAATATATCCTCTCCCTGACAATCAGTGTTCCCTCCCTGATAATCACATGCTTACAACTTTTCCCTCTCTATCTCTCCAAATGTCATTGGATATGTTACTAAAATTAAAGTCCGGCTCCCCTTCGGATCCTTGTCCGGCTAAAATCTTAGCCAAAATGGCCCATGTTATCAACCCTTTGGTTAATTCAATTCTTAACACCTCTCTTGAAACCGGTATCGTCCCTAGTACTTGGAAAAAAGCGCACATCATCCCACTGCTAAAAAACCTAACCTGGACCCTTTAGAGCACTGCAATTATAGACCAATCTCGTTCCTTCCTGCTCTGGCGAAAATAGCTGAAAAGCACGTGCATTCCACTCTCTCCAGCTTTCTTGAAGCTCAAGATATTCTACACCCTACTCAGTCTGGCTTCCGCTCAAACTTGAGTACTGAGACAGCTTTATTAGAAGTAACTGAGTCTATCAAGGAGGTCATGGATAGAGGTGGGAAGGCGATGCTGGTGTTATTGGACCTGTCGGTGGCCTTTGATACCGTCCCTCACTGCCGTCTCCTTTCAAGACTTCAGGAGATTGGACTGAGAGGGACGGTATTCAATTGGTTCAAGTCCTTTCTGACCGACCAACAACAACTGATCTGGGACCCTCCTTTGACAGCTGCTGTTCCTCCTTTGGCTGTAGGAGTACCACAGGGGTCGGTGCTAAGCCCCACTCTTTTTAACGTTTATCTTTCTCCTTTGGCCGAACTGGTTGAGTCGCATGGAGCGCGTATTGTGTCGTATGCCGACGACACGCAGCTCCTTTTTACCTGCGATAAGAATACAGAGTTTGTTGGCATCTCTATCAGGAAGTGCCTGGAGGCCATTTTCTCCTGGCTTCGAGAGAACCAATTAAAATGCAATTCTGACAAGTCAGAGATTATTTTCTTTGGCTGTCCTCCTGATCCCCATTGGAAATCTTGGTGGCCGGCTGATATGCATCCTCCTGCATCACCCACGTCAGTGGCAAAGAACTTAGGTATTAAAATTGACACTGGCCTAACCTTTAAGCCCCAGATTCTTGGCCTAGTGGGTCAATGCTTTGCCATATTGCATCCCCTTAGGATATTTCTTCCTCTCCTATCTCATAGCCATAGAAGATTTACAGTCCAGGCAATGATTGGTTCCAGGCTCGATTATTCTAACATCCTATATCTGGGCCTTCCGGAATACCTTCTCACATGCCTCCAGACAGTTCAGAACTCAGCAGCGAGGGCCATTTTTGGCCTTAGCCGCAGGGCTCACACCTCTGCTCTCCTCGACTCGCTCCACTGGTTGCCAGTACGGAAGCGTATCCATTTTAAAACTCTGACCATGGCCTTCAAATCACTGCATGGTATTGGTGCTATATACCTAAGGAAAAGGGTTCAATTCTATTTTCCTTCCAGATCTCTTCGTTCGGCCTCACTAGCTCTGACCATTATTCCAACCATCAAACGTGCTCGCATTGGTGGACGTTCCTATAGATTGCCCCTCAACTTTGGAACAAACTTCCTTTTTCTCTTAGGAAGCTTGACAGTCTGCTATCCTTCCGGAAAGAACTTAAGACTTGGCTCTTTGGCCGATAGTCATCTTTGTTCCTGGCCTCCTCTCTACAGAGCTGTTTAGCACCGGGACACTCTGCCCGAGTAGCCGTGCGCTTTACAAGACACCCACCTAACATAACATAACATAACAACACATATACCATGTGACTTGCAGACAGGTGCTCTGAAGCTGTGTCCTATTTGAATCCTGTCTGCAATGGAATTCTCTGGCACAAATCTACTCCATCCATCTTCCCTTTTTTCAACTGTGTGCAAACACACGCCATTGTGCATTTTAAGTCTTACTTAAACTTACCTCAGCAGTAATACATTTAAAAAATGCTACACATTTTATTCAGTTGTTTTATATAATGTAAATTCTGGTAAACTGCTTATTTTCGAATTAGGATCTGTGAAAGAAAAGAAAAAATAGTTATAACATGTAATAATATATTTTTAACAACACAGCATAATTTAAATATTTTACAAAGTCATTTCTTTGCCTTTTTTGCTGTTCTCAGAATATATTGAATTTTAATTATAAACAGTGATTTCAATCGTACTCATCACATAACAGTGGCAAAAAAAAACAATCAATAAGATTGTTTAAAAAAAAAACAAGAGTCCGTCCTCAGTAAAATACCGGATAATACAAATCACACATATATAAAATGCTTACTGCTAAGAAAATGTTATAACTTAAATTTATAAACACTGTAAATGTTGTCGCTTAAAAATATACACTGAGACAATGTGCAAGAAAAAGTCCATAATTCAAACATATACCTTTCCATGAGGCCAAATGGTATTTTTGCACTCCTTTTTATGTAAATTGTCCAATGGTAATCCTATTAAATCATAATAATAAATTCCTCAGAGCCTGAATTATATTCCTAAAACTTTGGCTCTAAAAAAATTAGGTAGGAATTTGGTAATTCGCTGGGCAAACGTTGTTTGAAAACCAATTGAGCACCATTTCAAAGTGTCCAGCCTTTGTCACATTTTATATAGGCAGTGTAATGTCCAGATGTTGTGGAAGGACCATCATGAAAAATTATTGCTACTGCTACAAAAGTCCTTCCTGATATTGATAGTTGACTTTCTACAAAATGTTTTATTAAAGTGTCCACTTTTCTCCCATCAGTAGTACAACGTTGCATCATTAAAATTATATATTGTCCATATCTTTTTAAAAATAATGTTGATAACATTTCTGATTTGCATTGGCTATACTCCATGTTTTGATTTGCAGCTTTAACTAATTTATTGAAAGACACTGATTTACAATCCGGTAATGTCAAATATAGAAATCTTTCAGTGTCTACATTAGTGCTACATGTATGCATACAATTTTCACAATGATGTTCCCATTTATAACAAAGGCCAAAAATATTTTCTATTTCTACACCTTCATTTTCCAATACGGTAAGCTTATACATTAGAAATTCCTGAGCATCTTGTTGGATATTTTGCGTAAATTGTGTAGAACCAGAACATAAAGCCAAAAGATTACGAACATCACAAAAACTTTGTATTTCACTTGTATCAGTTGTCAATTTTTCATAAATGGAATGCAACAAGGAACAAAATCTTTTTTCCGATTCTCCATAATTTGCTGTTGCAAACCTTCAAGAAAGAAAACAACATTGACCTCTACATTAGCATAGCAGTTGACACCTGAACTATTTTCAAACTGATAACCAACAATCTCTTGAACAGTGTCCTTTTTAGGTCGAGGGACCGTAGGCTTGGCCGTAGGCCAAGCCGGAAGTCCGGAGAATTATTGTTACTTAGAGTGGCTGCTTTATCCCGCCTCTCTTTTCGTCTCTCCTCCATTGGCTGGCTTCCTAAACGGAGGCCAGCCATTGGAGGAGAGAGCCGTCACTCCAATTTAGCCACGTCTCTTTCGGATTCGGGGGCGTACATTTTGCTGTACTTTCGCCAGTGACGTCATCCGTCACTCAAAACAACAAATACACGCCCCCGAATCCGAAATTCTTTGGGCTTTGCGGCCGCCATTTTTTTTCTCGTCTTGTTTGGCATTACCGCTAACAGTATCACATTTGCGCATTACATTTTGTTTTAAATTTGTATTGTGATGGTAATATGTCTTTTGTTAGGAATGCTTGTCGGGTTCATGTAACCCTGGATTGTGTTTCAGTTGATCCATTTTCTCTAGAATCAACCATAGTAACTCGGGCTAACCCTTCCCTCACCTTTACCGTTGACAACCGAATAGCTTTATAATTCTGATGCGATTCATCTATTTCTTTACTTTCTAAATGTGGCGCTTGATTGTCCACTCGATTCGGAGTGTGCTGTTTGACTGCCTCTCACTTCATAGGCATCATATATTATCTAGCAACGTCCACACCTATTTCTGCTTTTATTTACCATGAATGCTTACTTCTTGGCTTATTCGATCGTGTTTTGATACATTTATATTCATATAACATTTTGCGGCATATCATGGGCTCTTGGTTATTAAACTCAGAATTTAAATATTACTGTTTGGTTATTATATGCAACCACATGAATACATTTTTACTGGCTTTTGATGTGTTTTTTGAGCCTGTGGGGAGTGCTGTAAACCATACAATAATCTTGCTAAACTAACAACCATGCTGTTATGCGCGTGTTTATACTACAAACATGGCGCTGAGATTCTACCATGGTTTCAATCACTAATGTCCGGTATTGCAAACCGGATGTGGTATTGCAACATGGGAACTGTGAGTCCCTTCATAAACCGGGTGTTCCATCATGGTGGTTGCTTCGACCTGCACAATTTCGGCAATCCTCGCCCGCAACTCAAGGTAAATGGATTGCGTGTTTTCATGCTAACGTGGGTGGGGGCTATGTTTTGGGTTGCGGAATGTTAAGTATGCGAAGCGCCGCACATGGATCTCAGCATATTGTATGCGTTTGAACTATCCCGGTTCTTTATTGGTGAAACACTCATAGTATACGGGTGTCTTTATATTTTTTACATTCTTTTAATAAACGGGGGGTGGGTCGGACAACTTTTCTCCGCAGCTAAAGGGTTGGTTTTGATTCACTCCGACCTTCTGGGCATGAGTAGGGTTCCCTTCCATGATGGATCGGGGTAGTACAGACCAATCAGTGGACAATTTATGTTACCCCTAGGGGTCCTGTTACTGCCACGATTACGTTTATGTTCATTATTGTTCCATTTGCCTATGTTTCAGACCGAGGACGAAATACTGTAGATTGGGGAAGGGGGAGTATCATGTTTATTATAGCAATGGATGTATGAGCTTTTGTTTATTTTAACACCTAACTGACGCTTGGTTTAAGTCATTTCAATATGTGCATGGGCCTCTTATATATTCTGTTAGGCACGTGTTTAATGAGCCCACGTATATTGCTGTGAAGTCCGGATTATAGGGCATACCCAATCATCCAATCATGGAATTGCCTGCTATCTAGTGGTTTGTATTTTAACCATGGAGATGATACAATTTTATCCTGAGGACCTTGTATATTGAGGTTAAGATTTTATTTTTATATTTTTTTGGGTGTCATTGACTAAAATGCCCCTTTTCCACCCTTTTCTCTTGTCACATTTGTCCATAGGGAAGGAGGTGTCTTTGCTAATATCTTGGGGGTTATATATGCCCTTCCTATTCTTAAGGTAAGCGGAATGTACATTATATATATATTAGTGCCATTGTTCCTTTTTGCGCTATTTTTAAACCCTTTCCTTTAATGGTTTACACTTTGCACTTATGCTTTTATTGTCTTTGTTATATTTAGTTGGAGGATTCTCCACTTAGGGTGAACCAGATTTTTCCCATACTGTGTTTTTGTATAGGTATCTGTGGAGGGGGTCTGTTTTTTAACTTTCTTTATTGGCTGATTTGAAGAGAGCCGCCAACACATTTCCTGGGACTACACACTACAATAATTTTCGCTAAAGACCGCTTGACGGAGGTAAGGATTATATGATGTTTAGTAGTCCTTACCTTTTTTACATAGGTCTGCATCCGGTTTCTGGGTTGTAATCCGTGGACTGTTGCACTGACAATGTTTCACTGTACGACTGCCAAATAGCTTTCTACTGTGAAGATCTTTCTCTTTCAGACTATGGTTTTGCTTTGAATTTGTCATCTGGACTTTGATATCAGGATTGTTACAGGTTGTAGTATATAGGCAATACACAAGAGAGCAGAACAGGTCTGGGGGCGGTGTGTGGCCAAGACAGTGACCTAGAAACAGTAGGCTACATATGTGAACCAAAGTCGTTGGAGGTTTATTGGAAACACACAGCTAGTACAAAACCCATCAGACCACCCTTGCGGTGGAGTTTGCGTCGCGTGGGAGTTGCAAATCGATCCATATCCCAACCGGCCATGTAGTGCCAGTATAGAACTGGATGTCAGAAAACTAGCCAGCATGTTTACCATGTAGTGGACTAGATAATGTGCAGTGCTCAAGATAAAGTGATACTTAAAATTGACTACACAGACTCTGAAGCAACGTTTAAACAGAAGTTCGTGTGTCAAAGGATAAAAACCGCGCCTGGTAGACCGACTACCCTATGGCGCTGTGTGCGATACGGTCAACATGTTTCAGCCAAGTGGGGTTTTGCCCCGGCATTCTTCAGGACCTATTATAAAGCAGCTACTGCAACCATAACTACATTTGTTGTGTTAATTGAAAGTCACAATAAGATACATAGCTACCAGGAACTTCAATGGTTAGACGTCCACTTGTGGGAGAGAAGCATGTCTTCTTCCTATCGATAAACAAGATAGTATTGTACAACAACATTAAATTACACACACACAACCACCTGTGTCCAGAGGAACTGTATAGACAAAACACACCTGCATGAATGAATTTACATTCTGCATAGTTGAAAAAAGCATAATAGCTAAATCATTTCGAGGCATTTCCTCAAAGTGATACTCACCCAGCATTGTGTGGGTGAAGACCTCACCTCACCCGGCAACCGCTCGGGAGTATGAGGCCCCGCTCTGTGGTGTAGAAAAAGGACACAGTCAACGCCCAGTTCTGCTGTGCCCAAGCCAATCGCTCTACACACAAACCCAACGTACGTGTGATGTGTACCCAACCGTCAAGCTAAGTTCACACATATCACAAACTCCCCATCTGTCGTATTGAAGATAGCCCAGTACAGACAATCAAGGATGTCTAGAAAAAACTTTTGATGTTATAGGGACCTCTCATTCAATGGTATGTATTCAAAACTGAAAACTTAAAAACTTAGAGACAACCTTAAGAACCCGATTTGGTGGCATTGATAAGAGGGGATGGAGGCAGATCCAAGGGAAACTGCCTGGGCTCCTCTCAGTATGGAGCCTTTTCAGTTTGAAGGAGTTTGTTCTATACCCCTGAAATGTTGAGAAAACGAAGACTTAACAAACTACTTAAAGTCTCCTTGCTCAGAAAAAGCCTGACTGTACCACCCCGTCCCGCATAGACTGATAATTTAAGGAGGGTATATGAGGGCGCTCACCTGTCCGTCGGTACCTCTAGTAATGGGCCGAGCGGAAGTTGGAGGCGCACACAAGGTCGCTCTCTGACCTTAAATAGCCCTTCAAGTGGTAGTTAATGGGGCTAACGCGGCAACCGGGGCGTCCTCCTGAACAGAGCTCTCGGCGTCAGCACCAAACAAAATGCTACTTCCTCGCGCATGCGCTCTTGGTACAGGACACGCAGATAAGATTTGAAATTGCAAACCTATTTCAAACTGTAAATCAAGGATGCTTCGGTCAGTCACTGTAACAGAGCAGTGTTTCTGCGTCATGTTGGACTATAGTTATTTGAGAATAAAGTCCCGTAGAGCCGTGTGAATAAGCGCGGCCAAAGACACTAACCTATTGCGCATGCGCACAACGTTCTAAAACGTAAGAAACGCTCAGGTTAGATAGAGAGATTGTATCAGTGATATTGCCGGCTGATATGTTCAATCTGTTGGTAAATGTGAGATCGTATCAGTGATATTGCCGGCTGATATGCTCAATCTGTTGGTAAATGTATAACTTTGTTCGCCTCCCATAACGGTTCCCAGCTGTAATTCGGTCTGGTACATGATGCATACCAAAAAATTATGTTTACTATGACGTACAGGGGCGCTCAACCAGGCTTATATTAAGTAGGGACAATCCCTGCAAACAAATGTTTTGGACAGATTACTGGAAAAGCCACTATAAGGCAGTGTTTACATCAGTGTAGAGTACACAGAAGTGTTGTCTTAGGATGTCTGGTCATCAGATGACTCTTGAAAGAGGAATATGATGGTGACTAGGTAGACAAGAGGGAGAACACACACAATTACGTTAGGTGAGCTATTAGGACGTAAAAACCATGGTTACATCCAAAATTAATAGACCCGCAACTAGAAAGTTGCTCTAAATACAAACAAACACATGTGGAGGGTCGAGGGGAATCTTTAACGACCTGTCTGCTCACTCCCCAATGATCAATAACAATACACAAGAGAGCAGAACAGGTCTGGGGGCGGTGTGTGGCCAAGACAGTGACCTAGAAACAGTAGGCTACATATGTGAACCAAAGTCGTTGGAGGTTTATTGGAAACACACAGCTAGTACAAAACCCATCAGACCACCCTTGCGGTGGAGTTTGCGTCACGTGGGAGTTGCAAATCGATCCATATCCCAACCGGCCATGTAGTGCCAGTATAGAACTGGATGTCAGAAAACTAGCCAGCATGTTTACCATGTAGTGGACTAGATAATGTGCAGTGCTCAAGATAAAGTGATACTTAAAATTGACTACACAGACTCTGAAGCAACGTTTAAACAAAAGTTCGTGTGTCAAAGGATAAAAACCGCGCCTGGTAGACCGACTACCCTATGGCGCTGTGTGCGATACGGTCAACATGTTTCAGCCAAGTGGGGTTTTGCCCCGGCATTCTTCAGGACCTATTATAAAGCAGCTACTGCAACCATAACTACATTTGTTGTGTTAATTGAAAGTCACAATAAGATACATAGCTACCAGGAACTTCAATGGTTAGACGTCCACTTGTGGGAGAGAAGCATGTCTTCTTCCTATCGATAAACAAGATAGTATTGTACAACAACATTAAATTACACACACACAACCACCTGTGTCCAGAGGAACTGTATAGACAAAACACACCTGCATGAATGAATTTACATTCTGCATAGTTGAAAAAAGCATAATAGCTAAATCATTTCGAGGCATTTCCTCAAAGTGATACTCACCCAGCATTGTGTGGGTGAAGACCTCACCTCACCCGGCAACCGCTCGGGAGTATGAGGCCCCGCTCTGTGGTGTAGAAAAAGGACACAGTCAACGCCCAGTTCTGCTGTGCCCAAGCCAATCGCTCTACACACAAACCCAACGTACGTGTGATGTGTACCCAACCGTCAAGCTAAGTTCACACATATCACAAACTCCCCATCTGTCGTATTGAAGATAGCCCAGTACAGACAATCAAGGATGTCTAGAAAAAACTTTTGATGTTATAGGGACCTCTCATTCAATGGTATGTATTCAAAACTGAAAACTTAAAAACTTAGAGACAACCTTAAGAACCCGATTTGGTGGCATTGATAAGAGGGGATGGAGGCAGATCCAAGGGAAACTGCCTGGGCTCCTCTCAGTATGGAGCCTTTTCAGTTTGAAGGAGTTTGTTCTATACCCCTGAAATGTTGAGAAAACGAAGACTTAACAAACTGTGTGTAATTGTGTGTGTTCTCCCTCTTGTCTACCTAGTCACCATCATATTCCTCTTTCAAGAGTCATCTGATGACCAGACATCCTAAGACAACACTTCTGTGTACTCTACACTGATGTAAACACTGCCTTATAGTGGCTTTTCCAGTAATCTGTCCAAAACATTTGTTTGCAGGGATTGTCCCTACTTAATATAAGTCTGGTTGAGCGCCCCTGTACGTCATAGTAAACATAATTTTTTGGTATGCATCATGTACCAGACCGAATTACAGCTGGGAACCGTTATGGGAGGCGAACAAAGTTATACATTTACCAACAGATTGAGCATATCAGCCGGCAATATCACTGATACGATCTCACATTTACCAACAGATTGAACATATCAGCCGGCAATATCACTGATACAATCTCTCTATCTAACCTGAGCGTTTCTTACGTTTTAGAACGTTGTGCGCATGCGCAATAGGTTAGTGTCTTTGGCCGCGCTTATTCACACGGCTCTACGGGACTTTATTCTCAAATAACTATAGTCCAACATGACGCAGAAACACTGCTCTGTTACAGTGACTGACCGAAGCATCCTTGATTTACAGTTTAAAATAGGTTTGCAATTTCAAATCTTATCTGCGTGTCCTGTACCAAGAGCGCATGCGCGAGGAAGTAGCATTTTGTTTGGTGCTGACGCCGAGAGCTCTGTTCAGGAGGACGCCCCGGTTGCCGCGTTAGCCCCATTAACTACCACTTGAAGGGCTATTTAAGGTCAGAGAGCGACCTTGTGTGCGCCTCCAACTTCCGCTCGGCCCATTACTAGAGGTACCGACGGACAGGTGAGCGCCCTCATATACCCTCCTTAAATTATCAGTCTATGCGGGACGGGGTGGTACAGTCAGGCTGTTTCTGAGCAAGGAGACTTTAAGTAGTTTGTTAAGTCTTCGTTTTCTCAACATTTCAGGGGTATAGAACAAACTCCTTCAAACTGAAAAGGCTCCATACTGAGAGGAGCCCAGGCAGTTTCCCTTGGATCTGCCTCCATCCCCTCTTATCAATGCCACCAAATCGGGTTCTTAAGGTTGTCTCTAAGTTTTTAAGTTTTCAGTTTTGAATACATACCATTGAATGAGAGGTCCCTATAACATCAAAAGTTTTTTCTAGACATCCTTGATTGTCTGTACTGGGCTATCTTCAATACGACAGATGGGGAGTTTGTGATATGTGTGAACTTAGCTTGACGGTTGGGTACACATCACACGTACGTTGGGTTTGTGTGTAGAGCGATTGGCTTGGGCACAGCAGAACTGGGCGTTGACTGTGTCCTTTTTCTACACCACAGAGCAGGGCCTCATACTCCCGAGCGGTTGCCGGGTGAGGTGAGGTCTTCACCCACACAATGCTGGGTGAGTATCACTTTGAGGAAATGCCTCGAAATGATTTAGCTATTATGCTTTTTTCAACTATGCAGAATGTAAATTCATTCATGCAGGTGTGTTTTGTCTATACAGTTCCTCTGGACACAGGTGGTTGTGTGTGTGTAATTTAATGTTGTTGTACAATACTATCTTGTTTATCGATAGGAAGAAGACATGCTTCTCTCCCACAAGTGGACGTCTAACCATTGAAGTTCCTGGTAGCTATGTATCTTATTGTGACTTTCAATTAACACAACAAATGTAGTTATGGTTGCAGTAGCTGCTTTATAATAGGTCCTGAAGAATGCCGGGGCAAAACCCCACTTGGCTGAAACATGTTGACCGTATCGCACACAGCGCCATAGGGTAGTCGGTCTACCAGGCGCGGTTTTTATCCTTTGACACACGAACTTCTGTTTAAACGTTGCTTCAGAGTCTGTGTAGTCAATTTTAAGTATCACTTTATCTTGAGCACTGCACATTATCTAGTCCACTACATGGTAAACATGCTGGCTAGTTTTCTGACATCCAGTTCTATACTGGCACTACATGGCCGGTTGGGATATGGATCGATTTGCAACTCCCACGTGACGCAAACTCCACCGCAAGGGTGGTCTGATGGGTTTTGTACTAGCTGTGTGTTTCCAATAAACCTCCAACGACTTTGGTTCACATATGTAGCCTACTGTTTCTAGGTCACTGTCTTGGCCACACACCGCCCCCAGACCTGTTCTGCTCTCTTGTGTATTGTTATTGATCATTGGGGAGTGAGCAGACAGGTCGTTAAATATTCCCCTCGACCCTCCACATGTGTTTGTTTGTAGTATATAGGCACCATAATCAAGGCCTTTTTTATGAGGCTTGTTGCTGGATATGGGTTTTATTGTGTACAGTATTCCTTTCCTGTCTAGGACTAGGGACAACCATAAGAGCGATACGTTACTATTATCTTCTGTCTGTACACAGAGCTAAACGCAGCGGCCAATGACAAAGGGGTAGACTTATATACCTCTGGAGTTTCCCTCTACTTCCACACCGATTTGTCTACTTACCATCCTACTGTGCAAATCTTTGGGCCTCATTACTGACACTTAGAGAGCGCTCTCTCTCCACGCGCTCCCCGGGCCCCCTCCCCACTTTCCTCTCCCACTATCGCAGCATGATTAATCTCCGTCCTTCCCTCCCCTGCTCTCCCACTGTCCCTCCTCACCCATTAACTCTTCATTAAAAGCCTGTCTTGTGCTTTTAATGTAGCTCCTGCTCCCCTCTCCTAATCTCTTGTAACACGTTGTGAGCGCGGCCTCTCTCCCCGCTATCCTCTGCCTTGCTTCCCCTCACCCTCTGCGACGGTCCTCCCTCCTTTCATCTCCTCTTCTTTCAACTCCTCCCACACTTTGACACCATGCGCGCTCTCTGCTCTTCCCCTCTTCTTTCTCTCTCACTCTCTTTACTTCCACCACACTTTGACAGCACACCGTCACTTTCTGCTCGTCCCCTGTCCTTCCTGTTTCTCTCTGTTTGTCTCTCCTCACCCTGTCACAAACTGAGAGTGTGCTATCTCATCCTAATCTTTTATCTCTCCTCTCTCTTTTCACCCCAAGTTCACTGTGGGGCCCGGGCGTCCTCCCAACCCCCTTTCTTGCATTTTCCCTTGCTGGTCCCCTGCACTCTCGTCACACTGTTGCCAACAAACCCCCATCAGAGTGCGACTGGACTCATTCCTTTCCTGCTGTCTCCCGACCTCCCATCCGCGACACTCTCGTCACTCCCTGGTATAACCTCTCCCCTTAACTCTCCCCCGACTCTCGTACCAATTTAGCCGGGCGCCCCTCTACTCCCTGCTCTTGCTCTAGCCTACCCCTTCCCGGGATTTCACCCCCTCCCCGCAAACCTTGCCCGCTCTGCCAGAAGCACGACTGACAGGCGGGAACATTGGCAGGCGAGTGAGTGAAACGAGGCGTCATTGCCACATGACGGCCAGGGACACAGAAACTCCAAGGCTAAGAGACGCCGCATGTTTACACAGAGACACCCAGCACCCAGGTCAGTCTGCTACTTGGGAGAGAGAGCTATGAAAAACATAGGCCCACAAACCGCTTCCTAGCCTTGCCTCCGAGCTGTGAGAGACATGAATTCATGAATGCAATTGCACAACGCTGTGCTGCCTCAAGGCGCTGTGTGGTAGGAGAAGTGAAGGTGGTGAGTCACAAATGGATCAGAGAAGTGGAGTTGTTTCCCTGCCCCCTCGCTGTGCTTGCTCTCCTGTGTGTGTGTGTGGCTCTGGGTGTGTGTGTGTGGCTCTGAGTGTGTGTGTGGCTCTGGGTGTGTGTGTGTGGCTCTGGGTGTGTGTGTGTGTGGTTCTGGGTGTGTGTGTGTGTGTGTGTGGCTCTGGGTGTGTGTGTGTGGCTCTGGGTGTGTGTGTGTGTGGCCCTGGGTGTGTGTGGGGCTCTGGGTGTGTGTGTGTGTGGGGTGGGGCTCTATGTGGCTCTGTGTGTGTGTGTGGCTCTGTATGTGTGTGTTGGTGGCTTTGTGTGTGTGGCTCTGTGTGGGTGTAAATGCAATCGGTCATGCATTTGCGAGTGATTAAGCTATTGGCATTGTAAATGACAATGCCATTTATTTAACGATTAGGCTATTGACAATGTAAATGACAATGCCATTTATTTATGATTTAAAAAAAAAGTCATGAGCAATGCCAATAGCTCTACCTTTAATAATGCCGAGACCATTGCATTGTAAATGCTTGTTCATTTTGCTTGCAATTACAACATTATCTTGATTTTTTCCCTTCTCTATACCTTCACTACATATATTCTCATACCTTCTTTTTCGACCTACCACACGCTTTTCAAATACAGGATATTGACTTAAATTGGGAGCATATGTTCTTCTTTACCTATTATACTCTTTTACAAAGTTTGCATCTGCAGTAACCTTTGTGTCATCAAAATCAATCAAAAACAAACCAGATAATGTTCTGACTGGCGACAAAGCAACATATGCCATACCCTCTTTAAACACAGCATTTCCAATGTTCACCAAGGCACTGTCAACACTTAAACCTTGAGATTTATGAATAGTCACTGCCTATGCCATAGAAACTGGAAACTGTTTTCCACGGACATATAAATCTTTAACAAGCAAAAAATGAACTGAACAATTACCAATTTGTTTAACTTCTTCAATCTGATCAAATTTAATTTTTAAGAATTCAATACCATCTTTATTTTGATAATTAACAAAATCCACAACTTTTTCCATTGCTCCATTAACTAAACCTTTTTCTATGTCCAAATTACGCCTTAAAATGACTCAACAGTTTGCACATGCATATAGATTCTTTTCTAAACCAGCAGTTTTAGATATCGATTTTTCTAAAGAATCCAATTTTGTCTTCAATTTTTCTGTCAAAATGATAGTGATTCCTTCATGCTCTATTTTATTGATGGCTTCCATTTTTATTAGTTCTTCATTTTCCAGTTTCAAAAGTTGTTTGGTGAATATACAACACTCGCGCAGTGTTGGTATTAAGCAGATTACAGATTTGTTTTCTGCAATTTTCATGTATATTTTCTCAGGAACTATGTCTTCATTTGGAAAAAAATTGGAAAGTAATCGACTCTGCAAAGCTTGTTTCCCATGTTCTGTCAGTAGTCCAGTTCTTTGTATTCAAAATATGACCAAATATTCATGTTTCCAAAACTATTGTTATTATTATTATTATTATAATGACATTTATTGAGCTCGCGGCTACCCCCAACGGGGGTGTCCCGGCGCTGAGGACCACGAAACGAAAGAAACCAAGGGTTAGCAGCTGGAGAATAGGAATGTCTTCAGTTTACTCCTGAATTGTGATTCTGAATCAGTCAGCCAGAGATTGATTGGTAGGGCATTCCAGAGTCTGGAGGCAACCACCGCGAAAGCTCTGCCACCCTTTCTGGCTAGATGGAATCTGGGGGGGGAGCAGGAGGCGGAGGTGGTTAGATCTAAGCGCACGTGATGAATGGACTATCTTCAACCTTCGTCTAAGATATCCAGGACCCTTTCCAAATGGAAACACTACCCAGAGACTTTCTGGTGTCTTCATGCACAAGTATTTTAAATACTGGTTGTCCTTTTACTGGAGTAAGATGCAGTAGATCTCTGAAAACTATGACATGTTTTCCTCCAAATAACACGTCATACTCTATTTGAAGAATTTGCTGCATTCTTAAATGCACAAAAGCAAGCATTAAGTTTGAGACCATGCTTACCTCATCAATAATCAGAAGTTTCATTTTCTTCAGGACTTTTGAAACTTCACAACAAGCTTCTTCAGATAGCTTGTGGTATTCCAATTTGTTTTCATGCTCCACTGGTAGCATTAGTAAACAATGCAAAGTAATTCCTTTAATGTTGTGTTCTGCCAACTCAGTTGGAGCAGTTACAACACAAGACAATTGCGACTCAGTTGTTTACTGTAGATAACTGGTGATTACTTTAATTAAGAAACTTTTTCCTGTTCCAGCTGGTCCACTCACATACATTCAGATAGGTTGAAATGATGTACATGTGCATTCTTTCTTTTCATGAAGAAATCCATGGTCAATCTGTTGTCTCACTTGCTGATATATTTCTTTCTGTTCAACATTTAATTGTTCTTCCAAGTTTGCTAAGTCTGTTACATCTTCTTGAGCTTGATGCATTACTGTTTCCACCTCGTTCATGGTGATTTCTGCTTCATTTTCAACAATTGGTTGTCCTAGTGGATCTTGACTAGAATAGCAGAACTTTGACTGTCTTGAGAACTGTCTCTAGCAATCTCAGCTGCAATTGTAGCTTCTTGATCTATTTCATTGTTCAACATTTTCACATAATTTGCAAAAGCACTGCATTGTATGGTATATTTACAAGCATTGAAGGAATCTTCATAGCTCTGGAAATCTCCAAGTAATTCCAGTTCTGAACGCCAAGGTTTGAACAGTTGCAAAAGGGCAAAATAGTAAAATTCCCTTTTATCAGCAGTGTCGCAACTCAGCTTCTTGTGATTAATCAAATTTCCTTTCGTTTGTTTCACCAAACATCCTTCGGAACCAATGACTCCATATTTTCCATCATTGATGTTCTCTGTAGTATTCCTTTTAAAGTGTAGTTTTGCAGCACTTCATAGAGACACATGTTCTCAAGATGATGATTTCTGTTTGGGTAGTATGTGTCCAACATATTAGTTTTCAAAATATCTGTACTTTCTGGATCTTTTTCTGCTAAATATTCAATTTCTTGAACAGATTTCAGTACCCGATTTCGTATTGCTGCAAGACCTAGACTCACCCACATTATTCTTCTAGATTTGGAGTATAGACTTGCAGATGAAAACCGATCTGAGCATTCATATGCTCCAATTTCTCGATGCGATAACATCTTCAAACTGAAACTGTATAATTTCTTACTTAGAGTCTTCTCGTGAGAAATCTCTTCCCACATTTATTTAAATTCCGTCTTTTCTGATTTTGTAATGTAGGACGTTGCGTATCGAGCAACAGCAATGGAATTGTCCGCAACGTATTGAATATCCATGTTAGCATTCCACATAGACAAAATAACTGGATTTTAGTATTTTATGTATTTTGACTCTTCGCTTCTTCTTAAGCTGTAGGTATTTTTTGGAGAGTTTCTTGTGATGGTATGTCGCAAAGATGACATAAAACTGTTCACTCTTCCCTTCGATATTACAGGACGTGGAAATGCAGAACAACATTTGGTATAAAACGTATCCTTAGACTTGTACTTTCGTCGACAGTATTTTCCACATCGATGGCTTTGGAATCGTAAGACTTGTTGTCTTAAGTTGTTTTATTCAGTGCTTTTGGGTACAGCACATGTGGCATTCTTCAATAAAAGACAAAACAGTATCATCCACATCTGTTTCAAATTTGGAGGCATCCTTAATCCATAGCAGCATATGTATATGAGGAGCACCTCTTGCTTGATACTCCTTTCTCCAAAAGAAATCCACAACTTCTCCAAGAGGTGGATGTTTTTTATTGCAGATAAAAGACATCATAGCTTCAAATCTATGATTGAAATACATGCATACATTAACAGGATCCAAAGAGCCACAATTCTCCAGGTGTCTCAAGGTGTCTTGTATTCAATATTTTTTATATTGGAATATGCCTCTCGAAGAAATTTAAGTAAATCATCCCAAGTGTATTCAGCACAGCTTAGGGTAAGGAACCATGTAGGAGTTCCTAAGTTCCACAGCATACATTTCAGTTCTCCATGACGACGGTACCAATATTCATTAGTCCCACGCTGACATGCAAGCAGATTAATCAGATGAGATTCTAAATGATCATCTCTCTGATGCACTTTATCCATACAATCCTTTGCAGATACATTTTGCAGTTGTACTCCAGTTTTTAAAATGTGATTTACTGCATATGAAAGTCCAGACAAGTCACTTTCAAACAAAAGATGAAAAATATAAGGGATACATTGTAGAAATCTTGGATCTTCTGCATATATTATTGTTGTCCGATATTCAGATGCAGGAATCTGCACAGGACGTTCATCATATCGTCCACCTTTTCCTGTTGGAAACAACTGCGGAAAAAAAACGAGCTTCCAAGCTCTCTTCCCATACACTCATGGACTTCCTTTTGCTTTTTTCATTTGGAACAACTCAATAGTGTTCCCCATCACTTCTTTTGAATGAAGTGGATGTACACTGTAACGTTCATAGACTTCTTCACATCTTGACATGTCCACTTTTTCAATTTGTCCACTTGATATTTCAGTATCTTCTGCTAAAAGTATTTCATGTTCTCCCATATAAACATTTTTGTAGCACGTTTTATTTTTTATCAAATACAAAGTTGCCTTCTGTACTTTCCTAACATCCACTAACTCCTGCCAGATTTTCTTATTCTTAGTCGGCACACCAGTAAAAAGAATAACTAGTGGTTCACTTTCTACACTCTGCACCAATAGTTTCTTCCTTTTAATCCTCTTTGTAAATCTGTAGGAGGCAATTTACCTGTTTTAGGGTCCATACGAACAATAGCCTGAAACAGGTGCACACATTGAATGAGAATAGACTCATAGGTATTTAAATCTATCTTTTACTTTCCAGGTGCTTGGTGCCTGTATATATTGAAAGACTGCCCGACCTACCTGCTGGGTTTCCTGCGAGGTGCGGGACGCTGCCTTCAGAGCATTGGCGCTCCCGTGACAGAGTCCATCTTGCTGCATTAGACGTGGGCTACAAGGGAAAGGGACTGCATTTCCCAGCAGTCTCCACCGCCGGGCATAATCTGCGCCACTTGTAGGCGACAGGAGGCGCTTAAATTCGAGTCGAGCTTCCCGCAGCGCGTGAGGCGTGTGGAAGGCACGCGGGAGGCGCGCAGGAGGCGAGTAGGTGTGCCCGGGCAAAGCCCTGGCCAAGGGCGGACCCGTCCTTGTCTGTCATCTGCCGGAAGAGGCCGGGCTGGGCCAGGACTCTTGGTTCTGGATGTTCATCACAACTAACTGCATAATGACTGCTACATGGTAACTATTTCCATCTTTAACAGCCCTGTCAATTATTCCTGCTGTCAAACAATTAAGACATTTATTTGTAGATCTACCAGGGTTATCAGTCTTGTGTAAACATTTTGCCTAAATATTATAACATTTTATTGTTAACTGACTCAACGTCGCTATTGAGGAGTAAAGGAGGGATAAACTTCTTTTAGAAAGTATTTAGGGCGTAAGAAAAATGGGGTAAAGAAAACTACCCACTACCCCGCCTGGTCGAAAATTAAATAAGGCTAATAAGCCTAGTGCTTCTCTTATGAAGTAGCTGTCCGGGGTGGTGGGAGCCTTCGAAAAACAAATTTCTAATGTAGAAGAATAACAGAGCAAAGAGTCGTCTGGACATACTAATTCGTGTACAACTAGTTTATCCTCCAAGGGAAACTCTGAAGCTGTTGTAATTCCCACATTAGAGGCAATAGATAATCTACACAACGGTTGTATACAATTAGTGTGCAATGAGATTTCAGTGATTGATACGAAAGTCACTTTGCTACCACCCCTTAAACGAGCGTGCATATCCAAGAAACCGGCCATCATAGCTTTACAACTACAGATTCATGCACAACCCCATAAACCACAAAAGGTCAAAACTAAGTTACTCAACTCATCGAGTAAGGAAAGCCCAGTCAACACCAAATTAAAGAATTGTGTAAAAGGCACAAGTAATAAAGGCACAAGTAATAAGGGAACAGTCAAAGGTCCATCCAGTGCTGACTTGGGAGGTGTCGTAAAATCCATTAATGATCTGACTATTTTTGTCAAAGACGCAATTAGTACTCTGAGAAAGAGACTCGATTTAATCGAGTCAGGTTTGGCCACATTGATAGGATACTTAAAGGATACTAACATGCAGAACCACGAACCATGTAGGGTTGGGGGACCAGTTTCTGATCCTAATTGTGCCCCATTAGATTGCCCCTCTACTACCAGTAAGCAAGTAAGCAAACAACACAAGTGGAAAGAGCTAGTGTTGAGGTAGTAGTGATAGCTGACCAATCCCCTGTCAGAGGGGATTGGTGTTTGATAGATCATGGGGACTAAAAGTACAGGGACCTAGGGAGGTTATAGTGAGAGGGAGCACAAATGATACAACTTGTATAAATAGTAACATATTATGGCATAAAGCCTGGACGTCACCTGATCTAGGATTGAACCTGGACGTAATCAAAGATTCTATGGGTTTGGATCAGGCAAAAGAAGATCCTATGGGGGAAAAAAAAGAAGAAAAAAACCTGACATCTCAGTGCTCCCAGATCAACAGATACCAGAATGCCCTTTTGCTTTGACTGCCGGCCCTAGCCAGATCTAGTCTGGAGACCTGCAAGACTGAAGCATACCAATCATTAAGAGAGGGCGATAAAGGATCGTTCCATTTTTTGCAGATCTCCCTTCTGGCAAGTAAGATGGAATAAAACAACAGACTTTTTGGCAGGCTCTGGACCCCATCCAAGATCCCGAAGATCACAAGAGGGAGCTCGAGGACTACCTGAAAGCCCAATGATGCAGAGAGAGTGTCACTAATCGCATCCCAAAATGGAGCAAGGCGGGGGCATACAAAGAACATGTGGGCATCCGAGGCAGCTACCAGACCACACTTAGCACAAGCTACTGACTACCCTTGAGAGAATTTTGAGAGTCTAAGAGGGGAATAATACGCTCTGTGCAGGGTATAAAGATGGTTTCTACGTAGCCATGCAGGCTTAACGATGTCCCATAACAGCTTACATGAAGTGGTCCAAAGGTCTTGCACATTGCGACTAGCAAAGAGGGAACCCCACAACAAGTCTGGTGATTACGCTACTGTGGTTTACGCTACTTTTAGAGCCGCTCTCCGGTTCTAAGCCCGGTTCCAATTGGCTGTAATTTCCACCTGGTCTTTTTCTGTTAATGGTTTCATGGTGTTTGTGTCTGGAGGAGGCGTCATTGCTGAGGGATGCCTGTAGTCCGCCTCATTTAATCCCTGCCAGTTGTATAAAACTGTGTCAGCATGTCGTATCCCCACCTGCGGCTTCACCTGAAACTATGGTGGTAAATGAGGACAAAAAAAAAGAAAGATCCTATGGTTGAATTACATCTGTAACCTTACTAATGACCTGGGTAGACCGGAATTTTTTGGTAACCCTGATTCCTTACTCAATATTTCTAGAAAAGATCTTAAGGCATTGTGTATTGTGCATTGTGTATGAACCATTTTGATCAATTACGACTGGGGCTGGAGATAAGTAAAAACTCAGTGATGAAACATCAACTTATTTTTACTTCTGTCACTATCCAACCCTATCTTGCATGGTGTATAAGGGGGTATGGCAGGTACATTCTGACCAGGTTTAGATTTGATTCTTATTTTCGCCTTGTCACATTCCCAAACACTAATGACTGATCCAGACTGCTTATCAAATGTCCATGTGATAATCTATCAAATCAATCATTATTACATGTGATTTTCTTTTGTAAATATTACACAATTGAACGGGCCAGATGGATTAAACCTCTCTTGAGGCAGGGTTTATGGCGGCAATGCCGACCGGTCCTATTTTTACAGTCATTGAATGATGAGTATTGTGTTGGAATCATGTTGGGTTTTTCAAAAAGTATATTAAGGAAAAGAAAATGTATTAGCTGTTCTTAATTGAAGCATGTTTGTATATTTTTAAATGAATTGCTGCTTTTATGGTTTTATAAAAATTGAAATCGAATGAAGCATTTTCTAAGTCTAAGTCTAAATCTATCAGTTCTGGACGAATACCAACCAACTCTAAATTATTATGCACAGCTCTAGCGGGCATTTTATTCTCATCTAATTTGTTATAACAATATTTACAAATACGCTGGTCAGAACCCAAATCAAAAGAATTCTCTACCAACAAATACGTCGCGAATTCCTTCCACTTATCATTATTTTCTGTTTCACTTTTTAAATACAGACCACACTCCTAGTCGGATTTATATAGTGAGTTCGCCGACAACAAATACAAGAAAAATGTGGCCTTTCACCTGAAATCACCTTTAACTTTGTAATTTGATCATCAAAATTATTTGTAATAGTATGTTCCACATTATCTTCAACATTTTCTTCTATTAATGTCTCAGTTTGTGCACTCTCTTGTTCAGGACCAAAGTAACAAAACTCAATTTCACCATAAACCTTCTTCAAAACAGCACTGTTCAACTCATTTAACTTTAGTGCTAGACTTTTTGGGTAATACAATCTTCTGACTAACTTCCGCATTTGAGTATGATGTACTGCCAACATCCTAAAATGGTGAAAAACACGTTGACATACTTTCCTATAAAGACAAGCCAGAGAATGACCTTGCAAACTAGTATTTTGTCTTACTCTGCAAGGGTCTAGGCCTTGCAACATTGTAATCTTTTGTTTAACACTTTTTTTAGTATATGTTCATAAGAAATTGTGTAAAAGATGAATAGATTCTTTTTCTTCTTTTTTTTTTTTTTTTTTTTTATTTGCCAACGTAAAAAAATAATACATAAAACATTTCAATAAAGCACCCACCCCCCCACCCCTCAATGAAAGAGAAAACTACGTATAGTTTAGACAGAAGATAAAGACACAATGGACCAAAAAAAAGCACAGAGAGCACAGATGTTTAAGAAAAGAAGAAAAGAAGAAGCAAAATGTGAAAATACGTGAACAAAAACCACAAGGCATAGGAGTCGGTTAAAAAGAAAGAAAAAAGAAAAAAAAGAAATAATAATATTTAGTTTACAAAGAGACTAGGGAGGAGAAGCGGGACGGAATGAAGGTTCTCCTGACTGTGCCAGCCAAGATGTCAGTTTTTCCCACACCTCCAGGCCCTTTTTCCGTCCTTTCCTTCCTTTCTTTGTGTACACAGCAATTTCTAGGTGATACATAGCAATAAATCTGGCTAGCCAATGTGAGAACGATGGGGGCTCCGGGTCAAGCCAGGCAGAGGCCACACAGAGCCGCCAAACTGTCATCGCAATAAAAATTAAACCATCTCTTTTCAATTTATAAGTATCTGTCTGTGTTCCTAGCAGAATAATAGTTGGATTCAGTGTGATAGGCTGAGTTGTGACTTCCCTTAAAAATTCCTGTATTCGGTTTAAGGTGATGGAGAGTTTCAAGCATGTAGAAAAAATATGGATAGAGTTGACCGCAAATTCCGAGCATCTAGGACATAGGGTGCCTTGGCCGGTTCCCCACTTTGCAATTTTACTATGAGTGAGATATAAAAAGAAGATGGTTTTAAAGTGCTGTGCCTGTAGTTTGGCTGAAATTAAAATGTTCTGTGAGAGGGCAAGTGAGTTAAAAAAAAGTGGTGCTAGGAGTGTTAGTTTTGTTGTGCCATTTATCAGCTATGTTCCTGTAAGTCGTCTGGGGTCTGCCTATTTATGATATTATATAGCAGGCCAATTCGGGGGGTTAATGGCTTGCGTAAAGTTTTAAGCAGGTCACTTTCCCTGAATCCTGAGGCCCCCCCTGCTTTCCTAGACAAAAAGTCAGATACAGAGAGATATTTAAATGCGTCTTCTTTTTTGAGTTTGAATCTAAGCAATAGCTCAGAAAAAGGGACCACCCCTTCACAAGTGATAAGGTCTCCCAGTTTCAGTATGCCGGCCTTATGCCAGTCTGAGAAGTAATCCCTGCCGAAGATAGCAGGCAAGCTGCCATTGTTCAGCGTGGGAGTATAGAAGTTGAATCTGCCCAGCCCTAAGAATTTTCGGATACTGCGAAAGGTTTTAAAAGAGTTTAGTAATGTCTTGAATCTCACCCTTTTATAGTATCCGTAGGTGGTTTCCCGAAGAAGACAGCCCCAGGACTGTTCTCCCAGTAGAAGCTGGAAGGGCGTGGGAAGCCCTAAAGTGTGCGAGGATGGAGCCTCTTTTAACAATTCTGCGCTGAATTGTAAAACCGAAGCCCAATAGTAAAGAGTGATGTTTGGAAAGGACCAACCCCCTCGCTCTTTTGGTAGACAGAGCTGCCTTAAAGCCCTCCTGGGTTGGGAATATGACCAAATAAACTGTGTGAATATTTGTTGAAATTTTTGTAGGTTAGATGAATTCCAGAGGTATTGTGCGGAAAAAATATAGAAGTTTAGGAAAATATGTCATTTTTATGACATTACATCTGCCAACAAGGGTTAGATGTGGATTGTTGATTTGTTTTAGAGCCCTTTTAGTATGTAATGCCAAGGGGGCTAGGTTGTCTGTGACAATTTCATCCAGATTTGATGAGATAGAGACCCCCAGATATTTGGCTTTGGGAACTACTCTATAATCGGTCCAGGGTACTTGGCTATTGGTTATTATTTGGGTTTTGTTTTGGTTCAGGGCATAGCCAGAAATCCTCCCAAATTTTAGCGCCTCATTTTCAAGGGCCACTATGGTGTTTAAGGGATCAGGTGAAGTGATGGCCAGATCATCTGCGTAAGCCATGATCTTAGTACAGCTGCCTTGAAGGTTGACTGGGAGGATCTCATTATTTCTCTCTATTTGCTTGATAAAGGGGTCCAGATAGAGGGCAAACAGCAGAGGGGAGCATGGGCAGCCCTGTCTGGTGCCCCGGGAGATCACAAACTGCCCGGTAAGTTGTCCATTAACGGAAACACAAGCTGTTGGTTTTACATAAAGGGCTTGTACTGCCTGCGTGATCCTTTGCCCGAATCCCATTCTCTTTATGACTGCCCACAGAAATTGCCAGGAGACCCGATCAAAGGCTTTCTCAGCGTCCAAGAGTGTGAGTGACATCGGGTCTCCAGCAGCCTGTGCAGCATCAAAAAGAGTAATGGCCCTCCTAACATGCTCTGTGGTTTCTTTTTTCGGGATAAACCCATGCTGCCACTCTGAGACCAACGATTCGACCACTAAAGAAATTCTGTTGGCTAGCACTTTGGAAAAAATCTTTGAATCACAGTTAATGAGCGTTATCGGTCGATACGAACTCATCTTTGTTGGAGATTTATCCTTCTTTGGGAAAATAGCTATTCTGGCTATGGACCAGGATGCTGGTGGTAAAGTCCCATTGAAGATAGAGGTTATTACTTCTATAAGAATTGTCTTAATTTGTGGAGCGAAAATCTTATAGAACTCTATTGGGATTCCATCCAGCCCAGTAGCTTTCCCATCAGGCAGGCTATTAAGGGATTCCAGTATCTCGTACCATGTAGGAGTTATGTCTAGCATTTCCCTATCCTCTAAGGAAAGAGAACTGAGGTTGATCTCGCTAAGGTAGTTGGTGGTCTCATTAGCGATTAAGTCACTGGGACCATGGTTCTCCTCCGTATAGAGCTTGGAGTAGAAGTCCTGAAAATCCTTTCTTATGTGATCTATGTTGTTAGTCTCTTCCCCTGATGGGAGTTTAATTGCACGTATCTCATTGCAGGAGACCTGTTGTCTGGTCCTAACAGCCAGATGATGCCCGATATTGTCACTGCACTCATAATTTTTTTCTCGGGTGCTTGCCCATTTTGCTGAGGTTTTTTCAGCAAAAATTGCCCCAATTTCGGCTCTAACCAGCACTACCTCTTTCTGCACTGTCTCAATGTCTTGTCTTGGTTGAATGCAGTGAGTCAATTTGGTTTCGGCCACCCTTAGCTTCCCTTGTAGGCTACTTTTCACCGTTTTCTCTTTTCTATTTTTACGCACTGAGAATCCGAGAGTCTCACCCCTGATCCCAGCTTTTAAAGCGTCCCAGACTGTCATAAGAGGGGCAGAGCCACCATTAATCTCCAGGAATTCCTCTAGTCACTCTTGCATATGTGTTTTGTACAGCTGGTCCTGTAGTAAAGCTTTTTCAAAACTCCAGGAGGAGGCCTCTCTAGCTTTCCCCAGACCTTTAATGTTAATGATAAGGGGATTATGGTCGGACATAAAGCGTGGGGCCATTTCAATAGTGCAATTGTTAATAATTGAGGATGAAAGGAAAAAGTAATCCAGCCTAACAAGGGTATGATGTGGAGCAGAAAAAAAAGTGTACCCTGGCTGGGAGGGGTTCAGTTTTGCCCAACAATCTCTCAGACCGTGCATCTGCGCAAGATCTATCAAGGCCTGATATACCAGGGGTTTCCTCCCCTTGTATTTCCAGTGGCTAACGCTATCCCAGTTGGAGGGTAAATGCAAATTCAAATCACCACAGAGAACAATAGGGGTGGGCCAGTGAGCTAGTTCCCCTAAAACCAAGTTGATGACTCCTGGGTCATCTACATTACTCCCGTAGATTGAGCAAAGTGTGAAAGGGAGGTTATTAGAAACATGACACTCAGTAATCACCCATCTGCCTAAAGAATCAGCCTTGACCCGGGGTGAAGAGATAAAAAGTCTTTTCTCGGCCAATATCCCCACCCCCCTAGTTTTGGAACCCTGTGTAGTGGCCCCCAGGACTTGGAAACCCAAAGAATCTAATAAGTGTTTCTGGGAGCCCTCGATATGAGTTTCCTGTATGCAGTTGCTATCCCCCCCAGAGAGCGAAGCCCAAGTGCCACATTCTGCCTTTTAGAGTGATCGTTTAACTCGCAGATGTTCACAGAGACAATTCTTAAAGAGTTTAGCTTAGCCATTTAATAAACAAAAAAAACAACAACAAAAAAGAACCAAAGGATAATAATTCTTCAGACTCCTAATAACTTGTTTTGTACCAAGACAAGTGTATCTTATATGTACATGTGTATGTGCAGGAAAGATCAACATACTCGTGCTCAATTTTTCTGTGCAGATCTCTTCTCTGGAGGTGCCTTTCCCATCCCTCCCCCCTCCCCCCCTTTTTCCGAGCAATCAGGCAGAGCCTGAGTGATGAAAATCAACTTGAGCCCCGACTGCCAGCCACGCCGGATTGATAGAAACTTAAGCTCTAGTTCATCAGTTCGGCCGCATTTTTGACTGTGCTCAGTGATAAAGTGAAAAAGTAAAATAGTGTGATAATAACATAGAGAAATTAAAAAAGCTGCATAGCAGAAAATAGAGCGAATATCAAATACTGTCAAAAAGGTGCCACAGTCAGGGTCAAAGAGGGTTCGGCTTAGGTCTAGTTTAACTCATTGGACAGAGTGTACAAATGTTACTTCTTCCTGAGTTTCAGTTCCTCCAAATATTCCCCCGCTTTAATCTCAGAGAGAAAAACCTTGGTGCTCCCGTTTAGGATTACTTTGAGCCTTGAGGGGACCATAAGATACACTTCCGCCCCCAGCTGTTGGAAAGGGGAGATTAGCTGTCTCATTCGCCATCTCCTCTCGACAGTCTGATGGCAAAAATCTGGTTTCGCAAAGAAAGTTACGCCATTTGCACCTTTTTTGGAGTTAAAGCGGGCCTGGTCATAAATCATCTGTCTAAGGAGGAAATTCCCAAAGTACACGAGAAATACCCTAGGTTGCCCTCCTGACGAGTTGCCACCGCTGTGTTGTCGCTTTTGATGAAAAGGGAACCGGTGCGCCCTCTGAACTTCATGGTCCCAATCCCATCCCGGATGGTCTGGAAAGGAATCCTTTAGTAATTTAACTATGAAGAGCCTGGGGTCGTCCCCCTCCTTCCCCTCCAGAATACCAAGTAGGCGGAGGTTGTTCCGGCGCTGACGGTTTTCCTGCTCCTCAATATTTGTCATCAGATCCATCATGCAGGCGGTATTAGACTCCCCCTGCTGTTTGGTAGCTAGGGCTTCAGTTTCCAAGTGTTCTGTTCGTGCCTCTACCATCGTGACCCGGTCACTAATGTCTGCACAGGTTTTGTTCAACCGCCTCAGCCCACCCTGCAGCTTTTTGGCAGCATTTTTAGCAATGCAGTTATCCGCCCGGACTTCTTCGTGGAACTCCTTGATGGAAGTCAGAATGGCAGCTAGAGAAGGTTCAGAGGTGTTGGCTTGAAGGTTGCTGGTACTTCCCCATTGAGTAGAGTTTAAATCGTCTTCTTCTAAGGGGTATGATACCTGAGAGTCGGAATAATCCCACTTTAGCTGACTGCGGTGTTTATTTTTGGTGGTGGGCTTTTTAGATCGCTGCACCGTGCCTGTGTCTTGAAGTGAAACCTCGCTGTCCCTCTCGCTGGATTCCTCAGAGCCATCTTCGATGGAAGAATTTGGATTGCTGTCTGACACGGAGTAAAAGTCTTCCCCTCCTGCTTCGGGTGTCCAGGGCATCTGGGAACCGGGGGGCACCGTCAGATTTTGGATCACTTTATTAGTCCCTGCTTCGCCAGGGTCGAAGTCAGGGATGAGCAGTGGGGCCTCCATACTATTCTCGCCAAGTATGTTATCTAGTGCCTGTGCCTGTGCCTGTGCCTGTGCCTGTTGGATAGGCTGTGGCAGAAGGGTTGTGGTATCTACAAGAGGGAGCGCTGACACCGGGACTAGGTATGACCCAGCCTGCACCCCTGTAGGTTCTATTGATTCAGCTGAGTCATTGTCTGGTACAGTGCGTGGGGCAGCGCCATCCATTCCGCTCCCAGCGTGAAGTGCCCCTGCCTTTACGTTATCTGCTTGAGGGTGATTGATGCAGGGGGAGGGGGGCTTCATATTGGGATTTAGCAAATTTTTTTAAATTCCCAAAAAGATTTTTGCAGGTGGGGGTTGAACAGACTCACCGTTTTTCGAATCTTTGGGCGGAGCCCCCCCCTGATTTGCCCCACTGTTTTGCCAGCGTCTTCTTATCCCCACTGACCTCATTTATAGGTTTAGGTGCTCCCTCAGTGGCAGATGCAGCATCTTTGGCAGTTTTGATGTCCTTGGGGTCCGAGGCGGTAATCGGAGTCCTTTGCTTTGAGCCTCTTCGAGCCCCTCGAGCACTCATGGCAGCCCTGCTGGATTCAAGCAACTTCGCTCCACGGAGGTCTTTGAGAACAACAATCCAGAGGTCCAAAAGTTTGTTGACCTCATAAAATACTGCTCGGGAAGCAGAGAAAGCCAGGCAGAAGGTCGACTTTGTAGAAAAATGCAAAGCGTCCCGTGTTTTTATCACCAGCTTTTTGCGAGCAGGAAGGGCAGATAGATTAACCTTTGGCCGGAACGAGATCACCAGAGCAGAGCCCCTTTCCGAAAAAAGCAGCCTCAGTGTTTGCAGCTAGGAGCAGAGCTGGCATGCGTGATGATCTGGCATCTCTGAAGGCAGCGCAGGGCAGCAAGCCAAGCATTACGCGACCGGCGTGAACAGCCGAGCAGCGTGAGCTCAGGCGAATTCCATCTTTGCTCACAATATTTACAAATGCGCTGGTCAGAACCCAAATCAAAAGAATTCTCTACCAACAAATACGTCGCAAATTCCTTCCACTTATCATTATTTTCTGTTTCACTTTTTAAATACAGACCACACTCCTAGTCGGATTTATATAGTGAGTTCGCCGACAACAAATACAAGAAAAATTTGGCCTTTCACCTGAAATCACCTTCAACTTTGTAATTTGAACATCAAAATTATTTGTAATAGTATGTTCCACATTATCTTCAACATTTTCTTCTATTAATGTCTCAGTTTGTGCACTCTCTTGTTCAGGACCAAAGTAACAAAACTCAATTTCATCATAAACCTTCTTCAAAACAGCACTGTTCAACTCATTTAACTTTAGTGCTAGACTTTTTGGGTAATACAATCTTCTGACTAACTTCCGCATTTGAGTATGATGTACTGCCAACATCCTAAAATGGTGAAAAACACTTTGACATACTTTCCTATAAAGACAAGCCAGAGAATGACCTTGCAAACTAGTATTTTGTCTTACTCTGCAAGGGTCTAGGCCTTGCAACATTGTAATCTTTTGTTTAACACTTTTTTTAGTATATGTTCATAAGAAATTGTGTAAAAGATGAATAGATTCTTGTCGTACACTACAAATACTACTGCATCCCAAGTAAACACTTGGGCTTTATGACGTCTGCCTAGAACTTCTTCTGTATTTCTGGGAACCATTCTGGGAACCATTTTCTCTTTCTCAATTGGACAACCATTTCTAACCTCAAAAGCTCGACCACTGGTGTCAACTGCACGCAACAAATCATTGGTCTGAAAATAACTCTCTTCATTAAAAAAAGGCTCAGAACTTGAACTGTGTTTCCATTCCCCTAAAATCACATCACAAAAATTAGTTCTGTTAATTACTCTTTTCCTCTTACTTTTGACCTTCATTAAATGGGATGGTTTATCTAGTGATCGAATTCTGTTTAAAACTAAAATGAATAGTTTCCTTTTTACTTCAAAAGCTTTTTCAACAATGGATTCAATATACTTCTTATTTTTATAAAATAGTGCTCTCTTTTCATATTTCTTCGTATCTTTCAGCAAATTAAGAACTACTGTATTATAAAATATTTTTTGCGAATTTCTTTATACTGATTTTGTCTTCTTTTACCATAGATGGTGTCCTTTGACTGTTCATTTTCTTTTTCGTTTGCTATTATTTTGACTATTTTTTCTAGTTGAAGCATTGCCAGTGGTTTCAGCATTTTGTACATTCTGTCTGGCCCTAGAAACATTTTTTATAAATTGCTTGGTGGTCTTACCAGAAGACTTTGTCTTTTTAGCCACATTATGTTGGTCACCCAATACTTGTGGTTGAGTTTTCTTCAAATAACTGTCCTTTTTCTGTCCTTTTCTTTTTCTTACTTTGTCCGGCATGATAACTTTATTTTAATAATGATAAACAGTATCTGTAAAAAATAATGATAAATAAATGTATATTAATAATTGTTTAAATTATACTTTTCTATTACTATACAAACACATTTTATATAAATACTGACTAAGAAATTGTAGACCTTAAATACAAGTGTGAAGGTGATTAGAGCACTACATGCATATTGCATAGGAGTTTGAAGCATTCCATACCCTAAAGCCTCTCTCACTGCATAACTGTATACATACTGACTGAATGATTACAGTACTATAAGAAACAATGGGTGAATTCATAATTGGTTGAGTTTTATTTTAGTGAATGGATTAGTGCATGGTACTGAAAGAGTCACTAAGGGATTGCAACAGCAGTCACAGGGTGTTTGCTGGAGTGCATGGATAGTGACTGGGGAATTGTAATCTGAAACACAAGTGTGAAGGTGGTTAGACTACTACATGCATAGTGCATAGGAGTTTGCAGCACTGTATGCCCAAAGCCTGGCTCACTGCATGAGTACACGCACTTATGTGTCTGCAAACACATCAAGCAACCAAATGATTCTCTCTCAATTTTCCCAAATGCACTCTGACTCACAGTGTGATTCTAAACAAATACCTGTATCCCTTGCACTTTACTGAAAATATTACTACATGCTAGTGAAAGAGTCATAATGGGATTACAAGAGCACTCACAGGGTTTTTGCTGGAGTATATAGATACTAATTGTGGAATTGTAGGCCTGAAACACAAGTGTGAAGGTGGTTAGACTACTACATGCATAGTGCATAGGAGTTTCAAGCACTGCAAGCCCTAAAGCCTGGCTCACTGCATGGGCACATGTACTTATGTGTCTGCAAACACATCAAGCAACCAAATGATTCTCTCTCAATTTTTCCAAATGCACACTGACTTACAGTGTGATTCTAGACAAATAACAGTCTCCCTTGCACTTTACTGAAAGGATTACTACATGCTACTGAGTCACTATGGGATTACAAGAGCACTCACAAGGTGTTTGCTGGAGTGTATGGATACTAACTGGGGAATTGTAGGCCTGAAACACAAGTTTGAAGGTGGCTAGACTACTACATGCATAGTGCATAGAAGTTTCAAGAACTGTGTGCCCTAAAGCCTTGCTCACTGCATGAGTACATGTACGTATGTGTCTGCAAACACATCAAGCAACCAAATGATTCTCTCTCAATTTTCACAAATGCACACTGACTCACAGTGTGATTCTAGCCAAATAACAGTATCCCTTGTACTTTACTGAAAGGATTACTACATTCTACTGAAAGAGCCACTATGGGATTGCAAGAACACTCGCAGGGTTTTTGCTGGAGTGTATGGATACTAACTGGGGAAGTGTAGGCCTGAAACACAAGTTTGAAGGTGGTTAGACTACTACATGCA
Organism: Lissotriton vulgaris; assembly: GCF_964263255.1. NCBI lineage: Eukaryota > Metazoa > Chordata > Amphibia > Caudata > Salamandridae > Lissotriton > Lissotriton vulgaris. The sequence continues at coordinate 400,857,611 of NC_141693.1, forward strand.
TAGTGCATAGGAGTTTGAAGCACTGTGTTCCCTAAAGCCTGGCTCACTGCATGAGTACATGTACTTATGTGTCTGCAAACACATCAAGCAACCAAATGATTCTCTCTCAATTTTCCCAAATGCACACTGACTCACAGTGTCATTCTAGACAAATAACAGTATCCCTTGCACTTTACTGAAAATATTACTTCATGCTACTGAAAGAGTCACTATGGGATTGCAAGAGCACTCACAGGGTGTTTGCTGGAGTGTATGGATACTAACTGGGGAATTGTAGGCCTGAAACACAAGTGTGAAGGTGGTTAGACTACTAAATGCATAGTGCATAGGAGTTTGAAGCACTGCATACACTAAAGCATGGCTCACTGCATGAGTACATGCACTTATGTGTCTGCAAACACATCAAGCATGAGTACATGCATAATAACTGAATGAATATAGTACTATAAGGAGAGACAGTTGGTGAATTAATAATTGACTGAGTTTTACTTTAGTGTAAGCATTAATACATGGTACTGAAAGACTCACTATGGGATTGCAAGAGCAGTCACAGGGTGTTTGTTGGAGTTTATGGATACTGACTGGGGAAATATAGGACTGAAACAGAAGTGTGAAGGTGGTTAGACCAGTACATGCATAGAACATAGGAGTTTGAAGCACTGCATACCCTAAAGCCTGGCTCACTGCATGAGTACATGTACTTATGTATCTGCAAACACATCAAGCAACCATTCCACATATTTCATTACTGCATTTTACTGTTAAAGCCTAACTCATTTTGCAAATACATAAGCAATGACTATTTTCTAATTCTACCAAAATGTGAGAACACAATAAGTTTTTAATCAACTATATGTCTGCAAACACATGAAGTACTGAAATGCTTCTCTCAGAGTGATTACTAAATGCACACAGACTTACAGTGTGATTCTAGACAAGCAACACTATCCCTTACATTTTACCAAAACACATTTCATAATCTACAAGACATAAGGTGACTGCACACATTCCACAAAATGTTCTACTACACATTAGTATGGAATGCTTCTCTCAGAATGATTCCTAAATGCACACAGACTCACTGTGTGATTCTAGACAAGCTACACTATCCCTTATATTTTACCAAAATACATTTACTAGTCTACAAGACATAAGGTGACTGCACACATTCCACAATATTTTCTACAACATATTAGTACCAAAATGCTTCTCTCAGAATGATGCCTAAATGCACACAGACTCACTGTGTGATTCTAGACAAACAACACTATCCCTTGCATTTTACCAAAACACATTTCATAGTCTGAAAGTAGTACTGTATTTTAGTGTAGAAACTTGACTTATTTTGCAAATACATAAACAATAACTGCTTTCTAATTGTACCAAAATATTAAAACAGCACAGATTTCTAAACATTTATCTGTCCGAAAACACATGAAATACACAAAAGCATATCTCAGAATGGTTTCTAAATGCACACACACTCACAATAAGATTCTAGACAAAAAAATAACTCCCTGCACTTTAGCAGGAGAAACACATTAATCTTATTAAAAACAAACACACTACCTACAACCCCTCACAAATTAATAATTCACCTTTCAAATTGTTTTGTAGATTAAGAAGTATGTCAGTCACACACCATATTTTCTTATACGGAATCTCTGTACGGTGCAGCTGTCAGCAAAACCAAAGACTGGCAAAGTTTCCCTCTCATTTTGCACACATATACATGTAAACATCAAATCACATTGCTTCCCACATTAATTCAAAAGCAAACACACATTTCTATGGGTTACACATTTCAACTCTTTCAAAATGACAAAAATGTAAACCCTACCCCCAATCTGCCTCCTGACTGTTACCATAGAAACAGTTCATGGAACACTTAACTGAGCACACGGTTCACAATTTCACCACACAATGTTGCAAATCAAAACAACAAGTGTGCTTGACTTTTCAACAAATCAGCTTATCCTATGTAATGTTCCTTTCAATTAGTTTGTGTTAACCAATAAGAGTCATGCTTTAAAAAAATAGAAACATACACCCTAGTTTTCAGTGCAGAATGTTGTCTAACAACCAATCATTTATTTTCTTTTTTCAAAACTACTTCTTATCCATCATTTTAGAAAAATCTTACTTTTCTAACTGCCATTTCAGTTACGGAGACCATCCGAGTGCATCCAGACCTCCCTTCAAGATGCTTAGAGTGTGGATTGTGGGACACAGCTATATTTCCTGTAGCCAAAGGAATGCAGAAAACAAAGGAATTCACAAAGACCTAGGTATGCCAAATGTAGACATTCAATGGATTGGACAGAGAGGGTTAATGTGGCACCAATTGATGCCATTGGTTAATACCTTTTTGCATCTCCAACATCCTGACCTCATAACTGTGCACTGTGGTAGCAGTGACCTAGGCACTTTGACTGGGGTAGGTCTGGAAATGCTTATGAAGGACACCTTTGGAGAATTGATGTCACTTTCCCCCAAACTACCTTTGTCTATTCTAGCATATGCCAAAGGCAGAAATGGAACTGGTCCAATCAATTTTGTCCACAGATTGAGAAAGCTAGGAAACATGTGAATAAATCTGTTTCTGCTTTTCTCCGACACTATAGGATGGGGTCCATTTACCACAACAATCTGCGTTTCAATATGGATGGCATTTATAGGAGAGATGGTGTACATTTTACAGATGAGGGAAATAGAGTCTTCCTCATGAACCTTAGACTTTGCATCGGTGCTTACTTGTAGGTACCAAAACTCTGCCAATAAACTCAACGCCTCTTTTTAGAGCCACCCAAGATCTAAACACATAAGCTTGATGTATATCTCAAAATGTATTAATTTTTTTGCTTAGAGTCGCGCACCCAACGCGTCAGAATCGTGCATCCAACTTGAAGAAGTTGTGCTCTAAATGCGCTGGAGTCACGCACCCTACAAGTTAGTAGTTGTGCATCCAACGCGTGCACACCAGGGGGCCGCACTGAGCGCCGCACTGGGTGCGGGACTCCTAATTTTACTGTAAAAAAAATAATTAGCCGCTATCACTAATTCCTATTATCCCCAGGGACCCCACCCCCCGGGGCTTATAAAAAATGTTGGGGACCGTGGGGGGGATCCCCAACGCCCCCACGGTCCCAGCCGGCTCTCCGCGTCCTTCGGGAGCAATATGGTTTGGATTTTGAAAGAGAGAGCAGCTTTCCCTGCTCTCTCTTTCAAAATCCAAACCAAGTGTGCTATGGGAGCGCGGGAGCCGCAAGACTCCTGTCCTCTCATTCCAAACAGCAGTGTCCTGGGGGTAGGCACCCCAGGACACTGCAGGAGCCGGCCCTGGGGGGTGGTGGTCCCCAGGGCCCATGAGGGCTCCAAGAGGGGGGCCATGCAACCCCCCTGCCACAATACATAAAGCCCCGGGGTGTGGTGGTCCCCGGGGCTTGGGGGGGCAGTTGAGCCCCCCACCCACAAATTATACTGGGAGGGGCCTTCGAGCCCCACCCAAAGATGGATTTTGTAGCCCAGGGGTTGCGTTCCCCGGGGCTGGGGGTCCCCTCTAGGCCCTCTTAAAATTTAATAATTTTGCCCCCAGGAATTTCCCCCCCAGAGGCTAATTATAAAACAAGCACTGTGTTACTTTTTTTTACGTCAGGATCCGCGCACCCTGCGCGCACTTTACCATTTGAAAAAATATATATATTTTTTGGGGCCCTGGGAGTCTTTCTGGGACCCCACTAAGCAGGTCTAGAGGGTCAGGGTATTTCTACCCTGCCCCCTTTATATGTTTTGCACACTTATTCCACTGACTTCTTCAGCCTCGCTTCTACCGAGGCACAAAATGGCTGCCAACACTTCCTGGTTTTGAATGTTGACAACCACTTGACAGCCAATAAGCATTCAGCCAATGATCAGAAGGGTGCGCTCAGGGTGCGCACAGGATGCGCGGCTCCACCCCGGCCATAGATATATATGTATTTTTAACTGTAGTTTTCTCAAGAACTACTGAACAGATTGCCATCATTTAAGCAAAAGGCATGAGTCTGAACTGAGGACTACCTCTTTGCCAAATTTGGCGTGATTCCGTTAAGCAGTTCGGGCTGTAGCTGCGGCTAAAGGTCCCTGTGGAAAATTGCATGGGGAAAACATGTTTTGGGAGCCCCCCTTTTTTCTAGGCCCCCGCTACACGAATCATCCTGAGACGTTCAGGAAAGGAGCGGACCAGAGCTGGCCATTAGGTTTGAAAATTTCGTGAAGATTCATCAACCGGTGCCAAAGTTATTCCAAATAGAATGTTGCAGATTTCCTATGGAATATCGGTCCTAACTATAACTACCTACTGGTGACCGCCAGTAGGTGATATATATATCCATGTACTGGTTTCAGAAAAAAGTGGCTGGCACGCTGGTATCCAGTTTAAAGATTTAATATCACCAAACCCCCCACACCCCAACAGACGCGTTTCGCCTTTGCAGGCTTCGTCAAAAAAAAAAAATATATATATATATATATATATATATATATATATATATATATATATATATATATATATTCACTGAAAAAAAACATAGGTTTCACACCAGTTGTAGTTAGCAGGAAGTTTTACTCGCATAAAACCATTGAAATTCCCATGTTATAGTTAGTTGGACTCACTATAACTTGCGCGTGCAATGCACTGCTGATGACGTCACATATTACATCACTCATGACATGGTCAGTGACATCACTCATGACATTCAGGAGATTGAGAGACTGAGGACATAGAGGTAGTAAACGAAAAAAGAGGATAAAAGTAAGAAGCAAAGAAAGATAAGTGAGAGAGAACGGGTAAGTTATAGTGACAGAGTACGAAAAAAGAGATGAGTGAGTAAAGAGGAATTAGTAAAAGAGCAAAGGAGGAAAAGACGGAAAAGGGAAGTAAAGCAGAGAGACTGAAAGCTGAAAGTGGTGCAAAGGACAGAGGGGATGCAGACAGTTGAAATGGGATTGAGGGGTTGTGAAAGAAGTGGAGTAAAGGAACGGGGATGAAACAGAGTGAGAGAAAGGCAGTGTGAGTGAGTAAAGAGAGCTGAAAAAGGGTGGAAAAAGGAAAGTGAGTGTGAGACAATGGGAATACAATATAAATTACACAAAACAAACTATAGAATAACTTCTACAACATGTTACATAGTTTATTTTTGCTGTTCTCAGAATATATTGAATTTCACTAAAAACAGTGAGTTCAAACTACTCATCATATGACAGCGGGGAAAAAAAACACAATCTAAAAGATTGTGTTTCAAAAAACCCATATAAACTTACAAATCACATATTTACACTAATCTTTGATTCACTTACTTTTCCTTGAGGCCAAATAGTAGCTCGTGAAGGTCCTTTTCGTAGGAAAATACTCTGCTGTTCTCTAAAACTTCCATTTCATCGACTTTCTATAAAAAAAACTCTAAGAACATCTGAAATATGTCTAAATATTTTCATTTCCTCCTTGTGTTAAGTTATGACTCTTTGCTCATTCCAACACTATTCCTTACGGCCAAATAGTGTCAGATTTATCAGTCTATTTTCAAACTCTGAAATTACCGTTTACCCAATGCTTTGAAAGAAAAGCTCATACAACATTTTCACAATGTTTAACTATTCATATTCCCATCTCTGGATCACTCATGTTCAACATTTCCTATAATACTGATATCACTTACTATGAGATCCACTTACAGTACCTATATGAGAACTGCATTTTTTATATTATGTTCATCACTTTTACTCACAATATAATTTTAAATAGCAGAGTAACTTTTATTAACTGCTCCCGTCTTCATAGGCCCATTACCTTTAGTTAAATTTCGGTTCTAAAAACACTAGGTAAGAATTTTTTAAGTCAAAAAGCAAACGTTGTTTGAAAGTCAAATGAGTATCATTACAGAAAGACCAACCTTTTCAACATTTTAAATAAGCTGTATAATGTCCTGATGTTGTTGAAGGACCGTCATGATAAATAATAGCTACAGTTACAAAGGTTCTTCCTGAAATTGATAACTGAGAAGCCACAAAATTTTTAATAGAAGTTGTCAATTTAGTTCCATCGGGTCTACATCGTTGAAACATTAAAATGACATACTGTCCATAAGTTTGTAGAAATAATGTGGACAGCATTGGACACTTACATTGGGAACAAACCATATTATGATCAGCTGCTTTAACTAGATTATTAAAAGACACTGATTTGCAGTCTGGTAAAGTCAAATATATAAATATTTCAGTGTCTATTCTAGTACTACTTGATAAACTAAAATTGTTGCAGTCATGCTGCCATTGATAAGAAAGCCTAAAAAGATTTTCTACATCTACACCTTCATCTTTCAATACACCAAACATATACATTAAAAATTCCTGACAATCCTGCTGAATATTTTGTGAATTTTTTTTTTGACCTGAACATATGTCTAAAAGATTTCTAATTTCTGAAACACTTTCTGTTTTTGCTCTGCTACATTTCTGAAACACAGAATTCAATAAACCGCAGAATCTTTGATCCCGATTTTCAACAGTCTGTTCTTGTAAAGTTTTAAGAAAAAAAACAACACTAACCACTACATTAGCATAGCAGTTGACACCTGAACTGTTTTCAAACTGAAATCCATCAACATCTTCAACAGAATCCTTTTTCTTTATGTTTACAATTACAGTTTCATCTACTTTTTGTCTTTTTGGTACTACCTCACTGCAATTATTCTCATTTCTTCTTTTTCGGCCTACCACACGTTTTTCAAACAGAGGATATTGAGGCAAATGTGGAGCATACACTCTTCTTAACCTATTTTATTCTTTACCACAATCTAAATCTGCACAAATCTTTGTCTCATCACACTCAATCAAGTACAATCCTGATAAAGTTCTGACTCGTGATAATGCCACATATGCCATACCCTCTTTAAACACAGAACTTCCAATGTTCACCAAAGCACTATCTACACTTAAACCTTGAGATTTATGAATTGTCACCGCATATGCCAAACAAACAGGAAACTGTTTTCGGCGAACATATAAGTCTTTTACAAGCAAAAATCTAGCAGAACAACGACTGATTTGTTGTACTTGCTCAATGCCATCAAATTTTATTTTTAAAAATTCAATTCCATCTCTATTTCTGTAATTCACAAAATCAACAACATGACCCATAGCTCCATTTACCAGACCTCTTTCAACATTTAAATTTCTTCTCAAAATGATACGACAATTTAAACACACATTCAGAGTCTTTTCAAAACCAGCTGTTTTAGATATACTCTTCTCTAATGAATCCAATTTTGTTTTTAAATTTTCTGACAAAATAATTGTTGCACCCATATGCTCTATTTTATCTATTCCTTCCAGTTTCACAATCTCTTCATTTTCTAACATTAACATTTTGTTGTTGAAGATGGAACATTCTTGCAGAGTTGGCATCAAACATATCCCAGATTTCTTCTCAGTAATTTTTAAAAAAATATTCTCTGGAAGAATGTTTTCATTTGGATACAAATTTGAAATTAATCGAGCATGTAAAGCTTCTTTCCCATGCTCACTTACTTTTCCGATTCTTACATCTTTTAGAATATTTTTACAATCTTCATCCTCTGCCTGTCGCATATTTTGAAGCAGTTCTGCATATTTGAAATGTAACCATATAGTAACCTTTCCAATGCTTCCAAGGGACTTCCTGGTATCTTCATGCGTGAGCATTTTAAACACTGGTTGTCCTTTTACTGGAGTCAACTGCAGTAGATCTCCAAAAACAATAATGTGTTTTCCTCCAAATAACACATCATACTCTGTTCTAAGAATGTCTTGCATTCTCAAATACACAAAAACAAGCATTAGATTTGAGACCATGCTTACTTCATCAATGATAAGAAGTTTCATTTTCTTCAGGACTCTGGAAACTTCAGAACACGCATCTCCAGATAACTTATTATAATGCAATTTATTATCATGCTCAACTGGCAGCATCAGCAAACAATGTAGAGTAATCCCTTTAATGTTATGTGCTTCCAGTCCAGTTGGAGCGGTTACAACACAAGACAGCGGTGATTCAGTCCTTTTCTGCAGATAAGTTGAAATGGCTGTAGTCAGAAAACTTTTTCCTGTTCCCGCTTCTCCACTTACGTACAGTCGGACAGGCTTAAATGATGTACATGAGCACTCTTTTTTCTCATGTCTGAATCCATGTTCAATCTGTTCTGTGACTTCGTCATATATCTTTTTCTGCTCAACGTTTAGTTGCTTTACCAAATCTTTTAAGTTAACTACATCCTCTTGAGCTTGTTCCATAGCTCTTTCCACCTCATCCATGGCAGTGGCAGCTTCATTTTGGATAATTGGTCCTCCTAGTGGATCCTGACTCAATGAAGTAGAACTCTGACTGTCTTGAGAACTGTCTCGTGCAATCTCTTCAGCAATTGTGGCTTCTTGCTCTATTTCTTCGTTCAACATTTGCAGATAATTGGAAAAACAGGACATTCTATGGTATCCTTGGTTGCATTAAAAGAGTCTTCGTAACAGAGAAAATCTCCAAGTAGTTCCTCTTCTGTACGCCATGGCTTAAAGAGTTGCAAAAGAGCTAAATAGTAAAATTCTCTTTGTCTGGAGATTCGCAACTCAATTTTTGATGATTAATCAAATGGCCTTTTCTCTGCTTCACTAGACATCCTTCATACCCAATGACGGCATATTTTCCATTATTGATATCTTCTGTGATGTTCCTCGTATAACTATAGTTTTGCAGAACTTCATACAAACAAGTGTTCTCAAGGTGAATGCTTCTATTTGGATAGTATGTATCCTACATGTTTGTCTTCAAAATATCTGTACTGTTTGGTTCTTTCTCCGCCAAATACTCTATTTCTTGTACAGATTTCAATACTCGGTTTCATGTTGCAGCAAGACCTAGACTCACCCAAATGATTGATCTAGATTTGGCATAGAGACTTGCTGATGATAACCGATCAGAACATTCATATGCTCCAATTTCTCGATGCGACAACATCTTCAGACTGAAACTGTATAATTTTTTACTTATACTCTTTTCATGTGAAATGTCCTCCCACATTTCCTTCAGTTCTGTCTTTTCTTTTTTTGTGATGTAAGACGTCACATATCGAGCCACAGCAATAGAGTTGTCAGCAACAAACTGAATATCCATGTTAGCATTCCACATGGACAAAATTACTGGGTTGTAGTCGTTAATATACTTGGACTCTTCGTTTCTTTTTAAATTGTATGTATTTTTTGGTGATTTCCTCGTCACAGTATGTCGCAGAGAAGACATCAAATTATTTACTCTTCCTTTAGAAATCACTGGTCGTGGAAACGCAAAACGACATTTTGTGTAGAACTTATCCTTGTTTCTAAATTTTCGACGACAGTACTTTCCACAACGATGGGATTGAAAGTGTAAAACTTGTTGCCTTAAACTATTTTCTTCAGTAGTTTTCGGAACAGCACATGTTGAATACTCTTCAATGAAACTAATCACTGTGTCATCCGAATCAGTCCAAATTTGGGTGCATCTTTAATCCATAACAACATATGTATGTGAGGAGCACCTCTCGCTTGATACTCCTTCCTCCAAAAGAAATCCAAAACCTCTCCAAGGGGAGGATTTTTTTGTTGGTAATAAAAGACATCATAGCTTCAAATCTATGATTAAAATATCTGCATACATTCACTGGATCCAAAGAACACAGTTTTCCAGGTGTTTTGAATTCTATATTTTGTATGTTTCCATTTGCCTCTCGTAGAAATTGAAGTAAGTCATCCCATGCATACTCAGCACAGCTAAGAGTGAGGAACCATGTAGGAGTTCCTAAGTTTCTTAGCATACATTTCAATTCCCCATGATGACGGAACCAATACTCGTTTGTTCCACGCTGACATGCCATGAGATTGATTAGCTGAGATTCCAAAATACTGTCTTGCAGATTGACTTTCTCCATAAAGTCCCTCGCCGAAACATTTTGCAGATGAGCTCCACTTTTCAGTATATGATTAACTGCATAAGAAAGCACAGACAAGTCACTTTCATACAGTAGATGAAACAAATACGGAATGCATTTACGAAACCTTGGATCTTCAGCATATAATCTTAAAGTCCGGTATTCAGCTGCAGGAATTTGAACTGGTCGATCGTCATATCGTCCACCTCGACCTGTTGGAAATAACTGTGGAAAACAACGAGCTTCCAAACTTTCTTCCCATACACTAATAGGACTTCCTTTTGCTGCTTTCATTTGAAACAAGTCAATTGCATTCCCCATTACTTCTTTGGAATGCAAAGGATGAACAGTATAATGTTCATATATTTCTTCACTTCTAGACACATCAACTTTTTCAATTTGGCCGGCTGAACAATCACTGTCTTCTTCTGTAGCTGTTTTCTCTACTCCAACACATACATGTTTGTAGTACTCATTGTTTTTGACCAAATACAACGTTGCCTTTTTGACTTTCCTAACATCCACTAAATCTTGCCAGATTTTCTTACTCTTTGTCGGAACCCCATTTAATAGAATAACCAGAGGTTCCTCTTCTACTCTTTCTACACCAATTGTATCAATATTTTTCTTGACATCTAGAGGCAAATAAACAACTCTTCCCTTTAATCCTCTCTGTAAATCTGTAGGAGGCAATTTCCCTATCTTAGGCTCCATGCGAACAATAGCCTGAAAAGGATGGACACATTGAATCAAAATAGATTCATAAGTATTTAAATCCATCAATTCAGAAGGAATATCTATCAACTGAAGATTATTATGAACAGCTCTAGCAGGCATTCTGTTTTCATTTAATTTTTTTAAATAACACTAATAGGACTTCCTTTTGCTGCTTTCATTTGAAACAAGTCAATTGCATTCCCCATTACTTCTTTGGAATGCAAAGGATGAACAGTATAATGTTCATATATTTCTTCACTTCTAGACACATCAACTTTTTCAATTTGGCCGGCTGAACAATCACTGTCTTCTTCTGTAGCTGTTTCCTCTACTCCAACACATACATATTTGTAGTACTCATTGTTTTTGACCAAATACAACGCTGCCTTTTTGACTTTCCTAACATCCACTAAATCTTGCCAGATTTTCTTACTCTTTTTTGGAACCCCATTAACTAGAATAACCAAAGGTTCCTCTTCTACTCTTTCTACACCAATTGTATCAATATTTTTCTTGACATCTAGAGGCACATAAACAACTCTTCCCTTTAATCCTCTCTGTAAATCTGTAGGAGGCAATTTCCCTATCTTATCCTCCATGCGAACAATAGCCTGAAAAAGATGGACACATTGAATCAAAATAGATTCATAAGTATTTAAATCCATCAATTCAGAAGGAATATCTATCAACTAAAGATTATTATGAACAGCTCTAGCAGGCATTCTGTTTTCATTTAATTTTTTTAAACAATAATTAAAAAATACGCTGATCAAAACTCAAATCAAAAGAATTCTCCACCAACAAATAAGTTACAAAATCCTTCCATTCACTATTGTTTTCCATTTCACTTTTTGCATATAAATCAACTAACCTAGTCTGAATCTTATAATGAGTCCGTCGACAACACACACAAGTTAAATTAGGCCTTTCACTTGATTTCACCTTAAACTTGGTAATTTCCTCGTCAAACTTTTCTATACTTGAAATCTGTACATTGTCTTCCAAATTACCATCTATTACTATATTCATTTCTACACTGTCCTCTTTGTCCCCAAAATAACAAAACTCAATTTCTTCACAAATCCTCTTCACATCTAATTCAGATCCATGCAAAAGAGGACCGTTTAACTGTTTAAGCTTAAGTGCTGGACTTTTTGCATAATACAACCTTCTCACTAATTTCCTCACTTTATTATGATGCACTGCTAACATCCTAAAATGATGAAAAACACTCTGACATACTTTTCTAGAAAGACAAGCCAGTGAATGCCCATGCAAACCTGTGTTTTCTCTCACTCTGCAAGGATCTAACTCTTGCAACATCTTCATTTTCTGCTTTACACTTTTCTTACTATTTGTACATAGGAAATTACGAAGCAAATCGATTGAATCCTGTCGCACACTACAAATACTACTACACTTCCATGTGTACACTGTACCCTTAGTACGTCTCCCTAAAACTTCATCAGCTAACACCTCTTCTACATCTCTAGACACAAGTTTCTCTTTTTCCATCGGACAACCGTCTTTCACCTCATATGCTCGACCACTGGTGTCAACTGCATGCACCAAATCATTTTCCTGGAAGTAACTCTCCTCTTTAAAAAATGGCTCAGAACTTGAACTATGCATCCATTCTCCAGAAAATACTTCACAAAAATGAGTCCGATTAATTATTCTTTTCCATCTACTGTTCGATTTGAAAACCTCAATTGCCTTGTTAAGTATCCTAATTCTATTGATTACTAAAATAAATAATTTTTTCTTAACTTCAAAAGCCTGATCAACAATCTTCTCTACACTTTTCTTTTTCTTGTAAAAAGCAGCTCTCTGTTTACCTTTCTTAGCATTTTTTAACAAATTTAAAACTACCCTATTGCGAAACATTCGTCTACGAATGTCCCTAAATTGATTTTGCCTTCTATTGCTATCCATACTCTTCTCTCCGCTCCAGTACTAACATTTTTGAGGGGCCTCTCCTTCCTTTTTAAATTTGCTCTTTCCTTCGGTATATTTATTCTCTTTAACATTTTTTTTCCTCTACATATGTTCCGAAAAAAAGACCTAGTTGTCTTACCAGGAGCTTTTTTGTGTTTTTTGAAGTACTTGTTGTAGGGGAGTGCTTTAATTCCGTTGCGGTTTTTGGTTTTTTTCCGTATGGCAGCTTTCCTTCTCCTTTGCCTTGACGGCATATTTGCTCACTTTTGAAATGTTGATTTGAATCTGTAGTAAAGAATAAAATAACACATTATAGACCACTATTAGCAAACAACAAAGCAATGACAATAAGCAAACAATATAAACACTAATTTTCAACATATCTAAATTTATTCCACAGCAACTATATAACCAGGAGTAAGACAGAGAAAAACAGCTAGAGGGAGTAACACAAAGACACAGAGAGACTCAGACAAAGAAACAGGTAGAGGAAGTAAAACATAGAGAAGGACTAAGACAGAGAGAGTGTATAATATGTTGTAAGACAGAAAAAGGATGTAATAGGGAGAGGGAGTAGGTAAAAAAAAGGGAGTAAGTCAGAAAAAGGATGTAACATGGTGTAAAACAGAGAGAGGATGAAAGAGGATGTAAGACAGAGAGAGGGTGTTAGAAGGGAAAAGGTTGTAAAAGAGACTAAAACAGAGAGAGCCTGTAAAAGGAGAGACAGAGAGTAAGTTTGAGAGAGGGTGTAAGAGGAACTAAACCAGAGAGAGGATGTTACAAGAAGTAGGCCACGCAGAGGGTGTAAAAGGAAGAGAGAAAAAAAGTCAGAAAGAGGGAGAGAGGGTGTAAAACAAACAAGAGGTGTAATAGGGAGTAACTCAAAAAGAGAATATTACAAAAGAAAAAGGTTGATTAGATAGTATCTGCATGATTCAAAAAATATATTAGCACATTTCACAATCATGTCACCTGTGTTTCCTCAGAATAGTAAACAGATTGAGCAGATGAGGTGTGGCCTATCCAGGGGTGCAAAGGAGGTGAGGCCTGTGTCCAATAGTGCAATAGACAAGACTCACCTCCTCTGACACTTGGGCAAGCCTCACCTCCTCTGTGCCCCCTTGACAGACCTCAATGTATTGGGTATAATTAATGGTGACAGGGTGCAGATGTGGTGAGAAGGAATTATTAGTGTTTGCCTCATTTAATAAATATATTCGAACCTTTTACAATGATGTCACCTGCATTACCTCAGATTAGGATGCAGATTGAGCTTCTTTCTTGTTGGTTTGTGTCATGTTTATTTTTTTGTTATTGTTTTATTAAAAGTGATGTTTCAGTAGTGTAATGAAATGCTTCTATATATGACATGTGCTCTCTTTTTAAAATGTTATGTAAAAATTGATTTACAGCACATGAATTGGTTTTACATTATTCACAAGGTTTAAATACTGTGTACATGAATGCACGTTCCACCTGTGTTTCCTCAGATTAGGAAGCAGATTGTGCAGATGAGGTGAGGCCTGTCCAAAAGCACAAATGAGGTGAGGCCTGTCCAGGGGAGCAGAGGTGGTGAGGCCTGTGTCTAAGAATGCAGTGGACTGGACTTCATGAAGCCTCTCCCCCACTGCATTCTCAGACACAGACCTCACCTCCTTTACACCCCTTGACACACTTCTCTCCCAATACACTCTTGAACACAGCCCTCACCTCCTCTGCACCCCTGTACAAGCCTCACCTCATCTACAACCCTGAACAGGCTTCACCTCATCTGCACCCCTGAACAGGCCTCACCTCATCTACACCCCTGGACAGGCCTCACCTCATCTACACTATTTATTCCTTCTCAAAAAAGTAAAAACTATTAATTTCCCCAAAATTGTTTTTCGCATCACATTTAAGAAACACAGCACAGGTCCTATGTACAAGCATACAATTTCACTCCTGAAAGCTCACTATTTCACAAAAGACAATTCCTCTATCTTGCATATGTTGATATCAAGCATTATCCAAAAACATGCCACAAACCAACAAAAAGAAGCTCAATCTGCTTCCTAATCTGAGGTAACGCAGGTAACATCATTCTGAAAGGTTCAAATATATTTATTTAATAAGGTAAACACTATTAATTCCTTCTCAAAAACTATAAAAGGCATTTATTTACCCCAAAATCGTTTTTTAAATAACATTTTAGAAACACAGCACAGGTCCTATGTACAAGCATTCCATGTCACTAGAGAAACTTCTCAACTTTACATAATGCAATTCCACTATGCTGCAAAACCTATTTACCAAGCATTATCCAAAAACATGACACAAACCAACAAGAAAGAAGCTCAATCTGCATCCTAATCTGAGGTAAGGCAGGTGACATCATTGTAAAGGGTTCAAATATATTTCTTCAATGATGCAAACACTAATAATTCCTTCTCAAAAATATAAAAGCCATTTATTTTCCCCAAAATCGTTCTTTAAATAACATTTTTGAAACACAGCACAGGTCCTATGTACACGCATTCCATGTCACTAGAGAAACTTCTCAATTTTACATAATGCAATTCCCCTATGCTGCAAAACTTATTTACCAAGCATTATCCAAAAACATGACACAAACCAACCAGAAAGAAGCTCAATCTGCATCCTAATTTGAGGTAATGCAGGTGACATCATTGTAAAAGATTCAAATATATTTATTTAATGAGGCAAACACTAATAATTCCTTCTCAAAAATATAAAAGGCATTCATTTACCCCAAAATAATTTTTCAAATAACATTTTAGAAACACAGCACAGGTCCTATGTACAAGCATTCCATGTCACTAGAGAAACTTCTCAATTTTACATAATGCAATTCCCCTATGCTGCAAAACATATTTACCAAGCATTATCCAAAAACATGACACAAACCAACCAGAAAGAAACTCAATCTGCATCCTAATCTGAGGTAATGCAGGTGACATCATTTTAAAAGGTTCAAATATATTTATTTAATGAGGCAAACACTAATAATTCCTTCTCAAAAATATAAAACCCATTCATTTACCCCAAAATCGTTTTTTAAATAACACTTTAGAAACACAAAACAGGTCCTATGTACAAACATTCAATTTAACTACTGAAACTTCACTATTTCACAAAATACAATTCCTCTATGCAGTAAAAATGTTTTAACCAAGCATTATCTAAAAACATGACACAAAACAAAATTTAAAAAAACAATCTGCTTCCAAATCTTCTCCAAAGAGCATACAAGTCTAAATTAAATGAATAATTTCTTACCTTCACAAATGCTTTGGGAGATAGAGAACAATGTCAGACACACACACCAATTTTTCTTTAGCAGAGCAAAAGGTATGCACTCCAGACACTGCAACCATGACTGGCACAGAAAACCTCTAATTCTACACAGATATGCCTCATTTCAACCAATCAAAACTCTTCCCTCACTATTTTCAAACCAACACCCATCCCCCCTCAGCCCTTACCATAGCAACCCCCTCCTTACTTAACTCTCAGGTTCAAAAGTTTATTCTACAATGTTGCAAATGAACTAAGCAAGGATGTTTGACCTCTCAATACACCAGCTTATCCGATGAAATGTTTCTTTAATTGACTTTTTCTGAACCATTCAAATTGCTTCTTTCACAAAACACAACCATGCACCCTAACATTTAGTTTTCAACTATCTGAATCCACCAATCATTGCTTGTGATTCAAGAGCAGTGAAACTCCACAATAATTTTTTTCTAAACTCCTACTGTTCCAACTGCCATTTCGATCCCACATTTCATTTGACTGCACCAGAACCTTCTCTCACCATGTATTCTGTCTGGATTATTGGACATAGCTACATCCACTGGGCTCAAAGGTATGCAGCTAGCAGAAAATTTCACAACCTTGATTTACCAAATGTGGACATGAAATGGATTGGCCAAGAGAGGATTGAGATGTCACCAATTGATACCATTGGTGAAAACCTTTTTGCATCTGCCAAACCCTGACCTCTTAATAGTGCACTGTGGAGGAAATGACTTGGGCACTTTGACTGGGGTAGGTCTGGAAATGCTTTTAAAGGACACCTTTGATCAATTGATGGCACTTTTCCCACAAACTGCCTTGATATATTCAAATATATGTCAAAGACCTGGTCCAACCAATTTTGTCCACAATTTGAGAAAGCACGGAAACATGTGAATAAATCTGTTTCTGCTTACATGAGAGACTTTGGAATGGGTTCAATATACAACAATAACTTGCGTTTCAACATGCAAGATATCTACAGAGGAGATGGTGTGCACTTCTCAGATGAAGGGAATAGAATATTCCTCCTGAATTTAAGACTGTGCATTGGAACCTACTTGTAGGTACCTAAATCAGCCACAGAACCCAAAGGCTCTTTTCAGAGCTACCCTACCTCTGATCACTCAAAATTATTATCTTTCTCTAACTTTTTTCACTATTTTTCACTAAAGTATGCTCCCCGGTACGCTCCCCGGTGCGCGTACCGGGCGCTCCCCCGCGAAATTAAAAAAATATATATATTTTTTGGGGGACTATATGGGCCTCCTAAACTCCCCTCAGAAAATCTAGAGGGTCAGGGGCTGTCTACCGTGCCCCCTTCTACCCATTCCCAACGTTGTTTGTCCTCCATCTTGTGTTTCAATTGTACCGAAACACAAGATGGCGGACTCCCGTAGCGCTCCCGGTGCGCGCTCCGGTACGCGCACTGGTACGCGCACCGGTAAGCGCTCCCAAAAAATGTGGGAAGTTAATTTACATAAAAACCACTGCAGACACTAACACAAAATATAGAATAGGCCCTACTACATAGCCGTCCCTACCATTTTCCCAAATTTGGTGGAATTCCATTGAGCTATTTGGGCTGTAGCCCTGTCTAAATATCCTGAGGTAAATTACATGACAAAAACACATATGAAGTGTTACAATTTACAACCAATTCAAATGTTACTTTCATTTTCTACTTTTTTTCCTGACATTTGATTGGTTATGTACATGAATATAAATGAAAAATAAAAGGGAAACACGGCCATTTTGATTACAACTACCTGAGATACATCTTTAAAGGATTTTCTCATTTATCTTCATCACCTTTCTATAAGGTAAGTTATAAATTTGTAAGGGGCACTTTAAGTTCATTTGTAAAAACTTTTTCTGACAGTTATTTACTGTCCCTCTGTTATAGTTACAGATTGAGATAGGCTTCTCTGTTATAATTATGGATTGACTTAGGCTTCTCTGGTATAATTATGAATTTTCTTAGGCTTCTTCACATACACTTTTTTATATTTCTACTTCCTGCCTCATACCATACACTGCCCAAAGATAACTTCACTGTTAAAAACTCACAAGTACCTGTCTGAACTTAAACCCAACAGTGCCCTATCTCTACTGATATATTTATTTTTTATGCAATTTACAGCAAGAAAATGGAAGGAGAACAAAACAAATTTAATATTTCATTCGAAATTGATCTGGAGAACAATCCTAAGGAAGAGATTGATGCTTTAGACTTTTTGGATCAGTCTCTGGACCAAGAGTTACTTAATTGTGTGGAAGAAATGGAATCATCGAATCCAAATGAGGACATACCTGACGATATAATGTTGGAAATTCTTTTAAATTTTGAAAAATCACAGCAATACATTTTTATTTAATAATTAAAAATTGTCGAGACATTCTTTTTTATATGTAAATCATGAAATAGTACCAAAATGAATATAATATAAAGTGAGACTTATATTATACTGTGCAACTTTTTTGTGTTACATAGTAATTTTGCTCATAGTTACTTCCTTTCTCCCACTATATTATCTCCAATGTGAATTTTACATCTCTTTTTCATCTCCTGCCTCCATGTTGTTTCTGCTATCCTGACAGACTAAAGTATAGATTCCATATACCACAATAACTTCTGTAACAACATGCAAATTATCTACAGAGGAGACAGTCTACAGTGAATTTAAGACTCTGCATTGCTACCTACATGCTGGTACTTATATCACCCACACAACACAACAACTCTATTCAGAGCTACCCTACCTCTAAGCACTTTAAATTATTATTTTACTATTTCACTGGGTTTTCCCACCGGTACGCTCCCCGGTTCGCTCCCCGGTGCGCGTACCGGGGCGCTCCCCCGCGTAAATCGAAAAAAAAATAATAATAATTGCCCCGCGGGGCCCTTTTATGGCCCCCACATCAAACCTAGGGGATCAGGGGGGTCTACTCTGCCCCCTTATGGTCATTTCCCCCTTTGTTTTTGCCTCCTCTTGTGTCTCAATCTTACCGAGACACAAGATGGCGGCCGCTCCGGACTGTTTGGAATGTTTACAGACACCCATGAGCCAATCAGCTTTCCGCGCACAAGTCGCGTATCGCGCCCGGTGCGCTCCCCGGTGCGTGTACCGGAGCGCGGCCATAGATATATATATTTTTTTTTACCTAAATTACTCAAAATCAACTGGAGCACATATCTTGAGACATAGCAAAGGCACATCGGGCTACCAGTCCCTACAATTTTGCCAAGTTTGGTGGAAATCCATTCAGCCGTTCGGGCTAAAAGTGAGGTCGACCGCCCTATGAAAATTAACATGGGGAAAACACGTTTTGGGACCCCCCTTTTATCTTGGCCCCCACTTGACAAATCCCCCCCAAACTTTCAGGGAAGAACCGAAGCGCCGTGAGGCAAATTTGAACACATTTTCAGGCAGATTCTCCAACCGGCGCCAAAGTTATTCCCAATAGAATGTTGAGATTTTGCATTGAAAAAAATCCTAACTATAACTACCTACTGGCGACCCGCCAGTAGATTATATATATATATATATATATATATATATATATATATATATATATAGTATATATATATATATATATATATATATATATATATATATATATATATATATATATATATATATACATTCTCTGAAAAAACCCATAGGTTTCAGTGATGTTATAGTTAGGAATTAGCATTTAAAACACCTTAGAAATTCACTGAATAAACCCAGAGGTTTCAGGGACGTTATAGTTAGTAATTAGAATTTAAAAAACCTTAGAAATTCACTGAAAAAAAACACGGGTTTCAGGGACGTTATGTTAGTCTGACATTTCACTCGTACATAACCAGAGAAATTTTCCCATCATAGTTAGCTGAGCTAACTGTAACTCGCACCTCAAGCAATGCACTGCTGATGACATCACATATTACATCACTCATGACATGGTCAGTGACATCACTGATGACATCATCCACCTAATATCTGATGCACCTCCTCACACCCTAGTATAACCTTTCATACACCCACTCTAAAATACAGACTATCATACACAAAACCATAGACACACCAATACCAATTAGTACATACCCATTCACTGATTCATAGGTCTACACACATCCACTCACTCAACCATACAGTCACTCATACACGCAGTCACTCATCAATACAGCCACTGATATATGCACTCATACACCCATACAGACACTCACATACCCCCACTCACCCGCAGAAATACTCACACACCTAGTCAATCACCCAAAGACTCAATCACACTGCCATTTACTCACCTATACAGTTATACACAGTCACACACCACCTTACTTATTCAAAAATATACTAATACATACTTACTCTCTTATACAATCACTGATACAAGCACACACTCTTCCATACAGCCACTCTCACATTCACGCACTCTTACATATACTCACTTATATACTCTACCACTCACATATACTGCCTTTCACACAATGTAGTTACTCACACATATACCACTGAGACATCTATTCACTCACCAACACAGCCATACACAAACTCACTCACCTATACAGCCCCTCGCAGATGCACTCATGAACCCATACACCCACTGACTCACCCACTCACACATCCATGCAGGGAGTCACACACCCCCACCCACACAGACACTCCGGCACCCATACAGATACTCAGACAACCAATCAATCACCCATATAGATACTCAAGTAGCTACTCACCAACCCATGCTGTCAGGATTGTCAGATCTTCCAACGAATACTCTTCGGAATCGGAATTATGCACAAAGGGGTTCACCTCCTGTTAGCCCTGACTCTGATAATAAAGAAACACAGATCGAAGGGAGAGCAGGCGAGGGAAAGGGTATTTGGGAAAAGGTACAGCAGGGAGTTTGAAATCTGCAAGAACAAAGAAACACACATTAACTCTGGGCATAACACTACTCTCATGCAAGTCTCACTAGTACAACCAAATATATACCTTCGGAGGACACACGCAATTCATGCTTCCTGATTCCACCTCAAACGTCAAGACCTTAAACATCTGAGTGCCTGCTGAAATCTGTAAACATATAAATAAAACAACTCATACCCTTCCGTCCTTTTATATCCACCATATGTCTAATGCTGGCAAGATTACGTTTCCTTAACCATACATACCTCACACAACATTAAATAATCATTGATATGTGAATCACCAAAATAAGTCAGGAAAGTATTTGTAAAGACTTCTTGAGAACAAGGAATGATCCTAGCAAATAGTCAAAGTCTTGTACACCTTCCCAATCTTCACGGTCACAATGAACCTCATCCACAGAAAGTTAATACTCCCCAAAAGCTAGCTCAGTTCAAAATAATATCATTTGGATGAATTGGATATTTAAAGGATAAAAATGAAGCATGTTGAATAAATAATAAACTTTCCCAACCGGGACCTGTTTTTTAATGCCTTTCTTTCTATAATAGAAGGAAATATATGAAACAAAAAGTCCTGTGTCCCCTTAGATAAGTATTAATAAATGTCTATGAGAAACATTATAATGTTCAAGCAGGAATGAACACAAGGTCAATCCCAGTAGACGCTTTTTTTGGGTGAAATGAATTTAAACCTTCTCCAGAAGGGGGGAATATCAAAGGAAAAAATCAGCCGACACGTGTTTCGTCAATCGGGCAGTCACCCGTGACTCTTCAGGATTGTGTGACCGGTGATAATTCCAACCCGGCCAGATCGGGTTTCACAAGCAAGGGAGGGCCAGTAGTGGCACATGTGAATGAGGGGAAATGAGGGGAGGACAGATCGGTCACTTTCCTAGGTAGCAGCAGCGAGGGATGACGGGCGAGTTCAACCGTCACAAGGGATTTCGTATCAGTTCAGGAGAAGTAGGATTGTTGCTCTTTCCGGTTGCTCAAGCTTTCTTCCTTCCTTACCTCAGTAAGAAGAAAACAAGGCATGAAGTTGGCGAGGTAAGTGCTCAACTCTGAGAAAAGGCTCAGCGTCCAAGAGCCCTCGCACCACCAGCCGGCAGGTAAGCAGTCTGCAACTCCAGATGTTCAATTATGCACGGAAACCTTTGTGCGTCATCTGTATGTAGCCCATGGGCCTCCGGGAGAGGGCTATAAGGGATATAAAGTAAATAATTTGGGATGATTTTACCCTGGGACACACAACAGTTACACAGAGATGCCGACGGATGCTCCAGAAGCTACCATGGCTAAACTCCAACGCACGCAGAACGCAGCCGCCCGAGTTACTTTTGGATCTCCCTTCCAGAGTATCAGCCAAACCAGCAATTCAGGCCCTCCACTGGCTTCCAATACGCCAAAGGGTCGAATTTAAGGCCCTGTGCACTGCACACAAACTGCTTAATGGTTCTGGCCCTGCTATTCTGAGAGACCTGGTTACTCCTTACAAAGCTCCCAGGTCCCTTCGCTCGGAGAATGAGTACCTGGCCAACGTCCCCAGATACAGGAAGACACGTACTGGCGGCCGTCGCTTTTCGGTTAAAGCATCCATCGGGTGGAATGCACTCCCCCGCACCCTTCGGCTTGAACCCAGTCATTTGATTTTTAGGAAAAAACTGAAAACGTTGTTGTTCCCTAAATAAAGTCCCTCCTTTTTTTTGTCCTCTGGTCTCCACAAATATTATAGCGCGGGGATGCCCTCGGGTCACCAGGCGCTTTACAAATCGCTAAAATAAAAAAATAAAAATGGCGGAGTGTTGCAGCTAGATATAGCGCAACTGGCGGACTCGATACAGTCACGTCCGGAACACAAAATAAGTCCCAGACCTTGAAATTTAAATAGAATTATTCCTAGAAGCCTCGATCACGGACCACTATCAATGTTGCCCAGCCATACTTAGGCTGGGACAGAAATATAACCAGCCAGAAGGCGATTAGCACTTTGTGGATATTTACAAGCCCTGAGGAAGTCGCGGGTGTCTTGTCCCGAACGACGAAACACGTGTTGGCTGGAGCCTGAACAAGAAAAAGACATTAAAAAACATATATGATGTTAATGCTTATGCCCTATATTTTAAAATCATTGACTTGTTGAAATCTATGTATTGGTGTGCTGGGATCTTGAACAAAGGCTATATGGGATATGTAGTCTTCTTACATTATTGCGCGAGAAGGCGCTAGGACCTGCGATCCCTGACACATGCAGCTACTTCCATACCAACTGACAGACTGATACAGACATTCACACAGATTAGTCATTCACCCATGCATTCACTAAGACATGTTTAATCACTCACATAAACAGTCAGTAACGCACACACTAAATCATCTATTCACACTCATACAGCCACTCATTATTCAATAAACATTGGCGTATATATATATATATATATATATATATATATATATATATATATATATATATATCGAATGCAGAATCCAATTTTTCGGTAGGAACCACACGAACGCTAACTTGGGCTCTCCTCTTTATTAAACAGCCTCTTGCCAGCAACACACCTTCACAGGCGCATTAATTACATCTTCCTCATTTCACCAGACGCGTTTCAGGACGGAATGTCCTTTCCTTAGTGGCATTTTGGAGACATCAGGAAACTGTTGGAAGGCGTGACTTCATTTATTCACTCCCGCCCCGATGGGCGTTGCTCAAGGCATCTTGGGAATTGTAGTCCGCTTTGTTTATTACCCTTGTGGGTGATTTCCACGATGTCTTAATGTCCATAATTTCAAGATGCTTGCACTTGTGAGCACTGTTACCCTGCTTTATAGTTGCTGTTCGAGCTTTGGTAAACTCCTCTCTGCATAGGAGTTTACTGTTCGTCCCGTAGTTGAGCCGCACCCACTTGTGGTACTGCACACGGACCCACCGGAGTAGTGGGTTCCTTCCAACGACCTTGGACTTGGCCGTTTTCACATAAATTCGAATGCAGAATCCAATTTTTTGGTAGGAACCACACGAACGCTAACTTGGGCTCTCCTCTTTATTAAACAGCCTCTTGCCAGCAACACACCTTCACAGGCGCATTAATTACATCTTCCACTACAACCCACTACTCCGGTAGGTCCGTGTGCAGTACCACAAGTGGGTGCGGCTCAACTACGGGACGAACAGTAAACTCCTATGCAGAGAGGAGTTTACCAAAGCTCGAACAGCAACTATAAAGCAGGGTAACAGCGCTCACAAGTGCAAGCATCTTGAAATTATGGACATTAAGACATCGTGGAAATCACCCACAAGGGTAATAAACAAAGCAGACTGCAATTCCCAAGATGCCTTGAGCAACGCCCATCGGGGCGGGAGTGAATAAATGAAGTCACGCCTTCCAACAGTTTCCTGATGTCTCCAAAATGCCACTGAGGAAAGGACATTCCGTCCTGAAACGCGTCTGGTGAAATGAGGAAGATGTAATTAATGCGCCTGTGAAGGTGTGTTGCTGGCAAGAGGCTGTTTAATAAAGAGGAGAGCCCAAGTTAGCGTTCGTGTGGTTCCTACCGAAAAATTGGATTCTGCATTCGAATTTATGTGAAAACGGCCAAGTCCAAGGTCGTTGGAAGGAACCCACTACTCCGGTGGGTCCGTGTGCAGTACCACAAGTGGGTGCGGCTCAACTACGGGAAGAACAGTAAACTCCTATGCAGAGAGGAGTTTACCAAAGCTCGAACAGCAACTATAAAGCAGGGTAACAGCGCTCACAAGTGCAAGCATCTTGAAATTATGGACATTAAGACATCGTGGAAATCACCCACAAGGGTAATAAACAAAGCGGACTACAATTCCCAAGATGCCTTGAGCAACGCCCATCGGGGCGGGAGTGAATAAATGAAGTCACGCCTTCCAACAGTTTCCTGATGTCTCCAAAATGCCACTGAGGAAAGGACATTCCGTCCTGAAACGCGTCTGGTGAAATGAGGAAGATGTAATTAATGCGCCTGTGAAGGTGTGTTGCTGGCAAGAGGCTGTTTAATAAAGAGGAGAGCCCAAGTTAGCGTTCGTGTGGTTCCTACCGAAAAATTGGATTCTGCATTCGAATTTATGTGAAAACGGCCAAGTCCAAGGTCGTTGGAAGGAACCCACTACTCCGGTGGGTTCGTGTGCAGTACCACAAGTGGGTGCGGCTCAACTACGGGACGAACAGTAAACTCCTATGCAGAGAGGAGTTTACCAAAGCTCGAACAGCAACTATAAAGCAGGGTAACAGTGCTCACAAGTGCAAGCATCTTGAAATTATGGACATTAAGACATCGTGGAAATCACCCACAAGGGTAATAAACAAAGCGGACTACAATTCCCAAGATGCCTTGAGCAACGCCCATCGGGGCGGGAGTGAATAAATGAAGTCACGCCTTCCAACAGTTTCCTGATGTCTCCAAAATGCCACTGAGGAAAGGACATTCCGTCCTGAAACGCGTCTGGTGAAATGAGGAAGATGTAATTAATGCGCCTGTGAAGGTGTGTTGCTGGCAAGAGGCTGTTTAATAAAGAGGAGAGCCCAAGTTAGCGTTTGTGTGGTTCCTACCGAAAAATTGGATTCTGCATTCGAATTTATATATATATATATATATATATATATATATATATATATATATATATATATATATATATATATATATATAACATTCTTAAACTTTTTTGAAACACTCAGTCACGGGATGATGTCATCAGTGATGTCATCAGTGATGTCACAAACCATGTCATGAGTGATGTAATATGTGACGTCATCAATAGTGCATTACGGGGGCACATTATAGTTAGCTCAGCTAACTATAATGGTCGAACTTCTCTGGTTTTGTACAAGTGGAATGTCAGACTAACTATAATGTTCCTGAAACCTGTAGTTTTGTCAGTGAATATATAGCAGGCAACACCAATAAAGAGGAAATTTATCGACTACGAAAAGAAATGGAACAAGAAATGATAAATATGAAATAGAAATCCAGGAACGTAAGCAGAGGAAGTTCAAACGAGATGAATTAGATTACCTACATGGGAGAATTCTTACATTTGACAAACGTTTTGACACATTGAAGAGAAATTTTGCATGACACATGACATTGTCAGCACAAGTGAATCCTATATATGTGAAAATGAAATATCCAGTGGAGCCAGCAACATATCCAAGGTGCCTTTTTTAGAGGAAGCCCGCCTAATGAATCTCGACAAAACACTCACGCGAGGCAGAGGACAGGGAAAACCCATGAAACGAGGTAGCGGAAGAGGAAACATCAATCCAGCACAAGAAAGACAAGAAGGGCCAAACGAAAAAAGACAGTACCCATTGCGAAACTGTAAACAGAGAACACCAATTTGATTGTAAACTTATCAAAACACCAATTGACGCAAGAAGAAATAACAGTTTTAAATGAAGGACTATCTTTTTGTCCAGAGACCCATTATGACTATAGACAAGTCCGAATAGACTTTTACAAATATATCCGGAAATTAAAATTGGCCAAAGTACATGCAAACTAAACAACGAATAAGCATTATGAAGACACAAGCATTGAAGAACCAGATGACACAGGTATCACAATAGACCAGATATCAGACATGAAAACAATGTTTGACCTCATGTATGACCAACATGATGAACAAATGACTGAAGAACAAATGTTACAGCATATGAATATAGACACTGATGCTAGAGTGGCAAATGCTTTAAAAAGCAATCGAGATATTGTCCAACACTATACCCCGGCAATAAATTTGATTTATTTGCGGACGCAATCATTCAAGAACTGGATACAATGCCTAAAACAAAAAATCTGGAACACAGAGAAAATCTAACGAAAAAAGAACGAGAGGCATTTAAAAAATGAATGGAAAACCAACAAGTAACAATGAAACCCATTGACAAGGGGGGAATATAGTACCTATGAATACAGAAGACTACATTGCTGAAGCTGCAAGACAACTGAATGACAGTAACAACTACTGTAGAATAAAATCGAATCCTATAAACAAGATGATACTTGATTTGAATTCACAAATAGAACAATGGTACAACAATAATTTGATCAGTGCTGAAGAACGTAAATTTCTCATCAAAGATTTTCCAACATTACCAACAATCTACTTTGTACCTAAAATACACAAAATGCTACAACAACCTCCATGCAGACCGATTGTAACATCATGTGATTCCTTGTATGAAAATCTATCATTATATGTGAACACATTTCTTGCTCCAATAGAACAAAGTATGAGCTCATACATACAGGATACAGGTGATTTCTTGAGGATACTTAATGGAATTGAATGGAATCAACAATAATTGCTAGTCACAATAGATGTGGTATCTCTATACACATCGATAAGACACAAAGTGGGCCTATAAGCATGCAGTTATTTTTTAAAACAACGGAATGTCACACAGCTACAACACACACGCATGCTTCTAAACATGATAGAAACATGTTTAACAAACATCTTCATCTTCAATAAGGAGCTTTTCAAACAACTATTTGGAACAGTCACGGGCATTTCGTTTTCATCCACCTACGCCAATATAACCATGGGCTGGTGGGAAAAAACAATAGCATGGAACATAGACAACCAAGAGGATGTAGATCGGATTATACTATGGATCCGGTTTATCGAAGACCTATTTCTAATCTGGAATGGTACGGAGAATTAATTCATCCAATATTTCACCAGATTAAACAGCAATTCTATAGGATTGTCGTTCACGCACAATCTGACTGGAACAGAAATTGATTTCCTGGACATTCACATTTTGGTTACAGATATCCAATTGCACTCTACACTTTACCGGTAAAAAACTAAACCAACAGTATCCTACATGGAAGTAGCTTCCATCCCACACCACTAAAAGAAAGCATCCCCTATGGGGAGTTACTAAGGATGAAAAGAAACTGCTCTAAACCTGAAGATGCGAGGAAAAAATGCAAGAATCGATTCAAAGACTCAAAGAAAGAGGCTACAATGAAAAACCTTTGAAAAAGTGCAAAAAGAGAGTGGATCAGAAATCAAGAGAAGAGACACTAATTCGAAAAGAGAAAACTCGAGGAAAGTAAGTGCCAAGATTCATAACAATTTACAGCAAAGAAAGTGGATTGATAATGAACAAAATTAAAAATACTGGCACTTAATTCCAAAAGACCCAGACATAGGTAAAACACTTGGCTCCGAAGCAACAGTAACCTACAGAAAAACGAAATCATTAAAAGATCTATTGGTAAGAAGTCTTTTCTGTGAAATCCAACCAGCAAACTGGCTAAAGGAACAACATAAAGGCTATAAGAAGTGTCTCCAATGTAAGGCATGCAAGATAGGAAAAACATGATTGAAATAACAGAACCTGAAGCACAATCCAAATAGATCAAAACATCTCATACATCTCCAGCTTTGTGATCTACATAATTGAGTGCAAATGCGGCATGAAGTATTTTGGAAGCACCACATGCAAATTGAGAAAACATATATTGGTTCACATTCATGCAGTTAAACAAAGACATAACATACGCAACAGCCAAACATATGATAGATTGTCAAAAAGAAGACTGGAGAGCAATGCAATATTATGGCATTAAAATGATACCTCAGACGGAGAGGAGGGAACAGAATAAGACAGTTACGCCAAGCAGAATCTAGAATGATCATCAGCCTAATAACAAAGACCCCGAGGGGGATTAATAACAATGAGGAACAGTACGTACACCTGAAATGAGCAAGTCAAACCATCATCTAACAAAGACAGAGACTAAAAAGATTCTTAGACCAATGCCGTAAACAATGCAATAAGACAGTTGAATTTATGGGTACTAGTCCCAAAACAACTAAAAATTTAAATTAAAATTAAAATTGAACTGCCAGTTCTGTAACCAAGGGTACTACATTCAAACATCAATGTATAGCATGAACTGAATCCATGCTGTATACTTGTATATATTTAAATGAAACACTTAGTATCAAAATGTAAATCAATATGCATTCACAAATAAACTGAATGAAGACTGCACAATGTCCTAGAACACAACACAAAAAGTAATTGGATAGCTGTATCATTTGTATACAAATTAATTAATTTTGGGCCAGGATCCGGCTCCTACGTAGAGCACCCTCTGCTGTGCGCTCCGAGTTTTTGGATCAGTTTGTATGAGGATATACATATATATACTGAAAAAAACATAGGTTTCAGGGGCGTTATAGTTAGTTGGACATTTCACTCATACAAAACCATTGAAATTCCCCTGTTATAGTTAGTTCAGCTAACTATAACTTGCGCGCCTGCAATGCACTGCTGATGACGTCACATATTACATCACTCATGACCAACTAACTATAACGTCCCTGAAACCTATGGTTTTTTCAGTGAATTTCTAAGGTTTTTTTAAATGCTAATATCTAATTATAACATGCCTGAAACCTATGGTTTTTTCAGTGAATTTCAAAGGTTTTTTAAATGCTAATTTGTAACTATAAAGTGCCTGAAACCTATGTTTTTTAAGTTAATTTCAAAGGTTTTTTAAATGCTAGTTTCTACCTATGCCTACAGAGTTAGGACATGTGAAGAAAGAAGAAAAAACCCATGGAAAGAAGAAAAGTGCAGGAAG
The DNA here is from genome assembly GCF_964263255.1 of Lissotriton vulgaris. Taxonomy (NCBI): domain Eukaryota; kingdom Metazoa; phylum Chordata; class Amphibia; order Caudata; family Salamandridae; genus Lissotriton; species Lissotriton vulgaris. Next base: position 400,887,083 of record NC_141693.1, read on the forward strand.
AAGGAAGTTGTGCTGAAAGAACAAACAGAGGAGCAGAAAGAGGCCTTTTACAACACTCTGCAATGCAGCTCTGTAGCGCTTATTGAAGGTACCTGGTGGGCCAGTTGGCCCCCAGGGGACCTAAGGATTGAAGAGGTATTAATTCCCCAACTTAAAACGGGCCACAGGGCGTGTTTGCACACATGTCACCTCAGGCCCGCCCCCTCCCTTCACTACTGTGTAAACGCGCCCCTTGACACGTTTTAAGTTGGGGGATTAAGTCCCCTTGAATCCTGAGGGTCCCTGGGGTGCAACTAGTTCACCAGGTACCTCCATTAGGCGCACAGAGCTGCATTGCAGAAAGGTGTAAAAAGGGGCGTGGGCTCTGAACACCTCTTTGTAACGCAGCTTTTTTTATATTATAATTTGGGAGGGGGGTGTAGTGACCGTATTTTTGGCTCTATTTCTGAGTGTTGGTGACTTTAAGCTTGCTACCATCCTGAATCTCCATTCTTGCCTTGTGTTGGTCCTTTTCAGGCCTTTTTCCAGACCTAGAAGCATAAACTAGAGGATAGCTGATTTATATGATGATAGATCCCTTATTCTTGACTCTAATCCATCTATTGCCTATTGGCTTTGACATAATTATGTGTCCTTTCATCATCCTACCTATAGTAGAGGGTGGATCCTGTAGTCCTGACTTTATATTACATATTGGTATGGTTTGTGTAGGTACTCTGACAGAGCTAAGTGTTATTTCATCCTTCTCAGGCCTACAAGGCCCAGAACTAGAGAGACTCCATTTTGCTTTCTGTCCCTGCAGACTGAGATGCTTGCAGGGTAAAGGTGATGTTTTAGTTATGAGGTGTTGTTCACTTGGAGAGAACCGGTCTGGGCCAGCCCTTATCGGTAGGCTGTATTATTCTTTGTGTCGAAGACACCACAAAAGGCCGGCCGGCTGGGTGTGTGTCCTTGACGCGGAGTGGTGCAGAGATCTGATGGGCGGCAGGCTGATGGCTGGAACTTTCCATGAGGAGAGAGCATTCCATATTAGTGAAGTGCAGAGGCGGAGTCAGTCAGAAGGAGTTGAGTTGGAGCAGAGGAGAGAAGAAGACAGTCGATGCTTGGAACAGAGAGAAGACAGTTTGTCAGTTTGTCAGTTTGTCAGTGAAGGAGTTGGAGCCAGGGAGAGAAGAAGAGACAGTCGATGCTTGGAACAGAGAGAAGACAGACAGACAGTCAGTGCGTTGGAACCAGAGAGAGAAGTCAGAAGCAGTTGTGAGCAGATTGTGTTTTGAACAGAGAGAAGTGAGATGATGTTTGGAACTGAAGGAAGCAGTCAGAAGCAATTACTTATCAGGAGGAGTTGTGATCAGCTGGAGTCTGAAGTGATGCCTTTTGGAAGAGACTGAAGTTATATCGTGGATTAGTCTGTGGGAGCAGCTGGAGTGAATTGGACATTGGAACTGAGCTAATCAGACAGAGTGAAGAAGCTAGTGGAGCGAACGGTTATCAGAGTGGCAGAAACTATTAGGCTGAAGCTGGAAGGTGGAGAGAGTTCATGGGGGAGAGGAATCCAGTGCAGAGTGATCAGCGCAGATGCGTGTCCAAGAGTGCAGGGGAGGATCTGAGACGAGCTAAGGCACAGACGAGAGAGGAACCCAGATGACAGCTAGAGCAAGACTTCATACTAGTAAGGTGATACCTTTCCTGTAATATAGTTTGCTTTACATTTAAACATTAACCTTGTCCTTACTGTATTGCTAATCCTTTTTCTTTCAGCGGTGTGCAGTATAATCCATTCCCTCTTTAGCTATTTACAATCAATTACATGTGGATGTATTATAGTAATAAAGCTTTACAGAGACCCCGCAGATCTGTGTATGTGTCTATTCTCCTTTTACTCTTCAGGATATGTGTTATAGTGCAGTATTGTATTGTTATTGTTAATAAAGATACCCCAGTTCTTAGTGAACCAGTGTATGCCTTATTCTTATACAGTAAAGGTAACCTTTTCTTCTAGTCAGGTGTCATTGCACGAACGGAAGCGACCCCCGATCAGGTAAGTGATAACTGAATAATTAGGGAGAGAGGAGCCCTTGAGCTAGAGAATAAGTTGTACACCATGTAATTCGGCCTTTATTCATAATATTGTAGTATTGTACCTCTAGTGGATAATGAGAGATTTCCCAATAAGAGCTAAAGGTATTCATAGGAAAGTGATTGTCGTTGTAAGGCGGCGTTAATGAGAGCACCAGGGGGGACACTGGTGTGTAATGAGATCGCCTCTAGGGAAAGTGGCGTTAATGAGAGCACCAGGGAGGACACTGGTGTGTAATGAGATTGCTGCTAAAGAGAGTGGCATTAGTGAGAGCACTGATTGTGGTCAGTGTGTATACCCACAGGATTGTGGCTTGTGTTTGTATGAAATAGTGAGAGCACTGGGGGGATACAGTGCCTATCTTGAGCGAGCACTGGGTATAGCCAGTGTGTAATGGTAAGTAATCAGAACTGCCCTAGGGTAGATTAGTCTGGGCCTATATGGTCGCAAGATTATATTGTATGAGTGTGGTGTAGGGCATGGACGTCCTTAGTAATCAGTGAGTATTCCTAGTAATCCCTATAGATTTAGTGGTGTTTCTGATGATATGAGCTTGTATATTGCTAATTCCACATCCTCAGGTAGGTACCCAGGTGCCTGAAGGGATGGGTCCTGAGGAGGGAGGTGGTTGCGTTTGGGCTGGGTTGGTGGTGCTCTGGTGAGCTGATTCTATCTGGTCCGAAATTCCGGTAGTTACAGGGGGCCACACCGCCCCCCTCCCAGACCACTTATGGCCCCGGGGACCCAATCCCCTGGGGCCCGCAGTACCCGTTGGGGACCGTGGGGGTCCCCAAATCCCCCCACTGTCCCGCCAGCTCCCCACGTCCTGCGGGAGCCGGCATTGCTTTTCCACATGGGGAGCCGCTAAGATGCAGCTCGCCATGTGGAAAAGCAATCGTCTTTGGTTTTTGGAAGAGAGAGCAGAATTCCCTGCTCTCTCTTCCAAAAACCAAAGCAGTTTGCTATGACGCCCTGCAATTGCAAACAGCAGTGTCCTGGGGGTGGGCACCCCGGGACACTGCAGAAGACGGCCTTGGGGGTGGCGATCCCCAGTGTCCTCAAGGGCTCCAGGAGAGGTGCAGCACGGACTCCCTCCCACCATTTACAAAGCCCCGGGAGTGGTGGTCCCCGGGGCTTGGGGGTCCATCACGGACCCCCATTTGTAATAATTAGAGCCCCAGGGAGGTGGCAGTCCCCAGGGCATGTGGGGGGTTCAACTCCCCCCACACAGGTTTTTTATTTTAAAAAAATAGAAGCCCCAGGGGGTGGTGGTCCCCGAGGGCTGCGGGGGGACCTAGAGCCCCCAACAAATATTTTTGAAAAGCCCCAGGGGTGGCACTCCCCAGGGCTTGGGGGGCCTTTGAGCCCCCCACCCATTTATTTTAGAAGCCCCGGGGGTGGCGGTCCCCAGGGCCCCGCAAATATTTTCAGAAAGCCCCAGGAGGTGGTGGTCCCCAGGGCTTGGAGTGTTGACAGCGCGCCTCTAGATATCGATATTTTTTTAATTTTGATTTTCTCAGCAACTACTGAATGGATTTACACCATTTAACAAAAAGAAATCTTTCTGATCCAAGGGCTACCTTTTTGCCAAATTTGGTGTAATTTCGTTCAGCAGTTCGGGCTGTAGCCGAGTCTAAAGTTTCCTACGGAAAATTGCATGGGGGAAAAACATGTTTTGGGACACCCTTTTTTCTCGGTCCCCCCTTGATGGATCACCCCGAAACTTTCAAGATAGGAGCAGACCGGAGCGGGCCATAAGTTTTGAAAATCTTGCGAAGATTCGTCAATCGGCCCCAAAGTTATTGGGAATAAAATGTTGCGATATTCCTATGGTAACTAGGTCCTAACTATAACTACCTACTGGCGACCGCCAGTAGGTAATATTTATACATATATATATATATATATATATATATATATATATATATATATATATATATATATATATATATATATATATATATATATATATATATATATATATACACACACACACACACACACACACACACACACACACACACACTCGTATATATTATCTACTGGCAGTAGGTAGTTATAGTTAGGATCATGTTTCCATAGGAAAAGTGTTTTTTGACTTGCCTATATCCTTGGCGTTCTTTGACAAATTTTCACGAAATTTCCCCCCAAAAAAGTGCCTCAGCTATTCTTGGAAAGTTTTGGGGCATTTCCTCAAGCAAGAAGGAGGTGTCAAAAAACTGTGTTTCCCATGTTGATTCCCATAGACACTTTAGGTATGCCTGCTGCCCAAAATGCTGAAGGGAATTACATTACATTTGACAGAAAGCTAGCTTTTGGTTTGCAGATTGTGCTTTTTATTATTTTGTGGAAATCTCGTCAGTAGTTTTCTAGATATTAAAGGAAATCCAAATTTGTATATCTGTGGCAGCAAAGCCTTTGCAGATAATGACGAACTCATGCAGAGATCTGCAGAGCTCTGATTGGCTACCAACACTTCAACCAGGAAGCCTTAGCAGCCATTTTGGGACTAATAAATAGCAGAAAAAAAGAAAAGCAGGCTAACCCTCTAGCCTTGGTCTTGGGGTCCCAGAGTGACTCCGGCAGGGCAAAAAAGCATTTTAAATTAAACTAAATTGCTTTAAAATCGTGAAAATTTGTGGCAAAAATTGAAAAAAAAGCAAGTGCGTTCTCCCATACTGGATAGGGCTCGCTGAGCCAGCGCATGCGCGGCTCTGCGAGACATTTAGGGGTCGATTAGGATGGAGGATTCTCCGCATCCTCCGGGCCGGCGGAAGCCACCGCCGGCCCGGAGGATGCGGAGAATCCTCTGCGGAGCCTCAAAAGACCCACCGCCAAATTAGGATGGCTGGTGGGTCTTGGATTCCGTCCGCAGCCAGCCATGTTAGTGCTTTTCCGCCGCGGTCGGAAGCCGACCGCGGCGGAAAAGCACTAACATGGCTGGCGGTGTCTATCAGACACCGCCAGCCATATTAGGATGGTGTAAAAGTTATGCTTTTCCGCGGCGGCTTTTCCGCCGTGGAAAAGCATACGGACAATCACTTCGGGGGCCCGTTGCGGGCCCCCTGGGTGAAGGGGGGGTGGGGGGTGCACATGGGGGGATACCTATGGTACCCCCCTGCATTTGCGTGCACAAAGCAGCAGGCACTGCGCGGTGCCTGCCGCTTTGTGCACGCAAATGCGATGCATGCATTTTTAACATTGCGGCGGGTGCAGCTTGAAGCTGCACCCGCCGCAATGTTAAATGTAGGGGATGTGACCGCCACCCTGGCGGTCACATCCTAATTGCAATGGAGGGAACTCCGCAGCCTCTGCGGGAGTTCCCTCCTCCTCGGGGATCGCGGACGGACTCAAGTCCGTCCGCGATCCTAATCGACCCCTCAGTGTGTTGCTCCAGAAAATGCTACCACACGCTTTTGCTTGTGGCGGCCTAGAGCTTGCGGTTATGCGCTTGTGCGCAAGCTTCTCGTTTTGCCTCTCCAATGCTCGCTATGCCTCTCCTTCTTCTTCTTTTCTTAAGGCTGTAACACAATGAGGCTCGACAATACTTCTGAAGGGGCAGGGGGCATCATGTGTGAGCGTGGTTGCTTTTGCTGATGATCGGGGACGGGCAGCAAAGGAAAAGGACTCTGTCTCTTCCTTACTGCTCAGAGAAGACATGGACAATGCCCTCTTCTTTTCTGTACTGGGATCTGACCCCCCTTCCTATTATTCCCTCTCTTTCTGTCTTGCTCCTCACTTACTGAAAACCATGACTTGAAGAAACATTCACAACCTCTCTTTTCTTCTTCCATTTAGTTGCTTCCCTGTGAAATGGATCCAAAAAAGAAAAACACTCTTGTGGTAAATGCCCTTTTTCTGATATTTTTCTATTCCAAAGTAAGGCCTCGGAATGGAGACTAATAAAAGGTTTTAAATATGAAAAATAAATACATAACTAAAGACAGAGTGGTTGCAAAGTGTCCAAATTGGTTTTATTCACATACAAACACATCAGCCTCACTTTACAGACTTTACAGTGAAGAGCTACTTTTCTTTTCTCTTTTTTCTTTGAACAGCATTGTTGTCCCCAGGTGGGGAAGTGCACCATTCTTGGATGCATTGGCATCAAAGGCATATTCACAGGATAAGCCCCCAGTCCAATTTTTATTTGCTTATTTTGATTTCATCATATTTGTGAGGCTAAATTGGGCTGAGAGATAACAACGACCCGGTCCTCCAGTGTCTCCTATTAAAGAAAACAGCATAACTGGTGGCAGAATATCACATTTGAAGAAATTGCTGTTAGCCAGCAGGCTAACCAGTCCCACGACGCGCAACCAAGATGAGTCCACAGGCTTTTGAATGTTTAGAACAATAAACAAAACTTTGTAAAACCGCCAAAGATGTGAAGGATTTCAATAAAAATTACGATCTTACAGCAATAAAGGGGCATGTGTAGGTAAAATCAGTTTTGCGATTCTGAAAATGCGATTTTCTGAGAATCGCAATTTCAGAATCGCAAAGCACGATATAGGTAAAACATTGCTAAAAAATAGCAATTACCAAAAATTCGCAGAATTAAAAAGCTATTACTCAAACAGCAATTCCTTAATAGCAAATTCGCTAATAAGGAATCGCAAAAACAGAAAATAGCAATTCAGGTGCAGAATGATGTCATCACAACCAGGAAATGTGACTCCCCATGCTGCACCTGATTGCCTGCACCTGTTCCTGACTCATTTGCTGCCTGAGAGACTTTGAGGAGGGAGTGTGCTTTTGACTCTGCATCTCCAAGGAGCTGAAGTGGATTCCCAGGGGGGTGACAAGCAGCCAGAGGACCACAGCAGAAAGAGAAAACAAAAGTTCTCTGAGAGGGAGCTTGAGGTGTTGACAGAGGAGGTTGTGAGGCAACATGACCTCCTGTTTGGCAAGAGCTTACTCCATGTTCCAGAGGCCAGGAAGAGGAAACTTTGGAGAAAAAGTAAATGCTCCATTGAGGACTTACCGAAGAGGTGGTATGATATGAGGCAAAGATCCAAGGAGAGGGTTGCCACCGGATTAGCAGAGGCAAAAGCGACTGGAGGTGGGACCTCAACTGCACCAGAGCCAACGCCCATGGAGGAGTTGGTGGAGGGCACACTCAGTCTGTGACGGGCATGGCTGATCTGGACAGCTCTAAAAATACAGACACCAGACAAGGTAAGATGCATGCCAATATCCCCAAAACATACCCATCCCACTCACAGCCCCAAACACCCATGCATGAGTAGAAATCCAGTCCATGTGTTCAAGCTCACCCAGAATTGCATTATGGGAAATGTAGTCCCATGCACTGATACTTGGTCCTGTGACACATACAAAGGGTACATAGGGAAGAGTCCTACTTCCAATGTGTAAAATAGACAAGTCATGTTATTAGTTGTATAAAGAACTTTAATGCTTGAAAAAAATAAACATGACACACAACTAATGTGTGCTTTTAATTTTACAGGATGACCATCAACACAGGATACAGTGGCTGAAGGGGTAGAGACAGCTACAGATGTGGACGTGGCAGGGCAGGAGGAGCAGGGTGCAACAAGGGAAACACAACCAGCGCCAGCCAAACAGCGCAAAACTGTTCCACCACTGCAACCGATGGCGTCTGAGTCAACGGATGCCGATGAGGACTCACAGGCAGGTCCAACCCAAGTCCCAAGGCAGAACACACCACACTCCAGCACACACACTGCAACCGGCAGTGGTGCAAGACACAGGGCACGGGCCACCACTAGCAATGCCTCCTCTGAAACAGACTCGGTGTTTGCAGGCCTGAAGGGCAGCATGTTGCGTGCACAGTGCCTGCAAGGCAAAGGGATTTTGTCAATTCAGCGCCAACTAGCCAGACATAACCGCCACATGTCAGAGTTGAGGCTTGGGGTGACTACCATGTCTGCAGATTTGGAGGCTCATGTAAGGGAGAACAGAAGAGAAAGGCTGGCCAGGTGCAGAGAACAACATCGCCTAAACACCCGCCTGGACCGCTTTACAAAGGCTGCGACCGGCCAATCTACCGCAATCTCCATGCTAGCTCGAAGATGCGTTAGCATGCAACATGAAATGGCACACTGCTGCCAGGATGTGGCTAGGGGCCTGGTGCCGGTCACGCATGCGCTTGATCAACTGCGTGCTGTAGTCACCGGTGGAATTGGGACACCAGGCAGCTTGGACACTGATGGCCAGTCCAGCAGGTGCACCCCAACTCCTCCAATTCCTGCTGAAAGGTGCCAGAGTGAGCATCAGGCCAGAGCAGGGGAAGACAGCAGTGAGGCCAGTACATAGCCAGAAGGAGGGGCAACAGGGCATGCACGCCGGAGATGAAGGGGCAGCATGCACCTAAGGCATCTTGTGAGGCAACATATACCATATGGACTAACTGACTCAGAACAATGATGGGACTGTGACATCAACATGTGCAACCAACATACTTACAGTCATGCTGTGTGACATTAGTTATCTTGCTGCTAAGGGAATAAACCTATTTTTTTGGACATCATCATTTGGCATTGTGTACTCATTTCTCACCTAGAAGTAGTTCTGTGTGATGTTGTGGGGGAATTGTGCTATTTGGTAAAAATCTTGTTTCGTCTGGTCAAGTGCCTGCTGTGTATTTGGGAATTGTATGTGGCGATGCATCCTCTGGATCATAGCATCAAGGAAAACGCGGAAAAAAACGCGAAAGTGCACTTTGGGAGACCCCTCCTGCTGCGGCTAGTACCCCCTGAAAACTCCATGATGCTAGGAGGTGCAGTGAGCACAATACCTGTATTTGGGTGAGAATGGTGAGCGCCCTGTATGTGGGGTGCTCAAGTATGGGTGTCAGCTCCTCTATCAGCTCCAGGATACTATCTAGGTGCAGCCTGTAGTGGACATGGATGTCCTCCTCAGTGCGCTGGAAGAGGGTGATGCGTGTTCTGTAGATCCTCTCCTGGCGTCTCCTTCTCTGTTCAGCCTCTCGGATACGCAGCCTCCTGGCTATTACATACAGGCCAGCCATTGTGAGAAGCCTCTCTGGCATTGTGGGCCTGTTTAAATAGTTGCGATTTTTTGCTACATATCAAAATGCGAATTCACAATTTGCGGGACACATTTAGCAATTTTCGCAAATACTGGGACGCAGCTTGCGAATTCGCAATTTTTTTCGCAGATTCCTTGCGATACAAAATTGCGAAGCGCTAAATTTGCGAATACCAATTTTGCGAGGCAAAATACTTACCTACATCGCAACACTCACTTTTGTGATCGCAAACACCCTAGATTCTGTGAATCGCAAGGTTTGCGATCGCAAAACACCTACCTACATATGGCCCAAAGTCACTATTGTGTGCTGAAAATTGCAAATGTTCACAAAAACAAAGAAAATAACTTCCCCATAAATAAATAGGGAAAAAGCTTGCTGCACAGAGCCAAAGAACATGCGTCCTGTGTTGGCAACCAGTGTGGATTGGCCAGCGCCAAAGTTGTTGCCTAGCGGGTGTTTGAAATTAAGCAGCAGGGACTTGCTGCCCACAGGGGCCAACCACTGCTGTGCTTGGCCAATGGCTTTGAGTAGCCAGTGTTAGCTGCCTGCAATCGATTGGATGAAGGCATATCTGATAGCCATGCCACATAGCAGTTACCCGCTGTGCACAGTAGAAGACTGTCTGAAAGTGTTACCCGGCTATGGTGTGATGGGCCATGTTCTGCTGCCAACCCCGCTGTGCATAGATGAAGGCCTTGCGTTGTGGTTTTTGAAAATTAAGTTTAAAAAAACATTTTAAAAGTGAGTTATTGTCTCGCTCAAAACACAAAACGGCATAGAAACAAAAACAAGCATTGGCTTAGTCAACAGGACTCGCTTTTGGGACCTTATAAGTATTTTGTTATGCAGCATAATATCCTTGGTGCAAAAATATCAACTGTTGCGTGGCTAAACACTTATAAGATTCCAAAGGCGAGAAATATTGGCTATGCCAGTGCTTGTTTTAAATCAAGCTCCTAGGTGGCCATGTGACAAGGGCACGACAATGGTTATAAAAAACAAATGGAGGGGAAGCACGTGCCCCCACCCCACCTCCAAGGGCATTTTCGTGGTCCATGGACTACCACCTACCCGGGGTTACCTAAACATATAGGTGGGCATGCAGAGACCCCTCCAGGCCAAGGGGAGCACCATCTTCCCGGGGCTTTATTTATTAAAAGGACGATTTCCACAGAAATCCCCTTATTAGGGCTTTTAAAAATCCTAGGGACAATCAACTCCCTGGGCCTAAATAAAGCAAAATGGAGGGGGTTGGCACAGACCAGCCAGGGGACCACCACCTCCCTGGGGCCAATTATTTTTTTAAATAAAGGCGGGGGCCGTGCCCCCCTCCCAGGCCATATACAACCCCAGGGACCACCAGCTCCCCGGGCCGACCTATGCACAACAAAGGAGGGAGGCCTTGCGGCCCCCCTCCTTGAGCCAATAATATCCCTGGAGACCAAAACACCGCCTGCGCCAGCTTCTGCTATGTCCCGGGGTGCCCAACCCTGAGAAATAGCTGTTTACTTTTGTTTGTTGGCAGCTGTGACAGCTCCCACCAAGCAGAAGCTAAAACTCCGCTTTAACTCAACAGGGGCGGTCAAAGTGCTCCCACTTGCTGGAAGAGGAGGTTTCATCTCTTTGCATGTTTGCGGGCAGGAAAAGAGATGAAACGATTGGTCTTGCATGCAGGGTGCTATATTTCCAGCAGCTCCATGTGTGCAAGAGCAATGCCTGCTCCTTCAGGAGGTGGGGAGCCGGATGGGATGGGGAGGGCCTTGAGGCTCCACTTGTGGTCCCATAGCACACTGGGTGCCCCGGGTGGGCTCTGGGCACCCAGGGAGACATGGCCAGGCCCAGGAGGATGGGGTTCCTGCGGCCAAAATCGGCCTGGGGAGGGTGCCACGTGGCCCCCCCTTCCCCAATGTACTTTAGCTTGGCCCTGGCGGTTGGGGTCCCTGGGCCAGAAATTGGCCCGGAGAGGGGGGCACGCAGCCACCTTCCCCCATTAAATTTTGGGCGAGCCACGAGGGATGGGGTCCTCGGGCCAACATCAACTCAGGGAGCGTGGCCCCATAGCCCCATCCCCGATTAAGGTCGTTTTGACTGTAATTTGCATTTCTCCGAAATTAAACCACAACGGTAGGCACTTACAAATATAAACATGGCAAGTGCCCCCGTTGAAGCGCCACTTCTATAAAGGACAAATTATCCTAACTCCTGAGCTTGACAAAGCAAAGCAAGTGTGTTTTCTCTGCAATTCCTTACTGAAAAACGATCTGAAATCCTTTGTGGAGGTGACTGTTTCGCTGATCTATTGCAGCGCACCTCTCCTGTTGAGAGCAGAGTCCATGGTTGTCCCTTTAAATTACTAAAAGGATGTAAATGTGCAAATCACTTGGAAGCTTCGCTCATTTGGCCATGCCCACCTTAGTCATATTCAAAGGTCTTGGTACCTTTTGTCAGAAGGATGGACAGCTTTACAAGTGGTCTCCCAGTGCGTTCCCTGACGATTTTGGTGAGGAGTTCTTGATGCTGAGGAATATGAGGAAATCTCAAAAAATAAGAAGCCCTCACTTCATATGGTTAAGAGGAAGTGGAGATTTACCTCTTTGTAAGCTTGTTGTGTTCTTTATAGGAGGATTCATGTTACCACATATTTCTGGATAAAGTCTCACCAGTGAAAATCACATTGCCAAAACGCACACAGGGTCACTGGTGACATTTCCTCCTGCTCCATTAAGCAGCTGTAGCAGTATAGAATATGTACTGAACATGTACCCAAGGATGTAGCACTTAGTAATTAACCAGTAGGAAGTATTCCAGTTGGGTAGATATTTTGGGCAAAAATATGGACTCTTTTTGGATAAAAGGGCAGATGAGGTTCCTTTGTGGCCAAGTCACTCACAGAGCTACTGACACATCCACACAGACACTTAGACACCAACTCACACACTCAGGCCCTCACACATCCACTCATAGACCTATTCAAACACTCTCACAAGCACTCATAGACCCAGTCAGACAGTTATGTACCCACTTACAGACTGACTCACACACTCATGGAGGCACTCAGAAATCTACTCAGACACTATCACAACTACTCACAGACTCATTGAGACACTCACTCAAACACTCATGCACCCATTCAGACACTCACACACCTACTCACAGACCCACTTAGAGACTCACACACCCCTTGAGACACTCACAGACACACTCAGAAACTCAGTGAGACACTCACACAGTCACTCTCAAAGATTACAATTTACAGTTAGAAAATACAATAACCTTAGAAATTCACTTAAAAACCAAACATTACAGGGATAGTATAGTTAGGAAACAACATTAAAACACCTTAGAAATTCACAGAAAAACGCAAAGGCTACAGGGACGTTATAGTTAGATTCACATTTTACTCATACAAAACCATAGAAATACAGCAGTTATAGTTACCTGAGCTAACTATAACTCACTCCCCTGTATACAATTCTTATGGCCTCAAAAATTGCATAACTCACGACATGGTCAGTGATATCACTGATGACATCAATGATGACAGCTCAAATGAAATCACTGATGACATCATTCACAGACCCACTCACATCCCCACACCTCTCATATACCCACTGACCTACCCATACAACCACTCAAGCACCCACTTATTCATTCACAGAGCCACTCACACACACAGCCACCCACACAGCCACTCACTTACCCACACACCTACTCACACAGCCAACTACTCACCCATATATTCGGTAACACAGTCAGTCACTCCCCTATACAGCTACTTTCACTCCCATTGTAGCAGCTCCTTCGCTAAGGCGACTGAGTGTCGCCCCACTCACCACTTTCAGCAGTCAAATAAAGGAAAAATAAAATAACAATATCTTGATGTTATCATTTTTTATTTGCTCCTGCCGGGGCAGCTTTGCCTGAATGGCGAGGCTGCTCTGCTCACAGAGTAGGTGAGGAGGAGTGGTGGGCACACTAAGTGCACATGACTGTTTGATCTGCCGTCTCGGGCCAGCCAAACAGTCATGCACACATTGCATGTTCTCCACCCAGGCTACATTACATCCTGGGTGGGGAACATGCCCAGGCTCCCATTCCTCATATGAGTGCTAAACCACGGCGCTCAGATCAGTCACAACACTGCATTGCACCATTGTGATTGGTTTAGGGAAGCCTGGGTGCTTCCTGTTCCTGGACTGAATACGACGCAGAGGAGAGACAGAGGAGAGATGCGGTGATAAGGTAAGTGTTTTTATTTTTACATTTTTTAACACCCCCTTAAGTACCCCCACCCTGCCACCTGCGATCCGTGACAGCAACCAATGCACTCTCACTTATTCACCCATTTAGCCACTCACACACCCAGTCATTCACCCATACAGCCTAGCCTCTCAACAGAGCCACTCATATACCCATGCATTCACTTCCATACCGGTTCACACATATATATGAGTACTCACATGCCTACTCACTCACCTATCCAGCCACCAATACAGACACTGACTGTCTAATACTGCTACTCACACACCTACTCACTTACCCACACACCCACTCAAACAATTACTTACTCACCCATATACCCACTGGCACACCCAGTCACTCTCCCTTAGAGCCACTCACAGCCACTGAGTCACTGGTATAGCCACTCACACACCTACTCACAGACCCATGCAACCAATCACATACTATACAGCTACTCATATACCCACTCACTCACCAATACAATCACTCACACAGGCACTCACGCATTTAGCCACTCCCAAAATCTACTTATTCACCCTATCAGCTACTCACATACCAATTCATGCACCCATACACCCACCAACACAAACACTCACTAACCAATAGAGCCACTCAGTAACTCATATAGCTACTTACACACCCACTTATTGACCAACACAAGCACTCACACACCCACTCACTTACCCATGCAGCCACCACACACCCACTCACACAGGGATACAAACAGTCACACATCCACTCACATAACATAGGTTAGAAATAGTATCACTCATTAATAGTACAGAATCAATACTAATTTAAGCTTGATATATATTTTTAACACTCATAAAAAACACTGTCAATCACTGGATGATGTCATCAGGGATATCACTGACCATGCCATGAGTGATGTAATATGTGAGGTCATGAGCAGTGCATTGCGGGGGAGTAAGTTATAGTTAGCTCAGGTAACTATAACTGCTTAAATACTATGGTTTTGTGTGAGTGAAATGTGATAAACATATACATATATACACATATATATAGATATGATCTAGTTTCCATTAAAAAAGAGTATTTTGACTTCTCTATAATTTTGGTATCATTTGTCGAATCGTCAGAAAATGTTCCCAAAAAAGTAAGTTGATGATAAGCCAATAGGCCCTGTGGTCGGGAACAGATGATTTCTCTTAAGTGAGGCAGGTTTCACCACTGCATATAATTTAGTTTAAGATACTTGCCATATCTGCCTCATCCTCTATTGTTTAAGTAAGCTGTCAAGAATGGCTGGCCTAGTGATGGATGTTTAAAATGCAAGGCTGTAACGGCAGATGATATACACATGTTCATGCAGTGTTCAGCATTGGCCTCCTATTGTGATATTGTATATAATTTCATCAGCAATGTATCAGTGCATATAATAGGTAAGCCAGGCCGTAGTTCAACGAGTTCTGCTACGCGGAATTCTGTGAAGCGCAAAACCTCAGCCGCAATACAAAGCTCCACAAGTGGCGGAGTGTGTTGGATAAATGCTTTCACAGTAATTTTCAGTGCCAGGTGATTGTCTACACTGTGAAATCATCACGAATGACACCATGCAGAGTGCAAGTGGGAGCTGCTTCCTTTCTGCTGCTCGAGTAGATTTTCATTTGAGCTGGAGCTTTCTCAACACGATCGGACAGTTTCTCAAAGATAGCGGTCGCAAGCATACACGACCACTCGCAATGAGAAATCTGAACTCCTACTTTGAGAAATCTCACCAGGAGGTAGATTTTCCTCACTCGCGCTCACCAACTTGACATTGATGAACGCGAGTGAGGAAAAAAACTCTGCTCCGCTAGGCGGAGCTGAGCTTTTTGGAACTCAGCGAGCTTCGCGTAACGCTGAGTGTGGAAATCTCCGTAAACTCCACGAGTGCAGTGGCATTCACTGCCCAGACTTAATAACATGGCAACATATAGAGCTAAGCCCTCAACTTGTACTTTTTGTGATCAGTCCTGATAGCTATTTAGATGTGAACTCTGCCAAAACGAAGTTTGTTTTTTCTGTGGTACTGCTGGCAAGACAAGAGATATGTAGGCTTTAGAAATCATCAAATTCCCCACTTTTTA
The DNA here is from genome assembly GCF_964263255.1 of Lissotriton vulgaris. Taxonomy (NCBI): domain Eukaryota; kingdom Metazoa; phylum Chordata; class Amphibia; order Caudata; family Salamandridae; genus Lissotriton; species Lissotriton vulgaris. Next base: position 400,902,537 of record NC_141693.1, read on the forward strand.
AATATTTTTCCAAACATATTTTGTTAATAAGTCAGACGGACATAACCTGTAATCCCCGGAGCCTTGAGAGGGTCTGGAAATAATATAAAGATTGTCAAATAACTAGGAGGTCCAATGATTAAGACATGCCCGCTGTGTTATGGAGTATGGGAAGGCCATTTCGGAACAGCAATAAGCTTTTGTGGGTGGTTCCCCCCCATGTGAATGCGGGGAACCCATGTTATAAGCACAAACCACTAGTGAAGGGTCCTAGGGCATATTTTCAGACCACGCATGGACACAGCCCCTAACAAGATACTTAACAGACAAAAAGTGCCCATGGGTCTATAGTGGAAAAACCTAAATATGACATGAACCAGCAAAGTAAATACAGTGTGAGGATATTTAAGGTGTAGTTACTGAAAAAGGATACCCCTCTGTAAATAGGGATACCCATCAGTAGCTGTCCGATATGTCCTGCCCTCCTGGACGCCCCATAATATCAGGGATAGGCTCTATTCTAGAACCTCTATCTACCTTTGTAGAGGGTTAAGGAAATGCCTACTTTCCTACAAGATACCAAAGACATTTTGTGCCTTTGCCTGACATTGAATTTGACACCACAACATTTGATGTCGTTCGATGGGAATCGTTATACACCTCGATTCCCCAGGATGAATCCTTAGAGGTGATAGCCACTTTATTGACCAAGAGAAGTCTGGACTCCATCACTCCTGTCCACTTCATCATGGCTTGCGCATGTCTTGCTATGAAAGAGAACTTCTTCCGTTTCGAAGATACAATCTATCTGCAGACATCAGGTACCAGCATGGGAAGTGTTTTTGCTCTCAGTTTAGCAAACCTCTATGTTCACCACTTCGAACAGGAGCATATTTTGACACCTACCAATCCACATTGCAATTCGATACGCGTGTGGAAGCGTTATATTGACAACATTTTTGTCATATGACGAGGTAGCATTGGAGAGCGCCTCCTATTTTTACAGTGGTTGAATAATAGGAACAACTTTTTGCGCTTCACAGTAGAGCACAACAAAAACCAGCTGGCCTTTTTGGATCTACTTATATTGGCAACACCTATGGGACTTGTGTCTGAACTGTATAAGAAACCAATGGCACGCAATTCATTGCTTCGTTACGACAGTTTTCATCCCAGGGCTCTAAGAAATAACCTTCCGTACAAAATACAAAAAATTGTCAGAAAACATTGGTCGATTTTGAATACTGGATCAGAGGTTCTGCCACCTCCTTTTTTTGCATTTAAACACGGCCCGAACCTGAAAGACAAACTTGTACACACTCGACCTAAAACCAAGATACCACGGGCAGTTGGTACCCTTTGTGACCTACCAGCTGTCGAAGGTCACCATCCATGTGGCACATGCGCTGCTTGTCCTCAAACGTGCCATTGACACCGGAACCATTGACATCAGTACCAGTCGTCCATGGCAGCAAAGAAAATTCACAAATTGTAATAGTGAGAAATTGATTTATATGATCACATGCCCATGCCAACTCAGGGATATAGGCATGACGACAAGGAAGATAAAACTGCACATTTCAGAACATAAAAGTACTATACGATGTAGGAAACAAGCCACAAGGCTTACGAGCCATTTTCTGGAAGCGAAACATGGTCTGACACAATTTACGTGGACTGTAGTGGAACAACCGTTCATTCCTGACCATGTAGTAGACATCAGTAAATATCTGTTGGTAAAGGAACAGAAATGGGTATATAAGCTAGGCACAGACAAAGAAGGTCTGAATGAGGATATTCCCTGGATGTCACTCTAATCTGACATAGAACATTCCACTTATCCACATATATACTCCTCTATCTACACAATTGAGACTGCATAAGAAGGTACACATCATTTGCGTTTTCAACAATTAAAGCGGTGCTCTATCTGAAGCATTTGACGAATCAGGGCCCGTACTTATTATTATATCAATAAGGTCTGATCTGCTCAACATGATGAATGGCTTTGCATCAGTGATTTAAAACTAGTACTCACATTAGTCCACTGTACGATGGTCACATGCACTCGATAGAAGAGGAACAAATGTTGTTAAGACAAGGATAACTACTTACTTGTCCCAAGTATATGGTAATCTATTAGGTCGCACTGAATTGAACACATATATGTCAGTAGTAACATGTGATTACACGTCATTATGTTTCTCGCAATACCGACAAAGGCAGTAATTGTTTAACATATTTAGGGCTCTGATTATGTTTGGGTTTCTAAGTGTAATACAGATCAGATCTGTCACTTTTATTATGACGAATGCCCAATATAAGTGACTCAATGTGTTAGAAACCACTTGATTCGAACACTTGATCAGGAGAGTGAGCCCCCTATGAGAGCAGTAGATGACTGCATGATGATGACTCGTGTCCATGTCCATCAGCATCTAATAAAGTTTCGTTGAAATGCCTACAAGATGCTTAAATAAAAACTCAAGTACAGCATATTGTGACAGTGAGGACTAAAGAATGTGCCCACTCAGTAATCTTAATGCTATTGTTCCTCTGGTAAAAGAAAATATTGTGACTTTAATCACGAAAAGGCATTGTTATTAACATCGCGCGTAACAAAACTACCTCTCTCATCATTCCCTTGACGCTCCGTGATGCGATTACGCATTCTTGGGTCAAGTGACTGGAGTTACACACACAGAGAATAAAGATGGCGCCGTCACCCTTCCGACTACCCCCCCCCCCCCGAGCCGGTTCAGTTGATTGCCGGGAGTACCGACGGAGAGGTAAGTCGCGGTGACCAAGTCAGGTCGCATTACTGCGTAGCGCAAGGCCATTTAACTAAGTGGGCGGGTCGGCAGCGAGGTTGGTTGAGGCCTTAGCCGACTGTTAAAATAATGAGAGCCTCCATTGTATCAAAAGGGTGCAACCGAGTACAGAAGTATACTAGGTCCAATTACCGCACGGCTTAAGTTGACTGTTTAACAATGAGAGCCTCCATTGTATCACAAAGGCGGTACTGAGTATATAAGAATATTAGGTCTAATTACCGCGCAGCGTAACTACATTCATCAAAGAAGGGGGCAACACTACTACCTTCCCATGAAGCATTGATGAGGGATAATCGTACTCTATATGTTTCTCCGCACACAGGACAAGGGTTCTGGTACATCTTGCCAGAGAGTTCGTTTACTGCCTCAACTATTACTACACAATAGCTAGAGTTATTAACACTAACAAATCCATGTATGGAGTCCAGTTAACTCGATGTATAGCTAGCCCTATAGCTTGTACACCATCTGTTGCCTTGAGGATGGTTGAATCTATTTACATGCACATACTGAGTACAAGGAGTAGGTTTGGATATACTTGTGAAGTCCATACCTTCTTTTGTTTTTAATAGAGCGGTGCTCCATTCGCCTGAGCCGCAGCCAGGTGAGGCGAGGCCATACCCTCCTGCGTAATAGGTAAGCAGGGCAATGTACATACTTCAAGTACATGGGGCCGGTTGTCAATGTGTGAATGGCACCGATTTGGTAACGATGAGGCTATGTTTGGATGTTACTTTATAATGACACCAACGATGTTTTTTGTTTTTGTCTTTCCTTTCTATGACACACAATCAACATCATCCCTTATCTACTAACAGGAGGTGAAACCAGAAATACCTAGGATTCTAGGTGAAATGCTTTATGATTAGTTGTTTTATATATAACACTTTCACCCTTTGCAGTAGCAGAAATATATATCAAGGTCCTGACGAAGGCAGAGGAAACTTGTGTCCATCATTCTGCTGAAACATGTTGACCGTATAACTTCTAGTAGCAGATATTTGTTTGAAGTGCTAATCTTTGCACTGTTTTTAATCTTGGACAACTGAGGGACACTATTAAACTTGATAATTTCTCTAATTTCTCCAATTTTAACCGCACACATTTTGTTGACATTTTTTGTTGCACTGCAAATCAGTGGTTATACATCATCTGATACCCTGATCTCACTCTACCTTGTTCACTTTGAGCCATTGGACATACACATCTAGTCCTTATGGGTGAACATATAAGTTACATGGTATGAGGAAGCCCAAATGATGACTAGGGCGGTATCAGACAGCTACTCATGGGTATCCTTATTTACCGAGGGGTATCCTTTTTTAGTAACTACACCTTAAATATCCTTACACTGTAGTTACTTTGCTGGTTCATGTCATATTTAGGTTTTTCCACTATAGACCCATGGGAACTTTTTGTCTGTTAAATGTTAGGGAACCCATGTTAGCAAGGTAGAGATAGTACAATGAGGACAATAAAAAGAGTGTCCTAAGCCACCTACCTGGATCCCAGATGTTTCAAATGGGACGGTGATGCTAGCTCCTGAATCCTTCCAAGCCTTTCCCTCAATTTACAAAAGGAGACACTGCTCCGGTGGTAAATCCCAGGGGGATGGGGGTTGAGATGAAGAGAGCGTCTAGAGTCAAAGATGCTGTGGCTCGTCTACTCATCAGTAACACTGCAGTAGGCATTTACACCAGTCTGATGTATGGTACCAGCAGATCTAGTAGCTATAAACAAACAAATAATAAGGCTTTAGTCTAGTATTAACTCTATCTCTTAAGGTATAACCTCACAAAAAGCTTTTCAAATCGCAACCAACATTTAGTTTTGTTGTTGATTTATTTTCATTTAAATTGCCCATAGATGGTCCTTTATCAAAATGTTTGAAACTGTAGTGGCAGGCGAAGAAGCTAAGCGAAGGGAAGGAGTATGGACAGTCTTTAAAGAAGACTGCTTTAGAACGTTCATAAAGTTCACATTCTAATTGTTTATAACGAGGAACAGGCCAAGTTAATTAACTTTGATGAGGCTATCCTCTAAAAGGTGTTTAAGAATGTTCACAAAGGTTGTAATCTAATTTCTTATAGTAAGTATAGCAAGGAGCCGGTGCAGGGGTTTAAATTAATGAGGGCTGTCTTCCGGAAGGTCATCTATGCTGGTTGCTTGATGCTTATTCTGGTGGATTTTCCGGATGTTTTCATGGTGCCTGAAACCTGACCTTGCATATGCAGGGTAAAACATTTGTAAAATCTATTAAGCCTTTTCAAACAAACCGGGGAACACCCGCTGCAGCTGGTATTATTGTGATAATCAAGAGAGCTGAGCTGTGGCAGGAATCATGGCTGGAGGAAGTACCCTTGTTTGGTGGAGAATTACCTCTCTGTAGTCTTGTTGTCCTCTGTAGAGGAGGATTCAAGTTAGCACAGATTTCTGGATAAAGATGCAGAAGGAATAAACATATTGGCGAAATGCACACAAGGTCTCTGGAGACTTTTCCTCATGGTCCATTACAAAGATGTAGTGTAGAATACTCACTGGACATTTACCTAATGAAGTAGCAGTTACTACTTACTTAAATCAATATATGCAGGTGGTATTATGCACATTACCCCGAGCCGCTTACTAAACGCATTATACTAATAGTGTTCAGCGCTCTGATAGAGCTAAAACATATATACTGGCATGCTGTTGATGAGACGACTAGCAGATACAATACCCTAAACAAGCTCACTCCTTCACTTAGCAGGAATAGACGCAGGCTGTATTCTGCACATTACCCCGTGTTCAGCGATTTGAGACAACATACCCAGTAATAACTCATTGACGCCTTTAGTCTCAAAACCATACGTACTCGCGGTCTGCAAAATAAGCAAATCTGTGCGAATTTGCGAATTTTTTATTTTTGCATGTTCGCGTTTTTTTTTTCAGCGCAGCTACCGCGAAGTTACCCATGCGGTCGTACATGGGCGCGGCCATCTTGTTTTCAGTGTTCGCGTTGCGTATTTCCGTTTCCGGGGGCTAGTTGCATGCTCGCGTTGGGCATTTCATACGTGCGGGCGCAATTACGTAATCGCATCCGTTTTTGCGTGCTCGCAGGGAAAATATTGAGCGAACTTACTCATGTGGTCGCAATGGGAGCGGCCATCTTGTTTTTCATTCATCGATATGGTTCTGGGCATGCTTTTCTATCCTGCTTTAATCTCTGCAATCCTTTGTTTGTTTGAACTTTTTTAAAATCTTTTTTACTCATTATCTATCCCTCTCTTTTTCTACATCTATATTTTGTGTTTTTTTCAACTTTGTGTTACTTTAATAACAACTTTTTTCATTTAGCTCTCTCTTTTCTGTTACTTACTTTTTTTCCCTATTCTTTTCTTCTTTCACCCAGGACCATGGCAAAGGGAGCCGTCAAGTCTAAGGGGAAGGGTCCCGCACCCCGTAGCCGGGTCCCTTGCGGGCGCTTAAGGCGCCAAGTTGAAGTTAATTTGTTTGTAACCCTTTTGTAAAAGGTTACAAAGAAATTAGGTCAACTTTTGCACCTGCTGCTGTAACCCTTGCTTGGCTGAAAAATCGTCCCCGCTGATTCGCGGATTTTACCGCGATTTCGCGAGATTCGCGGATCGCGAAATCACGGAAAATCCGCAAATTCGCCCGCGAAATGGATTTTACGCCCACCCTTACTTACAATGCAACGCTAATGAGTACTTCTGCGTCCTCTCCGAGACAGGCAAAACAGTCCTAATGGCACACTTGTGACGTTGCGCAGAACACATCCAGCGGCATCTGCACCTGGGGCCCCCATCACCTATACATTTTCCAGTAATGAGCTCAACCATTCTCCATTTATGCAGAACCAACCCATCTATGGGTATTAAAGAATTGCCATTTTCTTATTTGCTTATTTTAAACCTATTGGAATGTTCAAGTTGGACAATGTTTTATCATCATGAGACATTTCTTCTTAGATTTATTGTTTTATTTATTTAAAAATCACCTTAATTGTCTGCTCTGTTCCTTTTGCGACACATCGTAGGTACTACTGACCTTCAATTTAGAGACACGATCTCTGAGAAAAACATTGGATTTTGACAATCTCCATCTCCACCATCACTTACAGGTCCTGACGAAAGCCCCCCGATCCCCCCTTGGGGCACATAAAGGGGCTGAAACATGTTGACCATCTTTCTGGACTAACAAGTGCAGAGGACTCATTGTGTGTCCAACTATGCACAACACTGTTTTTATCCTCTCCCATGCCCCAAACTGAATAAAGTACACAGTTTAGCTGGCATGAGGACTCCTTTTTAAACTCACTCCACACAACTCTAAGTATGGGAGAAATTTGAGAAATTCGCGGTACACAAATTCGTGCAAATACGTACTCACGGTCCGCAAAATACGCGAATCTGTGCGAATTCGTGAATTTTTTATTTTTGCATGTTCGCTGGTTTTTTTTCAGCGCAGCAACAGCGAAGTTACTCATGCGGTCGTACATGGGCGCGGCCATCTTGTTTTCAGTGTTCGCGTTGCGTATTTCCGTTTCCGGGGACTAGTTGCATGCTTGCGTTGGGCATTTCATACGTGCGGGCACAATTATGTAATCGTGTCGGTTTTGCGTGCTCGCAGGGAAAATATTGCACGAACTTACTCACGTGGTCGCAATGTGAGCGGCCATCTTGTTTTTCATTCATTGATATGGTTCTGGGCATGCTTTTTCTATCCTGCTTTAATCTTTGCAATCCTTTGTTTAAACTTTTTTTTAAATCTTTTTTACTCATTATCTATCCCTCTCTTTTTCTACATCTATATTTTGTGTTTTTTTTCAACTTTTTGTTACTTTAATAACTACTTTTTTCGTTTAGCTCTCTTTTTTCTTTTACTTACTTTTTTTCCCTATTCTTTTCTTCCTTCGCCCAGGACCATGGCAAAGGGAGCCGGCAAGTCTAAGGGGAAGGGTCTCACACCCCGTAGCAGGGTCCCTTGCGGGCGCTTAAGGGGGGAGGATGTAATTGCCGGGGTGATCTTTAGTGCGGTGGAGGTGGCCGCACTGGTTTTCTTCGTCCAGCGCCACCTCACCAAGACCGTCGCGGTAGGCCCGGTACCGGGTACAGGCTCCGGTAGCGTCGCCAGCTATGGGGGAAGGTGTGCCAGGCCATGAATCGGGAGTCTGGGGTCCGGCGCACCTACAACCAGGCGACGCACCGGTGGTCCGACATCATGGACCGGGAACACAACCTGCTTGACCTGCTTGGCATAGAGATCCCTGGCCTTGGTGAGTAGTAGTAGCTATTTAATCACTACTTTGTTTTCTCCTGCTCTGTGTTATGATATTGCAAATATTTGGTTTTTCCTAAGAGCAAGAATGCTGCTGATTACATTGCAGGTAAATTATGTTTCAAAAGCTTCTGTGATTGCAGGTGCTCACCTGCTCACTGGCGGTGCTACTATGCTTACTTGTTTTCAATTTTGTGCTAATTTTGCCTGAGTGATTATGTATGAGTGTACTTTACAGAACAGCGTAATGCAAGACACTAGAGACTCAAGTCCAGTCCTTCCTTTGTACTCCTAACACTGAGAAGAGATAGTGGTGGTAGATTGATAGGTTAAGTATATTATGACTGGTTATTTACTATTTAGTAGGAAACATTTTAGTGGTCCGCAATCATGACGGACTGTGTCTGTCACTTCGCGTGCTGCGGAGTGCTGCCTGGCAGTCCTAGTAGAACCTCTTTGTAGTTGGTTTAGTGAGTTAAATAACTTTCCAACTAGACGGTCTGCGAATCAAGCAATACTAATATCCTATTAGACCATATCAGATAGGTCGATAAATTTAGTTCAATTGTTGTCTATTTCCCCGAAAATAATTTGTTATTGTTTTTTTTAAATATTTGATTTGGTTGACAACAATCATCCATGTTTGTGTCTTTCTTTCATGTTGTACATCAGCTCCCCCCAGGGGCAAGAGGACAGAGGAGGAAGAGGTAGCAGAGCTGGCGGAGCAGGAAAAACAGGAAGGCCAGGATAGGTCCGCCGAGGGCTCCTCTGCTGGCCCCAGTAAGTTTTCCTGTTAATAATACCTCCCTATCTTTAACAGCACCTATTTATTCCAAACGTTCCTCATAATTCTATTTTTTCCTAAATCGTCTTTGATCTTCTTGTAGACTGTTTCTAAATTCTTATCCTGCCTCTACTATGATTGTCTGTGCTACTACTAGATTATTATTAGTCTATCTGTGTAGCTAGCTAAGCTTGCTCAGTTGGCAAAAGGTGTTAAACAAAACTCCTATTCAGCAATAGCTCTAGGCACTGAGTGCAGTCCTCTGGGTTGTCCATAATGTCTATTGAAGTCTTCTAAATGTTTATGCTTTGACAATTCCCAACAATAAAATGTCAATGGCCACCAAGAATAAGATACTGGTTTACTTTTTGATTGGATAGGAGGACATACGACTGCTGTTGCAGGGACTATTCTGCACATACAGAACTAGGACAAGAAATAGGGCATTGGTGATAATAGGCGCAGTTAGACTTTCCACATACCTTGGTCATAACAGATGTTGAACCCCCAATCTCCTTACTAACTAGCTAGTGTGTCAGAGTCCTTATTTAGCTTCCGAATGCAGCGATGATCCCCAATGATTATACAACCCAGAACATAATACTATGGAGTCAGAGTTGTGACCTCTCAGACTCACGGACTCATGCTTGCAAATTGCAAACCCTTTCGCTCACTCACTCATGACCAAAAACCACAGAGTCTATGTAAGTTTTAAAGCTTTATTAAAAGTAAAACAACTAGCTCAGTGTGTACTCTGTAAAAATTTAAATTGTGCATTATATAAAAACATTTATGAAAATTAACTTATATAAGATAAATGGTGAACGACTGAAAAGTGGCTGATTTCACACATTAATTGTGGGAAGGCCCTCACCTGTTTGGAACTTAAAGTCTTGGTGGGGATGAATCATTGACGACTCCGACTAATCATGATCTTGCTCTTGTTCGTAGAAGGGAAGCTTCTGTCTGTTAGGAGAAAAATGGTGTGTGTTAAAAAGCAAGCATTCATCAGTTGTGCCAAAAAGTGTAGCATCACATGTTATGGCTAAGCATAAATAAAAAACACCCTTCCCTGAAGAAAGGGAATATTTTAGTTTAGACTAGAGAGTCACAAGTTATTAAATTTGTTTATGTAGTACTAGTGACATTTTTTTATTCATAGACAAAATAGGGAGTGGTGTATATGGCATCTAAAAATATTAAATGTATTTTCTAGGCGTAACACCATCGGCACAGCCATCCACCAGTGCCGAGGCCAGCGCGGAGGTGGGCACTCCATGGGTGGCTGCGGTGCCACAGCCAGCAGGAACTGCTGTGGGGGATGCACTGTAGTGGCGGGCAGTGGTAAGCTATTATATTCCTTACTTATTGAGATTGCAGAGTGGGCTCTCTGCAGGGGTGTATATGTTGTACAGTACAAGTACACTTTACTGTTAAGAAGACTTACAAATTTAGAACTAAGTTTTTGTCAAACAGGTAGAAGACAGTCACCCTTGACTTCTCATTAGCAATAGCATTAGCGGCGGGAGTTGACCAGTAACCAATGGCCTCCTCTAAATTTGACTTCAACTCAGCTGTGAAAGTTTTATCGAGAAGCTAAATCAGATCAGAGATGAACTTGATGGATGGGATGAACGAAAAGGGAAAGAAGGGTGTAAGGAAGGATGAGCGAGTTAAAATTAATGACTGGCAAAGAATGATACATGTTTTTGAATGCTGCCCGAGGTGGCTGGGAATCTGATGCATGGCCGGTTGAAGGCCGAAGCAAGGATGGGTGGAAGGAGAAAGAAAAGAGGACTGCCTGGGTGGATGAAACAGAAACTGTATGTGTGCACAATATATCCTTTGGTTCAAATTCAAATGCAAGTCAAGCACGGATGCATGGCTGGCGGTTTACAAAATAAAAATAAAAAGGTTGCTTTTCGGTGAGAAAAAGTAAGGCTTGCGTCTGTTTTTCTCGGGTGCAAGTTGACTGCGCTGGCAATGTGCCGGCTTCCACAAGTTTACGTACCAATTAAACAAGAGAGAAGAAGAAGACTGGTGTACTGTCTGAGTCTAATGTAGTGAGTCCATATAGTGCTAGTAGAATTCCTGAAACTCCCACTAATGTTATAGCAGAGGCCGGCGAAGTGCGAGGTTAGATAGATACATGCCACAAATGTTATGTACTGTGCTTGCAAGTTGCTAGTGCTACTGTGACACAACTTTCTTCTGAATTATTTTGTGTTAATCTTAAAGAGCATTGGTTACAGTATGTTTTTCTTTCTTCATATAGATACTCCTTCTAAACTAACTAGGAAGGAGTTGGCTAGACGGGCTCGTCAACGGAAGCTGGAGGCAATTGTCGCCGAATATCGGTGGCTTGTGGCCCTGGAGGAGGAGGACACGCAGTCTCAGTCAACAACAACATCCACAACAGCTGCATCCTCCTCCGCATATGGTCAGTGCAACCCTCCAGCGGTACGGAGCCGCGGTCCGGCAGCCACCCACCACAGCCGAGCAGCAAAAACAACAGCTGCCCCCCACAATACCTGCAAGTGCAAGGGTCGTGTGCACCGCTTGACCCTGAGAGTGTCCCACCTTGAGCAGGAGGTGGCGAGGCAGAAAGCCCTGCTCAAGGACCTCCGGAGAGAGCTGCATGACCACTTGGCTAAAGGACACCGCCAGCGGAAGTAGAGAGACTGTCCCTTGCCCCTTTTTTAAAGACTTTTGGGGGTGTGGGAATTGGGCGTTGGGGTTTTTGGACTTTCGGGGACTGATTTGATTCATGGACATTGGTTGGGGTTAGGGAGGGGGGTGGGTCGGGTCCTCTTGTGGGATAGTTTATTTTTATTAGGGCTCCAATAATTATTTATTTCTCTACTTAAACATAGCATACACGTTTTTTTTACTGTTTTGTGGGGGAGGTGGAGGGGGGGTTAACTGTACGTTTGTTTTCCTGTAACTTAACTGGCTGGTTGATTCAAATTGTCTAATTGCTCAAATTTGTACAAAAGTGCCACTGACAGAGTTAGTGAATTCAATTGTCCTACTACTTTACTAGTACTTCCGTCAGTCTCTCCTCTCCTCCTACTTCATTATTCTTCCTCCCCTAAAATGCTTATCTTACCTGTGATTCGTGTTTGAGAATAGGGCTAGGCACAGGGCTGGGTGCATGGCGATTAAGGTTGGCTATGAAATCCTGGACAGATGAAATATCATTGTTGTGGTGGTAGTAGTAGTGGTAGTGGTACACACTGGCAGTAGCAGCATATGAAAAAAAAGGAAATGAAACATTGAGTGGCCTGAGCGCAGCATTGGAACAGTACGATAGATAGTACAGTACACAAGAAAAGTGCCATAAATTGTAGCCTAAGCAATGCTAAAGTATTCAAAATATAAGTACTAGTTGCGTGGAGTATGGCAAAGTACTGAAGGTGAAGGACACAGAGGATAAGCATAAGCATTCGTCACGTGTAGGAGGAGGATGTTGTTGATGATCAATCCACTTGATGGCGCACATGAAATTCTGATTTGATTTGCAAATACTCATGGTGGGTGTGTGTCAAGCAGAATAAGAATAAGACTATATCCTCAGATTCCTTCACAGGCCTTTTAATTGATTTTCTGTTGCTTTGACCTTATCCTCCCCAGCAAGTGTGTGGAATTATTGTTGTCATTTTGTCACACCACAATGAAAACCACAGAGCCCGGGGGAAGAGGGTTAGGGTTTGAAAATTGGATGGGAATGTGGGTTTTTGGGAAAGTTTTGTAGAGAGAGGAAAAAAACCACAGCATGGACAAACAACAAATGAAGAAAAACAAATCTTTCGATACAAAGATATTCATAAATCTTTTAAGGGACATAAAGGAAGTGCACTACTGCATGCATGAAGTTGTTTGCTAAATGGATGGTTAGGTTACTGAAAAGTAGTACTTACTACAACTTACTAACTATGAAGAAACAATTTGACAGTACAGGGCTGCAGTAATTATGTAATTTCACTTGCCTATCTGCCCTCAGAGTGAATAAACACTTATTAGTACATTAAATTAGTTTTAAAAATAGCAAAGAAACTTATCAAATAGCTGGAGGGATGAATTTGAAGCAGAGAGAAAACAAACGCACTGAGTCACACTCATAGAAGTTCACAACAATAACATTATTTAAAAAATAAGGAGAAGTGAAGAGGATACAGTAACTGTATGTTGTATTTATCCTGGTCAATTTGGGAAGTTGCATGCATCCAGCCATTCCTCTTATTCGTGGTACTCCTCCATTCCATCTGACGCTTAGTCGATCAATCTTGGTGACCAGACAGACACACTTTCCACTGCCTGCCTGGCGGATGCGGAATTGCGGATCGCTAATGGTAAGCCTGAGTTTATCGTTTTTCCCATCTCACAGGGTAAAAGCCGGCCTGTAATTGTTGATGGAAAAACAGGAAGTGATATTAAAAAACACCACAGAGAAAAAAATATAAGGTACGGTGTGTAGTGCAAAAATAACACTTTCAGTTTCAGAGGCGACAGTGTTACATACAAGCATCATTTCTAAAGTGCGTACTCTGAGTCTCCTTTTCAAGAATAGTAATTATCACACAGCAGGCCAGGGCCATGCAGACGGTCAAGGCAGGCAACACTGAGTGAAGCAACCTGATGTAGCATACCTCTTTGACACAGACAGACAAAGCATATCTAATTGTATGCAGCAGGCCACATAGCCGCAATTTTACATGAACTGTTGTCTGGACTCTGGCATAACAACACTACACTGGCTCGACCACTCCATACCACGACTAGAAAGACATGTAGTTCTGCTGTCATTGTTGTTGACTGGTTTACCTGTTTGACACTCACGAAATGGCCATAGTTCTTCCGTAAACCGACGATGATGATCCATCCATCCCAGTGAGTGACTGTTGGACTTGGCCCTTCCTGCTGGGTCATCCCTAAACTTTTTGCCTTTTTCCTCCTATATTTCCTCTGACCTGTTTTTGTTGGTTTAGGACTCTGGGCACTTTACCACTGCTGACCAGTGCTAAAGTGCATATGCTCTCCCTGTACAAAGTGTACCTGTAATTGATGTCCATGATTGGTTTATTGGATTCACTGTCAGTCCCCAGTAGAGCACACCAGAAGTGCCAGGGCTTGTGAATGCCAATACTGCTAGTGGGCCTGCAGCGCTGGTTGTGCCACCCACAGAAGCAGCCTTGTAAAATGTGTCTAGGGTCTGCCATTGCAAAACCTGCCTGCAGTCTGGTACTGTCATGCTGGCTGGGCAAGTGCACACACTTGCCAGCCCCTCAACCTTCCCTTAACTTCATATTAGTCACCCCTATGGTAGGCCCTAGGGCAGGGTGCATTGTAAGTGTAAGGTAGGACATGCTCTGATGTGTGTGGCATGTCCTAATAGTGAATTACTGCCAAATTCGTTTTTCACTATTGTAAGGCTACCTGCTCCCTTTAGGCCAGAATGGGCTGCTGGAATTATTACACTCTATAATCCGAGCAGGCTCAGGGAACATGGTAGAAAATAATGTTTAGTATGCCTGAACTCAGAATAATAAAATACATCTTTTAGTAAAGTTTATTTTAATATCCTGTGTTTGCAAATGCTACTTTTAGAAAGTTAGCATTTGCTTGCCTAACTATTTCAGCCCGCCTCTGCTAGTATGTGTATCTGACTGTCTGGGATGTGTGAGTGACAGGGCTGGGGGATGACAGGTGGTGAATGCAAGGATTACACCTTAGTGGGAGGTAGGAGTGGCCCTGGACTTTTAATCAGGCTGTGCTCTGCCACCACAATGCTGGCTTCGCCCCCCTGGGGGGCGACTGATGACTCAGCCTGCACCTGGCCCAGGAAGGGCGAAGCACCATCAACAAGGTACTCCTGGCTGCCCCTGGCCACACAATGCTGGCTCCACCTCCTGTGGAGCGTCTGATGTGCCTGCCCCTCACACTGAAAGAAGACACCAGAGTACACCCAACAAGTGCTCAGAGACTGAATGAAGTTATGCAAAGGCCCCCCTGGCCTGGGAGAACAAAGAAAACTCTGTATAAAAGTAGGAGCCCTGCTCCTTGTAAATTAGATCCTGTTTGCGCTACAGAAGAAACTCTGCCCGAAGAGAAGGACCTGAAAAGACTACAAGGAGGAGTGCTGTCTCTGGCCTGTGTCTGGTGCCTTGCTGCAGAAGGAGAGGAGAAGGAAAGACTGAAAGAGACTTTTGCTTTATTGAACTTTGTGCCAAACTCTGCTAAGAGATCTCCAAGGGCTTGCTGTGGAACTTGCCCCCTGAACTGCGCCCCAGGAACATTGGGCGCTACTTCCCCTGACAGAAGAACTGCTGGAAACGCTGCTTTCCCCTGCACGCGGATCCGGGAAAAGCGGAGCGCGCTGTGACCATCGCGCTCTCCCTCAAGCTGGGTATTGCCATCCCTCTAAACACCGTGACTGCCGCCTGCTAGGCCCAGAAGCATTGCAACGACCAGCCCCGCTGGCCCGAGCACCGTGACTGTGTCCCGAGCCGCAGCTCGCAATGTGAAGAAAGGCTGTGCCCGGTGCTTGCTTGCACCCCTGCGTGTCTTGTGCCCCTGAAATCGCCTGCCGCTGTCCGAGAAACAGCTGCGGCGTGTGGTGCAAGAACGCCGTCTGGATTGCCTGTGACGTGCTCTGCGGATCGCCGCCTTCAGCGAGTGCCCTTCTGTGAGAATCCCCAAGGCGCTCTTTCCCTGTGACCCGGCCCGCGCCGCAACGCCAACCTCCGAGCCCGAGCCGAGCCGCCGCTCGCTCCAACCCAGGACGGAAGACACCGCGATGAGGATCACCGAGCCGACCTGTGACCCTGCTGCTTCGACCCCTGTTCAGGTTTCCCCAGGTACTGTTTTGGCCCCACGGTGCGAGCATCCTGCCTGTTCCGCTCGCACTGCCCTCTGACCAGCGCAGCCCCCGGAGCCGTTTGTGAACACTCCGAGGGCCTCCGCTCTCTCTCCCCAGCCGTCGCGCACAGCCGTGCGACTCGCACGGGGAGCCGGAATCGAACCAACCTGCCGCCACTCCCGCTAGAAGCGTGAGCCCGGGCCGGTCTGGCCTATTTCACCCGTCAGAGGTGCACCGAGGCACCCGCAGCAACTCCCCTTGTGTTAACCTTGAACCTTGAACGTAAGAAGTCCCTAACAGCATCATATTTGGGGACTAAGAGAATAAGCTGATTAAGAACTGTGACCTTGCTGAAAACAACTGGAACCTTGCATTCAAAGTGATAAGACTGTATTTACAAGCCTGATATAAAAATATATATAAAGAAGATATTTTTACAGAAATACAGTCTAGTGTCATTGTGTGGTGGGCTGATGATTATTGTGTATGATACTGCAAGTGTTTAACCCTATGTACTCCAGAGTTTAGCCTAGACTGCTTGCGCCACACTACCTAGAGGGTGAGCAGGGGTTATTTCTGGGAGTAATCCTTTGCCCTGACGTAAAAGAGAGGGTCCCTGCTTGTCGCAAGTTCATACATGCGCCAACCAGAGACCCCCAATTCTAACAGTGACTGTTTGCCACTCACGAAATGGCCATAGTTCTTCCGTAAACCGACGATGATGATCCATCCATCCCAGTGAGTGACTGTAAAAAAAAAAGATATTATGTAACTTTGATCATAAAGACTCATCATCATCATGGTATATTGGCAAACTCATTGTTGTTCATGCAGTCGCAGTCTACACACACAATGAGTCCAAGGACATTTTGCATATTAAAAAATGCAACGTAGTGGCCCCTGCAATAGAAGTACAATTTGAATTAAACAAGGTAAAAGAAAAACAGAGTAGACTTGAGGTGCATTTAGTGTGTAAAAGATTAAATATTAACAGAAGACATATGATTCATTTCATGCACAACAAACAAACAGCAATTGCTTTCATCAGAGCCAGACAGCCAGTGCTGTCCACTGCATGCCATCTCATTATTCATTACCTGTTCCACTTTTAGTCCGCATCTTGTTCTTAAAGTGAAGGCCCACAGGGCAGCCTCTCGTGTCAATTTCAGAAGTAACTATCGGCAATCAGCATATAGTCAGTAATTCCCGTCCCACTTTTGAGGGGACTCGTCTACAAGGTGACAGTTTCTTCATTCTGCGTAATCCAGCCATCTGCCTTGAGGGAAATGGATAGGGGGAGTCTGGAGGAGGAGGATAGAGGAGCATGACTGTGTTGTGAACTTGTGAACTTCAGGATTGCAGACAGCGGCACCTTCAATATGGAAATAAGATGAAGATAGTGCTGCTGATGGATTTGTTGTGATTAGAGTTTTGTTGTGGTATTAGTTGCAAAACAAAGAAATATTACAACATGTATATCGGAGGGTCTAACACACAAAGTACCCTCAGTGTGTCCTAACAGGGTGCCCTATAACAACCTCAAACTATGTGTATCTAAAAAAGGGGGGATCATCCCCATGATGATCAAGAAGGGATGCCCATCACTCACCACACGGAACCGCCCTTCATCATTTGGGATTCCACCAAGACCACTACTGGGATAGCCAATCAACTATCACGGTCGGGGGTCCTGATGTAAGAAGGAGCTCCACCGCCGATCAGTGATGTCTAACTAAGGTCTTGCTACTCAAGTTCTGAGGATTTGAATATCAAAACTTGGGGACTGATGTTGCAGTGCTCTAAGGTGTAAAAAGTAAGACAAATTAGTGAATGTAAAATAGGATAGGCGGGTACTTATAACTTTATTCAGGTGTTACCCAACCTTCCAATGTTAAAAAGTAGTTGTCAGTGACAAAACAAAGAAAGACACACAGGAGTAAAAGTGAATAAGGAGTCAGGACGGAAAAAAAGGAAGTCAGTTTCAGGCCTAGGTGTCAGGGAAGTAGAGCTCGTCCTCAAACTCTGTGAATTGAGACAGGAGTAGGTCAGCTAACAGAGAAGAACTTCTGTCACCTAAGTCGTGTCCTCTTCTTCCTGCATGGATTCACGTATTTTGTAATCTGGTGGTATGAAGTGCTGATTCATCTTGATCATTGTTAACCTCTCCACATTTTTGGGCAAGAGGCGGGTCCCTTTTGAAGTTACAATGGCACCAGCAGCACTGAAAACACGTTCAGAAGACACACTTGCGAGTGGGCAAGACAAATAATTTAGAGCCAGCTTGGTGATCAGTGGCCATTGACCCCTTTTCCCATACCAATACAGCAATGGGTTGTGATCAATGTAGACCTTTGTTGGGTCATCCAGATGTCCTGCTGATTCAGTAGTACTTCTGCCAGTTCCTTCAATTTCCTGCCGCTCTTTTTCAAACCGAGTGGCTGACAGAGCTAGCCAATGTTTGTACTTTGAAACATCTGCTTCATTAAAAGGAATGAATGCTTTGCTGGCCAGTGCCTTTTTGTACCGTGGATCCAGAATAGTGGCACAAATGTAATGTTGTTCTGTATGTATTTTTTTAAACCTTTCATTGTCAACTAGGCCGGTTAATAAGCTCTCCGCCAACTGATATGCGTGCTGCTTGTCAGTATCATCTTTGAACGTTGAAGACACCGTCTTCAGTTGGTGCTCCAGCATGCGCAACAATGGGATAGCTTTGCCCAAAGTACAGTCCTCCCTGCTGACTTCACGTGTGAAGACCTCAAAAGGACGAAGCATGTCTGTCAGGCTTTTAACTAGGTTCCATTCCTTTAACTCTAGCCTCATGTCTTTCATAGAAGAACCCAGTGCAAAGACATACTCATTGATTACCAAGCACTGCTCAGACAGACGCTCAAGCATGTAGAAGG
This sequence comes from Lissotriton vulgaris, assembly GCF_964263255.1. Lineage (NCBI taxonomy): Eukaryota > Metazoa > Chordata > Amphibia > Caudata > Salamandridae > Lissotriton > Lissotriton vulgaris. The sequence continues at coordinate 400,921,176 of NC_141693.1, forward strand.
TTGAGTTCCAACGTGTTACCACCTCCTGGATGAATCCTCTGACTGGCACTCTACGGCCACGTTGAATGATCCTCAGCTGCTTCCGGGCCTTAAAAGAATGACTGAAATGTGTGCAGATTCTTCGGCAGGTGGTCAGTAACTTGCTTTTTTTGCATCTTTTTTCAAGAAATCTTGAACAACAATGTTAATACTGTGCGCCAAACACGGCACTCTGAAATAGCCACCATCATTCATGGCCCTAACTATATTACTGCCATTATGCGTGGAAACATAACCAATCATGCGCGTTCTGGGATGCAGCCATTCAAAGACCTTACTGTTAAACTCCTCCAAAATGTTTACTCCAGGATGAGATTTCTCCATGGCAAACATGGCTACTGTTGCATGTTTTCGACTAGCTTGAAAAATTGTGGCAGTGTCAACACCTGCAGACATCTTGTCTCTAACCCCTGCTAAAGAGTCTCAATGTGCAGTTGATGCACATGTAATCAAGGGCTTGGCATTTGGTCCACATGTCTATTGTCAGTTGGATAGTGTGAACAGCACTCTTCTGCAAAGCTGCCCAAATCACCTCCAGCACATCTTGATGTAGTGCTGAAACCGCAACTCTGGCAAAATAGGACCGGCTAGGAACCTTCCATTTAGGGCAGACTGTTGCCACAAATTCTCAAAAACCCACCCCTTCCACGAAAGAAAAAGGGAGAAGGTCCATCGCTAACATTTTAGCCAGCATTGCATTATAAAGGCGTGCCGTTGGGTGGTTGCGTTCTAATGGCGCCTCCGACGAAAACATGCTTTTAATGGTGGTCTGGACCGTTTTCATATGTGATGAGGAGGATCCAGACCTCTTCAACCCAGTTAGGCTCATTGATGTACTTTTTCGGGGAAACGGCCACTACAACGAGGCCGTTTCAACGAAAACCTTAACCACGCATGCATTACAACGCATGCGTGGTTACAACGACAGCCTTTACCACGCATACCTTTACTACGAGGTACGTAGTAAAGGCATGTGTGGTAAAGGGTACAAATAAAAAAAGGGGGGTGGGGGGGGCTCCTCCCCAAAAAAAACACTAACCTTTAGACGAGAAGGAAGGCAATCGGCGTCGCAGAGGAAGAAAACGGCCGTTTCTTTTTTTCTACGTATGACGTCACCACGGAAAAAAAACGTGGAGAAGGACAAGCGTGAACATAGCATTCCGAAGTAACGCATGCGTGGTAAAGGCATGCATTACAACGAAGTTCGTTGAAATAACATACAACCCTTTTTCGCATTGGTGTTTTTTCAGATGACCTCTCTGGCCTCCGGTACCATAGTGGGTACCAAGCTTACCCCGACTAACTACTTTTTTACAAAACGAACAAATGACTAGGTTTTCTGCCTTTTTGCTAATACTAATGTAATCCCAAACTGGGGACTGGAGATTTCTGGTGGTGGTGAAGGTGCTACTTTCAATGCCAGATGAAGTGGAGGATGGGCGTGGCTGAATTTGACTCTGGTGTGCACCTACAGCACCACTACTTGAGGTAATGGACGTCGAGCTGGATGGAGGTCCCTGACGGCCCTTCTGACGAGAAAATATGGAAGCTGTAGGTCGTGTTGGTGTAGTAGTTACCTGTGTTGGTGGTGGTACCAGTGCCACACCGCCCACATCCCGCTCAGCAGCAATTCGGGATAGGGTAAAAATGTCTGCCTGCAGCATGCCCGCTGGGGCTGGAGTGACCACTGTGATGACTGGGTCGTCATCGTCAGACTGTTCATCAGCAGCAGAATACACCACTTCTTCTACTCCTTGTTCGTCGTCATCACCCATAAGTGAAAGCCTTGCGGGAACCTTCCTTTTAGGCTTAGCTACCTTTGTCGGCTCATGGCATGCCTCCCTCTCAGACTGCATTGGTGGGTTCTAATCAAGATCTAGATCATCAGAAGGAAGGGGGCTGGAAGAAGAACTTGTACTAGCCCTCCTTGACCTTTTTCTTACCGGGGATCTGGAAGACAATGGATCATCAGGAGGAGTGGCTTGCTCGAATGATACCTCCGCTTGAATCTCGATTTCCTGATGTGCCCCTACTTCTGGAGGAACAAGCATTGTGGACAGTTGTACCTCTCCATGCGCCTCTTCATGCGCCTCTACTTGCACAACTCCTTGCGCCACTCCTTGAGCCTCTACTTGCGCCACTCCTTGCGCCACTCCTTGCGCTTCTCCTTGCGCCTCTCCTTGCGCCTCTCCTTGTTGCACCTGTGGTTGAGGTTGCGGCTGAGGTTGAACACTCGTCAGATTAGTTACACCCTGCGTTGATTGGATGCTACTTTCTTGCAATGAGTCAACGCCAACATCACTGGTCGATGGTGATTGAGCAATTAAAGTGGCTGCCTCTGCGGACTCATGGCCTTGGGCCTAACTTGGCGTGGTGGCACTGAGACCAATGAAGCTGAGGTGCTGCTCCCAGCTTGGTCACCGGCAGACACCGCTGCTGCAGGTGTAGTTTTTTCCCCCCAAAAAAGTGTCTGTTGGCACACCAGTCTTCTTGGTAAGTGGCGCCACTTGCTTCTTCGGATCCTTCTTACTGGCAGTGGTACTGACAACTTTCTTGTTAGAGGAGCTACGGCCACCTTTCATTGGGCCCCTCTTCTTCAGATGTCAGACCAGCAGGCCGTAGTTGCACGAGTTGCAGAGTTGTCTGTGGCCACACGTGACGTCACGTGACGTTGTGCTGCACACACCGCAGCAGGACTTCTTCCTGGCACTGATGATGAACGATGAGGATGATTCATGGTTCTCTTTGTGCACCTAAAAGCAAAGGAAGCCACAGGAACATCAGTTAAAAATATGTTGCATATGTCGTGCTTCAATTAATATTTGCAACTAGACATTTATTATTATTACAACACACCCAAAAACGGAAAGACCAAAAATAAAAATTGCAATTATTTCTATTAAAAAATTGATAGAAGAGAGACCACACAGAGAGAGTTGTTTCATGCACCACTGAGTACCCCTGGGCATAATGTATGAAAGCAGGGCAGACTGGGTGCAGGCCTATGGCACAAAGCACACTGCCTGGATTCAAAATGACCCCTTGACCCCCACCCACATGGCCAGGCCCTGCCTGGACCAGGCCTCAAAATGGCCCCCACCCACATGGCCAGACCCCAACACCACCCCAAAAAATCGAAAAACACACATAAATCACCACAATCCAATGCCATCCATGCCCTAAATGATGTTTAAATTCAAGAGAAGGCCCTCACCCACCTACCTAGTTGGTGGCATGCTTAATCATCGGGCCCCACCCTCGGTCCCGAGTGTACCTCAGGTGTGCTTCGACGCCAGATTACTACAGAGCGGGTTTTTTTGGTTCGTGAGGGTGCTCCGAGTGAGGTTTAAAATACTGTCCTGGGTGTCCCAAAGACTGTTTTAATGGTGGGCCCCAGGCAGTCAATAAAAACAAAGGCTATCGGACGTGCCCGGTAGGCTTATGGCCTCCGACATCCTGTGCGGTCAACTAGTTTCAGCCAGGCCTTTTCTTCTACTGGCTTTCGTCAGAACCTTATATGTGTAGGGTGTTACAGGGGTTAGTATGAGTTTGTCGGTGCCCTGTGTGTAAAGCACACGCTACGGTGCTTATATGTGCAAGAGGTGTTTCCTCTCGAGTTGTACCTGTAGGGGGTAAAGAAGGACAGACATAACATTTAAGTAAAGGCTCCTTGTAGCGGGCGAAAAGCATTTAGTGAGGCCGCGCTAGGTGCGTAGAGGTGACCACGGACTAGGCGGTAGTGTTGGCATCAGTGGCGGGCAGTGAAAGTGTGGCCGGTCTCACAATATGCGTTATTATATGTGAAATTAGGCCTAAGTACTGTAACCAGAGTTGGCGTAAACAGTGGACAAGGAATTAAAAACATTAAAAATAGAGTTGCTTACACCTGAATTTAGCGAACAACTCAGCATGGAGCTCAGCCGGGGGCCAGGACCATGTGCACTCTAAATTGGGGGAAGAAAAGGAAAAAGGCTGTTGGGGGAGGTGGGTAGTCTGCACCCAACAAGGTAATGGTAAAAGGATGCACACACAGACACGGCCGGGGGCAGCATGAATGGTGGCTGTACCGTTAGCAAAGTCGAGTTCAGGTGCTTACTGCCCGATGTCGCTGGGCCCGCAATGACCCTGTTGTCCGGGCAGAGGCTCAGTGAGAAGTGAGCTTCAGTGTAGAGAGCGCTTAAATACCTGTGGAAAGCGCCAGGTGTTGCTTGTTAGGTGTGTCAGGTGTTCTGGCCTGGGCACGTGTCACGGGGCGTGTTCCGCTTCCTGTTGTTTTGAGGAGATGCCTGTAGTAGAGGAAATAGAAGAAAGACTCGCATGCAGGTGTATGCAGCGCTCTCTTTATTTATTTTCATGCTGCAATTGAATGTCTAAATTGCTAATTCACGCGTGCGGTTATCTAGGGGAGTGCTAACCCATTTAGGGGAGTCGCGCTCCATCTGTGCACTATAATGGAGGGGCGCCCTCTCTATTTAAATGTGAAGCGGTGCATATTGGCCCTGCCATGAATGGAGGGGATGAACCCACTGTGTGGGGGCTCATGAGAATGTGCGGGGGGATTACACATGGGGGTACACGTGCACTTCAGGGAAGGGACATTGCGGGGTCATAATGGTCTCGTGTAGGTGTATACCCTGGCACAGTGTAGTGCAGGGGTCTCCAAACCGGTCCTGGAGGGCCGAATCCATGCCATATTTTTAAAATTACTACATGTATCTCAATGGGGATAACCAAAAAATCTGGCATGGATCCGGCCCTCCAGAACCGGTTTGGAGACCCCTGGTGTAGTGGGTCCAGGCGGGCCGTGGACTTTAAGTGCCCTGCCGGGTGCAGTAAGGTTCACAGGGCATCAGTGGGCGGGATCTGATGTCGTCCCACAGAGTGATGGTTTTGCGCATTTAGAGAAGGACCTGTGAGTGAGTTGGTCACCACCTAGGTGTTAGAGCCAGTACGTCGCACTGAGGACGTTTGGTGTTGGGACATGTAACAGGGCATGATCATCCCAGGTCCTGCGCGGGCCCTGTTGGTGAGATGAAACAAAAGTGGATGAAGGACGGAGCGTTTGAGCAAATCAAACACTCACCCCCAGTCAACTGATCTGGGTTTAATCCATCAACATTCTTTAGCTCACTCAGCCACCCCAGTTCAGACATGGCCATATGCAAATCAGTCTGACCCTGTGCCTCATGGGAACGGTCCAGCCCGGACTGCCAAGCCATGTCTTCCCTGGACCGGACACAAGCATCCTGGGACCGGTTTCGGATTCATAATCCTCATCAGCCAGGCTGCTTCTCGTTGTCTGTAGGGTGGACTGGGATCTGTTCGATGACTGTCCATTTGAGGTCATTGGTGGTATGTTCAAGCCTAAGGAAGTGGTCTGTGAGTTTGCTGATAGTCTTCTGTGTTCAGTGATTCTGGTGCGTACTTTTCTCGTGGTCATCCCCACGTATTGGATGTGGCATGGGCACTCAATCAAGTACACTAGGTTGGTTGAATTGCAGTTTGTGTGCTTGCATTGGTGCCATGTTTTTCCGGTTTCCAGATTGAGGGTTTTGGCATGTGTCGTGAGATGGCAGATGCTGCAGTCGCCACAGGGGTAGTGACCTGTGACTTTAGGGAGGTTCCACACTTGATGTAGTGTAGGGTTGATGGTGGTTGATCCAGTAGGCTGTTCAATTTTTTATAGGCGAAGAGGGGCAAGTCCCAGTCTTGTTTGCCCGTGTTGATGATTCTCCAATTTTTCTTAATGATTTTAGCCACTGTATTGGGGATAGGGTTGTACGTGGTGACACAGGTCAATGGTGTTGTTGTTTCTTGACGGGTCTGTGTTTCCAGGAGGGCGTCTCTATTGTGGTTCTTTGCCCGTTTCTTGGTCCTGTTGATGATCCTTGCTGGATAGCGCAGTTGTTGTAGTCTGTGGGAAAGGTCTGTAGCCTGTGTGTTGTAGTCATCCTTATTGCTGAAATTGCACCTTATGCATGGAAATTGGCCATAGGCACAAAGCACACTGCCTGGCTTCAAAATGGCCCATTGACCCCCACCCACATGGCCAGGCCCTGCCTGGACCAGGCCTCAAAATGGCCCCCACCCACATGGCCAGGCCCCAACACCACCCCAAAAAATCGAAAAAACACAAAAATTACCACAATTCAATGCCATCCATGCCCTAAATGATATTTAAATTCAAGAGACCCCACAGAAAGCCTTGGTCCATGCACCACCCCTGGGCCTACTGGCTAGTGTGGCTTTACACGCACCCCAAAATTTAAAAAAAATCCACATATAACAGTGAGGTATTCAATTCCATGACATAAATGATATTTAAGTTCAACAGAACTCACAGAAACAGTTGTATCATGCACCCCAATCTAACCCTGGGCCTACTGGATACTGTGCCTACCCACAATATATTTTTTTTAAAGTTGTGAAAAAGTTTAAAAATTGTAGTTACAGCAAACTGCAATGCCCCAAACAAACAACACCAACTTACTTGTAAAATCTCAAATCCAAAAGTAATCCAAAAGTGATCCAAACAAAAAATCCTCAAATGCAAATATCCAGCAGCAGCCATATAAAGTAATCCTTCCAGCTCCAGATCCAAATGAATAGTGACAAAGACATGGACAAAGCGCTTGGAGGAGCCTGCTGGACAGGAACAGGAAGTTGGAGAGTCTGGGGTACTTCCTTCCTCCCACCCCCCCAAAAATTGACTCCTTGCACAAAAAAGTGCAGCCAAATGTCAATTGGAGTTATTCTGATAAAAATTATCATTTTCAGAAGGTTTATGCTGCCTGCTGCAGATTTCTTGTGCAAAATTGAAATTTTTGCAAGTTCCGGAAAGCGAGCTGTTCAAATCTCCCGCCGGAAGTCAGCCGCGCGTCGCATCTACGTGTTCGCAATTGTTTACCCCCGCGATGCGTGATCGCAGGCCATTATGACGTAGTCGCATTCTCAAACTCTTGCAGTGCAAGATGGCGGGCCGCTATGACGTACTCAAGGTCAAAAAGTCTCGCGCTATCACGCAGCCAGATCCAAAATGGTGCACCGCACGCAAACCGGGAGTAAAAACAACTTGGCGAACTTAGAATCACGGTAAGTCAACGCCGCACAGGCAAAATTGTATTTTTTTTTTAAAACCTTTATTTTAGCATCCAGTAAAAATACAAGCATGGGCCTACAACCACGGGGGCCGGCCGCTAGACAAATCAAAAGTTGTTAATATCACAATACGACACAGCTCATTAGCCGACAACCCAAGGGTCCGGCAGCGATTCAAAGTAGAGCTTGTATTGGAATGCATAGTCAGAGTTCAGGATAGGACAGAGGTTTCATTTTATATTATATAAGAGAGGATCAGGTGCCATACAATCAAACAGAAGAAGCGGGGGGCAGGGTAAAAAACAGGATATACCTGTAATGACAAATGGAAATTTGGCGCCAGAGCATCTAGGTCGATACAAAAGAACATACAATATACATTTCCATGTTGCGCCAATACTCAAGGCCTGCCCACCCACAAATCAAGATATCATGAAAGCGAAAGCACGAAGTACAAGCATACGATAAGAATCCGAATGATTCGTAGTTATACTGACCCTACAAAAAAAAAGAAAAAGAAAGAAGAAAGGCCATAGAAAATAAAAAAGGCAAAATAAAAAAAAAACCTTCAGCCCCCCACCCTGCACCCCTGCAAATGGCTACAGCCTAACCCCACTAGCAGCGTGCCTGTCGCCCCTAACAACTAAAACCCCAAAGGTAGGAAAAAGAAGAGTGAAGGAGGGCCTATCCATGTGGGCTCCCAGCCCCTTTAGACCCACCGCCTGAAACAGCCACACCCTATCAGCAAAAGATAACCTTATGACAGCAATGTAGAGAAATTAGAGGGTACTGTGAGTCACCGCCCAGCCTCGTAGAGCAAACAGTTGCAGGTCCAACACTTGTAAAAGCCATGCCAACCCATCCCGATCCAGCCAATCTTAACCTTGGCCCTTCCGAACAAAAACACGAACCCCTTCCAGCAAGACCCAGAGGCACACAAAGAAGCAATAAAGAAGAGAAGAGTCAGCAAGAATCAGCCCATGGCTACCAGCAGGCAGTGAGTCCTCAAGAACCGTAGATGCAGATGAACTCTCCCTCCGAGATGAATAGTCCCAATGTGTCTTGAACAGGAGTCGTAGCGTCGCCAGGAAAGGAGAAGATGACCACAAAAGAGATAGAAAGTCACAGACAAAAGTCTCCGGAAGGGGAACGCCTGACGATATCTCCAAAGCCGGCAATAGTGAAAAGTTCAGCAATATCATGCCATCCGCCGGAACACCGTCTACCAGGGCACGATCCGATGATTCCATTACTTGTTTCTTCACGGGGTCCTCGCACGGAGTCAAAATGGCCACGTTTTGAATGGCTGTAGAATCCCGTTTCAACAATAAGGCCGGGCCCGGTTCCACCAGGTGATTTTCAGATAGGCGCGAGTCCAACCTGCTCAGCAAAGTATCCATATGTGAGCGGAATGCCTAAAGTTCTGCCAGTATTAGCCGCAGCAATGGTTCATGCACCGTTCGATCCATAATCTCGTGTTGGTATCAATCACTATCACCTCCCCGGGTGATTCCGGCACCCACGGGGGGATAGACAGGATCTCGAACGTGCAATTGCGAAGGGTGACCAGTTTTTGTTCACAACCACGGTCAACCCAGTTAAGGCCGCAGGCCAGTGACCCCGAACCACCAAACCCCGGCGGGAGCAAACCGGGGCCGCGGGACGGGGGCCCCCACCCGCAGCCAGCAGCACGCAGACTCACTTCTCCGTCGATACTGAGCAATGAAGACGATCGCCTCCAAATCCGGGCTGAAACAAAGCCTCCACTCCGGTCGACCGGACCCAGCCTGAGTCTCTTGGCCGATGTTGTTGCACTACAGCCCGGCTGTGAAAGTACTCCAGGTCCCGGCTTCACCGCTGGAGCAGGCCGCAAACTTACACTCGATGTAACTCCGTCAAACAAGATGATAAAAGTTTCCGGATTTCACCATCGGAGTGCGGGACAGTTCATGCACACAGAGGCTAGGCGTTAAGTCGGGATAACATGCAGGATATCGCAGCGGGTTATGAGGGTCGACGGAGCCGGGAGTCTAAGCAGCCATCTTGCTTGCTGACGTAGTTCCACCCCCCCAAGATTGTATTTTTGAAGCCGACCAAGCAAAAAAATCTGCCAGCTTGCGAATTGCGAATTTGTTGACAATTTTGCGCGATTTGCGGACCGTGAAATTGCCAAAAAATCCCAAATTCCGCGAGCGGAACAGATTTTCAGCCCACACGAGCACCCGCACTTCTTATTTTGATTTCTAATCACTACTGTAATAACCAGTGGTTCCCTCCAGGTGGAGGAAGCATAAAAGAAACCCGATGATGATGCTGTCACGTATCTGACTAAGGCGGAGAACCAAGATATGCCGCCTACCAACCTGCCTACGTGAATGTTTTTTTTTTAAGCAATGACGGGTAGAACTACCTGAACCTTGGTAGCAGGTACAAGTAATCCATTCCCAATTGATTTTGAGCAGTTACACTCTCACACATACTGACAGACCCACTCAGACACTCATGCACTTACTCACAGACTCACTCAGACACTCTCACACCCACTCACAGACTGATTCAGATACTCATGCACTCACTGACAGACTGATTCACACACTCATGGAGGCACTCGCAAAACCACTCAGGCACCTACTCAGACACTCATTGGAACTTACAGATATACTCAGACACTCTCACCCAAACTCACAGATCCACTCAGACACTCGTGCATCAACTCACAGACCCACTCAGATACTCACACACCCACTCACACCCACAAAACCACTCACAGACCCATACAGCAACTCACACACCTACTCACCAACCTATACAGCCACACACATACTCACACACATATATTCTCAAAGGTTACAGGTTACAGTTAAAAAATTAAATTCGAAAGACCCTACAAAATTCACTAAAAAAACAAAGGTTACAGGGATGCTATAACTAGGAATTAATATTATTAAACCTTACAAATTCAATGAAACAACCCAAGGTTACAGGGATGCTATAGTTAGGCTCAGATTTCACTCGTACAAAACCGTAGAAATACAGCAGTTATAGGTACCTGAGCCCCACAATGCTTATGACCTTACATATTACGTCCTTCATAACATGGTCTTTGACATCACTGATGACCACAACTGAGGGCATCTTAGTCAAAAAGCAGGAGACTACAGAGACATGTCAGCTGGAGTTATATAATGGGGTATTTTTGCTGAACATTTATTGTAACCTACTAAAACAATGAACATTGTATTGCCAAGGTGGTTTATGACATGCTCAGGGTTGCAAATTAGCAGTCTAATTTAAGCTAATGTGTTTAAGTGAGTGTGTGAGTGAATTTGATAACTTACACAGCAGAGAATACAGATGATCCTGTCATTCAGAGATTTTATATTAACTGTGTATATTTTCTGTTACAGAGTTGTCTCCTTTGACACGTTTACCTTCATTTTGTTTCATTCCTGCATAATTTTGTAGAGCCTTCTATTCGGGTCATGATGTCCAATACATCTTACTGTGAAACACTCGGAGAGCAGGTTTGTCTTCTCAGACGGATGCCAGGACAAAGTGCTCTGTTCCTGGTGTACATCCAAGGGTCCTACACAGAAGATCAGATTCACTGGTACAAGTTTTATGCATCGGAAGGGTCAATGTTTCACAGGTATGTTCAGAGTACCAGCTTCTGCTTTTATATGTATTGTATGACTTTACTGTTCAGTAACAACTTGGGGAAAGAAAGTGCTCAGGGCCTGACCAACCAACTTGAGCTATGGTGTTTTCAAGCAAATAGGGCAGTTCAGATTTCACCACGTTCAAACTCCACAAAACTTGAACACTTAGGGTCCTATTTAAAGTTTGGTGAACAGGGTGCTAGTCAAAAATGCAATGAGGTACCTTGTCTGCAAAATTCTTGGTCCTGCCGTCTCATTTAGAGACAGGTAGACCTTAAGATATCCATTTACCATTTGTCCTATGACAAAAACCTTCCGCTGATGACCTGACAAAGTAGGGCCTGTCAAAGGCAGGACCTTACCCTTGCTATTTTGGGTGGATGGTGTATTGTCTGGTGGTGAGAGGCTGGAAAAAAACTGACATCCACACCCTGTGAGGAAACACACACAATGTAGGGGTATTAGTTTGTTGGTTTTTAAAAAAAAATACCTGCTTTGGGAGTTTGTTTCCGAAAAACAAATATGTTTGGAAAGTCTGGTGAATGGCCATGAAAACACAAGGTGATTGTCCCCATTGAAAGGAACTGCCATGAGTGCTGTTCTTTTCAATGTATAGGGATTATCGCTGGGCCGGTGGTAATTTCTAAACTTGAAGGATGGTAGTTCATCATGATGCCTGAAATAATGTCCTCTTCCAACCTGACAAATGGCGTACCATACGTCAAATGCTAAATGAAGCCCTAAATTCTCAAAAGCAGCTTTATTGGTTTGCTGTGTGGCCCTTTTACTATACCCAGAAAAATAGGGAGCATGCAAAGATATCCAGCCGACATGCAGTTTTCCAAACCCATGTTTGGAAAACTGCAATCCTCTAATTACTGTTCATAAGATCCAGTAAGTGCAGGTGGCGCCCGTCCAGATGAAGTTCCTTTCCAGCTGAGACTTATTCTATTTCATGTTGAAATTGCATACATTTTCTTCCATTTGCTCTCATGACCAATTGTTTTGCACAACTTTTGATTATTTCCTCCACATGTAAACGTGAACTTTTGTACTATTTATGTTTCTAGTGTTAACTTGCAGAGTGCTTGGTCACTCAAAGTGGGCATTGTAGCTGAAGTGATCCTCTTGTCTAGAACTGCTAAGCCTTTCACTAGAACATTTACAATACAGCCAAATCTTAATAGTGCAACTCCCATCTTCAAGTTCATTCCATTAAGATATGCCAAAGCCCAGTATGAAGATGTACTGCATAATCCATGCATCTGCAGCTGTGACACAGGGAACTCTTAGTAAATAAGCTTATGTGGAGATAGACTTAGGCACACCTAGGAGGTATCTGAGGAATGTATTTTCATATATTTGAATCTCGTGGGTGTCTGCAATCCCCCAAACTCCTGCACCGTAAATTGTCGTTGAAACACATTTTGATTTATAAACTTCCAAAAGGATGTGAACAGGTCTGCCCCTAATTTGTTTGCAAAATGTTGGACTGCTCCAATAGCACGAGAAAACGCAAATTTTCTCGTGTGAGCAGCTGCCGACCATGACCCCTTCCTATCAAAAACAATCCCCAGATAGGAAAAAGTATTGGTTTGTTCTATCTTGGAGTTTGCTAGGGAAATCCTGCATTGTATGTTTCTTTTATGGGTACAACACATGGTAAAGGTTTTCCCTATGTTTATTTTTAAACCCCTATGACTCATATAGTCTGCGAAGGAACTCAGGGCCTTTTGTAAACTAATCTGGGTCCTGGCCATAATTACCGCATCGTCGGCGTAAAGTAATATAGGAGCGGGATTACCACCTATTTGGGGAGAGTCCTGTTTTTCATTAATTCGATGGGTTGCCACACTGTTTATATATAGTTTAAATAAAAAAGGTGCTAATATGCAACCTTGACGTACTCCTTTTTTTATTAAAAACATTTTTTGGAGCATTGGCCTTCTTTACCAAAACGTACATTTGCTCCTGCTCCCCGGTATAATTCTTAAACGAAATTCAAAATGTTAAAATCAATACCTAATTGTAACAGGGTATCCCATAGTATGTCGTGACTCAGGCAGTCGAACGCCGAACTTAAATCGAGGAAAGTTAAAAAAAGATTGCCGTTTTTGACTGCCACATGTTTACCGATAATTATTGCTAGGTTCAACCCCTGTTCCACAGTGCCCAGTCCTGCCTTGAAGCCATATTGAAACTTTGAGAGGGCTCCTGTTTCTTCTGCCCATAACTGCAGCCTATTTAATATAACTCTCCCTGCTATTTTCATCAGGGAGTCTAACACCGAGATGGGCCTGTAACATTTAGGATCATTTCGGTCCCCCTTCTTGAAGATGGGGACCACAATTGCCTCCTGCCAAGAATGTAAAAACCCTTCTTTATTGCTACTATTTAAAACATTGGTCAGAAGGGGTGCCCAGAGGTCAACATTTGTCTTGTATAAGTCCAGGGGCACCCCATCTGGCCCAGGGGCCTTCCCTGCCGCACTTTCCAAAATTGCAATTTCCACTTCAGATAGCGTAAAGCAGATGTCTAATGGGAATAAACCCTCTGAATTCTTCTCAATCGTTTGATCTAGTGGTGTCTTATCGACCCCTACTAATGAGTCTCTTTTATAAAGTTCAGTAAAGTGGATCACCCATGAATTTTCATCAATAGCCATCTCTATTATGTCTGTATTCCTATTCACAAAGAAAGGTGCATTTACCGCCTTCCAAAACCCAGTGGTATCTCTCGAAATACAGGCCTGGTGTAAAGCTTCCCACGCTTCCTGTTTAATTCCATTCTTTCATTTTTTTATTGCAGCGTAGTAGGTCAATCTCGCCTTCCTTATCTCAAGGGGGTTTTTTGGTATTCTTTTGAGTGTTTGTATCGAGACAGCATGTGCCTTCCTGCAGTCTGAATTGAACCAACCCTTCACCTTATTTCCTGGACTCTTTTTCCGTATACCAGAAAGAGCCTTACTTATTTCTTGTGAAATACCGCGAAAGGCAGAGATGACTGCACTACAATCTACGTCTTCTGCTAAGCAGATCGCGAACTCTTTATGACTGTTTTTTACTGAGGCTTTGAGGAAATCCGCCGGATCTACTCTATTCCATTTTAGAGAGTATCCATTTAGTTTAGCTAAGGTTAGCCTGTGGCTATAGAGATTATCTATTACATCATTGTTTTTACTATTACTTGAGGAAAAAACTCGACACAGGCTAATCGGAAAGTGATCGCTTAATGCGATAGCGCCTGTTTCAAAGTTAGAAATATTATAATAGTGGCTATTTGATACCAAAATAAAATCGATCACTGAATTACAACCCCTACCGTTAAAAGTGGGATTGAAAGACACTTGAGGGTTGCATACTTCATTTGCAAATCCCAAATCTTAAGAAGAAAGTAATGTGTTAAAAAAAACTTCCCTGCAATAGTATGTGAAAAGTGGGTACAAGGATCCCCTACTAGATTGTTCAGTCCACACACGCCTCTCTACTACTCTACTACTCTCTACTACCCACTCTCTACTGGTCACTCTCTACTACTCACTCTCTACTACTCTCTACTATTCACTCTCTACTACTCTCTACTACTACTCTCTACTACTCACTCTCTACTACTCTCTACTACTCACTCTACTACTCTCTACTACTCTCTACCACTCACTCTCTACTACTCTACTACTCACTCTCTACTACTCTCTCTCTACTACTCACTCTCTACTACTCACTCTACTACTCTCTACTGCTCACTCTCTACAACTCTCTCTCTACCACTTACTCTCTACTACTCACTCTCTACTACTCACTCTCTACTACTCGCTCTCTACTACTCTTTAATACTCACTCTACTACTCACGCTCTACTACTCTCTTCTACTCACTCTACTACTCACTCTCCACTACTCTCTACTACTCACTCTCTACTACTCCACTTCTCTCTACTACTCACTCTCTACTACTCTCTCTCTACTACTCACATCTCCACTACTCTCTCTCTACTACTCACATCTCCACTACTCTCTCTACTACTCTCTACTACACTCTACTACTCTTGCTCTAGTAATCTCTCTCTAGTACTCTCCACCACTCACTACTACTCACTCTACTACTCACTCTACTACGCTCTACTACCCACTCTCTACTACTCTCGCTCTAATACTCTCTACAATTCACTCTACTACTAACTCTCTACTACTCTCTACTACTGTCTCTCTGCTACTCACTCCCTACTACTCACTCTCTACTATTCTCAACTACTCACTCTCTACTACTCATTCTCTACTACTCTCTCTCTACTACTCTCTACTACTCTTTACAACTCACTCTACTACTCACTCTACTACTCACTCTACTATTCTCTACTACCCACTTTACTATGCTCTCTCTACTACTCTCTACTACTCACACTACTACTCACTCTCTACTACTCTCTACTACTCTGTCTCTGCTACTCACTATCTACTACTCACTCTCTACTACCCTCTACTACTCACTCTAGTACTCACTCTCTACTACTCACTCTCTACTACTCTCTACTACCCACTCTCTATTAAGCTCTCTCTACAACTCTCTACTACTCACTCTACTACTCACTCTCTACTACTCTCTACTACTCTCTCTCTGCTACTCACTCTCTACTACTCTCTACTACTCACTCTCTACTACTCTCTACTGCTCACTCTCTACTACCCTCTACTACTCACTTTACTACCCACTCTCTACTACTCTCTACTACTCACTCTCTATTACTCACTCTCTACTACTCACTCTCTACTACTCACTCTCTACTGCTCACTTTACTACTCTCTACTACTCACTCTCTGCTACTCTCTCTACTACTCTCTACTACTCTCTACTACTCACTCTCTCCTCTCTATTACTCACTCTCTACTCTCTACCTCTGTACCTCTCTGTACCTCTCAATCTACTACTCTCTACCTCTCTACCTCTACACCACTACCGCTACACCTCTACCTCTCTACCTCTCTCTACCTCTCTCTGTACGCACACATATGCACATATATATATGCATTTATATATATGTTTGTGTATATATATATATATATATATATATATATATATATATATATATATATATATACAAAAATCAAATGAGGAAGTGTAGAGGCAATGGTGATAGAATCACCCTCCTAGACGCTGTACATAAACAATAAGATTCTATCACTGTGGGCAGTGATTATTTTTATCGCTTTTGTTAACTATAAAGACCTAGGGGGTCATTACGATCGCGGACGGACTTGAGTCCGTCCGCGACCCCAGAGCATGAGGGAACGTCCGCATGGGCTGCGGCGTTCCCTCTGTGCAGATTAGGATGTGACCGCCAGGGTGGCGGTCACATCCTCTATTTTTAACATTGCCGCGGGTGGAGCTTCAAGCTGCACCCGCGGCAATGTTAAAAAAGCATGCACAGCATTTGCGTGCACAAAGCGGCAGGCACCACGCGGTGCCTGCTGCATTGTGCACACAAATGCAGGGGGGGTACCATAGGTACCCCCCCATGTGCACCCCCCACTACACCTAGGGGGCCCGCAACGGGCCCCCGCAGTGCAGTTACACATGCTTTTCCACGGCGGAAAAGCCGCCGCGGAAAAGCATGTTCAAAAGCACATCCTAATCTGGCTGACGGTGTCTGAGAGACACCGTCACCATTTTAGTGCTTTTCCGCCGCGGTTGTAAACCAGCCGCGGCGAAAAAGCTGCGGACCTAAACCATGACCCACCAGCCATCCTAATGTGGCGGTGGGTCTTGGTGGGTCCGCAGAGGATTTTCCGCATCCTCCGGGCCGGCGGTGGCTTCCGCCGGCCCGGAGGATGCGGAAAATCCTCCATCGTAATGACCCCCCTAGTGTCTACAAACAGTGAGTAAGGCTCCCTTTGTAAATGGCAAGTAGGGAGCACTATGTGCTTTTAAAATACCCCTCACACACTACAAATCCCATAGTGTCATGCTTCATCATAGGGGTCTTCCCGTCCCTCTACGGGGCGGGCGTGCTGCGACCTACGAACTACGCGGGAGCACTTAATATAATGACGATAGGCTATGTGTGATGTGGGGACAGTGATGGGTGAATGGGTGGTAGGGACCTAATTAGATGTGGATGTGCTACTGAAGAAAAATTAAAAATTCCCTGGCTAGTAGAAAAATGATGTATTATCTTCTCTGGCTGGGAACAGTAAAAAGGGGGGGTGTGTATGTGTGTGTATTAGAACGAAATACGTTAGCTACTTGGTCGACATGACATGTTTCATAAGCAGACCCCTACTGCTTTCTCCTCAGGACCTCTAATAGTCCCTCCTAACAATACTCAATTTATAAATAAATGTAGTATGCCTAAAGTCCTAGACTCGGTAGCAAAAATAAGCTACTAAGTACTGCTACTGGGCTTGAGTGGGCCCACAGCAAACTCCTTGCGGGCCCCATGAGCCTGCATCTTAGGGTTATATTAGGCGGTGTAGTGACCGCATCTGCTACTCCGCAGTAATCCTACCCTTCAGCAGCTCCGTGTGATCTGGGGGCAGATATAAAAAATGCATATCTATATAAATACAAATATAAATGCATGCATACATATACATATACATAAATGCATACATATGCATGTTATGTACATGAAAGTTTGAAAAACACTAATACAAGCAAAGCTAAAAAGCATCCTAATTAAAAAAAGAATGCTTGCACTTAAACGAGGGTGAGACCTATTGCATTTCAATGCTTGTTTACTTTGGTTCAATCAAGAAGGCATTCAGAAGTGTCACACATTTGCCATACATTCTGGATGTTAGCACTCCAGTTGCTCATTAGATCACTGTAGTAAAGCTACTGCTCACCAGGGAATTCTGCTGCTGTTATTCAAAATGCATGTTACAGTCTGCATGTCAGAATTATTTAATGAAATAGAAGAGGATTTGAGAAGTCACTCAAAATGTACCCTCATTTTTCTTTTTTCAGCACTAATCATAATTTCTATGGCAAAATGAAGCCCCTCATTGTGTTCCTTTTAAATTAAACTACTCACTCTCTACTACTCACTCGCTACTACTCTCTACTACTCACTCTCTAATCTCTACTACTCTCTACTACTCTCTACTACAACTCTCTACTACTAACAATACTCAATTTATAAATAAATGTAGTATGCCTAAAGTACTAGACTTGGTAGCAAAAATAAGCTACTAAGTACTGCTACTGGGCTTGAGTGGGCCCACAGCAAAGCGTAAAAAAGGTTGACCTATTGTGGTCCAGTTTTTTCACTCCTTGCGGGCCCCATGAGCCTGCATCTTAGGGTTATATGAGGCGGTGTAGTGACCGCATCTGCTACTCCACAGCAATCCTACCCTTCAGCAGCTCCATGGGATCTGGGGGCAGATATAAAAAATGCATATCTATATAAATACAAATATACTTGCATGCATACATATACATATACATAAATGCATACATATGCATGTTATGTACATGAAAGTTTGAAAAACACTAATAAAAGCAAAGCTAAAAAGCCACCTAATTACAAACAGAATTGCTTTAACTTAAACGAGGGCGAGACCGATTGCATTTTCAATGCGTGTTTACTTTGGTTCCATCAAGAAGGCGTTTAGATGTGTCATGCATTTGCCATAAATTCTGAATGTTAGAACTCTAGTTGCTCATTAGATCACTGTAGTAAAGCTACTGCTCACCAGGGAAGTCTGCTGCTGGTATTGAAAGTGCATGTTTCAGTCTGCATGTCAGAATTTTTTAATGAAATAGAAGACAATTTGAGAAGTCACTCAAAATGTGCCCTAATTTTTCTTTCTGCAGCACTAATCATACTTTCCATGGCAAAATGAAGCCCCTCATGTTGTTCCTTTTTAAATTTAATGTTTTAAGTGTTACCACTTTATTCCAATCAAGATGGCTTCAGGTGTGCCATACGTTTGTCATAAGTAGGACTGTTAGCGCTCTAGTTGTTCTTTAGAACACTCTGGGAAGCTGCAGTGGAACAAAAAGCAATCAAGTCTCTGCCCTTGTTGGGTGTACATGTTTTACTGGGAATTGCAGACTTCATTCTCACATGACTGAGAAAGATAATGTGAATTTACAGAAAATATGCTCTCAGTTTAGTTTATAGTTCACCTTCCAAACCTCTGTGGGAAAAGCATGAGAAAATTGTTTTCCCTCAAACATGATTCATGATATCCCAGCAGAAGGCTTTTTCCCATGGCAAAATCACCTTACAACACACCACAGTTCCTAAAATGAGTATGGTACCATCAACAAATGATTGATAATGTAACTAAAGTCTTAAACCCTTCTATTAACTGCAATGCTTTTTAATGAGGTGCTATCATGTATATTGGTCCTAAGATGGCTGCCAACACTTCTTCGATGAAGTGCTGACAGACAATCAGATCTCATGATGAGATGTGTGGTTAGGCTCTGCCCAGATATATATGTATTTTTTTCCTTTAATATCTAAAAAAGTATTAAACAGATTTAAGCCATTTAACAGAAAGGCACAACTCTGACCAAGGTCTTCCTTTCTGCCAAATTTGGTGTAATTCTGTTAATCTGTTCGAGCTGTAGCTGCGACTAAAGGCTCCTAATGAAAATTGCATGGGGAAAACACGTTTTGGGACCCCCTTTTTTCTCGTCCCCCGCTTGACGAATCACTCTAGACTTTCAGGATAGGAGGGGACAGGAGAGCCCCACCAGTTTTGAAAGTTTCACAAAGATTCGACAACCAGCACCAAAGTTATTCCAAACAGAATGTTGCGGATTTCCTATGGAAAATAGGTCCTAACTATAATTTATATATATATATATATATATATATATATATATATATATATATATATATATATATATATATATATATATATATATATTGCAGTTCTTCACCCAGAAAATTCTTGTAAAGTCAGAAAAAGATGAACACGCGGACCCAAAGATCTTTGTGTCGTTTATTCAATCACCCTGCATCAATGCCGCCATGACGCGTTTCGGTCCCACCTGGACCTTGATCACATATATATATGCGCCATGCTGATGGAGTTGTGTCTTACATGAGCTGAATAAAATCTGAAGCTGCACAAATTTGTGGTCTGTACTCCATTTGTGCGCAGAGGAGAAGTGGCTGCGAGAAGGAGTGTGGCGGTATGGTGTAGAGCACAAAAAATCTTTATGCACCAGTTCTGGGTTCGCCTCGTCTGTTTATGCTGCTGAATTTGCTGCAAGGCGTCCTTCTGCCACATATATATATATATATATATATATATATATATATATATATATATATATATATATATATATATATATATATATATATATATATATATATATATATATATATATCACCAGTAGGTAGTTATAGTTAGAACCTAGTTTCCATAGGAACAGCATTTATTGATTTTCTAATAACTTTAGCGTTGTTTGACGAATCTTCGCGAAATTTGAAAAAAAGTCTATCCAGATCAGCTCCTCTCCTGATAGTTTGGGGGTGATTGGTCAAGCGGGTGCTGAGAAAAAAGGGGGTCCCAAAACGTGTTTTCCCCATGTTAATTTCCATGGGAAATTTTGAGACGGCTACAGCCCGAACTGCTTTTGGGTTGGGTACCATGGACAATTACCTGGTTAAAAAGGTAAATCAAATCAACAATAATTGGAGGGCCTCTCTAGGTCGGGGAAGCCCTTCATTGCTACAGGAAGAGGCGCTTCTCCCAGTAGTGGATATACCTATGCCTGATAACTCTGACATTAGTGATAGGGATGTTATAACGGCTGTAGTTCAGGTACATGCAGAGACACATGAAGACCTGCCAGATACCTCCATTGAGGAAATAGAGCAGACACCGCCAGCACCGAGACCGGTGAGAAACTGTAGAAAATCACAACCGAAACGTGGGGGAAGGCATAACAAAGAAAGAGTTGATACAGCCGAATCAGTCAGTAATAGCTCTGCTATGGGATCTTGTCCGCCTGAGGGAAAAAATGAGGGTGGTATTAAAATACATCTTGAGCAACTTACCCTCTTGATTAGCACCTTAGAAAGGAAAATTGTGGCAAAAATGGAAGAGTTGATAAGACCTCTGACATGTAAGCTGGATACCTTGGCTCTAGAGGTGGATAGACTAGGTGGACTGCTATAAGCACACCCGGCATCAGCCTCGCCTGCCAGACCTAAGGTAGCGGAAACAGGGCAGGGAATCATGAGAGAGAAGGTACAGCAGACTTGTCGGCAAGTCTCTGCAGCGGAAAACGCTCCACCTGAGCCCCCATCACAAATTGACCTGACTATACAGCCCACAGAAGATTCTGATGGTAGATCAGATCTTAGACAAATAAGGAAAAGTCGCTATATTAATCTTCCACCTGACTGCGCACCTTATGTGACTGTCTTGACTAATGTCCCAACTATAGATGACCATTCTGCCCAGATACATGGGGAATCCCATGAATCTTTAAAAAATAAAACAGTAGCTTGGCTGAATGTTAATTGTGGATATCCAATCTCATACTCTGACCAAATACTATCAGTCAGAAGGGTGGATTGGATTGGCCCATCTAGAAATACACATATTGGGGATTGTATTGTCATTAACTTTAAACATCCCCAACATGTGGCAACAGTTTTATTAAGAGCACCGTCTCTAGTGTATAGCGTGAACAGTATATGTGTTCGTCCACTTGGAAACTTTTACACCCACTTCATTAAAGCCCCACCTAAACACAGGAATTATAGGCCACTGATCCAAACTCAGGCTCCGGCTCCGATAGCACCATACCTGTAAAATGTTGTTAACCTAAATAGGAATGGATTTATTGTGGAAACACCGAACAGATATGATTTGCTTTCAGGCCTTGAGGCGTGTGATTGACATGAGGAGTCTGAAGGCCAGGGAAATGTAAGATCTGCTGAAGTGGGCCATATTGAGATAACACAGGTGAAAACGAGTGGAAATAATGTAATCTCTTGGAACATTGCGGGACTGGGCACAAAGATGGCGGATTGTAACTGGGTTAGGTACATTAAGCAGTTTCAGATCATTTGTCTGCAGGAGACCTGGTCAGTGGATTGTGACTTCTTTCTCGAAGGGTATAAGGCCTTCTATGTTCCTGCGATAGCATCTAGCAGGGGGAGATCTAAGGGGGGCCTGGTCACGTTCATTTCCGTAGCACTCTCTTGCAAAATACGCAGAGTTTTAACAGGCAATTCCGGAATTATTGGTTTAGTACTGAATGGAGATAACTGTTCGGTTGGTTTGGTGAATTTTTATAATGCTATTAACTTATGTTTAGTTCCTAGTCCTATATCAGCACTAAATGCACTTATTAGTACTTCAATGAAGGAATATCTCCATAACCTTATGATTATGGGCGATTTTAATGTGCATCCCTGTGGCGACCCCCTGCTGAAAAGCATCTCGGATTTGCATTGTGATCGTTACGAGGGCTTGCATTTGGAACATACGGCGGAGGGGGAAGTTTTTAACGATTTATTGAACGACTTGGATTTATCGCTGACAATGGCATTGAGGGATCCCTTAAAGTGTTTTGAAATTCCAACTTTTAAGGGTCATGGGAGGGGTACCTTCATTGATTATGTCTTACTTTCTTTGTCAATGCAGACTTTTGTGGACTCTTTTACTATTGAACATAGTGAATTCAGTGATCATAATCTACTGACTGTACACTTGAAGGGCCCCTGAGTGGCTAAGGAAGGTCGGAACTGTATCACGGGCAGGTTAAGCACAATTGATGGGAGACGGCGCCTTAAATGGTCTATGATTACTCCAGACTTGTTGTACAAAAACATCAAGGATAATTGCACAGCAGAAATTGCGAATTGTATTCAAGAAGGGGCAGACCCGTGTCAGGTCCTTAGTGCTTTTCAAAATCTATCGGATAAGGTGTCTCAGATGATGTTAGTTCCGGTTAAGAACACAGAGATTGGGAGACCAAGATGGTTTAATCAGGACTGTTCTAGGGCGGCACGTAACCTAAGGATAGCCTTAGCAACTAAGCCCAGAATAAAGGAGAATGTTCAACAGTGCCGGAAAGAATACAAATCTGTTATCGCCATACGCAAGGAATTTTTAAGAGAAGAGGCATGGAGTGAGATTCTTGATCCCTCTATCCTGAAGTGTAGCACTAGATTCTGGGCGGTAGTAAAGAGACCTTTCCTGGTTAAGGACCCGGGGGATGGTCTGGAATGCAGCATAACAAAGAAAGAGTGGTAAACACACTTCAAGCAATTGTATTGCTGTACGACGAATGATAATTTTAATCTTTCTCCTTGCAATAGTGGTGACACTATTAGGTTTGATAGAGGCGAGGTTTCTGAGGGTATAGTGGGACTTACAGCCTGGAAAGCTCCAGGCCCTGATGGGATCCCTCCAGATTTATATAAGTCTGAGCCTAGCTTCTGAGCACCCATATTGGAGTCAGTCTTTAACGCAGCTGCTAAAATTGGCTGCCCAGAATCATGGGGGGTTTCCACGATTGTCCCAGTTTTTAAGAAGGGGGACAAGGGTAGTCCACTTTGTTACAGACCTATTTCATTAATTGACTCTATGGTTAAAATAGTGGGCAGAATTTTACAGTAGAGACTTTCTGACTGGGCGCTGAAAAATAATATTATGTCCATTTCTCAGTATGGTTTCTGCAGTGGACACTCTACTATTACGCAGTGCCTTAACCTCTTTTTAATACTAAGCAAGTACACTGTTGCTCAAAGAGGTACTGTCCACCTTGCCTTCATAGACTTTTCATCTGCTTTCCACTGTGTAAACAGGGGAAAGCTGTGGCAGTCCATGAGGGATAAGGGTGTTGACAGTGGGATTGTCAATTTCCTTGTCGATCTACACAGCAATACCAGTGCTAATGTTAGGTATTCTCAGGATCTGTGCGTAACTGGTAATTTTGATATCAGAAAGGGTGTGCGTCAAGGATGTATTCTCGCCCCCTTTCTTTTTAATTTTTATATTAATGAGCTAGACAGCGTATTACAGAATGCAAAGGCTGACTGCTCCAGAGTTGGCAGGCGGGGTATTCCTGTTCTTTTATACGCAGATGATGCAGTTTTAATTTCTAGAACCTAGAGAGGTCTTCAATCTTTACTAAATGCTTTTAAAATGTTCATGACGGATAGAGACCTCCTGGTCAACAACTCTAAATCTTTTGTCATGCAAGTTGGCCAACAACCAAGAAGGAACTTCTTATTTAAAATAGATGATGTAGCAATCCCCATTTCAAAATCATTCTCGTATCTGGGGGTCCTTTTTGATACCAAACTTAGTTGGGGTCCTCATCTTGATAAAAAGAAAAGGGAATTGGTAAGGGTGAATGCTTCTATTTTTAACTTTGCATCAAAACTGGGGAAAACACCTAATAATGCTATGCTGAAACTTTACAATGCAAAATCAGTGGCAACTGCCGTTTATGGTAGTGAACTATGGGGCTATGTGGCTGGCGAGCAATTGCAGATTGCTGAAAACTCTTTTATGAAACGTCTCCTGTGTGTCCCAGCAGGTACATCTAATTTTGTAGTACATGAAGAGTTAGGGTCGCAATATTTATGTGACATCTTTTCTTTACGCCCGCTGACCTGTTGGTTAAAACTGTGGTTGAATCAGGACATACCACTGACACATATGATTGTGAGAGACTACCTGTCTCAGGATAAGGCAATGGGCACCCCTTGGCTAAAATATTTGAAATCTAGTTTTTCAAGGCTCGGCCGATTGGACTTGTTTGATCATCCGAGCAGGATTGTAAAGGGTGATGTGGAGGTAGTTAAGCGTGCCTTCCTTATGAACAGAAAGCTCAAAAGAGAAGGACATGAGCTCCTGAAACCCAGTGTAAGAAAAGTTTTTATGTTAAAAACATGTGATATGATGGAGCCCTACTTGACGGGCTCGCTGACCTCCCATGAGAAGTTCCTGTTAACAAGGTTTAGATTCAATCTCTTTCATCATCTGCTGTTTAGACCAAAAAATTATATTTTTAACAAACCTACTGCACCCTGTGGCTACGACGGAAAGTCTTCACAGGATATGCTGCATTTTATATGTTTATGTAAATTTTATGAATACCCGCGCAAACGCTATATGGTAGATCTCTTAAAGAAACTCAATTTTAACCAGATCAGACCAGCACTAATGTATCTGCAACTTTTGCATAGTGACAGTATTCTCCGAGTTACTGAATTTTTTTAATTGTCTGTTAAGTTGAGAAATTGTCTGGACCAGTGATGGCCCCTCTGCTGATTGAATTATCTTTTTAATGAATTTTATGTATGGAATACGTTGTACTTTTGCACTCTTGCACTTTACCCATCACGTTTTATAACTACTGTGTTTTAAATTGTCTAATATTGTACATGTACTTTTATGGTTTGACTCAAAACCGAAATAAAGTCTCTATTGAATTGATTGAATGGAATTACCCCAAATTTGGCAAAAAGGTAGAGCTTGGTTTAAAAAGTGACCTTTTTTAAAACAATGGTGTAGATCTGTTGAGAAATTAAAAAAGTAAGAGTCAAAAAATCAATTTCCCATAAGAAACTTTGGGCAGGACTACAGCCGAAACTGCTCAACGGAATTACCTCAAATTTGGCAAAAAGGTAGTGCTTGGACCAGAAAGCAACCTTTTTTTTTAAATGGTGTAAATCCGTTCAGTAGTTGCTGAGAAATCCATATCTAGGGCAGCGGTGGAGTCGCAACCCCTCCCAACCACGAGCTTCATTCTAACTGAGAAACAAAGATAAAAAACAAGAGAAGGGGGCAGGGTAGAAACCCCCTGACCCCGTAGGTCTGCTCAGGGGGTCCCAGAAGGACCCAAGGCCCGAAAAAAGCATTTTTGTTTTTTTTATCTCAGCGCTATTCGTGCTGGGGTTGTGAATTCTGCCAAAATTGTTAAAAAACAATGAAGCGCGAGTTCCCGCGTTTTATTTTAATGAGGCCCCCAGGTGGGCTAGCTCTTGAGGGCATTTCTTAAAAAAACACGTCCCCGGGGCCCCTCTCATGCTGGGAGGGGGGCCCTGGAGCCAGTGACAGCCCTGAGGACCAGGAGGACCAGCTCCTGCAGTGTCCCGGAGTGCCTACCCCCGGGATACTGCTGTTTGCTATGACAGGGCAGGAGCCACGCAGCTTCAGCCATGTCATAGGATGCAATGAAGCCAAAGATCATGCAGCTTGGACACTCAACACTGCTCCGCCACCCCCCGCCACCAGCCCCTTGTCCGCCATCCCGCCCTCACAAACAAATTTAACAACAACCATAGGAAATCTGGCACGTAACAAATTGGCTGATATTGTGCAATTATAATTAAGAAGATGCATGTGAGGTTGAACAAATAAGAATCACAGTCATGTATGGATTTACATATAAAACATTTTATTTAAGCAAAGAACAACAAATTAAACTAGGCACAGCCATGAGGTGTCATCCCTGGACCATTATCACAGCCTGCAAGACAAAAATCAATCATTGTGCGTCATGCGTCCATCAAAGGAGAGAGAGCGAGGAAGAGTGAGATAGAGGAAGAGAGAGAGACAGAAAGAAAGAAAGAGTGAGATGGAGAGGAAGACAGAGAAAGAGAGAACGAGTGAGAGAGAGAGGAAGAGAGAGAGAAAGAGAGAAAGAGTGATATACAAGTAAGAGAGAGAGAAAGAGAGAAACAGTGTGAGAGAGAGGAAGAGAGAGAGAGAAAGAGTGAGACTGAGAAGAAGAGAAAGAATGAGAGAGAGAGAGGAAGAGACAGAGAAAGAAAGAGTGTGAGAGAGAGAAAGAATGAGAGAGAGAGAGAGAGAGAGAGAGAGAGAGAGAGAGGACGAGACAGAGAAAGAGAGAAAGAGTGTGAGTGACAGAAAGGAAGAAATGGAGAGGGAGAGTGAGTGTTGACACTGTGGAGAAAATCCTCACAGCTCACATTTCTGCCACCGGTGTGTCTCCAACCATGTGCCGGGACATAGTGCAACCCTCAAGTTTAGTCATCTGAAACATAGTATAGAATCAGTAATGGCAGAGTGCATATACAACTGCAGGCGCAAAATCTCTGTTTCGCCCCTGCGCACCCAAGCTGCTGCACCCCACCGATTCCTGCCTCCCAGAGGTGTCTGTCCGCCTAGCGCACTCAGGCTGCTGCACCCCATCAACTCCTGCCGCCCAGAGGTGTCTGCCCTCCACTGTGCATCCAGGCTGCTGTACCGCATCCACTCCCACTACCCAGGAGTGTGTGCCCACTGCTGTGCACCCAGGCTGCTGCACCCCATCCACACCCAGAGGTGACTGCCCGTTCCTCTGCACTCAGACTGCTGCACCCCAACCACTCCCACAGCCTAGAGGTGTCTGCCCGCTCCTGTGAACCCAGGCTGTTGCACCCCAACCACTCCCACTGCTCGGAGGTGTCTGCCAGCTCTTGTGCACCCAGGCTGTTGCACACTATCCACTTCAACCTCCCAGAGGTGACTGCTCGCTGCTATAGAAACAAGCCTCTCTGGTCACCTTCCTCCACCGGCGTGTGTGTAAGAGGGAAGTGTTGCGTACACGGAGCTCACAATTCAGAGAGGGTGTTGATTACCAGGATGGCCACACATCATCGCAGGCTGCACATACATTCAGCTCTGGTGATACTCAGTGGAAGTGAAGTCATCGCCTCGTGACAGGAGGGCCGTGTGGGGGGGTCGTCAATCCGTGAATCACAACCTGCTAGACAAAAAGCAAGATGAGATTGTGCGTCATGCTTCCATCAAAGGAGAGAGAGAGAGAGAGAGAGTGAGGAAGAGAGAGAGAGCGAAAGAAAGAGTGAGATGAAGACAGACAGAAAGAGTGAGAGAGAGGAAGAGAGAGAAACAATGAGAGAGAGCAAGAGAGAAATAGTGTGAGACAGAGGAAGAGAGAAACAGAGGAAGAGTGTGAGAGTGTGAGAGAGAGAAAGAGTGAGAGAGAAGGAGAGAGAGAGAAAGTGAGAAACATTGTGAGAGAGAGGAAGAGAGAGAGAAAAAGTGTGAGGGAGAGAAAGAAAGAGATGGAGAGGGACAGAGAGTGCCCACACTGTGGACAAAACCCTCACAGCTCACCTTTCCACCACCGGTGTGTCTTAAAACCACATGCGGGGACATAGTGGAGCCCTCAAGCTCACTCATCTGAAACAGAGTACAGAATCAGTAATGGCAGAGTACTTACAACTGCGCACGCATAAATCGCTGTGTCGCCTTTGTGCATCCAGGCTACTGCACCCTGTCCACTGCCCAGAGATGTCTGGCCGCTGCTGTGCACCCAGGCAGCTGCGCACCCAGGCTGCTGCACCCCATCCAATCCCACTGCCCAGAGGTGACTGCCCACTGCTGCGCACACAGGCTGCTGCACCCCATCCACTCCCACTACTCAGAGGTGACTGCCCGCCGCTGCACACCCAGGCTGCTGCACCACATCCACTCCCACTGCTCAGAGGTGACTGCCCACCGCTGCACACCCAGGCTGCTGAACCACATCCACTCCCACCTCCCGGAGGTGACTGCCCACCGCTGCGCAAACAAGGCTCTCTGCTCACCTTTCTCAACCTGTGTGTAGAAAAGGGGGCCTATGCAAAAATAACAGTTGATTGACAGAATGCAGAACAATGTCATACATTCACCCCAGTACAGAGATCTCGGCCTAAATCCATCGTTTTTTTGCACTCCACACCACCCCAGTTCAGACATGCCCATATGCAAATCAGCCTTAACCCTGTGCCTCATGGGAACAGTCCAGCCCGAACTGCCAAGCCATGTCTTTCCTGGACCGGAATCAAGCATCCTAGGACCGGTTTCTAGCTATCAGCCGTCTTCACTTCAGCCAGGATAGCTTGACAATTGCAAAAATAACAGTTGATGGACAGAATGCAGAACAATGTCATACATTCACCCCAGTACAGAGATCTGGGCCTAAATCCATCGTTTTTTTGCACTCCACACCACCCCAGTTAAGACAGGGCCATATGGAAATCAGCCTTGACCCTGTGCCTCATGGGAACAGTCCAGCCCGAACGTCCAAGCCATGTCTTTCCTGGACCGGAATCAAGCATCCTAGGACCGGTTTCTGGCTATCAGCCGTCTTCTGCCAGGATAGCTTGACTCCAGTGGCGTCACTGAATTATGAGCCCTGCAGTCAGCAATGTAGATGGAAGGGAGTAGTCAGCACAGACATCGAGGAATGCTTTTTGTCACTCCCTCTTGACAAAATCCGAGGATATAGAGTACAATTCTGTCTGCAAGTAATAAATCAAGACTGAATTCAAATTGTGAGCTCTGCTGACCGTAGTGTAGGTAACAAAAGATGAAATATGTATGGAATACATTGTCGAAATGTGTAGCTTTCGGGGACATTATAGTTAGTTGCCTACTGGACTCTGAAATTAATGAATCAAGACTGAATATGAATTGTGAGCCCTGCTGACCACAGTGTAGGCCGGAAGCAGCGGTCAGTAAAGGCCCACAGCCACGTGGCGTCGACTTGAGCTATATAGAGTTAGTGGTAGGTGTGGCACTCAGCGTGTGCGCAGCCAGTGATGATGCATGGTGTGGGCGGGGGTCAGTGCGAGCAATGTATCTTGCCTACTGGACTGCGTCATCCACCATCTGAATTGTGAGCCCTGCTGTCTGCAGTGTAGATCGAAGGCAGTAGTCAGCACAGACATCAAGGAATGCTTTTTGTGACTTCCTCTTGAGAAAATCCAACGACATAGAGTACAGTTCACTCTATAATGAATAAATCAAAACTGAATTCAAATTGTGAGCTCTGCTGTCCACAGTGTAGACTGCCATTCAGTGTTCCTTTGGACTTGCAAGATGAATTTGGTCATTGTACTAAAGCTATAATTGATATAAAAAAAGTTCTTGAAGCAAGGATACTATAAGGATATTACGTAGGATTTAGGGATTTTGTACTTAGTTGCCTATTGGACTCTGTAATGAATGACTCAAGACTGAATTTTAATTGTGAACTCTGCTGACTGCAGTGTAGGCCAGAGGCAGTGGTCAGCAAGGGCCCACAGCCATGTGCTGTTGAGTTGAGCTATACAGTTAGTGGCATCAGAAGTATTCAGCGTGTGCGAAGCCTGCGATGATGCGTGGTCCAGGTGGGCCGCACTGGTAGCAATGTCTTTTGTCTAAGAAATTCTGCCTTAATAAGGGTACATGGCGATGACTTATGGTGCACTGAGTTAGTGGCACCTGAAGCACTCAGTGTGTGCGTACCCTGCGATGATGCGTGGTCCGGGTGGGCCGCACTGGTAGCAATGTCTTTTGTCTAATGAATTCTGCCTTAATAAGGCCGCGTGGCGTTGACTTGTGGTGCACTGAGTTAGTGGTACCTCTGGCGCTCAGCGTGTGCGCAGCCTTCGATGATGCGTGGTCCGAAAGAGAGCCACACTTGGAGCAATGTGTCTTGCCTACTGGACTGCGTCATCTGCAATCGCCACTCCATCTGAATTGTGAGCTCTGCTGTCTTCAATGTAGATCGAAGGCAGTAGTCTGTATATGCATAAATCTGCGGTGCTGTGCCGCTGTGTTCGAAGGGGGCCTGTGTCGAGGAGGCCACCGGTCATGGATGCAGCCACGTGGCAGGGTGAGGGCCGCTGCTCTGGCAGAGGCGTTCGGCTTCACAAAAGTGAACCAGGCCCAGAGCCCTGACCTATTTATTCATACTTCTACGCTGGAGTGGCATACATTGGGCCAGCCCACTGCGCTTCCACAGGGGACGATGACACAGGTACATAAACGAGATCTTCCCCACTGCCTGAGGTAACATGGTTGCGTCCACTGTCCACAACATTACAAGCACCAGCAGTATATGTACAAATGGAGAGGTTTGTGCTCTTTATTGTGAGGTCTGTCCAGCACATCACCGCTACACTTGGTATTGTGTGCATTATTATTGGTGGGTGACTTGCATCCTTCACACATGTTTGGTTGCTACATCTCCCAACATTCAGCTATTGTGTAGCTGAGGGGCCAGGCCGTTTTTGGAAAGTCCACTGTCCTGTTGTGCGCTGCCTCAGTGGTAGTAGGGGGTGGCCCGGGGGGAGTCATTTCACTCTTACAAAACCAGAGTGGGTTTTGTGGCCTTCTTGGGGGTCGGAGGTGCATGATCAGTAGCTCTATGACATGTGTTGGTCTTCAGATGTGATTCTGTGCTGGACTCCTGTTCACACTGTAGGTAGTCGCCCTACTTTACACTAGTAAAAGGCAGATGTTACATTCCTATTGCTAACGCAGCTTATCGCCTATTTTTGGATTGCACCATAGTTGCTCATTGAAAATATCGAGAAGTGGTGTTTTTGTGGTTTTCTTTCACAGGAACGCCTACTCTGCATATTATTAGCGTTAGTTGTTGCTCTCATTTGTGGCGATTTTTTTTTGCGGAAGATATTGCTGGAAAACTGGTGATGTCGGCTGTTTTCACCAGGTTGAGAATGGAATGATAATTTAAAATCACTGAAAAAACTATAGGTTTAATAAACATAATTAGAAATTAGAATTTAAAAGACCTTTGAAATTCACTGAAAAACTATAGGTTTCAGGGACGTTAGAGTTAGAAATTAGCATTTAAAAAAACTTAGAAATTCACTGAAAAAACCATAGGTTTCAGGGACGTTATAGTTAGTTGGACATTTCACTCTTACAAAATCAGAGAAATTTTAACATTATAGTTAGTAGAGCTAACTATAACTCTCGCCCCCGTAATGCACTGCTGATTTCGTCACATATTACATCACTCATGACATGGTCAGTGACATCACTGATTACATCACTGATGACATTTCAAATGACATCACTGATGACTCAGCTGCCTTCACTGAAAACCTGTCCGACCTGATTGCCCATTGTTCACTCCAAGATACAAACAACCTAATTCTAGGCGACTTCAACCTTCACTGGAATGACGTTAACAATCCGCCAGTACCCAACCTGAATGAGCTACTTCTCAACAACAACCTCTTGCAACACTGCACAGAAGAGACCCATAACAAAGGATCAACCCTTGATACCATCATAGCCAAACGAGACTCAGTGTCGATAACGCACACCTTGCCCGTGGACTGGTCTGACCACCACTTAATCCTCTTCCACCTCACCCAACCAGTACTCTACAACCACCCACCCGCAAACAGCCAAAATGGACCAGAAACCTCACCGAGGTCAACATGACTGACTTGAAGGGTAAAGTCAATGCACAACTCAGTATCCCCACGGATGGTCTAACCACGACAGAACTCACGGACCACTACAACACATCCATGACAGCCATTCTAGATCAGATGGCCCCCCTGAAACAAAAAAAAACAGAAACATCCCATCCAGATCTTGGCTCAATACGGACGTCAACAATGAAAGGAGACAACTTAGAGCCACAGAAAGACTCTGGAGAAAAATAACTGTCCACGTGCCTACTTGAACAACTCAAAGCAGCTAGCAGAAAATACAATAAACACATCCATAGCGTTAAATCCAACTTCTTCTGCTCCGCCCTGGACAATGCTAAAAACAGGCCCAATGAACTGTTCAAAATCATCAAGCAGCAAACCTCCAAACCCCTTGCATCCTCTGCCCAGGCCTCCAAGGAACTGAGTGAAAACTTCGCCACCTTCTTTGAAGAAAAATCTCCAAGATTGAGCTCTCACTAGACACAGACTCCTACGCCAACTCTGCATCCGTTAGCCCGCCCCAGTCACAAAAGATAACAGCGGCTGGCTATACACTAATGCATGGAAATCCTTCAATCCCATCTCAGAAGCCGAGATTATCAAGCAAATCTCCACCACCAAGCCTGCCTCCCACGCCCTCGACCCTACACCCTACCTACTGACCAAAGAGCTCAAACTCTCCATAAACCCGTTCTGGTGCAGAATCATCAACAGCTCCCTGAGAACCAGAAGCATACCTGACTGCCTTAAAGTTGGCCAAGTAACACCAATAATTAAGAAACCAGGCCTTGACTGCACAGACCTAAACAACTTCAGACCCGTCTCCAATCTCCCCCTCCTATCTAAAATC
The DNA here is from genome assembly GCF_964263255.1 of Lissotriton vulgaris. Classification (NCBI taxonomy): domain Eukaryota; kingdom Metazoa; phylum Chordata; class Amphibia; order Caudata; family Salamandridae; genus Lissotriton; species Lissotriton vulgaris. The sequence continues at coordinate 400,953,998 of NC_141693.1, forward strand.
CTCGAAAAATGTGCACTCTCTCAACTGACTCAGCAAATGGACAATATCAGACTTCTTGACCCTCACCAATCAGGTTTCAGAAAAGGCTACAGCACTGAAACGGCGATCCTCAGCATCACAGATGACATCTGCAAGTCACTGGATACCTATCACTGCTGCCTACTTATTCTCCTAGACCTGTCGGCGGCCTTCAACACAGTTGATCACCAGCTCCTCATTAAGGGTGGGCGTAAAATCCGTTTCGCGGGCGAATTTGCGGATTTTCTGCGAATTCGTGATCCGCGAATCTCGCGAAATCGCGGTAAAATCCGCGAATCAGCAGGGACGAATTTTCAGCCAAGCAAGGGTTACAGCAGCAGGTGCAAAAGTTGAACCTAATTTCTTTGTAACCTTTTACAAAAGGGTTACAAACAAATTAACTTCAACTTGGACACCTGCTGCTAATTGCTTCCTGGCGCCTCGTTGCCTACTTGCAACTACTCTCTGACCCTGCTCTGACCCTTGAAGCAGGGTCAGAGAATAGTTACAAGTAGGCAACGAGGCACCAGTCCAAGGAATTAAACCTCATCAGGAAGCACTTACAGATATAAAAAACAGGAAGAAGGGAGAGGATGGCAAATACACCCATTTTGAGTTGTCAGGAGGGGTTAAACTAAAAGAGACCTTTACAGCACAATTTTCATATGCATTTTGCTAAAAATAAAAAGCTGTATGTTCTGTAGGGGCAACTCAGGAATCTGGCCCTTCAGAGATCCGGCCTCTCTTTCTTTCTCTCGTTCTCTCTCTCCCTCTCTCTTTCCCTCTCTTTCTCTCTCTATCTATCTATCTATCTATCTATCTATCTATCTATCTCTCTCTCCCTCTCCCATAAACGACTGCATGGGTAACTTCGCTAAGCAAGCGGCTCGCGAAGACGCAAAAATCCCCGCGAACACGCAAAAAACCCCGCGAACACGCAAAAAAACTAAAATCCGCAAATTCGCACAAATTCGCGAATTTTGCGGATCGCGAATTCGCAAATCCGCAAATTCGCGGATCGCGAATTCGCAAAATTCGCCCATGCTTACTCCTCATCAAGGCCCTACAAGAAAGGATTGGCGCAGATGAGTGAGACGGTCCTCCGTTGGTTCACAGCCTTCCTACAGAACAGATTGCAAAGGATAAAAATCTAAGACTTTGCATCCGACCTTCACCCAGTCAGCCGGGGTGTACCCCAAGGCTCAGTGCTCTCTCCGACACTGTTCATTATATACATACAACCTATCACCACGATACTCAAAAACGCAAACATTCCCTTCCACCTATACGCTGATGACACCCAGATTTACCTAGAAATTTCCTTCTGAGATGGCATTTCCAGACTAAATACCACAATCAAAGAAATTCAACAATGGCTGTCCCAAAACCCCCTCAAACTCAATCAAGTCAAAACAGAGTTCCTCCTAATCTCCAGCAAGGAAGAGAACCAACAAATTGTAGATTGGCTCAAGGATATGGATGCACTAAGCTGCACCCCCACCATGGCTAACTCAGCAAAATCTCATGGAATCACCCTTGCCCCAAAACTGGAAATAACACACCACATCAAAAACGCTGCAAAGTCTGCCTTCCTTAACCTGAAACTTCGCCACAAAATTAAACCATTTGTAGTGTAGTTCCTAGTTTCCCACTAGGCCCTGCGCATTGGAATAACATAAACAGTAGTATCGACGTGGAACTGCGGATATTCCAGGCCTCCACTGACTATGCTAAACTTAATTGGGTGTGTTACCAACTAGCTCAGAGGTCACTGGAAACTTTCTTCTCTGCATGGGAAGTGATCAGCTTCCCTGGCACAGACAAGAAGGGATTCAGTTTTCCAACAACCGTGCAACATGACAACTTTGCTCCTCAGATCAAGAGTCAATCTCTAGGGTCGTGTGAAACAATAGACATGTATTTCACTCAGTCAGTTTAGTGCAGTTTACTTTCACGAGATGTAGAGAATAGAGAGACAGGAGTTTGTCAATAAAGGGTTAACATTTATTGAACAGTCTTTCTTCTCGTACAAGAGAAATGTATTGCCACAATTGCAAGACTTGTTATTATAAAAAGTACGTACAGTAAGATAAGGATTGCGAAATAGAACTGTAAAAGCATTGATATGGTTTCTTAGCCATACAATGGTTTAAAAGTAATAAAACATATATACAGTCATATATACATTAGGCTAAAATACTCAACTGGTGCTTCTAACTACGCCTACCCCAGTGTGCCTGACCTAAGCCTAACACGTGGAAGGGGAGTAAGTAAGTAGCTTTAAGTTAAGTTGGTTTTGCCAAGGTTTGCTTCAAGAATTCTCATCTAAGGGTTTAGTCAACACCATACCTCTGAATAGAATGATGGAAGTCTGGTATTTCCTTCAGGGGGCACTCAATATCCCAGTCACCCGCGAGGGCAGACCGGAAACGCTGGAGCTGGATTTCTCTGCAGGAGAAAGGCAGCGGCTCTTCTTCAGCGCGTCGGGAGGAGGAGGGGGGACAGCGTCCGCGGCAGCTGGAATCTGCTGGGCTTCTTCGCAGAGGGACGGCTGTTCAGCTCCTAAGCGTACTGCACCATCGTTCGCGCTTTAGCAGCGATAATGGTATCAGTAGTTTCACCACCAAGGGACAACAGCAGCAGCGTTCTGCCTGCAGCAGCAATGGGATGCACAACAGGGTGCACGGCAGCTTACAGCAGCACGACAGCTTTCAGCTCACATTGCTTAAGGCAACGTTGGTAATATTTATACCTGACAAGTGCCGGGTTTGACGCAACTTTGCTGGACATAAGACGTCAATTAAAGATGTCACTAGGAAGTGATAGTTATCAGTTGCTCATTAGAGTTCCATTACTAATCAAAACACAGCAAGCGGGGATTTCCAGGTTTGCTGAGTTTTTATCTTGTTGAAGAACTCGGAGTGTTAATCTAGGAATATCAGATAGTGACTTCTGCTCTGTCATTGCACTAATTGGTCGCAAAGGAAGTGGCAGAGAGCTATGCTGGAATGTGGCTCTGTTCGTGTGAGGCCAGAGATGACTTTTCTGAAAATCGCACTTGAACGGTTATGCCAATATGGGGAATAAATGGATTTATGGCCGAATAGGGGCATAAGGTCACAGTATCGATCAGGAGCCTAGATAAACACGCAACACCCACTCCACGTTTTCATGTCCATCAAATTACTAAAACTAGAGCAATTCGATGCATGTGTAACATTGCCCACCCCAAAATACATAAATGCATTCGAAATAGGCGTATATTGTAATACGTGAAATTTAGGTACTGTACGTTTTTGAAGCATAGAAATCATTCAAACATTATGCAAAAAGAATTACACATGAAGTATCTCTGACAGAAGAAGGGCGAGATAAATCATCACATAAAAATGCATTGTAATGCCATGTGCTAGAGGCTGATGTAATGTTGTTATGTCTCTAGATGTGATTAGAAATAGAAGTGTGAAGCTTCTGTTCTCTAAGAATAGTTTTTACGTTAAGCAAAGAATTGTTCGTGCCAAAAGGGGTCAATATTAAAAAAAAATGTCCAATTCAAAAGAATTATTGCTTGACCGGGGAAATAGAGTTCCAACGCTTTTAACAGTTTTTGTTGATCAAAACTGAAGGCCGAATTCAGAGTTCATGGGAACGCTGTGTGTCGGAAAGCTTTTCCAAAGTTATTGTTTCTGTACGGGTGAGAACATCGTATCAGACAGGCTCTCAAAGAATTGGTCTACAAATTCAGGTGACAGTTCAACCAAATTAGATAGTGCTGTAACTTGGCAGGTGTGAGAATGATTGCTGTCATCATAGTCGGGAGCAGCAATGCTCACAGATGGTCGTACCTGTGTGATGTTGCTTTTGTCACTCGCTCCACTGTTACCACCTAGTCGTAGTACAGGAGTCTCAACGAATGCCGTCATCAGGATTGGTAGCCGCTGGGGACAACACAATGCGTGAGCCGTTATTGGACTGAGCAAAGTATCGACGTCCATTGGTACTGTTGATGGAAGTGAAAGACAGATGTCCAACATGCATTCATCTCCGCAAAGCATACATCGAAGTACCGGTAAGATACAGTTCTGCCATATAGGTCTGAATGAAAGGAACCAGGTCATGTTTAGATCTCTCAGCCTGGCCAATCCAAGGACGTTAGTTATCCTGTCCCGGTAGCGCATTGCTAGGATTGTCTCTTCCATTCCCATTGGAGCTATGTCTGAGCCGAGGCTTGCCATAACGAAGCAGGAGGGTCAAAAATAAAATCCCTGCTACAAGTCCCAAAAATAATGGTATGCCGCCAAAAACAGAGTGTACAAAATTAGGAATGATTCCCAAAATTGCCTGAAAAGGTGTTAGCAGTCCCGTAAAGACTGTCTTAAATATGCCTGGGATGCTTGTTGCACTAGACATGTTAAGGAGTTGGCTCAACATTTCTACGAAATGCACGGGGCAATTTGTTGATAAAAGGTCATGAACTTCAGTAGCTGTCCTTGCAACTAGAAGATCATACGTCTCTTTTGATGACGTTATAGGCACTGTTGTCTGTAAAAGTACAGATTTCATTTTGCTTAATGTATCAATTCGTATAGAATAGAGATTCAGACGAGGCCAGATGGGAGTCACTGTGTCTGCACTGCAGGCCCACTCGGGAACAATGCTTGCATACAGCATTTGACCATGGATGTTACTTTTACTAGATAACGTTTCCCTGGCACGAGGCCACAACATCTGTGATCCGTTCTAAGAATGTAACTCCTGTTTGCGAGTTGCATAAAGAAGGGCTCTATCTGAGTTGCAGGTGTGACTAGCTGGTGGCATGAAAGGTTGTTTGAATTTCCATCACATGCTCCGTGTAAATTAATACCCTGACACAAAAGTATACCGCTTAGTGAATGTTTACAGTTTTCACCACTAAGAAATACATTTTTGTCGCTGTCACTATAGCAAGAATGTGTGTATGGTAATTTCCATTCAGATTTTACATATCCTTTACCCAATTGTTCATACTGGCCAGCAGGTATGTACTCAAGGCACTTTTTAAATCGGAAAGTTGTTATCGGAATGGTGATAATTCCGTGTATTATCCATTCAATGACAGGACTCTCTGACATTGTCAATGGTAATCTCTCAAGTTTTTCGATGCTCAGGGTTGTATAGTCTGCTCCTTTCTGTGCCAAACTGATCTGTTTATCAGTAAGGTTAAAAATGGAAAATAATGACGTTGTGTTGATTAAACGCCAAGGCACATAGCCTGAACGAAGATTTTGCAGCGTCCAGCCTAATTCTATAATAGAACGTATTTGAGATTGGCCATGTTGTAACATTAGCAAGTCTCTATCTATCACATCAAAGGCAGAGGATACAATATTGTCCAACGAATATATTCTGGAAGACAGAGTCATTAACCAGCGGTTATCAGCGGTTTCAATTTGTTTGACTTTCCAAGCCTCGTTGTAAGCAGCATAGATACTGGTCGCTATGAAACGCTTTTGACGCTGTTTGCGTGGTCCAAGAATGAAATCGCGCAAATCAGCACCATCTTTTAGTAAAGACAAGTGTTGCTTAATTTCAGCCAGTGTGGATGTTGTTAGCCATTCAAGGCAGAGTTTCCCTACACTGTATGTTGTTATTATCCCTGGATGTTGTCTCTGGGAATATCTCGGGTCTAGTCTGGTCATTTTTAACCCCTGTGTTTTATTCAGGAATCTATCTTGACAGTTGTTTGTGTCAATAGGCCAGATTAACCACTTTTTCCAATCAGGATGTGTTCTGTTAAAATGTAAAATTTGTGACACGTCTAACTCAATATCTGTGGTTGTAGTCTCAGGTATTGGCTTTGGTATAGACGGTGTTTTAAGGTCTTTGATCTTAGCTAGGCCAAGACAGGATGTTTGGTGTATTGTGTCATTTAAGAACAACATTTGTTCTGGTATCATGCAGGTTCTAAAGAGTGCTTCAATGCCTTGTACCTGCCAATCTTTTGTACCCCAAATGGTTTTCATTTCAATGTTATTTTTCCAATAATCAAAACCAAATGTCATCATTTTGTCATAAAATGCTTCTGAATATATCAATTTAGAATTTGTCAGCATTGTTTTCATTCCTGTTTTATCTAACAGTTTGTAATAAAACGTTTCTGCATCACTGGTGTTAAACCCTGAAAAGTGTTTGAATTTCTCAAAAAATGCTTTAGAACTGCTTTTAGGTGGTGTAGAACAATGTTCCCATTGATTATACATAAAAACATTTCTAGGCTGTGCAGATTTATGCAAGTAGTGATCACCATAGTGTGTGTAACAGAATAACTGCTCATAACTAGATGAACCTTGTAAATAATCATGATCTGTGAATCTAGCTGACATTACTAAATCAGACATCATGTCATTAATACTGTTAAAGTCCCAATCATCAGAGAATGTACTAGGCGTTACAAAGTCACTTAAGGAAACCTTCAGTTGATGAGGATACTTCAGGATTTCGACCGGACCATAGATCTCATAGTCTGTTTTCTCCCATACTACCCCACCAGGTATTGGAATTGCTGTGACATTTACTGTTGACAGTTTTCTTTTCTTCACGTGGGATGATCTGTGTGGTTTCAGGACTAGGTTGATGTTCTGACTTGCTGTGTCCATTGTAATATATTTTCCTTCAATGAATTTTCCCAAGCAAAGTACCATGATGAGCCAAAGCAGGAGGAAAAATACACCTAGACCGAACCAGAACTCTAACCAAGGTGAAATAAGGTAGATTTCCTTTAGTTGATGAAAGAATTCCGTTGCTTTTTCTTTAAAAGTCTTTTTTGTTTCTGGCATCACTTCGGGGTCGTTTTGATCTTCAGAGAAGTTGTCGAAGTTGATGAAATAACCAGAGGCAGTTCTGTCAATTGATGGGATTGTTCTTTCAATCTGTCTCTCGGTAGCACTTTCTGATGCCACATTAGTGTAGACTGGTGTTTCTTGATGAACTGTTTCAATCTGTGTTCCAAGAGGCACGAGTTCCATGGCATTATTGCATAGTCCTTCATTGTGCACTGCAGGCTGATCGAATGTGATTAGTCCTTCAGTTTGAACCTCTTGGATTGTTGCAAGTTTGGGTATTCTGTTGTTTCTTGGGAGTCCACTGGGCCTACTGTTGATTATAGGCCACATGCTTGTGGTTTTACCAGGTCGATGGACACGACTCTGTTCTCCTTTTTACCAGCAAGGGGCGGTAGCACAACTGATCTTGTTCCGGTGACTGCCAAGACAGGTACTGCTTTTCTGTAAGAAGGCCCAAATTCCTTCTTAACCGCGATCTTTTCTCTGACTAGATCCCCAATATTTGGAATCCAGACAGGCCTTGCTGGGGCTGTTGCTGGTGGTGCCTCGTCAGTGGTGCTTGGCTGTTGCTTTAACTTTATGTTGCTTAAGGATTTTCTTGTTTCATTCAGTTCCTGTAAAACAGCCAAACGATCCTTTACATCAAAGTGCGTTGTTTCTTCTTGTACCACTGACATCTGACTATCGAGGTCCTGAATACGCATTCTAATTCCGAACAATAGTTCGTATGGGCTGAAACCTTTTAGAGAATTTCTTGGCATGTTGTTAAGACTAGTTTGGACACTTATTAAATGTTTGACCCACCCAGCGCCTGAACCTAATACCTTCGCTGTTATAGATTGCTTTATGTCACGGTTTTTTCTTTCTACCACACTGTTCCCTTCGGGGTGTGATGGACAAGAATACCGCAACCCAATTCCCATGCTGGCCATGGCCTCCTTATAAGCTCGAGAGCTAAAAGCAGGACCCTGATCAGAATGGAACGTGGTAATTGCGTATGTGCCGATAAAGACTCGCAAATCTTTTATAACCATTCTAGCGTCAGCCGAGCGCTGGGGGCCTCATTATTTAAGTGTGTTTAGCCTTAACTGTGTACAATGGGACGCGCTTATCTTCTTTGATTGTGCAGATAGACCGCCTTATGCTGTCTAGCAGGGATCCTGAAACTACACTGGCCTGTTCATTACTGCGATCTCTGTTGCAGTTTTCACAATTTTGAGCAAAACATTGAATATCTATGCTCATTCCTGGCCACCAGGACTCTGATTGTAATTCTTTCAGAGAAACCTTAATTGTTTGGTGTCTCAGACCCAACCCAATGTGTGCTTCCAGTAAGAGGAAGCCCCTCCTGCTCCTGTTTGGAATTACTCTGTCCCCCACTCCAGGGATTCGAGCAAAAGGAACGGAGTTTGCATCGATTATGTATGCATAATTGAGTGGATAGTTTACGGGTAGTGCTGCACAGTCGCCTTTTACGGTCGTTTTTACTGGCAGCATGGTTTCCCTGTCTATGTATTTTTCTGTACGCTTTTTTGTGGCTACGGAAGCCGGTTTAGTTGCTTCCGCTGTGGCTGTATTAGCCAATGAATTCCCTGCAACGTGAACGCCATCACGTCGAAGACTCTGTGCGTGAATCACGTGAGTCTTTTGTAGTTCTTTGTCTAAAAGAGCTACCTGTTCCCAGAGCAATTTATGCTTTATTGTGGCACCTGTGTCATCTTTGTAATCGTTTTCAATCCAACTCTGCAGTTTATTGTTGTAAGAGTTGACGCAAAAATGAGAATCGCACACTATAAGTGTCGGGAATTCACGTTCTGCATTTTCGAGCGCCATCTTTAAAGATCTGATTTCAGTTCTCTGAACCGAACAGTTTCTTACAGATTCAGTTTTTGTTACTTTCGGTCTGAATTTACCGCACAGCCAACGACCTTTAATAATCGCACATGCTGCATTGTAGGATTTGCTCTCTACATTGAAATGCTGTACAAAACTATCTGTATAGATTATACAGGCGTATTGTGGGAGAGGCAGACGCTCGATTGGCAGAGGATATTCTTCTTCATATTCTAAATCATTCAGTTTTTCGAATTGCGGGGCGAAATAGTATTTCACATCTTCCGCTCCTAGAGAATCTACACACTGTATCCATTTCGGATCCAGTGACACTGTAGGCAGGTTTACCGGGCTGAATAGCGCCTCGAAGGCGGATTCCGCTGTAAGGATATTAATCCGTTTGCCGTGTGCTAGTTCTCGTTCATTTGCTAATGCGATTTGCACTGCTTTCACAGTTCTTTCTGTGGGACTGAATGTTTTTTCTACTTGTGTGTACAAGTGAGATTTAATTGAGATTGGTACCTTTTCTCCCTCATTAGAGGTTAGGTACGTGAATCCGCATCTTCCAGGGATGACTGGGATTACAAGATCACGTGTGTTGTCACGTGTATCTAATTTAGTTTTTGCTAACATGTATGTTTGCAGTGATCTCAAAATTTCTGTGTGTTTTTGAGTCCAATTGATTTGTTTAAAATCAGGTTTAATTAGTTCGTAGAGAGGTTTAACCCTCTCTGCGTAATTTAGAATGTATGTTCTTCCGAAATTCAGAAAACCTAGAATGGATTGTAAATTCTTCAGCGTTTTTGGAGCTTGGAGTACAGCGCACTTCTCTAAGAAGTTGTCCGCTAGGCTTTTCCCTTCACTTGATAATTCGTACCCTAAAAATAGTACCGTCAGATGGGCAATTCGAGACTTTTTAAAGTTGAATTTGTAACCCTCTGCTGCGAACCCAAGTATATTGGTGTTCACTCTTTTCAAGTGAGTATCCAAGTCGTCGTCTGTGAGATAGATATCATCTACGTAAGATAATGCCTCATCATCATATATTTGTAGTAACTCTGTTACCCTAGCTGAGAATAGTCCTGGGCTGTTCTTGAACCCCTGTGGGAGTCGACAGAATTTTTTCTGCGACCCAAATGCAGAGAAAGCGGTCAAATATCTGCTTTCTGGTGCAATGTTTTGACAAAAGAAACCATTAGATATGTCTAATGTCGTTTTATATTTTTTCCTAACTATGTTATTCATTAGGGCTGCACTATGCGAGTTTTGTACTGCAAATGTTTTGCAACATGTATTAAGATGTCTGTAGTCCAAAACTAGACGATATGAATTGTCTGGCTTTGAGACAGGAAACAAAGGATTGTTCGTTTGAGAGGTGCATGTTTCAATCACCCCCTGGTATTTAAGTTGATCTAAGATCTCCCTGACTTGTTTTTTAGCTTCTTGCTTTATGGGATACTGCCGTTGGGCAGTTGGTTCACTTTTTAATTGGATTTTGTGAGGAGGTGAGTCCTCATCCCATCCTACATGATTTTTATATAATGCAGGTGCCTGGGCCCCTGCCCATTTCCTTGCATATGTATATTTTTTGTGAATCGGAATGTGATTCGAGAAGGAAGGCATAATCACTTCTTCGCCACGAGGGCACTCCCTGACAAACTCCGGGGGCCAATCTTTTTCAGCTAACAGAATATCATAGCCTTTTGAGAGCTTATCCCAAAATAGACCTCTTATTTTCCTAGTCTTATCACCCTCTATACGCAATGTTATTTCGTATATTTTATGGGGCTCGCTAAGTCTGGTGTCGGCAGTTTCAACCTGAATGTATTCATTCGTGTCCACTGTCTCCAGATGACTCATCAAGATCATGCGCGCTATACTGATTTCTGCTGCACTGTCCAACATTGTCAATGCCCACTCCCCGTTTTTCAACTGTGTTCTCAGTATCCTCGGCATGGTTGATTACTCTAATACTGGCTACCTTCTTTTTCTGAAATTGAGATTTCTTATTTTGAGCAGGTTCCTTGTCTTTGGACTTGGTGTGCTCTCCTGGGTCTGACCGTCCTCTTCTTTCCGATTTCTGTGGAAAAGATCGAGAGGGACGTGTATCAATACTTTGATATCTATCAGGTTTTTTCAGATTATCCCTATTTCTAAGGTTATATCTTTTCTCAGAGGGCTCCCTCTGGGGAGACTGGCGTTCTCGAGTCGGAGTGCTTTCCCTCCGTCGAGGAGACCTTCCTCTGGACTGGAAAACTTTTTCCTTGGGAATGGATTGTTTATTTCCATCCCAGCTCTTTTTAGGAGTGTTTGAATTATTTTTAATAAATAATTTTTCAGGATTTTCGAGCAGTTGGGGCTTTACCGGTTTCCCACCCAAGCTGTCTCTACCTAATTCTTCATAGCATTTTTCTATGATTTTTGCAAGCTCAACAGGATCTTCTATAACTGTTTCCTTCAACTTCTGGCGAATCGCCACAGATGCTGCTTCTCCTTTTATGTTGGCTAATAATATAGCCGAGACCTGCTGGAAGTCTTTCAGTAATTTCATACCAAGATTTAAAGCGGGCTCTGGACCGTATTAATTTTGAATCTGTTTTAGCACTTCTGGTATTACCGCCATAGACGGAACACCGTGTGTTTTCGTGTAAATGGAAGCAAAGACTGTACCCCAAGTGTCGCAGTCCTCCACGTGTGGTGCGATTCCCATAGGAAGGCAGATTGTTAAGATTCTGTGTTTCTCTATAGGGGTAGTATCAGGAAATACTGCCTCTATTTGAGTGATTTTCTGTGCTAACCAGAAAGGAATTTGTTTCCGTTTTACGGGTGTTTTACCAAGACATGACTGTATGTTCTGTGGTGTAATTTTATTAGTGTTCCCCTGATGAGGGGTCAGCTGTGGTACATTAACAGCTGGTCGGACTGTTGCAGTCCGCATTACATATTGGACTAATTGCCTATGTATTTTAATTAATGTTTTTAGCTGTACTAACAGCTCTTCTCTTCTTTAGACATTTTTACAATGTCCGGATGTGGTGTGTAGCTGGCTAGAACCAGCCACGTTGCTCCTGGTCTACCTAGTGGACCGAGCCTGGTAATGTGATCATTGTGTTTTAGGGCGCCATTAAACCAGAGCAGGTGCTCTTGAAATTTAAGTGGAATTTCAATCTTCTCGAAAGGAGCGTACTCTTCCGGGGGTTTCTCTATTTTGTAATAGTGAAACTCTTTTGTTATAGCGTTTACCGCTGGAAAGTTTATCCATGAATAGAATACCTCTGTCTGCCGATATTCGTGAGCCTCTATCACGAAAATTACTGTACCACCTTGAGGTGTCAGTCCGTTATCTATAAGTTTTAATGTTATAGATCTTCTTAAGTGGACCGGGATGATTACTGCACCCGGTACCATATCGTCGGAATCCTGCTGAGTTGCATTTACTGCGGCCCCAGTGGTTCCGTTATTTTCTCCTGGCATTGTTAAAATGCAAGGTTTGCAGAGTAGGTCTCCAAGGAGACAAAGATTAGGTGCACAATATTTTGGAACACTGTATCCTTCAACGTTGAATAAACCAGAGCTTTACATAGGAATCTCTTCCTACTAAGGTCGGGCGGATTTTAACCTTTCACCCACTCCAGACGTCTATTGGAGTATTTACGGGAGAAAGGGGTCTGTGTGAAATATGCACGACTGAGTTACTCTACCGTCTTGCGTTAGTTTATCGCCTTACCAAACGTTGGGCGCCATGTAGTGTAGTTCCTAGTTTCCCACTAGGCCCTGCGCATTGGAATAACATAAACAGTAGTATCGACGTGGAACTGCGGATATTCCAGGCCTCCACTGACTATGCTAAACTTAATTGGGTGTGTTACCAACTAGCTCAGAGGTCACTGGAAACTTTCTTCTCTGCATGGGAAGTGATCAGCTTCCCTGGCACAGACAAGAAGGGATTCAGTTTTCCAACAACCGTGCAACATGACAACTTTGCTCCTCAGATCAAGAGTCAATCTCTAGGGTCGTGTGAAACAATAGACATGTATTTCACTCAGTCAGTTTAGTGCAGTTTACTTTCACGAGATGTAGAGAATAGAGAGACGGGTGTTTGTCAATAAAGGGTTAACATTTATTGAACAGTCTTTCTTCTCGTACAAGAGAAATGTATTGCCACAATTGCAAGACTTGTTATTATAAAAAGTACGTACAGTAAGATAAGGATTGCGAAATAGAACTGTAAAAGCATTGATATGGTTTCTTAGCCATACAATGGTTTGAAAGTAATAAAACATATATACAGTCATATATACATTAGGCTAAAATACTCAACTGGTGCTTCTAACTACGCCTACCCCAGTGTGCCTGACCTAAGCCTAACACGTGGAAGGGGAGTAAGTAAGTAGCTTTAAGTTAAGTTGGTTTTGCCAAGGTTTGCTTCAAGAATTCTCATCTAAGGGTTTAGTCAACACCATACCTCTGAATAGAATGATGGAAGTCTGGTATTTCCTTCAGGGGGCACTCAATATCCCAGTCACCCGCGAGGGCAGACCGGAAACGCTGGAGCTGGATTTCTCTGCAGGAGAAAGGCAGCGGCTCTTCTTCAGCGCGTCGGGAGGAGGAGGGGGGACTGCGTCCGCGGCAGCTGGAATCTGCTGGGCTTCTTCGCAGAGGGACGGCTGTTCAGCTCCTAAGCGTACTGCACCATCGTTCGCGCTTTAGCAGCGATAATGATATCAGTAGCTTCACCACCAAGGGACAACAGCAGCAGCGTACTGCCTGCAGCAGCAATGGGATGCACAACAGGGTGCACGGCAGCTTACAGCAGCACGACAGCTTTCAGCTCACATTGCTTAAGGCAACGTTGGTAATATTTATACCTGACAGGTGCCGGGTTTGACGCAAGTTTGCTGGACATAAGACGTCAATTAAAGATGTCACTAGGAAGTGATAGTTATCAGTTGCTCATTAGAGTTCCATTACTAATCAAAACACAGCAAGCGGGGATTTCCAAGTTTGCTGAGTTTTTATCTTGTTGAAGAACTCGGAGTGTTAATCTAGGAATATCAGATAGTGACTTCTGCTCTGTCATTGCACTAATTGGTCGCAAAGGAAGTGGCAGAGAGCTATGCTGGAATGTGGCTCTGTTCGTGTGAGGCCAGAGATGACTTTTCTGAAAATCGCACTTGAACGGTTATGCCAATATAGGGAATAAATGGATTTATGGCCGAATAGGGGCATAAGGTCACAGTATCGATCAGGAGCCTAGATAAACACGCAACACATTCATCTCTACCAAAGACCTCAAACAAGCTACACAAGCACGGGTGCTATCCAGACTAGACTATGGTAACGCAACCTTAACTGGCACTGGTAAAACCCAACTAGCCCCCCTCAAAACAATCCTCAATGCGGCAGCCAGAATGGTCACCGGTATCAGGAAGTACAATCACAACTCACCAGCCCTAAGAGAACTAAAATGGCTCCCGGTGGAACAGCGGGCCAATTTCAAAACTGCCTGCCTCATGCACAAAGCCCTACACACAGGAAAACCAGACTACCTGGCCGCCAAACTAAAGAGGGCAGGCCAAACAGGGAACTTCAGGCACTTCAACTGCCTCCTTCTCATCCCCATGAAAGCACGCAAACAAACCGCAACCAGATCATTCGCCGGAAACACGCCCAAAATCTGGAACTCCATCCCAGTAGATATCAGAACCACCCAGTCCTTCACAAAATTAAAAAAAATCCTAACATCCCTCATCATCAACCTCTCCCTTCCAAATGGCTAGCTGCCACCTCCACGCCAACCATGATCCTGTAGATTTCAGTCTCTGCATCATAAGGATCCACACCACCACACAAATTAGTCTGGAAGGCGAGGCTGCTGCTAATCTCTCGCACTACCTCAAGAATGCACTCAACAAAGCTACCTCACGACCCATCTACTACCTCGAGAACCCTCAACACTCGCCGAATCCAGAATCTCTATGTTTCAAGACTCCTCTTCTATTGTAATTTCTCAAGTCTCACTGTTGTAAAGCGCTCCGATACCCTCAGGTCAGGTCAGCGCTATATAAAACTCCTAAACTAAATAAATAAAATCTACGTGATAATCTGATGCACCTCCTCACACCCTAATATAACTTTTGATACACCTACTCTAAAATACAGACTACCATTTTCGAAACCATAGACAAATCAATAGCAGTTACTATATACCCACTGACAAATTCCTAGCTATACACACACATTCATTAATTCACCCATACAGTTACTCATACATGCAGCCACTCATCAATACAGCACTATTATATGTACTCATACACCTATTCAAACACTCATACTCCGTCACTCATCAATAGAGTTATTGACACACCTAGCTATATATGTAAAGAATCAATAACACTGCCATTTACTCACCTATACAGTTATACATTCACTATCTAACCTATTCATGCAGATACTAACATATACTTCTCTCTTATACAATCACTGACACAAGCACTACTCATTTATACTGCCACTCTCACAATTACTCACTCTCACATATAGTCATTTATATACACCAACACTCACATATACTGCCATTCACATATGCAGTTACTCACACATATACCAGTGAGACATACATTCACTCACTAACACACTGATACACACACTCACTCACCTATACAGCTATTTCCACATGCACTAGTGAACCCATACACCCAGTAAATTATCAACTCAAACATGTAGGCAGAAAGTCACACACCGCCTACCCACCCACAAATACAAACACTGAGGCACCCATACAGATACTCATGCAACCAGTAAGTAACCCATATAGACAGTTATGTACCCAATCATCAACTCATGCAGCAGCTTACACAACAACTGAGAAACTGATACATACATTCACACAGTTTAGTCACTAACCCATGCATTCAGTAAGGCAGTAAGGCACATTTAATCACTAACTTATACAGTCAGTCACACACCTATTAAATCCTCCACCCCCATTCTACACCAACTCATTCTTCATTACACCTTGGCATTAACATATATAAAATATATTTTAACTTTACAGAAACACACATTCACTGGATGATGTCATCAGTGATGCCATCAGTGATGTCAGTTGAGATGTCATCAGTGATGTCATCAGTGATATCCCTGACCATTTCATGAGTTATGTAATATGTGACGTCATCAGAAATGCATTGCGGGGGCGCGAGTTATAGTTAGCTCTACTAACTATAATGTTTGAATTTCTCTGGTTTTGTAGGAGTGAAATGTCCAACTACCTATAACGTCCCTGAAACCTATGTTTTTTTCAGTGAATATATATATATATATATTCACTGAAAAAATCATAGGTTTTAGGGACGTTACAGTTAGTTGGAGGTTCCACTCGTATAGAACCATAGAAATTCGGCCGTTATAGTTAGTAGACCTAATGTAGAGGTACTTGTATAGCGCACGACTACCCGGAGGCCTCTCGGCGTTTGTACGAATACCGCTGAGGAACCCTTCCTGGCCTTTCCCTGTGAGGTGTCCACTCCTGGGCACCCCAAGGTGAAGCCAGGCATCCTAGCGTTGTTGGGGCCGTTGTATAACTGAGTGATAAAATGTGTCTTACTGAATGCATGGGTTAGAGACTAAACTCTATGAATGTCTTTATTATTCTGTTAGTTGGTGTGTAAGCGGCTGCTTGGCTTGGTGAGTAGCAACATGAGTGTCTATATGGGTTATTTATTGGTTGTCTGAGTATCTGTATGGTTGCCTGAGTGTCTTTGTGGGTGAGTGGGGGATGTGTGACTCTGTCCATAGATATATGAGTGGGTGTATAGGTTCGAGTGCATATGGAAACACCTGTATGGGTGGGTGAGTGTGTGTATGGCTCTGTTGGTGAGTAAATGGATGTCTCAGTGGTGCATGTGTGAATAACTACATATGTTTTAAAGCAGTATATGTGAGTGTTGGAGTATATTAATGACTATATGTGAGAGTGACTGATTTCAAGAGTATCTGTATGGATGAGTGTGTGGTTCTATGAGTGATTGTTTATGAGAGTAGGTATCTGTAAGTACCTCTATAAATAAGTGTGGTGGTGTGTGTATGACTGTATAAGAAAGGAAATGGGTGTGTGATAGTTTCTTTGCATGACTGACCAGGTGTATGAGTAACTCTTTGGGTGAGTGGCAGTGTGTGAGTGTCTATATGGGTTTATGAGTAGATATATCAGTGGCTGTATAGATGAATGACTGTTCCCTTGAATCCTGAGGGTCCCTGGGGTCCAATTAGCACACCAGGTACCTCCAGTAAGCGCCACAGAGCTGTGTTGCAGAGAGGTGTAAAAAGGGGCGTGGCCTGGACCACCTCTCTGCAATGCAGCCCTGTGGTGCGTACTGGAGGTACCTGGTGGGCTAATTGGCCCCCAGGGCCCTCAGGTTTGAAGGGGAATTAATTCCCTAACTTAAAACGCGCCACAGGGCATGTTTGCACATATTCCACCTCAGGCTCCGCCCCCTCCCTTCACCACTATGCAAACACGCCGCATGGCGCGTTTTAAGTTGGGGTATTAAGTCCCCTTGAATCTTGAGGGTACCTGGGGTCCAACTAGCCCACCAGGTACCTCCAGTAAGCACCATAGAGCTGTGTTGCAGAGAGGTGTAAAAAGGGGCATGGCCTGGACCACCTCTCTGCAATGCAGCCCTGTGGTGCTCACTGGAGGTACCTGGTGGGCTAGTTAGCCCCCAGGAACCCCCAGTATTGAAGAGGAATTAATTCCCCAATTTAAAACACGCCACAGGGCATATTTGCAGAGTGTTGCTGGGAGGAGGCGGGCCTCCAGGACAATTGCGGTGTTTTTTTTAAATTATTTTTAGAAGGGGGGCTATGTGGCCCCCCTTCTTTTCCCTTTTTTTGGGCCCTGAGGACCCCAACCCCCAGGGCCTGACCCCTTTGAAAAAATGAACGGGGCATGGCCACATTTTTTTTATGGAGGGGGGCGGCGTGGCCCCCCTCCTGAGGCTTCTATTGGCCCCGGGGACCCCATTCCCCGGGGCCGGCCTTTATTTATTTATTTTTTTAATTTTGGGGAGGGGGCACATAACCCCCTCCCGAGCCACTTCTAGCCCTGGGGACCCCATCCCCGGGGCAGGCCCTATCGGTTGGGGACCGTGGGGGGAGCCCCAATGCCACCACGGTCCCGCCGGTTCCCTGTGTCCTGGAGGAGTCGTCATTGCTTTTCAACATGGGGAGCTGCTGACATGCAGCTCCCCGTGTGAAAAAGCAATCTGCTTTGCTTCATTGAAGCGAGAGCAGGTTTCCCTGCTCTCGCTTTAATGAAGCAAAGCAGTTTGCAATGACAGGGTGGGAGCCGCACGGCTCCCGCCCTGTCATTGCAAACAGCAGTGTCCAATGGGTGGGTACCCTGGGACCCTGCAGGAGCTGGCCCTGTGGGGTGGCGGTCCCCAGGGCCATCAAGGGCTCCAGGAGGTGGGCCGTGAGGCCCCCTCCCAACATTGGGAAAGCCCGGGGGAGGTGGGGGTCCCTGGGGCTCGGAGGTCCATAACGGACCCCTGAATTTACATAGTTAGTGCCCCTAGGAGGTGGCAGTCACCGGGGCGTGTGGGGGGGGGCTCAAGCCCCCTACACAGGTTCTTTTAAAAAAAAAAGCCCCAGGGGGTGGCGGTCCCCGGAGCTGTGGAGAGGCCATGTGCCCTCTGCAAATATTTAGAAAAAGCCCCGGGGTGGTGGTCCCCGGGGCTTGGGGGGCCTTGGAGGCCCCCACCCATTTTAAAAACAAGGCCCGTGGGTGGCAGTCCCAGGGGCTGCGGGGGCCTCACTGGGCCCCCACAATCACAATATAGCATGACCCCGGGACTTGGCCCACCCGGGGTCTAAATAATAATGAATAAAGTTTTTTTTATTTTCGCAGCAGGATCCACTGATCCTCCGTGACTTTTGCAGTTTTCTTTAAATGCTTTTTTTGGCCCTGGGGGTCCTTGTGGGACCCCCTAAGCAGGTTTGGGGGGGTCAGGGTGTTTATACCCTGACCCCTTTTCGTGTTTTACGCGTTTGTTTTTCTGTTTTCTTGGGACTCGGTTCTACTGAGTCACAAGATGACTGCCAACACTTCCTGGTTTGGAGTGTTGACTGCCAATTAGAATAAAGCTCGTGGTCAGGGGGGTCCACGGATACACTTCGCCTCTAGATATTGAAACTTTTATTTTTTTATTTTCCCAGCAACTACTGAACGGATTTACACCATTTGAAAAAAAGGTCTCTTTCTGAACCAAGGGCTACCTTTTTGCCAAATGTGGTGTAATTCCGTTCAGCAGTTCCAGCTGTAGCTGTGTCTAAAGGTACCTATCGGAAATTGATTTTCCAGCCTCTTTTTTTTTTATTTCTCAGGAACTACTGAACAGATTTACACCATTTAACAAAAAGGTCTCTTTACGAACAAAGGGCTCCCTTTTTGCCAAATTTGGTGTAATTCCGTTCAGCAGTTCGAGCTGTAGCCGTGTCTAAAGTTTCCTATGGAAAATAACATTGAGAAAACATGTTTTGGGACCCCCTTTTTTCTCGGCCCCCACTTACTGAATCACCACAAAACTTTCAAGATAGGAGCTGCACGGAGCGCCCCACGAATTTTGAAACATTTGCAAAGATTCGTCATCTGGCACCAAAGTTATTGAGAAAACAAAAAATGCTTTTCCTATGGAAACTAGGTCCTAACTATAACTATTTACTGGGGCCTGCTGGTAGGTAATATACATATATATATATATATATATATATATATATATATATATATATATATATATATATATATATATATATATATATATATATATATATATATATATATATATATATATATATATATATATTTCGCTCCACGAATGCCGGGGAAGACTGAAAGGCTGTCTGGGCGGTCCGAGTCACGAAGCCGGCGCTTCGCAAAAATATCCGCTCCCAGGTTCTAAATTTCATAAAGAACCACTTGGACACCTCGAGTGCTTTTTGCTCATCCCTCGTTTTTCCCGTTTTGCTGAATAAATCAGAGCAAAAAGCACTCGAGGTGTCCGAGTGGTTCTTTATGAAATTTAGAACCTGGGAGCGGATATATATATATATATATATATATATATATATATATATATATATATATATATATATATATATATATATATATATATATATATATGTATATATATACAAACTCGAAATCCAGGTAAGAAGTCCACACAAGCCCGTAATTCTGCAGCAGCGTTTTTAATTGGCAATCTAAGCAGTCACTGGATAACGCGGTTCGAACAACAAGTTGTTCTTGGTCACATGACCCGCGTTTGCCTCGTACCAGCTTTTAAAGGTGAAATTGCATTAAAATCATGAAAATAGACAAAATATTCCAAAAGTCACATTTCCAATGGCATCAAATTGAATGAACAATAAATTCTTGTTACATTTTCGTTCGAAATCAGTTATTGTCACTGATACAAGAGAACTCATTTCAATGTGCTCATAGTGATTTTTTTGTGCAAATAGAACAGTTTTTTAAAGGGAGAACAAACTCCGGCATTACATATCAACAGGTTTTGAAAGTTTCAAGTATAAATACACAATTTGGGTATAGTACCATATTATGTAAAAAGTGTATTCAGCATGCTCGGTCTAATGACTTTCTTGATTTCAAAATAAATTACATTAATGAAAACAAATTAAGGTATAGTGCCTGTATTCCTGACGGACTGATCAAGTTAAGTACAGGGTCAATTATATACATATTTACAATAGCAAATAATGATTAACCCTTTAACCGCATCGCTGCGGCGCAAATTCCCCGCCCATGCTGACTCCGCCTTGCGCGGGCGGAGTCATGACGGAACGGTTCCGTCATCCGCACAGCTCACCCGACGTGCATGACGGAACCGTTCCGTCAACAGCATCGAAGGGGTTAAGTGCTGCCGTCGGCCAACGGTCGTCACGAGCACTACCTTGCCAGTGCTGCGCACGACCGTTGGCCGACGGGTCAGCATTCGTTATTCGAACGTTCAGCACTGGGCGCTGAACGTTCGACGCTCTGAAGGTGTTAAATGTCCCTAATAGCTGTTCAGTCATACTCCTAACTGTTTTCAGTAATTTGATAGTGGAAGTTAATTCTGTTGGTTAGGAAGATCAGAAGGAAGTTGCTCTTAGTAATGGCTGTTGTTAAATGTCTTGCTTTCCAATCCTAAAAAGAGAGAAGGAGAAGAAAGAGAGTTTGGTTGCTATGTATTCAGAGCAAAAAGAAAAAAAGATCTATCTCTAACATCTACATTAAATGATTCGAGAAACCATGCTCAAAAAAAGACCCCTTGATATGATATGCAACTGGTGTGGATAACAAAAGGTGTGAGGGTGTGCGGGAAGGGGAAGATAGTAAAAAAGTATATATACATATATATATATATATATATATATATATATATATATATATATATATATATATACATACATATATATATATATATATATATATATATATATATATATATATATATATATTTATTTAACAAAAGGGTTGCCCTGAAAGAAGACGCACTCCCAGATAGATTATCCCTTCTTTTAATGAGATCTGAAGCGAGGCCAGCAGCAGGCATAAAATCTATACAATACGGCCCAATGCGTTTCGGGCATCTCCGCCCTTGTTCACAGGCCAAAGAATGAGCAAACTGATTATTAAATACCTATTTCCTTATCTTAAAACATTTTAATGAACTTTATTTAAATAAAACTACCTTTAACAAAATTGTGTTAAAAAATATATAAGTAATTTAATTTTAATTCAACACATACTACTTAACAAAAGGTAATATATATTAAATAAAAATAAGATGTTACTGTGGATGTACTTATACAATTTTAATTATTCTTTATGAAACATTATTCATACATTTAAAAACTAGATTTACATTAACTATTTAATACACATTAAATTTCATGTGCTGTAACATCGTTTCTCAAGTTGGTGGCAGTTGTGCTTGGTGGTCCTGAGTTCTGGGGTGAAGGACTTGTAGGATTTTGGAGAAATTGTTGGCCTGTTTGGAGGACTGGTTGCATTTTGTTTGTTTCAGAGGAGTGACTTTGTCTGCGCTGTCCGTGATCCAGACGGTGAAGTTCTGGATGACTTGGTTGAGGTGTGCTGAGGCCTCAGGTTGGGAGGTGTTGAGGGCCTGTGACCACTGAGTTTCGGTGACCTTGCTCCAGCTGCAGTGGGTGTTGGGGGTGCCGGTGATGGTGAAATGTATGATGGTGTGGTCTGTCCATGTGAGCTCTGTGGTGTGGCTGAAATTGATTCTGTTGTCTTAGGTGAAAATGGGGTCAAGTGTGTTGCCAGCTATGTTTGTGGGTTCGGTGACCAGTTGGATGAGACCGATGTTGTTCAGATTCTCCAGGAGTGCAATGGATTTGGTGTTGTTGGGGTTGTCAATGTGGAGGTTGAGGTCGCCGAATAGGATATGGTGGTGGGAGCCGATTGGTAGGGGGCAATGAGGTTGGCGATGATGCCCCAGAATGTTGCTCTTGGTCAGGGGGTCTGTAGGTCAGGGTTCCTCTTATCAGGGTTTTTGCATTGGCTTGTAGTAGGAAGTTGAGGTGTTCCATGAGAGGTGTGAGATTGTCTTTGGTGATGGTGCATCTGATGGTTTCCTTGAAGATGATGGTGATTCCTCTACCTTGTTTGTTGATGTGGTCTTGGTGTATAATCTTAGATCCTTCGGAAGTGGCAGTGGCGATGTCAGGGTTCGAGGAGGGGGTTGAGCCACATTTCAGTGATGAAGGCAACATCCATGGAGACGGTGATGATGGTGTCCCAGATTTCCGTGGCGCGTTTGCAGGGTAAGCGGGTATTGAGCAGGATGTGATTGAGTGGTTGTGGTGTATTCTTGGTCTTTTGTAGGTTGTTTCGTAGGAGAAGTGCCACTGCCAGCAGGTGAAGGGTCCTTTGGTGGATCAAGGGGAGCAGGAGACGCAGCTGTTGTTTCGGCATCTGGGGTCCGGGAAATCCTTGGTGGTGGACAATCGGGTGGTGGTGAGTCCAGGGGTTCTGGCACTGGTGCTGTCCAACCAGCTGTGCATTGACAGTGTGTCCGCTGCACATGTCGGCTGCATTGCTGTGTGGCAGCCTCCATCAGTGGTCCTGGTAGGTGGGCGTAGGCGCTGGACAGGGACCTCAAACGGGCAGTGCAGGGACAGCAGGCTGCGCAGGGACAGCAGGCAGCGCAGGGCAACAGGCAGCGCATTGACAGCAGACAGCACAGGGACAGCAAGCAGCTACAGAGATAGCAGGCAGCGCAGGGACAGCAGGCAGCACAGGGCCAGGAAAAACAGGCAGCACAGGGACATGAACAGTAGGCAGCATTGGGACAGGGACAGCAGGCAGCATAGGGACAGCAGGCAGCGCAAGGACACAGTACCCTAAGTTGGGGGTCAGGCGAAAGAGGGATGGCCCAGCCTCCTCCAGGCACGGACGGGCCCATCGTTTGCTTGGGTGCTGCCTGGGAACTGGAAGCCGCCGGGGTCTTTATTGGTGCCGGGAGTCACGAAAATCTGCTGAACTGGCTGGCTCCGCCTCGTGGACTGCTGGGAAATTGAGTCCTGTCTCGTGTGGTGGTGGGAGGGGGTACAAGGCATGGTGAGGCAGATAACAGGATGGGAGACAACCTTCTGGAAGGAAGCAGAGAGCGGTTTCCCGCAAAGTGGGAGCCTCCAGGGTCCTAAATTGGCATCAGAGGTGCGTAAATCTGGTGAACCAGCTGTCCCCATCTCCTGAGTTGCTGGAAAGCGAAAATCTCTAAATATGATAGGGTGCAGTACAGGGCATACGCTTGTGTACAATATGTTAGGAATGGGAAAAACGGGCATCTAACCAATCCATTTTCCTGAGTTCAATATCAATCGGCATTTTGAACAGTTTTTCGATATTATTGCACATCCATTAGCCAAGAGCCTGTATGTTTGCTTCAGACTGGGTAAGCTACCTCTGAAAGTACTCACAAACAGATGGAGCACAGGCCAGATCCCTGATTCATGTCCAGCTTGCGGATCAGTCCCTGAGTGAGAGGCACATTTTCTGTTCTTCAGTCCTGCACATCATGATATCCGCCGAAAGTGGATACATCCGGTGTGTTTGAACCTGGGGGTTTACCGATTCCCCATTATTTTGTTGCTCAGAGAATCTCTAAAACAGACACTTCCGGTCCAAATGTATTTACTGTGAGACGTTTTTTGTTAAATGTCTGGTACAATCTGAACTCGTTCCTGTTATAATTATAGTATCAACAGTGGGTGCTGAAGTATTTAGAACTATCTTAGCACTTGTCCAGCGACTTGTTTTGCTCTGGTACAAAAATATATTTTTGCACTTTTTAATCTCACACACTTTTTGAATTTGTATTGTCATATTCAATCATCTAGGCAAAAACGTCTGTTTACACTTTTTTCAGCACTTTAGTATTAAGTTGGCACTTTTGCGCATATTTGTACTGTCTTACAATGTAATGATACATTTTGTAGTGTTTTTAGCTTCTGCAGTCGAGCTGCACACACGGTGAGACAATGGTTGTCCTCACCCTGATATTAGAGAGCATCATATAACCCTTTGTATGAGTGGCCCAATGTGTTTTTATTAATGTGGCTTTGAAGTATTATTGCTATTGTATGCTTTGATGATTACAATATCGAATAACGTGCAATTGATTGACTGATTGACAGGGTGAAGTCAATCAGGGGTGAGGCACACGCTTCCACTGGTCTGGCGGATTGAAGTACAGTAACAATGAAAAATATTCCCTTGGCCCAACTACCAACCTTTGAAACACATACAACCATCCATCAGGCAAGATACTTTCATAAGTGTATACTATCGACAACCCCACTTATAATTATAAAAATACACAACATTTATATCAAAAAAACAAAAATTGTTTAATGTACATTGACAAAGACCAATATTATTATTCTTAAAAAACAGCAAAGGACTGTCCACAATTCATAAAAACATTTCATATGGCAAATCCATCAACAAAACAAAGAGACAACAGCAAGTGACATGGGGTGTTAAATTCGAGGAACTATTGAGTCAAAGGATTTTCTAAATGAAATGACTACGATATAGATTCAATCGAATTAACTGTTTACTGATTATTTTTAATATGTCACTTGCTGTTATTTACATGGGGTTGTCAATAGTATACACTTATTAAAGGATCTTGCTGATGGATGGTTGTATGTGGTTCAAAGTTTGGTAGTTGGTCCAAAGGAATATTTTTCAATGTTACTATATTGGGCACCCTGTCCCTTGGATAGTAGGGCCTCTCCCATTTATTTACAAAAGGAATGAAGTACTGACCAATAAATGCTAAATAACTCCCATAGTCATTCATTAAATTGTCTTATATTAAACATTACCCAATGCTGATTAGTAAGTCAATGCTCTCACTGCAATGTATGACAACTTTTTCAGTTATCACATTGGGTGCTTTGCATTTTGTGTGTATATATGCTTTCCCCTCCAAATCTATGCTTTGTCCCCGAGAAGAATAGCTCAATAATGAAAAATGTAATTGGGAATAATGAAGCGTGCCCCCCTCACCCCCCTCCCACCCCGCACCCTACTATCTTGATGCAAACACAATGTGATCAAAATGTTGGGCTAGATTATCCACATATCTCATTGTAGAGATTTGAAAATCCTAATTTGTATTGCTTATATGTACGAAACAGAAGGCTGCTTGAAATAATTGAATTGAATTTGATTGTTTGATGAACATCAATCACTTATTTCGTGTTAACATTTGTAGATTTAATATTGATACGATGTCAAAACATGTTCCATTCACCAATGCATTTTGAGGCAATACATCCGTCAGGGGGTTATAGGTTGAATATATTCTTCCAATGACATCCCTTTTGGATCCCATGTAACATTTACCATTGGCCAGTATACATAAGGAAGTATAAAGTTACTATTCTTAACTCCACATCCAGCCATTAGAACAATATAGTGGTAGTCAGTATTGTAGAGTCGATTTTTTTGCAGATGGATATTTTAGCAATAATGTGATTCACAACCCCTTACAGCAAAGCTTGCATCTCTCTTTTGCATTCCAGCTATCAAAGAAGACTGTCGCAAGGCTCTGAGCTACCCCCATTCATGGCCGTGTTGAACCAAAGTCTGGCTCTGATGCTTTACTCCATCGGAGAGGATGATTTTTACCCAAACACATTTTGGGTGGAGGTGCAACCCAGTTACTTACCCGATAATTTGGTAAACGTAGAGCCCTGTGATTTCACAGTCTTTGACATGTTAAATCCCTCCCAGTTAAGATATTTCTTTATACTGGACAGAATTCCTATAGGTAAGAAATGAAAAGCCTACAGCCATTAATATTAAGACTCCCTGATCACCTGTATTTGCACTGCCATTCTCCACGGGTAAGTGAGTGCTGATGTCCTTCTATTCAGTTTCAAGTGTAAAGTTGTAGATGTTGTTTGTTCTGAAAGGCGTTTCACCACTGTGGATAAAAGTTCTACCTTTTCATTATTCTACTTCATATATATATATTTTTTTTCATTGAGTGTTGACTTCACCATTCCCCAATCCCCAAGTGCTCCACAAAGCATTCTATGAGTCATCCACCAATTGCACAGGGATTTACCTCCATATTTAACGTTTTGCTGAGGACAATTAATTATAATATGTGACCGCTGAGTAACTACCAACTCTTAGAGCCTCACTTCTCTCTGTCCCTGATATATGTATAAACACATAATGGTTGGTATTTGTAGGAAAGTGGAATATTACATAGAATGGCTGATTAGCCTTACCATTTAGTATTATTACAATACCCTGAAAATGGTCCTTGGATTCACACTAATTAATCCCTAGCTCAGTCCTGGTAGAGTGGCAAAGAGCAGTCAGGTTTTACTAGAGGAACATGTGTTAAGCATTTCAGAGTACCAATATGGACGATAAGTAATCTACATGTCGCAAGAGAAATCAGACACCAATTAAAAAAAAAAAAGTGCATGTTTATCTAAATTTAGACACCAAAAGGAACGGAATAGTATACATATACCTGGAGTTGTAGATTTCTTAAGGAATATTAAAAAAGTGCAGTAAAATACATAAACATTGTGCTCAAAGGCATAAGCCACTAGTGACAATCGGTCACTAGCAGGTCGAGTTATGGTCATGGTAATGCGGGCCCCAGGACCAAGCCACAACAGTCATTTTAATGTTATCTAGCCCATGAAGTCTGGGTGCAGAGTTGTTCTGGCTCACCTTGGAGCTGAAAGGGACCCGTGCTGGTGAATTAATTTATTGCTTACACAATGCTGCAGGAAACAGAATGCAAAAACACAACAGATATACAGCTGCTGATATTGGATGAGGTTTGCTCGGAGTTCCCTGTAGATGCAGAGTTGAGTGTGGGGGTCGGTTAGTGGAATGGTGACCAACAAGCCTTGGTAGCGATAAGCACAGTGAAAAGCTTCTAGAACTTCACTGAGCCCAGGGGAGTGACGTAGCAGCCTGGACCACGTAGATTTGGCGGATCCCATGGAGGACCCGATGACCAGCGATTCTTTGAATCCGGTGAGTGTTTTTACCTGCAGTTTACACGGGACTAATGCCACTAGTCCAGGGGAGACTAAGGATGCTTCTGGCTTCCACAGTGTCCCTCTCTTCGGCAGTGCCTAGTTTTAGCCAAGGATGAGGGGCGTTCATGCAGTTCCAAGTCCGTTGTCACATGGACAGAGTGTCCCTTTTTTGCTTTGGTGCTGTGGGAAAAGTACTGTTGACGGGCTACATGGTCTCCTCTTGGTCTTCCTTGAATAAGTTGCTCAGATCTTAGGTTCTGGTGTCAGGGGGTCCCTTAAATCCTAGATATAGGGGATCATGGCAACAAAAGGACCTAGGCAGTGTGAGCTATTCTGTGGTGGCACCAGTATGAATATACACTTTCAAAACAGATCTGAACTCTCAACTGTTTACGACCCCACTGCCAAAGAATTAGTGTGTAAACATGATATATGTATAAAAACCTAACCAGGAGCACTCTGTATCTTTGCAATATATCATTCCTACTTTTGGAACATTACATATCACAGTGTACCAAACAAAATCATTTGATCAACACCAATTCCATGGGTAACATTTATATCACAGGGAGTCACATATTACTTAAAAAAAATCTTCTTTTTATTGGTATTCTTTATGGTCATAGGTTAATCAGCCCAGCCAACGCATTTGGTCCATGCGTTCTTCATCAGAGTTCAAATTTTTGTGTGCAAATGCATGTATCCCTTAACAATGGTTAAACCCTCAGTGCAGCAATGTGTATTCACTCATATAGTAGTCAGAACAACATTCAATTCTTCTTACAAATTCAATATCAGGTAAGTAGTATTCTGATTCGATTGGTTTATATCATCAAAAAAGTGTCACTCAAATAAATTAGATCCTCTCTGTCGGATTCATATCACAAAGGGCCAACAAAGTATCTGGCACCGTCTTCGCGATTCCAATAATGCCAATATTAATTATCCCTTGTAGGCATCTTTATCTGTTTACTGACATTATAGGCCTGCTGTCAGTGGTTTGCCTGGGTTACATAGGGAAGCACAAAATGGTGCTGCATCCCTGGGGTCCCCTTTTCCACCTATCCCCTATGTACCCATGGTGCCATTTGCTAGGGACTTATAAGGGAAGTAAAGTCTTTGCCAATTTGGGATTACAAAGTGGAACATAACAGTTTTGGAGAGAGCACAGGCACTGGGGTCTGGGCAGCAGATCCAGTGCGCTATCAGAGTCATAACCATCATCATTTGGAGCAAAAAGTGGGGGGTCATCATACACAAAGTGGCAATTTCCTACATGACACTCCCAGCTGCCCCCTCCCCCAAAAAGATGATGACCATCTACCCAATCCCCTGATAGTTCACATCATCTAAGAGGAAAACCCTGTAAAGGCCATTTGCATTGGCATGGTCAGTCCCTGGTCTGTGTTCTACTGTAAAGTCAATACCCTGGAGGGAAATAGACCACCTCAACAGTTTATGGTTTTCTCCACTTATCTATATGAGCCATTTAAAAGGCCTGTGGTCGGTTCGAACCTTGAAGTGAGTCTCACAGGTAGGGTCTCAGCTTCTTCAGGGACCAAACAACAACAAAGGCTTACCTCTCAATGGCACTCCAACGCTGCTCTATAGGGAGGAGCTGCCTGCTGATATTAGCAACTGGCTGATCCTGCCTCTCATCATTTGTTTGTGACAGCAATGACCCTATCCCATTTTTTAGAAGCTTCTGGTTGGACAAAGAACTCCTTGCCATAGTAAGGGGGTTCAGTGCCGGTGCTGAGCACATAGCCTCCTTCAGGGAGTAAAAAAAAGGCCTTTTGGCATTCTGTGGTCCAGATGACCTTTTGAGTGGGGCAACAATGGTTCCATAACCCTTCAAAAACCTCCTGTAGCACCCAGTCAAGCCAAGGAAGGCCCTTGCTTCAGTCTGGGTTTTGGGAGCCTCCCAGTCCAGATTAGCCTGGATCTTGGGCTATAGAGGCTGGACCTGGCCTCCTACAAGGTGGCCCAGGTACACAACAAAGTTCTACCCTATGTGCACCTGCTGGCCTTGATAGTTAGGCCTGCCTGATACAGGGCTTGTAACACTTCCTTGAAGTAGACCAGGTGATCCTCCCAGGTGGAGCTAAAGACAGATATATCATCTAGACATGCTGCACTAAAGTCATCCAACCCTGAAGTAACTTTTCACCAACCTCTGGAAGGTGGTAGGTACATTTCTAAATCCAAAAGGCATCACTTTGAATTGGTAGTGGCCTTCTAGTGACGTAAATGCTGGCCTCTCCTTTACTCTCTGGGTGAGTCTTATCTACCAGTACCCTGATGTTAGATCAATGGTATTCAAGACTCTGGCTGCACCCAGCTTGTCAATCAATTCATCTGCTTTTGGAATGGGTTAAACATCAGTTTTGGTAACTGCTTTGACATCCATGTAATCTACACAGAACCTCAGCTCAGGTTGCCCACCTTTGGAATGACCTTTGGGAGCCAGTACCACAGAGCTAGCCCAGATACTATGATAAGGTTCAATAACCCCAAGCTAACATTTTGCTGACCCCAATCTTAATGCAAGCCTTGACTTGGTCTGATAACCTGCAAATCTTATTTTTTGACAGGGAGGCTGTCACAGTGTCCACAACATGGATAGACCATGTTGTCTGACAAGAGGGCAAAGTGGAAGAGCTCAGTAAACTGATCTAGGACTTGACTGCAGTCAGATTGCTCTTTTGTAGTGAGGGTGTCAAACAAGACAACACCTTCAACTGACCCATCCTGGGGGTTGTTTGACAGTAGTTCAGGGAGAGGTTCACTTTCCTCGTTCTGGCCTCCATCAGTGACCATGAGCATGGTCAAGTTAGCTCTGTTTTAGTTGGGGTTTAGCTGATTTACATGGAGAACTCTGTGAGGACTCCTTGAGAGTGCATGTGCCAACCAATTTGGTGGTATCTTCCTTCTTCCCCAAGATTAGATAGGGTCCAGTCCACTTGTCCTGGAAAGCTGGGGAGCCAAAGGCTCCAACATCCACACCAGCTGACCTGGTTAAGACTCCACTGGTGCTGACTTCTGGTTATACCAGTGCTTAATAAGCTGCTTGCTGGGCTCATCATGCACTCTGCCTTTATGTGAACATAGGCCTAGTAGTACATAGACCTCTATGTCCTGCTTGGGCTCCTTGAGAGGTCTTTCTCATCCTTCCCTTACAAGACTCAATAGACCCCTTACAGGATGACCAAGCAATAGTTACATTTGCTGAATACATCCCCCATTGTTGGCACCCCTCTGCACCCAAACAATAGGCAGGTTAACAGAACACCCCATCTCCTAAGTTTTTCAGAGAAACCTATTATTATTCCTTTAATGGTTTTGTTGAAACTTTCAACTAAACCATTGGTCTGAGGGTCCAGGGTAGTAAATATGTAGCTCACACCACATTAATCCCATATCGTTTTTAGATATGCAGACATGAATTTAATCCCTCTATCAGAGATCACCTTTTTAGGAAACCCAACCCTGGTGAAGATTTCAAGGAGATCCTTTGCTACTACAGAGACAGTTGCAGTCCTGAGGCGAATTGCCTCTGGGTATCTAGTTTCATGGTTCATTACCACTAAGATATATCTATTCCCAGATAAAGTTTGAGGGTAAAGGGGACTAACAATGTCAATCTGTACCTTCTCAAAGGGAGTCGCAACCACCGATAGTGGAATTAAGGGAGCTACTGGTTGTGTGCCTGTTTTGCCATTGGCTTGACATGTCACACAGGAGCGAAATCCTTTACCTTTTCAGACATCTGAGGACAATAAAAATGAGCAGCTAGGGGGATGCTGTGGACCAAAATAAAGATTAACTCTGTACAATTGGGGGACCCTGTCCTCGGTTTAGGGTCCCAGGCCTCAGTGTAACGAAGCCCATCCTCCCAGGAGACCCTGTGGGTACCACTGACATCTCACTGTTCTTGCCTTGCACCTTGCTGCCTAAAGCCTTCAATATAAGGGCACTGCTTTTGCCCTTGGCATAGATCTTCTCTGGAGGGTCCCTTGCACTTAAGAGTTCTGCCAAGTCAGGCCAGATTCCATCAACTGCAGGTCCCTCCTCAGGCACCAAGGCATTTCCCTCAGGGAACTACTCATTTGACCTCTTATAAGCTGTTGTAACAGACTTCTTGTCCTTTCTCTTGTCTGGGGTCACTTGGTCCACTGTTTCAAGGTACAAGTCTGCATGACTTCACTCACGTGCTGCCTGTGCTCTGGTAGTAACACACACCTAATCAGTGAGACCCAGCATTTATGCTTGAGCCTTCCTCTCCACCTCTGTCCATGCAGAAGTCTCAAGACAATTTCCCAGCAGACACTCGACTGGGATGATTGGAGACACAACCACCTTCTTTGGGGCACTAACCCCTCCCCACTCTATGCTTACCAAAGCCGTTGGATGGAGCTTAGTCCCATTGTCAGCATTGGTAACCTGGTGGCAGACACCAAGCAACATTAGGTCTAAGGAAACCTGTCTAGCTGCCATAATAGTTATGCTGGTACCTAGATCCCTCAGAGCCTCTACCTTAGTCCCATTGACCTTTGGTATTTGTCTCTAATTGTCCAAGCTTCAAGGCAAGACAGCAGAGCTTCAATATCTACCCCACCCACAGAAAATAAAGTAGCCTCTGTGTAACATCTGGCCTCTCCAGAGTACACCGCTCCACCACTCCCATGATAGCCAATCCCTTGGACTGCCCATCATTTGGGGACATTTTGGAGCATGCTGCATCTTCTTTCTCATGACCTGCCTTCTACCTTAGTACACCTTGCTTTTTGACTGGGAGATCTCTTGGGGCCCACTCCCCTAGGAAGTATTTTGGGGTCCTTTAGAAATCCTTTCTGTCTTGTTTGTTGCTCACCTCACTCCCCTGACAGAAAGTCTGTGAACCTCTTTTGGTCACCCCCACCATGAGTCTTTCTAGAGATTCTGGTTCTGACCTATCGGTCAGCTATCTTACCCAGCTCTCTGGGAGGAGACAACTTAGAATCCGCCAAATGCTGATGCAATTTCTCTGTTGTAAAATTAGACAAATTGAGCTCCTTCACAATTAAATTATACATCCCATTATAAGTGTCTACCCTATTGCCTTTATCCCCCCATCTAGTGCTTTGACTGAAGAGTCACTATTTTGACATTTATGGGTGTCTCCGAACGTCAATCTGTACTCTTCTGTAGTGAGTCCAAATCTTTCTATAAAGGTCTCCATCATATGCTGATAGGACTCAGCTACCTCTTCATTAAGTGGCAGAAGTCAATTTTTGCACAACACAGAGAATAACTCCTACAGTAGAGAGACACAGGGCTGCTGTGCTATCCTCCTAATTTTGCAGGCCCTCTCAAAGGCTGAAACCACTTGTCAATAGCATCACAATCACTAAACTAAGTGACTATTTATTTGGGAATCTTAGAGTTAAAGGATTCCTCCTTTCCCCTGGTACTGTTATTGCTGCCACCATCTTTGTGCCTAAGTCCCAGTGTAACCCTTCTCCAAGCTACTCCCCAAGGTTTCCTTGATATCCACCCAGAAAAGGGGACTTTCTATTTAGTGCCTCCTATGGTAAAGCAGCACATATTTTACCCAGCTTGGGGGCTTATTTACAAGCCCCTTGTGCCACAGGTGCATCACTTTTAATATGGGGAAAAGTGACATTCCGGTGGGTCAAGGGGTTTGTAAATAAGCCCTTTGGTGTGGTGACCGAGGATCCTAGGTCCCCTAGACAAGCAGGCATGTACTACATATTTCTCCTTTGCTACTCATCCCAGGCATCCCTTGAAGTTTGGTGAAGTGCATGGTTTCACCTGCCCATTCACATTCCTAAAGTCAGCTCCTTCAGCCCACTGGAGAGACCCCCCTCAGCCCTATGTTAAAGGCCCTTGTGAAGACATACAATAAGGCCAGGCTCCTCTGCTCAGCTATCCTGTACAAAAAACACATTGTATGTCTGAGACTAGGAAATGAACTACAGTGTACTTGCATTCAATGCCAAGGAAATCATACAATACAAACTTCAATTACTGTAGCTTGTGCAACCTCCCATTTTAGCCCACGCACACATTTGTGCACTAGGCCCTTACTGTACAATTTAATACACCAATATATATACTTTGTCAGTTTTTCACGATGTTTTTAAAGGATACACGTGTGCCAAGAAAGCAGTTAGCAATCTCTCATTGCACAGAGTGAAATTCTCAGGAGGAACAATCATGTGAATAGTGCCACTTTCATGAGGAAAGCTACACTAATGTACATTGTTATTTGGCACAAACTGGCCAGTGCAAAAATCAGAATTACATCACGTGGGCAGCTGCAAAAATGAAATTTAAAGATGTACCCATTCAAAAAATTATATTTGCACCAATAGGTGCAAAACAACTGCAGTTTTGCACTGAACTACCCTAGTGGTCAGTCAGTGCATTGGTATTTTTTGCATTGGTCAGGCCCTTCCTTTCGGAAATAATGTAGCATCCCTGGAATTTTGCTCTGGTAGACAGACCTTTGCATTAATAAAAATTGGCAGTGATACCAGGTGAAAAACAACGACTGTACTACTAAATATTGCCACCAACAATATCTTAGCATGCTAATATCAAGGTAAAAATATCGAAAGGTAAATACATATGGAAAGTATAGATTTACTCTTCCTAACTCCATATCTGCGTGCCATGAAAATATATGTACCATGTATGTGGAGTCAGATATAAAAATGTTAGACTTACTAACCTGTCGATATTTTATTTTTGATATTTCGTCCCTGATATTCTTCTCATCGATATTGTTGATTCGATATTCAGGGGTCACACCAAAAGACAACCTTTTATATATTTATCATTCTTATTTCTTAGGGCTTTTTGTAGAGCACTACATGTCATCCAGCCCTTCCTGTGTTTTAGAATAACAAGAAAAATATAGAGAAAGAGCATTATAGTCAAGCCATATAAAAAGGCATTTAGAATGTTCCCGGAATAGCAGTCCCTTTCATTAAAAGTCAGTTTCCATGGTGGGTATTTATCTGTGGCATGGCTTAAGAGGCATAGCCCTCAGAACAGACATCATGGGTACATATCTCTTTGGCTGTGCTACAATGCAGTCAAATTGGCAAGGGCCTTACCAATACAAAGTTGGCTAAAGCAATTAAAATTTGGATCATATCAACAAAGACACAGCAAAAACAATCCTACTAGCAATTGCATGTCTATGCTGCAGGTGGCGAAAAAGAGTGTGCATCATTGCCTACTCCAGGCACTACCTCGCGCAAGCTTCCTAGTCTGTGCAGAGAAGAAGTCGCAGTTCATACCTATCCTGTGGGTCGGGTGGCCAGAGGTCTGCCACAACTACCTATCCCTCCTAACCTTGCCCTACAAGATCATGGGCAGGCAGTGTGTGCCAAAATCCTTCATAATCTTCTTCATTGGCAATCCATATCATCGGACGGATGGGTTTTACAGACTATCCAAACGGTCTACTCCCTTCCCTTTGAATCTTCCCCTCTCCCTTTGACTCTATCTCACCATCAACTGATGGAAATTATTTGTCTTTTACCCACGAGGTAGTCGTAGAGAGGGTTCCTGTATCAGAAATATGCAGCAGTTGCTATTCCTGCTACTTTCTGATTCCCATTAAGAACAAGGGGCTTCGACCTATTTTAGATCTGAGAATCCTCAACCTCTTTCTCAAGAAGGAGAAGTTCAAGATGCTCATTTTGGCTCAGGTATTGTCTGCCCTGGATCCAGGAGACTGGATGATAGTGTTGGACTTGCAGGATGCATATTTTTATATTCCTTTTCTGCCTGCCCATTGATGCTACATGCGGTTTATGGTAGGCCATGTGCACTTTCAATTCATCATGCTCCTCTTTGGCCTTACCAGCGCCCCGTTGGTGTTCATCAAAGTGATGGAGGTGGTTGCTGCTCATCTGCACAGATCAGGGGGTGCCAGTGTTCCCCTAGCTCAACAACTGGCTTCTAAAGGGGGGGTCGTCCCAGGCTGTGGTCTCCCACCTCCAGCTATGGTAAACCTTCTGCATTCGCTTGGGTTCACTATCAAAGTGCCAAAGTCACACCTGACTCCCTCTGAGACGCTCCCTTACATTGCAGCTATTATAGACACCGTACAGTTTGGGACTTTTCCTTCGGAGCAGCAAGTCCAGGATATGCTACAGATATTTCAGCCTCTATCCTTGAGTTTGGTGAGATTGACCCTGAGGCTACTGGTCCTCAATGCATCCTGCTAGTGACACATGCCAAATTGTAAATGCTGGCCCTGTAGTGGTACCTGAATTTCCAGTTGGCGCAGCATCAGGGAATCTCTCCGACATGGTCCAGATATTGGAGGGAACGGCAAAGGGCCTTCAGTAGTGGTTAACGGACTGAATTGATTCAGAGGCAGAACTCTCTCCCTTCTCCAACCAGATATCACAGTAGTGACAGATGCATCACTCCTGGGATGGGGCGGCCATCTAAGGAATCCAGACCCCTCATGAACATACTGAAGCGTCAAGCAATCCAATTGGCATTGAAAGCCTTTCTACCCTCCATCAAGAGAAGGCTAGTACAAGTGTTCACAGAAAGCACCACTGCCATGTGGTACCTCAACAAACAGGGTGGGGTGGGGTCATGGACCCTTTGTCAAGAGGCCCTCTGTCGCTGGAAATGGCTGGAACAGAAGGAGATGTCCCTGGTGGTGCTATACCTGTCAGGCTCTCTGAGCACCAGAGCTGACAGACTCAGCTGTCGATGCCTAGTGGACCATGAATGGCATCTCCATCCTGAAGTGGTGCAAGGTTTCTTTCAATAGTGGAAAGAGCCTTGGTTAGATCTGTTCACCTCTGCTGAGAACGTGCAATGTAAGCAGTTTTGCGCGCAGGAGCGTCCAAGGCAGATCTCACTCAAAAATGCTTTTCATCTCGAGTGGAGCTCAGGCTTCCTGGAAGCCTTTACACCCATACCACTTCTGCCCAAGCTTCTCAAAATGATCAGGAACAACCCGGCCCAAGTCAACCTTGTGGCTCCGAACTGGTCATGGAGAGTCTGGTATCCCGAGATTCTCAGCATAAACATTGATCCTCCAATCAGGCTGCCCCTTCGAGAGGATCTTCTTCTGTCGCAGCTGTGGGGGAGGGTCCTCTAGCCAAACCTGTCAGCTCTGCACCTTCTTGCGTGGAGATTGAGAAGCAACAGGTGACAGCTTTTGACCTTCCTCCCAAAGTCTGCAATGTTATTCTGGCAGCCGGGCACCCCTCCACCAAGATGGTATACGCCTCCCAGCAGAACACATTTGTAACATATTGTACAGAAAAGTCTATTGACCTTCTTTCTGATTTTGGTTCATATATCCTTCTTTTTATTGTTACCCTTTCCCAGCAGGGCTCAGGGCACTCTAGAGTTACCTCTCTGCCTTGTCTACTTTTTTGTGGCTGCCTGACCAACTCTCTTTATTTAAGTCCTCTATTGTTAATAGGTTTCTTAAAGGTCTTACAACTATGTTCCCTCCTCTCCTTTC
The DNA here is from genome assembly GCF_964263255.1 of Lissotriton vulgaris. Taxonomy (NCBI): domain Eukaryota; kingdom Metazoa; phylum Chordata; class Amphibia; order Caudata; family Salamandridae; genus Lissotriton; species Lissotriton vulgaris. The sequence goes on from NC_141693.1 coordinate 400,990,805, forward strand.
ATTATGCATTAGTGGGACCTTAATTTGGTTCTCACTTTCTTAACGTGTGCTCCTTTCAAGCATCTTCATAATTGTCCCCTCCGGCTGCTCACCATCAAGACAGCCTTTCTAGTGGCAATAACATCTGCCCAGTGAGTGAGTGAGCTGCAGACTTTATCATCCAAGCCTCCATTCCTGTCTGTTTTTCCAAACAAGCTGGTGCTTTGCACTAGGGCCTCCTTCTTGCTGAAAGTCCTAATACCATTCTCTGTGGGCCAATCCATCACCTTGCCCACTTTCTACTCTCTTTACACATACTTTGAAAGAAGAGGAGCGACTCAACTGTTTGCATCCAGAAAGAGTGTTGTCATTATACCTTGACCACACATGAGAGTTCCGGGTCAGCGACCTACTCTTTGTGGGGTATGTTGGAGTGAAGAAGGGTTGGGTGGTACAAAAATGAACCATTTAGCACTGGGTCATTGTATGTATAAACTCTGCTATGAACTGGCCAGCAAGCAGCCCCATGAGGGCTTAAGGCCCATTCCAAAAGGGCTAAATCTGCTACCACTGCATTAGTGTATGGAGTCCAAGTCCTCGACATTTGCCAAGGAGCAATGTGTGTGCACCTACATACATTTATGAAACACTACTGCCTGGACAGTCATGTCTGCAGGGACGGGCACTTCACCCTTCTGTCCTGCAGGACTTTCTAGTTAAGAATTTTTCCGAGCCTACCACCGGTGATGGTATTGCTTGGGTATCTATTCAAAGGTTAAGAATCTGTGCCTTGATGTCTCTATCAGATGAACAAGTTTCTTACCTTTGGTAAAGCATTACCTGGTAGAGACAATATCTAGACGCAGATTCCTTACCTACCCACCCATCCTCCCCGCTCTGCGGACAGATTACTACAGTTAGGGTAATCTCATTCAGGGCCCTAATTTGCACTTCATGGCTCTGTGCTCCTGAAGTGAAAGTCGTGAAAAGTAACTCACGTCAGGGTGCTGAGGAAGTGCCTATGTAGGTGATGCATACTTCTGTTGTGGACGCTGCCGCTACATTTAGCCGACCAAAGCCACCTACCGGCGTGCAGGGGTATTGCTCATGCAAAAAACTTCCAGCTCCAATCTGACACCTTGGAAATTCAAAGGTAAGGAATCTGCGGCTAAATGTCACTATCAGATGAACAGGTTACTTACCTTCGGTAATGCTTTATCTAGTAAAGACATTATCTAGCCACAGATTGCTTAACAACTCACCCATCCTCCTTACTCTTTGGACAGATTACAAGAGTAAGGGTTAATCCCTTTCAGGGCCCACCCTTGGTGACATGCATCACCATAGGATTCCTCCCCACACCGCAACCTGTTGTGATGTGGGCTACAACTCCTAGGATCAGGAGGATTTTTTCTGCATGTAAAATCCCCATGTGGATAAGGGGTGTGGGTGGAGGTGCAGAGTTGGTTTGAGAAAACAGTGAATTAAAATTATCTCTTGGTGGAATGCTAGTATTTATTCTGTTCCCAAGGGTATGCCTACAACAACACAGGTGGAGAGATTCAACCCCAGAGTAAAAACCTGGTCAACATGTTTCTGCCCTAATATTTTAATATTTAGTCAGTTGTGGGGCACTTCATCAGGTTTTGCTAGAACCTCACCTGTTCAGCGCCAGGATGATCTCTCGGGTGATGGTGTGCTCTACAAATATTAATAACATTACACAACATAATATAACATAACAATTAAAATATGCAGATAGCAAGAACCTGAAGCAAAAGAAATTAGGGAGATAAGGGTACTTTACATTACAACATGATAGCATAAAGAGTACCATAACACTGGCTGGCAGGATTCTACAGGAAGAGTCAAAGGAAGTATGAGCAGCAGACCCAGTCCAACAATCAAGAAAGTAATAGGCCATTAGACAAGTAAATCACATGGTACTATTAATTGCAACACTCTAACCAATACTTCATCTTTTAAAGATAATTCATGTGCACCTCGAAAGAAAGGAAGAATATCCTCAGTCAAATCAGCCCTCTTAGGCCAAGATGATTTTACATATTCAATCACTTTCTTTAAAATCAAATCATTGTCACATGACAATCTCCATTCTTTTTCCTGGATACAACCCTTTGACACTTCACATATTGAAATCACATTTTCTAAATCCAAATCTTCTTCAACAATATTGTCGTCAGGAACTGGTAATCTCGATAAACAATCTGCCAAAATATTTTTTATCCCTGCAAGATATTCAACTTTAAAATGAAAATCTTGCAATTTATATTGCCATCGTGCAATCCTAGATGTAGCTTTACCACACCCCTTTGTCATGAACAAATCGACTAGCGGACGATGATCTGATCTTACTTTGAAAATGGTACCATATACATATTTTCGAAAATACTCAATTCCCCACCAGCATGCAAGAGTTTCTTTTTCCAATGTTGACTATTTAAACTCTGCTCCCCTTAATGGTCTGGATGCAAAACCAATAGTGACCAAATGACCTTTTTGATCTTGCATCAACACCGCTCCTATACCTACATTACTAGCATCAGATACAATTATTGAATTATACGCAGTGTTAAAAGTAGCTAAAGCAGGAGCAGCAGAAATACTTTTTTTAAGTTCACTGAATTCTTTCATACAGTTATCATCCCACAAGAATGATATGTTTTTTTTCATAAGATTTCTCTTATGTACAATTTTGTCAGAAAACAAAGGTATAAATTTCGCATAGTATTCCGCAAGTCCTAAAAAGGATCTAAGCTGATCCTTGTTCTCAGGATCAGGGGCAGATTCAATGGCTCTAATTAAATTTTGTTTTCGGAGAAATACCATTTTTATCTATAGAATGGCCCAAATAATCCACTGACGAAACACCAAATTTACATTTCTCTTTGGTAAGCGTTAAACCATTGTCTTGTAAAATACCTAGAACCTTGTGTAAAATATCTGTGTGTTCAGATGTACTTGAGGCAAAAATTAATATGTCATCTTGAAAATACAGAACGTTTTCAACGTTCTTGAATAAATTGTGCATGACTTTTTGAAAAACTGATGATGCAGATATTAAGCCAAAGGGCATTCTTTTATATCAAAAAGCACCTTCTGACGTAATAAAAGAAGTGAGATGTTTACTTTCTTCATGTAACGCAATCTGATGATAGGCATTAGATAGATCAAGGGTAGAAAAAATGGATGCACCTTTTAATTTAGTAAACATCTCATTAATGTTGGGTAACGGATGTCTATCGACCCACACACAGTTGTTCAGATCCCTTAAATCTACACATAACCTAACTTTGCCATTGGGTTTGTGAGCGACTACAACTGGAGGCAACCACTCTGAGGATTCTATCTCATCTATGATATCTAGGTCACACAATCTTTGAAGTTCAGACTTGACAGCTTCTCTCAGGTGTAAAGGGACATTTCTGACTTTATGAACATTCGGAATTACATTTTGTTTAAGAATGATTTTATGTACAACATTTTTTAACAAACCTAGTTTTGATGATGAAAATACAATAGGAAACCTTTTTTCCCATTCTGCAGCTGGATCACTCTCTATGTGTAGAATTAGATCAGAATATCCTAACACCTGGTCTGGATGATTAGGATCCAAAGTGATCATTAACTCTCTTTGTTGAGGCCAACCTAAAAGACATGATCCATCTTTTGCTACATATACTTTAGATGTAATTGTTTTACCTTTGAAATTCAAAGTAGAAATGAAAAATCCTAAAACATCAATGGGTTTTTTACCATAACCAACTAATCTAATATCGGGAGGTGATAAAGACATATTAGAAAATTCTTTTAACCATTCCTCCCCTATAAGAGTATGTCTAGTACCAGAATCAGCCATTATCTTTACATCTTTGCCACCAATGTTCACAGTATAATAAGGTGCATCTTTAGGATCAGTATTAATTTCATAAATAGTCAGAAGATATTTCATCGTCACAATTGACTTCTTTTATGTTTTCCTCGTTTTCACTTCTCCGATCAAAATTCTTATTCTTAAATCTGTTTTTGTTTCTGCACATTCTGGTGTAATGTCCCTTCAATCTGCAGTATCTACATACTTTACCTATTGCAGGACATTTCTTGTTGTTAGATAAGTGACCTGGAATTCCACATTTGAAACATATATAGTCTCTTTTATCAAGGGTGAATTGACTTTTGTATTTTGTTTTACTGGCATTTGATTCTTCAGGATTGCTCTTTTTAATTGCATTAACTTCAGACACTTTTTGGTCAGCTAATTCTTTCAGACCCAATTTCATGTCTTCGAATTTATGAGCAATATCCAAAGCTTTATCTAGTGTTAAATCCTCAGCATCTAATAATTTAGCTTGAAGTTTGACATCAGCCACTTTATGCACCATTTGATCACAAAGCATTTGGTCATGAAACGTAGAGTAGTTACATTTTGATGCAAGAATTCTCAAGTCGTTCATGAATGAATCAATAGATTCGTTGACGAGTTGAACCCTGCTGAGAAATTTGTGACGTGATACAACCTCATAAATTTTTTTTATGAAACGTTTGTCCATTTGATCAATAGCTTCTTGAAAGACATTTAGATCATCATCACTTTGATTAGTAATAGGTGGAAGATGCTTCAAAATGTCTCTTCCTTCTGCGCACAGACAATGTTTCAAAATATCTAGTTTTCGTTTGTCTGTATAGTCATCACCACCAATAGCTTCCAGATAAGCAAAGAATCCTTCCTTCCAGCATTTCCATTCTAATATTGGTTCACCAGGAGAAGATAGAAAAGATGCAGGCGCAGAATGGGAAAAAAGGTCATCATCAAGATACCACACAAGTTACTTGTGGAGGTACAGAGGTTGGCATGGGATTATGTTAGTTCAGGTAGATTCACAACAAAGAAACCTGGGGGTTTGAAAAAGAGAGGGGAAAAGGACCTCTATACACGGCTAATGATGCCTCTCAAAGTGTATCAGAAACCAAACGACAAGGATAGTCTAACTATAAAGTAGAGCATTAATCCAGAGCACAGAACCACAGGTGATTGTAGGTGAAACTCATGAACATGCATTGGATTCCCATCAAAGTCTTGTAATAATCAATTTTATCACTTGGTCATCCATCAGGGATAGTGTGTCTTTAGATCATTGAGACAAATATGCCCACTTCGGGACCATGCAAACTTGATGTAGATGGGACCCTGTGCAGTGCAAAAACAGAAGTGAATGAAAAAGTGGTGACTTAAAATAGGATAGAGGACAAAACAGCAAGTTTTATTAGAAATGTACCTCTTCCTAGTTAAAACCAAGAACAGTGCAAAAAAAGCAGTTTAAACAAATAACTGCGTATGGGCCAACATGCTTCAGCCGTCAGGGAAAGGACCCTTGGCTTTCGTCAGGGCCTCTGTTCTAAACTTTTTATGCTACTGCATGTGATATTCACAAACAAAGTATAAATTAATCCAAAACTGGTGAATAACTCAAAGATATTGAAAAGGATATAGTTAACCGGAACCTGTTACTATTCCTCCATGTCAATTGAAGTGTGTCACACCTGAAACAACAAACACCACATCATGGATACTGTGTTGAGGTTAAATCCTACTTATTCTCTATTAATAAAAGGAACAACCTTTGAAAGTTCTATCACTCACCCAGATTGACCGGGGACCAGACCTCACCTCTCCTGGACCAGGCCCCGCTCTGTGAAAGTAAGGAATTGGGAGCTCAGTACAAAGAGGAGATCTATAAGTTGTACTCTAACTTGTATCCTGTATGCCCTCCATCTTTTTCCCTCACTTCCTAGAGTTTCCATTCTCCCTACCACCAGTGATATTAAGGCTCACCCTCAGTGGAAGAAACCCCATAGCTACAATATTCTTAAAACCAAAATGTATTTATATACACATATCTACATCATGAGACTCTTCTAGGGGGTAAAAACAGGTATTCACAAACCCCCTTAGATACACTTTTTCCAATCATCCAGTTGTCAATGGCCTGACCCCTTAGCAAAAATGAGCCCTTCATACCTGTCCGTCGTTGCCTCTGGCAGATCCTGAGTCAGGGGGTGGCAACGCTCGGTCCTCAAAGGACTCTTTTATAGGGGATTCTCTAGGAACTTGCCCAATCATTATCCTTGTCAGGTTTAACCAATCACTGGTTCACATTACAACTTGCACCAATTAGCAAACAAGGAATAGATAACCAAATGTACTTCCTTATACTAAGGATTTATAGGTACGTTTAAAATTCCAATTAGGATTAGCCAATTGCACATACACTTTGAGGGGTGATCATACACAAGGAAGCACTTTCCTACAGTCACACTGCACCATTAGTCAGTAGTCTAAGCAGTAGATCAAGCACATGTAAGATGAAATGTGAAGGTCAGTGATGGTGTACTGACCTCTAATTGCAGTGAAAAGAAAGGTGTGATAAACTTCATCTCTAAATGTGCACACCAATACAGGTTGAAGTATTGTAGAGACTCTGGTGAATATCACACATCTCTCAAAATGCAACAAAGCCATAAAACGAGAAACACGAGTCCCACAAAACACTGAAATGGGCTCCACAACTGGGGACATATTACACTGCTCCCCGTGTGTGTTCCAAGATGGCTGACATCAGTTTCAGGCAATAAATAAGAAATTCAGGAAGCAGCAGGTGCTAACTCTGTACAGTGGTAGTTGTAAGTATGTAGCAGTGTCACCATCCAGCTAGGCAACTGAGCAGCAGGAAAATAGATGGATCATCAGAAATTACTTAAGTCATTAATACAATTGCTGCTCCCACCAATCTCTATGAGTCGATTTGATGCCTACGGCAGCAATCGGGTGAAGGGTTGGGCGGGGGCTCCTATCTGGTTGGGTGACATACTGTTCGGTGTGTGAAAAGAATTCCTAGGCAGTTACGGTATTGGAAAACAAGTGACTTAAAACAGCAGCAAAAGAAGGGATGAGAAAAAACATATAAAACCATCACAATTTTAATGAACATAATTAAAAATCGTATAGAATACTGAACAACAGAGACTATATGTTGACAATACAATCATTTAAAATTCATACAATTTATACACAGAATTATTAAAAAAAACAGGAACACCCTAGAGAAAGAAGTTTATATAATTATGGTTGGTGTCCTGGAGCAGTGGCGAGTGAACTCGACACGCGTTTGGGCGTAGAAAAAACGCCTTCTTCAGGAGCCACACAGTTCAGTCTGAAATATATGTTTAAAAATTCCTATTATAATACATACTTCAAAACAATTACATAATAAAAACATGTTACATTTTATGACATACTCTATAATACACAACCATCTCGCTGTCAGATTATTGTTATCTACATCATGTTTTCAGAGCTTATAGATTCAAGCAATACTATATAGACTAAAACGTACTCATGTGGGGGGACACCAGGGTAGGAAAACATAAGATAAACAGACCTATACAATTATAAAATGCCTGGTTGGTCATTATCAAAAAGCGTCACTGGCTCAAAATAATCATACACAAGCATAGTGGTATGAGCAATGTAGAACACTGTGTATACAGATAACTATCACCAATTGGGTGAAATACTTCAAAAAAATGGATTCTTTAGCACATAACATCCATAACTTATCAACATTATAACTCACTGTTTGAGGACGATCGCACAATTGTGCTGATGTGCGCAGATTCAGCAAATTGATGTTAATGACAACACGCAATTGAGAAAGGCTTGGGCCTGAAATAATATATATAACATCATAATTAATTATCTGGTCTAAATCCAACCTTGGATGGCATTGGAAAAAACTGCAATCGTTTGAACACAAGGATAATTCATGAATGATAAAATAGTGTAATGCGCTCCAAGTGGGACTCACATTTTCAGGCATTAAAACCCTACTAGGGACTTAGTGGGAACGGTCATCAAGGTATATTGTAACAAGGTAAGAATGATTAATTTCCACCATTGCCAAATCAAGTGATTACTAAAAGCATAATGATCACCACTCCTATCGATTTGTCCACTCAAACAATGATAAAGTTACATTTAAAACTCAAAAACGAGGAGAAAAAGAGATATAATACAATCCTTGACAAATAATTCCCTCCTCATATCCAAGCTATAATTGTAGGGATATGGTGTCTTTATCTAAGTAAGATAAATGGCGACAAAGTACATCAAGGAAAACAGACACATTCTAAGTCTGTACCTGAGATGTGGACATTCACAACGTAGTCCCTCCTTCACTGTTGATAATGAAATAAAATGTGATTCATCTAAAGATCAAGCAGAAGGAGAGAAAGAAACACAAAAACAGATCGGTGTTCAAGATGGGTAATTCTCTGTGCGTGGTTTTAATAGTGAGCAGGCCAATAGGCCATTAAACCACAGAGAAGGTCAAAATCAGTAATGAATGTACCTTAAAATTCCCTAAGATCATGAAGCGATACCTTCGTCATCCAAAAAAGTGGCGTTGTGTCGATAAATCTATTCGTGGAGACAGTAGCGCATCGATGTATTCATGAACACGAACGCGCTTGTCCCCCCGTCAATGCGAACCTGAAAAGGTTAAAATGACCCGTGTAATTAGAACTGCTTGTCACGTTGTCATAAACGAGGGCTCAGTAAGTGTAAGATGTACCTTCAAAATAGGTAAGAATATATTCAGCAACACCGGAATAGATATTGCGGTTTGGTATTTTGGTGTAAAACGATATACAATATGTGGGCCTTCTGCGAAATAGAAATAAGAAGGTACTAGACGCGTACTACACCCTCACCAACCATGTCAGAAGGCAGTAGGGTTCTAAAAACGAGCATGGTTCTAAAAACGAGCATGGATAACCACACGCCCCACGAGCAATATTGTTAGAGGATACTTCAGGAAGCCCGCTTACCTTTTACGTGTAACGGCAGGATAATGCTGAAAAACACAGCGGAGATCAACAACCTCTGTTCGATGGTGGGAAAATGATCAATTTTACCGTGGTTCTCCAAGGGTTTAAATAACCCGCCAACAATCACGAAAACGCCCTCCAAGTGGGTCGCAGTGAGAATAGGCGACGGACTAACCCTGTCACTATAACTAACATAGAAAAGGGCTCTGTCGAAAGTAATGTACTGAAGAACCGGGTTTTAGAACCCAGCGGCGCCAGGGGAAACGCCCGATGTCTTCGAGTTCTCCTGTCTTGGCAAACAGAGACACGGGACACTTCTCGGTGATGTCAAAGACCAAGTTTACTGGCTGCAACCAGGAACAGAGGTCTACGAAGCATAACACGGGTGGTTCGCTAGAGACTGCACAAATTCATAGAGCGAGACATCATCTTTTATGCTAAAAATCACATTCATAGCATCAATTACATACAAACTGGCCAATCACACAGTGACATTTCAAACATATCGCATGACGACAAGCCCACTTTCAGTTGTCCAGCCCACCAGAAATGACAAGGCAAAATCCAACATTCCTGCTCGGACAGGCCAAACGAACCCATAATAAAAGGACCTCAACCCAAACCATAAATATCCATAAAAGAAGGAACAGAAACAGATGAAGAGTAAGATAGAAGGGTGTGTGCGTGTACCATAAACTCAGCAATGTCCTGCTCTTTGATCTTTATCTGACCAGCTGCCTAACAAGGAACTGGCTCAACGAGGTCAGCTTCGGGCAAGGGAGTCAGCTCGTTCAGGTCACATAGAAGCCAGCTAAAGGTGTACGTGTCCCAAAGACTCGTTCGGCCGTAGTCATCGGTCTATGTGAGGGCAACAACAAAATGGCTGCCGCACACAAAATGGAACCCGAAGGTTTGAACGAAATCCCTGAATACACAGTGTATCCATCAGTCGATCATGACGAAAACACTTGTACATGCCACACTCGTCATTTGCAGTCCGCTGATACCAAAATCGTCTTGACACGACGACCTTTATTGAACGGGTTCAGAACCACGGAACCTCAGTACAAGGAAAAAGTCCCTCCATTTTGGATCGGGACTCGATAGAACGTAGCTCATTATCGAGCTGTACCTGACCATACAAATATTCGATCTCCCTTCAAAAAATATAGGAAAGGCACAAGCCGATATTGTACTAAATGCATGTCCCATCGTTTAATACCGTTAGTAATAACAAAAGGATACTTGCAATTGGGTGCCAGATAAACAAAACCAATAATATGAATGATTGTTAAGGAATTGTTAAGGAATAGTCGCATGTACATAGCAAAAGGACTAAGTGATGAGCTACCAGGTGATGCCCGAATTTGCGAATGTATGGTAGAATCACGATAGGGCAGATATATAGGAAGCGATCTCTCTAGACAAAATAGGGGGGAAGAAACAGAGTATACCGTTCCATACTTGGTAAAGTACAGACTGTCATATATAGATACCTATATTCTATATACGTCTCCGATATAATCAATAAAAAAACAGCCCATATCCATAAAGTGAAGGACACAGAGGCTGACCTTTTGATCTAGATGGAAATAGCAAAATGTTATATCATTACGAAAGTTAGCTTTAAGACAAGTAAATTAGTTAAACAACGGTCAATTGAGATCCCTACGTAACAAACCAGGAGTAAAGGAACTATTATACCACTATGAGGGCCAAGGAACAATGTACATATTGGTAACTCAGAAAAGGTGCTATCACAAAACATTACCTAGTTCATAGGATGCGAGAAGGAAATAGTTACAGAAGCAATTAAATAATTGTGCTTTCCCATGTGATGTCACTATTCAGCCCATGTTTAAAGGTGCCCAAACTGAAAATCCAAAACACTTCCCTTTTCTTTTGCACTTTACAGCCACCTTTACCTTCTGGCAATCTGATCTTTTCTATAATGCGCCACTTAAAATCCTCTGGTTTATGTTGTTTTTCCTGAAAGTGTTTAACAAGGGGAGCTACCATTTTGTTGGTGCGTATGGCTGAGCGATGTTCAGTGAATCTAGTCTGAATAGGTTGGGTGTGCCAGTACAGTTGCCCATGCCTCATGTGGTTCATACAGGAAAACCAGAAGGTTTTGCAGAGCTCATGTCAGCAAACTCACAGCATCTGGCACCATAAATATTAGCCATGTTGGTTGCATCATCATTAGTAAGCAGAGCAGGCTTAGCTTCCTTTTACATCTATAAATACATTTAGCAGCACAAGCATTTGGCCTTGCAAAAGCAGAGCGTACTGGTAATAATGGTCCTGCTGCCTCTTCTCTTGAAGAGGTTGGATCCGCGGCAGCAGCAGCATAGGGATTTCCATGTAAAAAAAATATTCAGAAGATACGAGTACCCCCCCACCCCCATATCAAAGAAACAACAAAGTAATATGTATTTCAGCCTACCCCTGCAATCCCGCAATCAGATTCAGGGCCGGCTTTAGCGTTAATAGCACCCAGTGAAAAAGTTCTAAACCTATGCCTTCCAGTTTGCCTGCAGTCCGTAGAAGAAGTGTAATGTACGAACTGCAAGTAACAAACAGATATCCATGTCAAAAACAATAACCCACTGAGCTTTCTGTTTGCAATACACATTTATGATCTTCATGTTGCATGTTGTGCAGGGTTTTGTTTTGTCTCCTCCGATGTGCCTTAAATTTGTCTGCCTGTCCCCAAAAATTCAAACATTGCTGCTCGTTGCTAATTTCTGAGCCTAAAGGTTGTTCCATTCTGCAACTTTCTTTTAACATGTGCAAGCCGAGAACTGTAGTTTTAGTTCACTTCCACTGAATAAACTGGACTAATGCTTCAGAAGACTCTGGTTGTTGGCTCACAGAGCGCATTCTTTGTAAACATGTAGCGGCTCCGTGCCAGCCAGTTGATGGGCGCAATGCTATTTTAAAAGTGCCCATAATAATAGCACAAAATAGACCAAACACAAGAGCCAGGGGAGAGATACTGGTTGGGGCAGATTACTTTCTCACAACACAAATGAATTCTCAAGAGTCAGAGTGATAGCTGTTAGCAATAAGCTGCCAACCAAATCTGATATAGACATCTAGACGCAGATTCCTTAACTTTTGAATTCCACTTTGCATCAGACTGGATCCGGAAATTTTTCAGCAGTACCAGGGAGCAGTGTAGTACGACTCCATGATGACGTCGACTCCGGTTGTGATGCCAGTGCAGCCATATAAGTCTCCTCTGGCATGCGGACGTCAGTTTCACCTTTCCGGACTGTAACGCAGATTCGGAGAAGCGTTTCTCTGGCCATTTTTCGGCTGGCTGTGATGATTTGTTCATCCAAAACAGTGTGCCTGAGCTCTTTATGCCTCCTGGATTTAAATCCTGTGGGTCTTGTGCTTGGCAGATGTCTGGCAAGGATCCTCATGCTATCTGCATGTGGTGCTTGGGCGAGCACAACGACGCAGAAGAGTGCAATGCCTGCCAACGGCTGAAAAAGAAGGAGCTGCGGGAATGATGAATGAAGCTCCTGATAGCACTGTTGTCACGGACTCCAGTACTCCTAAGCGGTTGACTTTAGTCTGCAGTTCAGATACGGAGCCACTCCTCCAGAGGCCATTCCCGTGAGCTGCGCTTTACATCCCGTGAACAATATCAGCAGTCGAAATCTCCTTCCACATCTCGCGGTAAGTGTTGTCATAAGTAATCAAAGTCGCCGCTTTCCCGGGCTTCTTCATCTCATGACGTGGTTGCCTCCTTATGCTCTTGTGTTGAAGAATCTGCACAAGAGTCATTCTCGTGTCTCTTTTCCTTTCCTGGAGCCGGGGCAACTTGGCCCCAGATGAAAGAGTATTATGATGCTCTATATGTCCTCTTGGGAACCTCACCTTCCTATGGAGTGCTTCCAGGCCCCAATAAGGTGATGCGTAAAGTGACCGCGTCTTCGCAGACAAATTTTTCCACGGCTGCTATCAGGCTCTTGGGGATGCCGGTGCACAGTCCTTCGCGTCTCACACCTGTGATGCCAACTGACTCCAGTGCGACATCAATTGTTCCTTAGGAGAATATTTTTATGGCACCTGAAGGCTCTGAACTGGAGTCGGTGAACGACCCTGCAGAGAGTCTTGAGGTGTCGACATCCCGTCAACTAATTCTGTCCACAACGCCATCAGTTTTGACTGACACCCTTCCATATTCTGTTCCCAACATCGAGATGGCAACATTTTCGTGTTGATTGATGTGAGGCCGATAATTCAGGAGTTGAAGGAAGGAAATGAGGAAGAGGTTTCTTTGGTGCAATCTGTGAATGCACCTTCTATAATGGATGGCTAGATTTCAGAGTTAGACGAAGTAAGCGGGTTAGTCTCTTCCCCTGCTTCTAGCCTTCTATTTACTTCTGGCCTTGCCTCGGAGGCAAGCTCTTCCTTGGTGTATGTGTTAAGAAGGGTGGCAGATGTTTACATTTGACTCTGTCTTCAGTGGAGAAATCTACAGACCACCTCATTGAAGTTCTTCATCTGGGTCAGTCAGGGGTTGAGCCAATGCTAGCCTTTTGTGAGGCACTGTATGATATTTTACTAGGGGCATGGACTAAGCCTGATACTGGTGCGCCTGTGGACCACAAGCATCGCACACCATGGGTTTGAGGTATAGGCCGCTACAGCTTCCAACGATGTGGATAGTCTTCCTCATACTCCAGCTGACAAAGATTCCCAAAAGCTAGACTCCTAGGGAAAACGTATGTTTTTTCCACCAGTGGAGCGTTACATTCCATATGGCCGAGATACCCGCCACCCCCTCTCAACACAATCCCCAAGAATTGGGAAACCGGAAACAGTTCTTGAACTTTTGGAAGGCGGGAAGGGAGTCACCCTTCCCGGCCGTATTTATTAAAATATGAAACAAAAGAAAACATTAAAATAACAGTTTCATATAATGTACAATTTCATTTCCACATTACGATGTTGGCTAACCTTAACAGATCTCTAATACAAAGGTTCTCCTAGCCGAACTAACATCCTACAAAACATTTGACTTGAAATTGTACATCCTAACGTTAAGGGCCAACGGCAAGGTCGTAACCGGTGTCAGATCCCTAAACCAGAAATACCCCCCTCACTTGTGAGAGGGGCGACCGCACAGAGGCGTACCTCAAGTGCATCTACCAATTTCCCTTTGTACTTGACGGGGGCCCCAATAAACTCGACGCCATTTAACGGTCGTTCGAGGACTCGTGTGAGGTGTCTAAAAGGTAGCGTAAACCCCCTCCCGCACCCCACACAACTTACACATCTGCCGTCGCAGATGTCCTGGCCCCGGGAAATTCCCCAGGAGGGGCCGTAGCCCCTCCTATCCAGGAAGGGGCCTTGACCACCTTTCCTTTCCTTCCGGCGGCCTCTCCTTAGACAGGACCGCCTCCCCGTTGAGGGGCCAATTGGCCACCTCCCCCGCGCGCTCCCATCCGTAATGGGTGACGCCCCCTCATAGGGATCTTCGAATTACTGCTCACCGATCATGACCTTACCGCCCGACCAAAATAAATACGACAGTTCTAACTAAGTTACTAAGATTTACAAAGCAAAACAACATTTATTATTCAGCGTAAATACTGATCAATCCTTGTTCAAAATTACTTTATTAGTAAAACATACTGAAAATAACCAATCTTTATTGCATCTTTAAGAAATTTCACGACAATCATCACAACCTGTAAGAAAACAGAGAAAACAAAAGATACTATATCAACTGTATTTACAACGAATCGCTGTCCTCAGGGGCTGGTGGGTGGGTCAAAATTGCTCTTCGTTCCGTCTCGAGCTCACGTGCAGCGGGGAGGTGCAGCTTCAGAGCACAGGAACAAGAGGATGCTTTCTTGGCTTCCGCTCCTTTTATCCGTCTTCAGGGTGGGCGTGAACCCGCCCCCGCCTGCCTCCGAGGGCGTGGCCGGCCGCGTTGGTGTCTAGGCCAGCCCACTCTAGGGCGGGAAAAAGGCGCGCCCCGGCTACGCCGCTTCGGGCATACCAGCCGAGACTCGCCTCCCGCCCAAGATGGCTTCCCGGGGGGATCGTGGTACTCCACCATACGTTCGGGGGGACCGATTGGTCGCCCCTTTCCATATGGCCGAGATACCCGCCACCCCCTCTCAACACAATCCCCAAGAATTGGGAAACCGGAAACAGTTCTTGAACTTTTGGAAGGCGGGAAGGGAGTCACCCTTCCCGGCCGTATTTATTAAAATATGAAACAAAAGAAAACATTAAAATAACAGTTTCATATAATGTACAATTTCATTTCCACATTACGATGTTGGCTAACCTTAACAGATCTCTAATACAAAGGTTCTCCTAGCCGAACTAACATCCTACAAAACATTTGACTTGAAATTGTACATCCTAACGTTAAGGGCCAACGGCAAGGTCGTAACCGGTGTCAGATCCCTAAACCAGAAATACCCCCCTCACTTGTGAGAGGGGCGACCGCACAGAGGCGTACCTCAAGTGCATCTACCAATTTCCCTTTGTACTTGACGGGGGCCCCAATAAACTCGACGCCATTTAACGGTCGTTCGAGGACTCGTGTGAGGTGTCTAAAAGGTAGCGTAAACCCCCTCCCGCACCCCACACAACTTACACATCTGCCGTCGCAGATGTCCTGGCCCCGGGAAATTCCCCAGGCGGGGCCGTAGCCCCTCCTATCCAGGAAGGGGCCTTGACCACCTTTCCTTTCCTTCCGGCGGCCTCTCCTTAGACAGGACCGCCTCCCCGTTGAGGGGCCAATTGGCCACCTCCCCCGCGCGCTCCCATCCGTAATGGGTGACGCCCCCTCATAGGGATCTTCGAATTACTGCTCACCGATCATGACCTTACCGCCACAGGCCGGATAGTTGACCGGCTATCCGGACCCCCCACAAAACACTCCTACCTAAAGGTCATGCTGTAAACTCCTTAACCATGCTATGAAGTCTCCCATGAGTAATTCGTTCCCCACCCGGGACAAATGAACTCCGTCCCCCAAATACATACTGTCCCCTTTAATACAACCATGCGAAACAGAATGCAGTGTACTTGAACGAAACAATCTACTCACTTTATTATTAATTTTCCTTACTGAATGATTCAGCGCAGAAACAGAAATAGCCCCCCGCCACACTTTCCGTGGGATCATATGGGACCATGCAATTGTGCACCCTGGAACTCTTCTCGCCAACCAACTTACCGTGGAAAGCATCGCCTCAAGAAGAAGTTGTCTACCAGTGGCCACCAAATCATTGCCCCCAAGATGTACTATGACTACAGACGGCGGTGACCTTGTCCGCCCTAGCAAACCCTCGAAAAAAGATCGAAACTGGTCAATACAGAGCCCGCCCTTCCCGTAGAAGGACACACTGTACCCGTATTCCCCAGCCACGTGAATCATGTCACCTGCTTTGAATACGTCCGCGGCACGCCTCACGTATGAGTGGCCCACGACCCACACCTCCTTTTTCACAGCCGGCAATGTCTGACCGCTGGCCCCCCGGTGTCGGGTCGACTGGACAGTCCGCCCCGCCTCGTAGGCTTGCGCAACTGAAAACCAAACAAAAACAAGAAGCGTGAGTACATCATTACAGCTTCACAACATGTGCAACCGCACATACCTCTTATAACAGTTCGAGGACCAACGCCCCACACGTTTTACTTGTTCAACGTTCAGACCCCTGGCTGTAGCTTCCGTAGCAGCCCCTATCCGAAAGGAATGGGTCCCAAAGTCACCGGGGTTCAAGCCCGCGGCAGAAATCGACATCGCAAGCACCCGCTGAAACTGAAACCTCGTCAGTGGGGTGGCGTCAGCGTGTCTTAACAAGGTCCCCCCCCATGCTGCCACCCTCTGCGCTAAATATTCCTCTACGCACCCCACAGGGCACATGGCAGACCCGGGGATCCTCTGGATGATTACGCAGTCCCCGATTGCATCCTGATCGGATTTGGACCTGACAAACGAGACCATCAGTGTCTCCTCCCTGACCTGAATGTGTTCCCGGCACAGTCCCCCCATCGTATCCTGCTTGTTCCATGCCACTAATTCGCTTACCCGCATCGCCCCATGGAATGCCAATGCAAATGCGGCTCGGAACAACACTGCTTCGTACTGGGATGAACATGTTACCGGTAGCACGGATAATAACAGGGCCAACCTATCCAGACCTATCGGGTGCCTATCGTCTACTCTGCGACCCTCAAGGCGTTGCCACCCACGTAGCGCTTTTTGCACAACGAAAGACGCTGTCGGGTCCTGGATCCCATGAGCGCTTGCCATGAAGGAAATGGCGGCCCGATGCCTCTGGGCCGTAGCTACTGACTTGCCTGTGTGACGTAAAGAGAGCAGGAATCTCACTACACACTCTTCCAGACCCCAAAGCTCCCTCCCGGCAGTACCCAAAAAGGCCCAATAGGAACGGAACGCCCCTTCATATGCCTTCCTCGTCCTGGGTGCTAAACTCTCTCCCACGAGGTCTTGTAGTTCGGGGCACCGAGAGACCAGAGAGCTTCGGGAAAGGGTGCCGCCACCGGGTCCGCTGTGGGCAGAAAACCCCAGAAGGCCTGCATACTGAAACGAGAGAGCGCATCAGCCGCTTGGTTCATCACCCCCGGCACGTGTCGCGCCCTAAACAGTACATTCAGTTGCATGCACAACAACACAATTTCCTTGAGCAGTCTCAGAATCAATTTGCAACGTGCTGCCTGACTATTGATACACTCAACCACGGTCATGTTATCAGACCAGAACACCACAGAGTGATCCCTAAACCCTTCTGGCCATGTTTTCAAGGCCACCAGAATAGGGAACAGTTCGAGAAAAGCAATGTTACTCGTCAACCCGCACTCATGCCACCATGACGGCCATCTTTGAGCCGACCATTGTGTACCCAATATGGCGCCAAAACCCATACTCCCCGCCGAGTCTGTCCATAGCCCCAACTCCTCGGAAGACACTGCTGGTTTATTCCAGACAATTCGACCATTGAAATCCGCCAGGAATGCAATCCCAATGCGCATGTCCTGGCGAACCTCTGCCGAGAGTCTCGTACGATGATGTCCTTCCTTCAAGCCGACCATGGACTGTGCAATCGAGCGGGAAAAGGGGCGCGCCATCGGCATTACTCTCAGGGCAAAATTTAACTGACCCACCACCTGTTGCAATTGATGCAGGTTCACTTT
Source organism: Lissotriton vulgaris (assembly GCF_964263255.1). Lineage (NCBI taxonomy): Eukaryota > Metazoa > Chordata > Amphibia > Caudata > Salamandridae > Lissotriton > Lissotriton vulgaris. Next base: position 401,008,892 of record NC_141693.1, read on the forward strand.
CGTTGCACGAATACATGTCTCAAGGGATAACCTGAATTTTAACACTTTTTCTTTAGGTAATCGAAAACAACCTTCCACCGAGTCGAGCTCGATCCCCAGAAACTTGATCAAGGTCGAGGGACCCACCGTCTTACCTGGCGCTAATGGCACACCGAATTGATTCATTAGGACACAAAATTCATGTAAGGCCAGTCCACACTCAGAATCCCCGGCTGCCCCCAGAAACAGAAAGTCATCGAGATAGTGCATAACATGTTGAAAACCTGTCTTCCTCGTGAATACCCACTGCAGAAAACAACTGAATTTCTCGAAATAGGCACATGAAATCGAGCATCCCATTGGCATACATTTATCCATGTAATAGCGACCCTGAAACTGAAAACCAAGGAGACGCTGATCGTCTGGGTGTACCGGGAGCAACCGGAACGCTGACTCGATGTCCGATTTGGCCATCAGCGTCCCGGGCCCCAGGCGATTCAACATGGCAACGGCCTCATCGAAAGATGCGTACCGCACCGAACATACTTCTGGGTCTATCGCGTCATTCACGGAAAGACCACGTGGGGCTGATAAATTATGTATCAGCCGAAACTCGCCCGGGTCCTTCTTGGGGACCACCCCTAGAGGAGAACACACAAAATTAGCAACTGGTGGCAATTCGAATGGACCGGCGACACGACCTCGAGTCACCTCTTTCCCAATCTTTACCTGCACCACTGCCGTGTGCTGTAAGACCGACATTTGATTCTTACAGTCCGGTACCCCCTGAAAATCCCCCACTGGGATGCGGAAACCATATGAAAACCCGTTCCGTAACACCCCAGCGGAAGCATGATCTGGGTATTCGCTGAGCCAAGGAATCATTGCCATGGTATCAATCGGGGTCGGTAGAGGCGCCCCTCGGACTATATTAGACCTGTTTGGCGCCTCCCTTACCACCGTTATCACCCATTTTGGCTCTGCACATGGACTCAGGATGGGATGGCTGCCCGCACCCCCCACACTCATGTCTGAATTTGCATGACCCCTGGGGCCTGCTACATTTGCCCCTGTTAAAATTCCAACAGATCCCCCTTTTACCTGTGTTGCCACTCGGTTTCGTGTGGAACTCGTTACCTGCACTCGTCCGAAAGGGCGTCCCAGAGTTTTGGCGGGAGGATTCCCCCCCGTTACTCCCTACTAATGGCACCTTCAACATCCCTGTACTCTCCATTTTTTGCCAAGACACAGAGTCGTAACAATCCCAAGACAACAACGGGTCGTGTTCTTTAGCTTTTCTAAACAAATTATCATAGCAGAACCATTGATTGCCCCCATATGCCACAGAATACTCCATAATACGTGACTGATAAATGGGTAACTCGGTCAACAACTCAGGCCTGCGCTCCCCCATGATGGAAGTAAAAATTCCCCATGCTCTGCCCCAAGTACCAATGGTCTCGTCGACCTTAAAGGCGGCCATTTTTGCGCGCCAAACACTCGGATGCATGAGCTCCTTTTGACTCTTTACATGCTCGATCTCGTAATGGTCGGTAAGCAATGAAAACATGTTTACATATTTATCTGCCCAAATCAATTCCTTGATTTCTAGCGGGACGTGCTGGGCAATCTTCTCCTTACGAGAAGGTGCAGACTTCCCCCCCGCAATCGGCAATGGCAGCTTACCTGAAGTAGACCCCACGTTTGTCGCCGAACTTGGGCCTGCTGTACTTCCAACCGCCGGGACTTGTGGGGGAACAGAAGATGGCGTCTTCGCAGCCTCCCTAGATTCCCGCAGTTGCCTCATAACTGCCCGGGCGTCGTCAGCCGTGGCGCCCTCGCTATCTTTTCCCAACCACGCTGCCAATTGTGCCGCTAACTCGGGGGGCATATCCTCCCTGTTCGCAGGGGTGACCACCACAGGGATTGGATTCCCCTCCTTTGGCGCCGGGGTTGGCTCCTCTCGTGGGGATTCGGGAACCAGGGTCTCCCCCCCAAGTGCTCCCCTTCTGGGCCTCTTGCTTTGTCCACCGGGAATTGTTCCCTGCAAAGGCCGTTTCGATCCTCCCTCCCCGTCCTTAGCCTCAACCTTTCTCTTCAGATCGGTTATCTCCTTCATGAGTATGCGGAGCATCTCGTCGGTACCGACCCGCTTTCCGACCTTCTTGGGCATTCTTAGACGGGATATCTGTAAGACAAAAAGAGGGGATTACAACGCTCAAAATTGCTCTTCGTTCCGTCTCGAGCTCACGTGCAGCGGGGAGGTGCAGCTTCAGAGCACAGGAACAAGAGGATGCTTTCTTGGCTTCCGCTCCTTTTATCCGTCTTCAGGGTGGGCGTGAACCCGCCCCCGCCTGCCTCCGAGGGCGTGGCCGGCCGCGTTGGTGTCTAGGCCAGCCCTCTCTAGGGCGGGAAAAAGGCGCGCCCCGGCTACGCCGCTTCGGGCATACCAGCCGAGACTCGCCTCCCGCCCAAGATGGCTTCCCGGGGGGATCGTGGTACTCCACCATACGTTCGGGGGGACCGATTGGTCGCCCCTTTCCATTAACACGACTTGCGTCCTAGGACGTTTTTCTCATGCCTTATAAGATTAGTGAACACATCTAGTGCCATTGTTTCCAGAGGCTAATAGGAACGATTTGAATCAAATTGATATCGGTTGGGCAGCAGGCGGCAAGGTTAATCATTAGATGTAGAATGGGTCTTCTGTGGAGTTGCGCCGACGAGCATGGCTGCGTGTTACTGGATTTTCAGAGGCAGTCCAGTCAGTTTTAATTGACATACCTTTTGATGCCATTCATTTGTTTGGTGCCCATGCAGACGCTTATTTTTATATGTTTAGGGACAGACAGGGTGGTACAGACCCGTAGCCCTGTTTCATTCTTTCATCTTGGTAGAGGAGATGTTCGTGTTCAAAAGACTTCTCCTAGTTTATGATCTGACCCAAAATTGTAGCATAATATGCGTTTTTGCCGTGTAACGTCACCAGGTGTGGTGTTCCTGTCTTTGCAAATCTTATTTGTTATACTGTTACTGTCGATGACAGGTTATCTTTCCATGAGACCCTACATGGGTTTCTCCCTATCAGTGGTAGAGGTTTTTGGTTATATCTGCTGAGGAGATCCACACTCAAGAGAATCAATTTTATGGGTCTTTCTAATGTGAAGATGATTACCTGTGGTCTTTGTTGATGCAGGACCAGTCCTGTTTTTTTCACAGAAAATTCAGTTTCTTGGATTATGGTATTCTTTTGTTTTATAAAGGGTCCCAGGAGAAGAACCAGCCAGTCCGGAATCGTTGCAAAGGTATATATATGTATGTGATTCCTTGTTGGCTATATGATCATATTTCATCTTTACTTATATGTTTTGTGGACAATTATTCCCACTGGACATCCCTTACTGGGTAATTTCCAGAGGTTTAAGTTGTTTTATTCATTTAGACATTTTAGGTCAAGTGTGGCCGTAAGTGCTTGCTGCTGGCACGGGTTTCATGTACATTTTCTTAAGGTGGTACTGGCCTATTAAGATACTTTTGGCAGCATTATCTTAGTGCCAAGTCATCCGCAGTGTTTGTTGAGGGTGAGATATCCTTTTCAATGTTATATAGTATGGTACTTTGGAGCTGGTTTTCCTGTTCCGTCTATTTATGTGTGTATACGAGGTATACATAAATGTATGGCATTTGTGTTTCACATGCTTAGATGTAGTTGGCCATATATGTGGCAGAAAGGATATTAATCCTTTAAAAAAAAAAAAAGCTTTTGTTAGAAGCGATTTGCTTCTCTCTTCACCATTAGTTTTCAGTGTGTGATATAATAATTATAACAGGTTCATTTCTGTTTGATTGTCTTTCCAGCTCTACAAGACTTATGCATTATGTAAACCTTCTGGTGGTCATTTTGTCTAAAAGGGTTCTTTATTACAGGAATGGATGAAGCTTTCTTGGTTCATGGATTTATCCTCCCGTCCTTGCGTTGAATGGTTTATTCATCTTGAGGGGAACCAGAGCAAGTCACCAGAAGCTGCCGTACCCATTCCTGGGGAGCCGGGGTCATCAGGGTCACTGCACTAGCCTTCTTCCTGCCGCCGCTCTCTTTGCCATTCCGAGAGCGGCCGCCGAGCGGAGAGCGTGACTACAATACCCAGCACCCTTTGCGGCAGGAAGCCGCACAGTACAACAGCGCGCCAGGAGGTGAATAAATATCAGCGCGTCTCCCGGCAGAGCGGGGGAACCAGAGCAAGACACCAGAAGCTGCCGTACCCATTCCTGGGGAGCCGGGGTCATCAGGGTCACTGCACTAGCCTGCCTCCCACCGCCGCTCTCTTTGCCATCCCGAGAGCGGCCACCGAGCGGAGAGCGGGACTACAATACCCAGCACCCTTTGCGGCAGGAAGCCGCACAGCACAACAGCACGCCAGGAGGCGCATAAATTCCTTAGGGTAGCTATATGATAAAGCTACCCTAAGGAATAGTTCTAAATTTTGGACCATCGTAAACTCTCCCTTGTTTAATGGGGTAGAAAATACCCCGTTAGAAGTTAACATTACAGAACGGGAATGGTTAAACCATTTTGAGAATATTTACGGAAGTAATTTGGAACTTGATACTTACGAGATACATTCTAAAGAACTAGTGGGGTCTGTACAGAGTTTTACTATTAAGGAAGTACAGATAGCAATAGCTGAAACATCGGGGCAGAAAGCACCGGGCCCGATGAGGTACCGCCTGATATGTATAAAGCCAACCCTGACCTTTGGTCAATAATACTCACTAATGTTTTTAATCTAGCAGCAAGCTCTACCCTGGCCACTCTCCCTAAGACCTGGTCCCGCTCTATCATAATACCAGTATTTAAAAAGGGACAAAGGGGGGACCCAAGATGTTATCGGCCAATTTCTTTGATCGATTCATCAATCAAAATATTGGGAAGGATAAATGCTTGGGCCACAGACAAAGCTATTTTATGTGACGCCCAATATGGGTTTAGAGGGGGAAGAGGCACAGAAGATCAATGCATAAACCTACATCTTATAGTCAACAAATACACAGTAGCGTCCAAAGGGTCAATCTTCCTGACAATTATGGACCTATCCACAGCCTTTGACTTAGTCAATAGGTCAAGGCTGTGGAAGATGCTCCTGGAGCTGGGATTAGACCAGGCTTTGGTGAACTTTCTAGCTGAGTTGCATAGGGACCTTTCGGCATCAATTAGAATGACGCAAGAGGGAAAATGCACTGCTGAGTTTAAATCTGACAGAGGGGTACGTCAAGGATGCATATTGGCCCCAATGTTGTTCACACTTTACATAAACTCCATGGAAGAGGTCCTGGCAACTGTAACATCTGATATTCCGCGTTTGGGAGGAACGCCCATTCCTGTACTCCTATACGCGGACGATACAGTATTGTTGGCGAGAACACCTAATGCCTTACAACGACTGCTTGACTCATTTGGGGAGTTTATGGGAAGGTTGGACCTGGTGGTCAATACAGAAAAATCCCATGTTATGTCATTAGGAAACAGAAGAAAGTACTTTAAAACAGTCTCCTGTAATGACTCTATAATAACTAAGGTTAGAGTCTTCACCTATCTAGGAGTTGTGTTTGATGATGTAAGCACTTGGGCACCCCAATTACTAAATAAAGCAGCCTGCGTAAGAAGATCAAAATCCGCTATTCTGGGCTTTGCAAAGAGACTGGGAGGCAAACCGGGGGAAGCAATCCTGTCCATCTACAAAGCAAAAAGTGTGGCCATTGCTAGGTATGGGGCCGCAATATGGGGCTATAAGGATACAACCCTCATATAGAGGGAGGAAAACAAATTCCTGTGAGCCCTTTTGGGTCTTCCCCACTCAACCGCCAGGTATGCTGTACACCTTGAGCTAGGGATGGGTTATATCTCAGATTATTTGAACATGGCACCTATCCTGCAATGGATAAGAACATGGATAAACCCCAACCTAACTTTGAATCATAAGATTATTAAGGACTGTATGGCCCTTGACAAAGTGGCAGAAATACAATGGTTGTCTTATATTAAATCCATATCTAGTTATCTTGGACGCCCAGAGATTTACTCCAACCCAGAAAGTTTAATTAAGGCCGATATCAACTGGGTAAAAACCAATTGTATAAAATCTAGGGAACTGGATCGCGAAGCAACAGAACTTTGTAAACCTACTGTGAGGGCTCATTATTTGTTGATATTGACAATGTCTATTCAACCATACCTGACAAGTGTCACCAAACCCTTTCATCGATGGTTGCTCACCAAATTCCGTTTTAATCAATCGCATGTGCTATTGGGAAATTATAGGGAGTGGAGCAAACCAGAGGAAGCTGCTCCCTGTAAATGTGATTACCATTCATACCAGGACACGATGCATTTTGTGTTTTTTTGTCCTTTTTATACAGAAGGAAGGAAAAAGTTTATTACTCCATTGCTGAAAAACAGGGGTTTCATACAAGTAAAACCTGCTTTACTTTACCTACAGTTAATGGAATCTTCCGTTGTTATGTTTGGGGTAGCAAACTTCCTGGTAGCCTCCATTCGTAATAAAAAGATGAGGCAATTAGGGGAAAACATCTTTCGATTAAATGCAATTTCATTAATTGAAGAAATTTTAAAGAATCAACTGAGTATATACATGAATGTGAACCTCCGGTTTCTAAAACGATGTCCTATAGATAGTGTGTACATTTTGTAAGATAATCTGAAAATTTATAAATTTGAAAAACACTGTGTGTTATGTATATATGAATTGTATATTATGTAAATAATTTTATATATTCCTTGTACTTTTGATTTTAATATGTGATTGAATAGCATACTTTTATAATTTTAAATAATCGAATAAAGTGGATTTTGACTTGACTATTCATCTTGATGTTAATAAAATGAGTTTTAGAAGTCCTTTTCGGATTTTGTAGGAACAGATTTTCTTTAAGTTTTTTTTCCTGTTGTAGAGAATGCGGTTTACATGATATTTGTTTTGCCTTTGGCCCTTTTGATTCTGGAGTTCACTTACCTTTGGGGTTAAATGCTAATGTTGGACTGTTGTCAGATGTCTTTTGATAGGATATTATCCTGTGTCCCTTAAGGCTTGTTTTTTTCCTTGCCTGTGGGGTTGTTTCTTATTTACATTCTCGGTGGGCATTGCCACAGTTTTTATAAAGAGCCCAAGCACTATTTACTTTAGTTCCTACACATATTGGGTCAATATTTAATTGCAACTAACTGGTTCTCTTTGAACTTTTGTGGGACTAGTTCGCAGACCCTCTTCCGGTGGGTAAAGCTATGATATTTAATTCAAAAGATCAGGAATCTGCGACTCGATGTCTCTATCAGATAAACAAGTTACTTACCTTCCGTAACGTATTATCTGGTTGAGACACAGTCTAGCCGCAGATTCCTTAATGCCCTGCCCATCCTCCCAACTCTGTGAACGACCTATGATGTATGTGTTAGTCCCCTTTTCAGTACTGGTTTTATACACTGGTGATCACTGTCTTATGCAGTGGAATAATTCAACTAACCTCTCATAGGTATTGTCTTTGTATTACCATGCCATTCATTCCCAATGATGAGTGATTGGTGGAGAAAGAGGTGTTTTCCTTTGCAAAGATGGTTTATACACAAGTGTGCAGGGTTTCTCGTTGCTAGTGCTTCATCGATTCATTTAAGGTATTTTCCTTAAAATCTTTGTCTAGTAATATCATACCATTTATTATTACTTTCTAATTTTGTTTCGAGGTTTTTAAAATCTTTTTGGCACACTGTTTCCACAGCCCATTTCTTTAGTGGCTCATATTCTGGCGTGGAAGGTTTCACAGAAGAAACTGACGTCCTTATATGGCTCCACTGATGTCACAACCGAAGTTGATGTCATCAGGGAGCCGTTTGAATCTGCCCCCCGGCTAGGGGCGGACTGGGAACCAAAACTGGTCCTGGGAAAGTTCTCAGCCGGCCCCCCCAGGGGGTTGGGGGTGCAGCCGAGCTATTGGCCGATTTTGTTACAGGGGCCGATATTGCAGCTATGCTGCAAAACCGACCCTGTAACACAAATGGCCCACCAGAGGCCCAAAACCGGCCCCCACCCTGCCGGCCCACTGGGGAAATGCCCGGTGCCCGCTATGGCCAGTCCGAACCTGCCCCCGGCGCGCAGGGGTACTGCTGAAAAATTTCTGGATCCAGTCTGATGCCTGGGAAGAATTCAAAAATTAAGGAATCTGTGGCTAGACTGTGTCGTAACCAGATAATACATCACCAAAGGTAAGTAACTTTTTCTTCACAAAACATTATTATAGTGCATAGTGAAGTCTAATTAACCCCTCCAACCTCTTCTATCTTATGTTTTGGTGGCTGACCACCAATACTACCATCCATGTGCTTAGAAATCGAGGATCCTGTAAATGCCTTTTTTGCCAAGCAGGAACTCATGCTTACCTGCGACCCAGCAGCAGTTCTACTTTTAGGCAACCTGGCAGAATTAAATCATAAGTTACATGTATGATGGTAGCACTGGAAACGAACCACTTCTGATGAATAAGTTCCAAAAGCTCCTCTGATAGGAAAGCGGAAGGCAGCAGGTCAGCTCAGCACGCTGCACCATTTCCCAGCATGCAGCAAGCAAGTTAACCTAGGGAACTGTGGAATTTTGGGTGCCAGTGGGCTGTGGCCAGGAATACTGGGTAAACGAAGCTTCCCACTACCCTTGCTTGCTATGCATGCCCTTCTACCTCCCAGGGCTGGCAGTTCACCTTAGCTGCAGCACCAGGCCAGTGGTCAATGAATTTATAGTCGGCAGAGACGCAAATAAAAATGTCATGCCCCAAGGAAGAGGGGCAAATATCAGCCAAAATTTGACAAAAACGTGCCAGAGGAGCTTTTTTAATGCACAAATGGTAAAATGTGGTCCATTTGAGTGGGAATAAGTAAGGCCCAATCAGGAAACACTGTTTGTGCATGCACTCTGAACTCCCGGAGGAGCGTGCTTTTAAAGTGCATGCACAAACAGCGCCCCAGAACAAGTTGCCCAGTGCAGCAGCACAACCCGCACCACCCTAGATCATGATAGTGGAGAATCCCTTCAATACAGGGAAAACAGCTTGGTGCAAGATAACCTTCAGAGCTGAATAAGCGAGCAGCCATCTTAGAGTCTTAGAAGTGCCCAGATTCACTTCTCTTTAACTGCTTTGTGTCCACTCTTCCCTCAGGCTCTCCTCAAATCTCCCTCAACTGTTTTCTGTCCTCTCTCACTTCAAGCCTCCTTGCCTCAAACCCTGCGTTTTTGTCCACTCTGCCCACAAGGCCTCCATAACCAGCTTCTATCTAGAGTAAGATGTACAGCCCCGAATTTGTTCGATGTAGGTATGTAAGGATGACGTTTGGCACCCACAACAAAGTGTGATAATTATCTGGCGTATTTGCTGTCTCGCAAAGAGGATGAAGGCTCACATTTCTCAACTCACCTGCAATCAACCGCTCCAATCATGCGCCCGCTTATTCATCCATCCACTTATGCATAGATTTATTCTCACACTCACCCACTCATCCATATACACAAGCAAACGCTTACATTCGCTGAACCAGGTAGAACACTTTCACTTACAAGAAGCCAGACATGTTGGTTTTGCCTTTGCTTGTTCACAGAGGATTGTTTTCAATAATATTGTCCTCAATTATTTCCCATGGATGTTTACCAATGAAGGATCTTATCTCTTCTTTCTTGACATTTAAGCACAAGCAGGTGCTTTCCTTCTAACTTAATATTGCTTATTTAATACAGCATGTCATAGACTTTGCCTAATTTCTCAAGTAATTTTCTATTTCTTTGTAGACGTTGGTGAATTTTTAGAGGGAGACAATGTGATCATCGAGCTGCCTCATTACCTCCATGTCTCTCACTCAAGCTACATCCAGTGGTACAAAGAGACTGCTGGCCTGAACCTCAGTCCACAGCTTTTAGCCAATCAGACGCTTGGGATTGAACTCAAAGGAGTAATGTATGGTTATGATCTCATACTATGTTTTCAAATGAGAATGTCCTTCAATTTACCACATTTGGCTTCGAAAGTAATGCCAAGATCAAGATAATGACTTGTATCCTGGTAGTTCAGCTGATGTTTTTTTTTCTTAACTTTCTTTAATTTCTGATATATTTCTTTTGTTTTGTTTCATTTGAAGCATAGGAAAACAATGTCTTGTAGCTTTATGCAGTGCTTCTTACAGATCATAGGCCTATTTTAAACAATCTGGGTTATGGTAGGTAAGGCAACTGAAGTTCAAGTGAATAAAGTGATTTGTCCCTTGTCACAAGAGTTTGTTACGAGATCGAACCCATATATCCGAATGCCAAAGCTGAACAAGTAACCACTAGACCACATTTAGAATCCATTTACTTTTCAGGACTGTCTAGAGGCGGCTTTGGCCATTTGCTAGCGCCCATATCATCAAAACCAAAAACATACAAAGAGAGGGCTTTGGGCCAGCTCCATTCACCCATAGGATCATGTGAATCTGCCCCCTGCGGCCATTGCTTGAAGAAAGTGTCATTTACATTTTGGATCAGCACACTGCAATATTTCAGTCTTGCTGTACGCTATTGCAAATCAAACATTGCTGCCAAGATGCGTAAAGAGTGACCTCCTAAATAAAGATTGATTCTCATTGTACTGCATGGACGGTAATGCGGATCGTCCATGCACTGCAATGGAGGCCATTTTGTTGACAACACACTGAAGATGATTCTACAACCAAATAAAAATGGGCATGTAAATGTTGTTTTGCTCATAAATGTTGTCTGTGCTCTTCAAAGCTTCTCGTTACTGCTTTGTTAGTACCAGGAATAGTTTTGCTCCTAAATTTGATAACACAGTGCTGCTCTTTTGCCACTTTTAAAGTCTCCACTCTTATTGATATATCCAAGATATCTGTTTCAACTGTGACATTATTTTATCAGATGTTTAGTGTGTGGTCTGCTTAAAATTCTTGGCATTCACAATCTTTTGGTAAGGGCCATTTCCAGTCTAAGCAGAAGAAACAAACCAACTTATATTGCCGCATTTCAAATTAAGGGCAGTAACCAAGGAACAAAGATCTTCCACTGCCCTCTTCCTTCTTCAAAAGGAACTCTTCACCCATTCGTGATCTAGGCCAAGTAAAGAGTGACAGTCTCTGTATGACCATTAACCATTTACAATTTCCACCAAGACAAGATTAGTTGTAATACACAGTGCTTCTCTTTCCATCTGTCCAGACACACCTAACTGTGCTGATGCACAGCATATGCTATATTTTTTAACTGAACACGTACATCCAATTCTCTTCATATGTCTCTGGGGCAACTATTGTGCATTGATTTGCTTCCGTAATCTCCATAAGAGCTAAAGCAGCATCTGTGGCACTTTCCAGAATGTCTTCTGCATATTTCTAGATAATAACATCATCCATGATGAAACCTTCAAAACATTGAGGCTTGTATCTTACCCTGTACTCTGGAAGATTGTCACATGGCATTGGCAACATCTCACCATGCTCTGTCCCATATCTCTGCATTCCATCTAACCAAAATTTCAGAACAAGGCCTTTTCCAGTCACCCTTCTTGTCACCAAACTGCTGCTTACATTCTTCTTCTGTCAACCAGTAATAATACTCTTTCTTATCCTCCTCTCTATTAAAACATGTAATTGGATACTGTATTTACCATGACGACTTTCTTAACCCAAAATATAAATATTGATAAAAGATGATTGAATAATGAGAATAATATCACAACAAAAGCAATGATCTGTAGCAGGAAGAGAATTTCAGGGTCAAAAAAGTCCGTTATCAAGTTGCAAAACACCTTTCTCCCCAGATTCGAGGGAGGAGTGGTCTACTACATCATTGAACCTAACCTCTGAGTCTGCAAGCTAGGCTCGCCTCATTTTGAGAAGGCAGAGACTTTAGCAATATGGTTACAATCTTCCATTAGTGACACTGATTTCAATTCAAATTCACTGTGGCATTTACCCCCTTAAAGGGGAAGCTTCAGACTCTGCCTTCTCTCAACAAGGGATCTACCATGATCACGATTAGATCCCTAAACACTAGTGTTCTATGCCAGCCTCCCCAAGGCTGTATCCTGTAATGCAGGAGCCGGCATTGGTTTTGGACAGAGGGGACTACTAAACATGCAGCTCCCTCTGTCCAAAAAGCAATACTCTCCGTTTCTAGTAAGGAAGAGCATTTCTTCTGCTCTTGCTTACTAAGAGCGGAGCAGAGTTTGCAATGCAAACAGAGATGTCCATGGGGTGGGAACCCTGGGAATTTGTGGAAGCCGGCCCTGGGGGGTGGTGGTATTCAGGCCATTTTTGGCTCCAAGATAGGGGCCCCAGTCTCGGACAGCCTCGAAGGCACTTTGTAATCATATTCAGCTGCAAATACTTGCATATACCAGGTGGAAATAGTCTTCACTTGTCCTGAAGAAAACTGCATGATTTTCCCCATGCCACCAGGGGGATCTTTAAAGAAGTGGGTGGTCTGAGGGTGATGACGTGGCCCTACTTTTTTTAAATTTAGAAAAACAGTTCCCCAACTTTTTGTGAAAGACTACGTCCTGGGACAGTTAATTCCGAAACTTGAAATGCTTCAGCTGAAGTGTCATTCAGTGAGTCTCCTGTGCTCTGAAATAGAGGAAAAGTCATACAGCTAAACAAGCCTTCTTGCCAGGGTGCCTGCCTCCCTATAAGAAATGTAAATGTGTGCAACTGGTCAGGCTGCAAATGGAAAGGGTGCTTGGAAGCCGATATTGGCTAAATTGATGGAATCCCTTGAAGCTGCCTGATGATACGCATTTATTCTTTTTGAGTGGTATTGTAAGGGAGCTACCAGCTAAGCTGTTAAGTGTGTGTACTACACTACACAAGTCTGACTAAAATCTATATTTTGAAAGCATTTAAATAGCAGCCTATCCTATTCTGTGTGTAATGCAATTTTAAAATAAGGACTTACATGTTCATCGTTCTTTCTGTCAAAGACTTGGACATTTGTAGCACTAAACTTACACAAGCCAGTATTCTCAACTACACCAACCAGGATTCATTTATGTTGGTCTCTGATGCAGTGCATTAACTAGGAAAAGTTTTATAATATGTGATAGTGTATTCCCCACTAATTAACATAACTTGCATTTAATTTTAATTTAAAACTCTGCGTTATTTTTTTAGTTACAGAACATTTTGTTTTTTAGCCATGCATTTGACCACACCCCCACGCTCACTAACCCAGCTCCCACTACACCCAGTGTCACTGTACTCATATTTTTTTTATGCACTTCAACCACTCCTTTAAAGGTATATGACAATTTCACTGCATGCCCTACTGTCAATTTAGGAAGAAGAAACCTAGGGGCTTATTTACAAGAGGACTGTGTCGACGGAGCATCACTCTTTTTGACGGTTCAGTGGCGCATGCCTCTCAATCATATCTTTGAGGTGACGCAAAGCCACCCTGTGTGCCTTTGCTTGACCTCATAGACATGGAGTACGGCAAGGCAGCAGAAAGTGCTGTCTTGACTTACTCTGCGTCAAGGAGGCATTCCATGGGCGTTGGGGTGGGTGTTCCCACGCAACCTTCATGGATTTTGATGCTGCCCCAAATTCACAAAATCACGTAAACCTGCAGCAGTGCCAAAACCTTAGCCTGCCAGAGTAGGAGTAACGAGGAGAAATGTTTTAATTTCATTTAATTTTTTCCTCTGTCGATGTGTGCTGCGGCATGCATAGAATGAGGAAAATGCCTCTCTGGATTGTTTTGCGCAGGAAGGTGCCCCTTCCGGCACAAAAAAAATCCGGCCTGCAACGGAGGCACCCTTGCACCATGATGCAAGAGTGCCAAACTGTGTGCCAGCTCAGGTGAAATGGACAGGAATGGACCACATTCCTGCCCTTTTCTGCCCTTTCACATTGGGGTAGGGCAGCGTGTAAGAAGACTTGTGGCACTGTCCTATGCCAATTCCTCATAAATGAGACTGCAATTTTTTTTTTTAACTTCAACCAGGCCCATTAAAATTAGACCCCAAAAATGTTCAGCTATTTATCCATATCTTGTTTCACAAAATTTGCCAGTCATTTCTTTAGATCACTGTGTTTATATGCTACCTGGCACTATTGCACAATTATATAACATTCCCAATCCTTTGCCCATCTGTCCTCCTTTGCAGAGACTGGTTGTAGTCCAATTCGTTTGCTTTTATTATTGTGATCCATCAAATATTCCTATTTGTAGCATTTGTGGTCCAAATGCTAGATAATCAAATAGATGTGACTATTTCTAATCCCAGATTTAAGAGCTTGTGTCAAACTTGCAAGAGTTTTCTTTAGTCCTGTTAGACATTTGTAGAATTCTTAATTGCTGCTTTTAATAAAGCTGGCCAGACAATCAGACAATTCTCTTACTTATAAGAGTGCCTTCATCCCATACATTTGTGACATGGTTTCTCTCGTACTTAACCAATCTCTCAGCGGTAGCGATTTTGCCATCAAATGTCAGTGTGGGCAAAATCAGAAATGAACGCCTCCATTAATTTTTTCCATTCAGTTGCAAAGATCACACTGAGCTTTGACTTAAACACACAATTTCTGTACCTCAAATTAATGTGTTGTATCGTGATGTAGTGTAAATTAAGATAAAGTATCTAACTACAATTGCTGTTTAACAAAGTAAAATAGTGATTTCATTACAAGACCGGAGGCTACATTATGCATATACCTTTAATGCAGCCGCATCACAATACAAAGGTTCCAATTAGAACAAAGGTAACAGCTAAATGCCATGAGCCAACAACAGACAGCCTCTTTTAAATGCGGCTCCCAAGCAGATACGTTCGGCTTTATCCTTATCTTTGATTTCCTTATTGAGAATTTTGACTTTTATCTTCTGTCTATTTGGGGGCTTGGTAATGTTTGTCCCCCGTAAACCCTCACGCCCCTTCTACAACCAGTCTCCAATTTACAGAGATTTCCCGGTTCGGCTCCCCTGGTGTGCGTGCCTCTTGCTGATGTTTTTAAGTGAATTGTGCGAATGTTTTCTGCTGAATTGCGCGATCTACAACACCCCGGTGTTTTTTTCAAGGTCACTCTGCATTTTGATTGACCTCTGATTTAACTCACACGGGGTGCGCCTGCCCTTGCACATCATGAGTTCGGCGATAACCATCGTTTTAGGCGTCGAAAAGACTCTTGTTCCTACCTTCAGGACGCGCTCTCCTGTGAGGAACACGGGACGCCTTAGAGGAATGCCCCTGGGCAACGGCGACGCCGCGTCGTCGCGTTGCTAAGGGCATTTCTCTGCTCGCATCGCTTTTCAGAGGCCGGAGGGGAGCCATTACGCGCTCGAGGTCTTTAACGAGTGACAGTTTGGGAGGTTGACTGAAGGAGCTTACTCGCCCTGATTATATACACATTTGGCTTATTAATAGCATGTTTAGCCTCATATTAAGAGCCTGTTTGGCCTCATTGTTTATTATTGATATACCTGATTGGCCTCATTGGTGTTATTGATATACCCCAATATTTCTTAATTTGGAATGGTTCGCACAACTGATCTCATGTCTAGCTCGGGGTCAGATGAGGCTGCCACCCCTACACCGAATTTAGGCAGTGAAAAAATTAAAAAAGATGCTCCAGATGGAGATGAAGTCTTGTATGATGGAGGGTCTCTCTCACATCATGGCTTCAAAACGCCCCCCTCAAGGAGAAGAAGCAGTCCGGGGTAAGAGGCTGAAGAAGAACAAACATAATGATGTGGGCATGGGAGGTCTTGGCACCTCATTGGATAAAGGGGGTCCTAGCACCTCAAGGATTGAGGGAGGTCTTCGCACCTCTAATCGTATGGGTGTCCTTGGCGGCACAAAGAGTTCAGGTGTCCTAAGCGACACGGATATAACGAATGCTCATTAGGACTATGATGACGTTGGATCAGATAACTCTGAGTTTATAGACGAATATGTCCTCAACCTTAATGAGGAAGACCAGGATTTTGGCGACGCCTTTGAGGAGGCACCATCCTCCTCGAAGAACGTGATTCGTAACCCTCTGGGTGAAGAAATGCTCTCGCCTCAAAATTTGAAAAACCCCCGGGGCTCTGAATGGTGTCCTCAGGAACACGTTGCCAAATTCGTTAAGAAATGGATTAGATATCCCTTGGAGAGGGAGACACGCAACATTTTGAGGGCGGAATGTTCTAGGCCCTCTGTGGGTGATAAGACCTGTTACACCCCTAATCTTGACCCTGACTTAATTAAATTCCTGTTTAAGTTGGGGCGTGATCCTAGGAAGGGTATGGAGAAGTCTTTTAAGAGTTGCCAGGATCGTCTACTCGACGTACTCGGACCTCTCACAAGGATCCTCGACTCGGCCGAAGAGAGCCATATAGAGGGCACTCACCTTGATATGGAAATGATAAGAGGCTGGAGCCAAAGGGCCATTATCCTTTAGGGGAATGCCAATGCAAGTATCAATGCCGAGAGGCGTAGAGTGGTCCTTACTCGCATCAACCCCAAACTCAGCGATCTCGCGGATAAGGAACCCTCCAGGAATCAAAAAGGTCTTCTCTTTGGCGAAGATCTAATAAAGCCTCTAGGGAAATATGTTTCGACGTTTACCGCCCTCGACAGAGGGCAACAAAACATGCGCAAGGTGTTTAATACCGGTAACAACCTTTTTGGAAGGGCCGGAAGACGAGGCCAACCTTCCGGCCGTTACTCCCAGAGGCCCAATTATA
Organism: Lissotriton vulgaris; assembly: GCF_964263255.1. Lineage (NCBI taxonomy): Eukaryota > Metazoa > Chordata > Amphibia > Caudata > Salamandridae > Lissotriton > Lissotriton vulgaris. The sequence continues at coordinate 401,025,640 of NC_141693.1, forward strand.
GAGGATGCGGAAGTGGCAGAGGCTACCAGCAATACCAACAATATCCAAACCCGCAGTTCTACCCTCAAAGGGGTAGAGGACAGCATGGCAGGGGATTCAGATCGCGTGGATCAAACAATCAGAGCAATCCCTCAGGTGAGTGTTCCCCCTCTACCTTCCTATTCTTCCCCCTTAAAGGTGGGCGGCAGAATGAAATATTTCCCAGAAAATTGGAAATCCATTACTCAAGACAGTTGGTTACTGAACACTGTAAAAGGGTTTATAATAGACTTCGATCATGAACCTGTCCAGAATTCTCTCCCAAAGGGTATTCCCCTGTCCCCAGAGCAACAGGGTATAATAGAAGAGGAAATCTCTTCGATGATCCAGAAGGGCGCAATTTTAGAGGTGCCTATGGAACTTCTAGGATTCGTGAGCAACCTTTTTCTGGTCGAAAAGAAGGACAAGGGGTGGAGGCCGGTCATAAACCTTCGGGAGCTCAACAGGTTCATTACTTACAGACACTTCAAAATGGAAGGAATTCACCTTCTCAGGGACCTGCTCCAGGAAGGAGACTGGCTTGTCAAGCTAGACCTCAAGGACGCTTATTTTACCATTCCCATGGCAAAGATTCATCAATGCTTCCTCCAGTTTCTCTGGAAGGGTCACTCGTATCAGTTTCAGGCGCTTCCTTTTGGCCTCTCTTCCGCTCCATGGTGCTTCACCAAGGTCATGAGAGCCGTTGTCTCTTACCAAAGGTCAAGGGGCAGTCGTCTGATCATCTATCTGGACGATATTCTCATTATGACGCAAGACAATTCTCATTTAGTACGAGACCTGGAGTTTACGGTGAAACTCATAGAGAGCCTGGGTTTCATCATAAACAAGGAGAAATCATGCCTAATTCCCTCAAAATCCATAGAATTTCTAGGCTTCACGGTCGCCATAAAACGTTGTCTCCTCCTTCTCCCTGCAAAGAAAATCTCCAAGATAAAGAAGCAAATAAAACACGCTCTCGGCCGTCAAAGCCTCTCCCTCAGGGACTTGGCCAGGCTCCTAGGTCTCCTTTCGTCTTCAATACAGGCCATTTTTCCAGGGCCTCTCAACTATCGAGCTCTTCAGAGGAACAAAGCAAGAGCTCTGAGGTCCAGGCTCTGGTACGGGGATCATATATCTTTGGACCTAGACTCACGTTCAGAGTTGACTTGGTGGCTGAACAACCTGGAAGCAAGGAATGGGAAAGACACTTTTGGCTCATCCCCGGAATTCGTCCTGGAATCGGATGCCAGCCTACACGGCTGGGGTGCCTGTCTCCTGGGTCAAAACACTGGAGGACTTTGGTCTCCCGAGGAATCTCTCCACCACATAAACTACCTGGAGCTGACCGCCAGGCTATATGCGCTCATGAGCTTCAGGCATTCCCTTCAAGGGAGGTCTGTCCTTTTAAAGATGGACAACATGTCGGTGGTGGCTTACATCAAGCGCCTTGGAGGCACCAGATCTGCGGACCTCTCGGATCTGGCAAGGAAGCTCTGGATGTTTTGCTTGGAGCACAAGATTGCTCTCAAAGCGGAATATCTTCCAGGGGCAGCAAATTCCTCCGCGGACTGGAACTCGAGGTTCCTTTTGGATTTCAGCGATTGGAAGCTGAATCCTTCTGTGTTCAGAACCCTGAACCAAATCTGGGGTCCTCTGGAGGTGGATCTCTTTGCGAGCAGACTCACCTCTCAACTCCGGAATTATTTCAGCTGGATGCCCGACCCGGGTGCTCTGGCGTTCAACTCCTTCCTTCAGCCCTGTTGGGATATTCGGGTATATGCCTTCCCCCCTTTCGCAATGATTCAGAGAGTGTTTCAGAAGGTGAGACGAGATCAGTGTCTCCTCCTTTTGATAACCCCCTTCTGGCCCTCTCAAGCGTGGTTCCCCACAGTTCTGGAGTTGACTTGCAGTATCCCCTTCTTGATTCCTTCACTAGAGGATTTTCCCACAGATTCGGACAACCGGATACATCCTCTAATTCTCGACCGGAGTTTATCCCTTCTTGCTTGTAGGGTGTCAGGAGATCTAACGAAATCTTGGGACTTTCGGAAACGGCTTCAATCCTCTACCGGGAGTCTTGGGCACCAGGCACCCATTACAGATACAACAGAATCTGGAAGCTTTGGGTACGTTAGTGCCTGGAAAGGGACCTGGATCCCTTGGAGGCCCCTATTGTTGATGTAACCAATTTCCTTGTTGAACAATTCGAGAGGGGACTTAGTTACAGGTCCATCAACTGCTTCAGGTCTGTGATTTCTGCAGGCCATGCTCTTGTTAATGGGAAGACCATTGGGAAGAATGTCATCATTTGTAGGGTTATGAAGAGTATCCGCCTTAAGAGACCTCCTAAGGCTAAGTATGGGACACTTTGGGATGTTAATGTGATTCTTCGTCTTTTTAATAATTGGCCTTCTAATTCTCTCCTCAACAGGAAGAATCTTTCTATTAAGCTGGCTACTCTCTAATGCCTAGTTTCTTGCAGAAGGTCTTCGGATATCCGAGCTCTGGATATTACCTATCGTTCTTACTATGTATTTGGTGTTAAATTCGATATCTATAGGAGGACTAAGACCATGTCTGACTCCTTCTTTTATCCATGCTTTGACCTTTATCCAAAACTCTGCGTTGTTGAGTGCATGAAGGAATATGATCTTAGGATGTCTGGACTCCGTCCTGTTGGTGTTAATCAGTTACTTATCTCTTTCGTCAAACCACATAAGGGAATAAGTTCCTCTTCTATTGCTAGATGGATTAAGTCCGCTATGAGCTTAGCTGGGGTTGACTTGAGTAAATTTCAGGCTCACTCCCTTAGGGGAGCTATGGCTAGCAAGTCACTGTGGTCCAGAGGTAAGTTGGATGACATCTTGAAAGCTGCTGACTGGTCCAATGCCAGTACCTTTGCTCGTCATTATTGTAAACCTATCCAACACATGTCTGATGCTGTTTTAGGGAGCTACCAACATGCATAATGTAGCCTCCGGTCTTGTAATGAAATTGCGATTCTCATATTTAAATGACTAGAGAATCTGGATCTCATTAAAGACTCGGAGGCTGACATTATCCCTCCCTCCCACCTCTGGTGGCATTCCAGTTGGTATTGTTATCTTATACAAATTATTGTAATGCTTTACAGTCTTTGTGGTATCTTTACAATCCTTAGTGTACTTTTGGATTCGTATTTTATGACATGTTTGGATTTGTACTTGTTGGGTTTTGGACTAATTTCTTTATCTCTTTCAGATAATCCATGAATTTGGCAGTGGTTTCGACTTCTCTTTCACCAGAGTGTCCTGCGTGAATATCTTCTTTTCCTGCCTTTTCCTCCTAAGTTACGAAGTTTGGTTCTTTGGACGTCTCAAGCCTTCAAGCCTTTCATGAACTTTATCTTCTTCTATGTCCTCATTTAAAAGAGGCTGTCTGTTGTTGGCTCATGGCATTTAGCTGTTGCCTTTGTTCTAATTGGAACCTTTGTATTGTGATGCAGCTGCTGGAATCTGCATTAAAGGTGTATGCATAATGTCAGCCTCCGAGTCTTTAATGAAATCCAGATTCTCTAGTCATGTTAATATGAGAATCTCAATTTCAAACAGGTTTACCTTAAGCAATCTGCTACAAAAATCCTCCTGCCAAGGTGCCAATGATTTTGTTTTTCCTTTTCAGGGATGAAGACTTTGGATTCATTCGCACTATCGTTTATGATTTCATTTCACCGATTCCTGGGAGGGTGATGGTAGCAATGAGGCTATTTCATGTAAGGAAAGGTATTTATTTAATTCCTGCCTCACCTGTTAGGATGTATTGAGAATTTAATACATAATTGTAGCATACATCGGCTCTCGTTGCAAATCTGCTGGAAATCATGATCCCCTCCGAACAGCATTTTGTACCCGGATCGGAATTCCATGACATGCAGGAATTACTGCATGCCCCGGGTATTTACTGCATGATTTGTTTCCAAAGTGCAACATTCAGACATTTTTTCTGGAGAAAATATGTCCTGGATTACCCCATTAGCTAAGAACATTCTTTAGATGTTCCTAAGAAGTCCTTAAGAACATTCTTTAGATTTTCCCCATTAGCTAAGAACATTCTTTAGATGTTCTTAAGAAGTCCTTAAGAAAATTCTTTTGATTTTCCCCATTAGCTAAGAACATTCTTTAGATGTTCTTAAGAAGTTCTTAAGAACATTCTTTAGATTTACCCCATTAGCTAAGAACATTCTTTAGATGCTCGGTAGTGCTTGAGCTATTGTCCCATTTCAAACATTTTGGTTTCTCATATAAATTCTAGAAGTAAACAACTGCCACATCATTGTAGAGAATAATTTTATCTTGAACTACATGAAAAGCTGGCTAGACAAACTCAAATTTCAGTGGTGTACAGACAGTAACTCCTAGCCCATAACAATGTTGAATAATAATCAATGGCAACCACAGCGTAGTTCCTACCAGTGCCATAAGCCGTCACAATCTCAAAGCACCAGTGACCATCTTTTCCCAAACATTTGAAATGATAACAGTGGTTCACTGATTACCCTAACCTAGACATTGGTTGTACATGCAACACAATCTTTCACTAGCCCTCTACCTGGGGATTGATCATGGGCCACCAATACAAATGTCTATCCCCTTTTTACTTAAACTGTGCTCTACATGCCCCCATGTGCCTCACATGTCCCATTTCTAAATTAGAGTCAACTACTCCTGGATGTATGATGTTACCACGCAATCAAAATGATCGCGGTACATCACAACGCAGCTTGTACAACGCAAGTCGTTACCAAGACTTGCGCTGTAGGGTGCTGGACTTAGGAATAGTATGATTTATTATTCCAACTCCAGCCTACGTACAGTAGGGAAGGTGTTGGAATAGTAAATCTACTATTCCTTAGTCTAGAACGCCCTCCAGTGCAAGTCGTAGTAACGACTTGAGTTTCAAAATCTGCGTTGTGATGGCACTGCAGAGTTTTGACCGGGTTGTAACAGTTGTTTACCCTACTCCTTTGGTGCAGCAAACAGCTTCAATAACCCTTCCCCAATAATTGTTTTTGGCCATCCTCTGGACACCAGAGATCATGCACCAGAGGATGAATTCCTGATATTTCTTGCAGATGGAAACCTAGTGTCCACTTCACCTCCAACCAAACCTACCTCACACACATCTCCATATTCCGAATTTGGCCTCTCATAAAAATTCTGCTTGAGTCGTAACAAATAGAAATGTTTTTTACCCGAGTCTGTCATTGAAAAATGTAAAGAAACTATAGCATGAGTTGCGTGATGGTGCAAGCAACAGACGTGCAGTCTGATTTAAAGTAGGGGTGGGCGGAACTCGCGAAGTTTCACTCTGTGGAATTCCACAGAGTTACATAAAACTCTGCAAGATTCCGTTGAGTTCCTCCCATGGGTGGAAATATGCAAGTCGCACTGGTCACACTGCAATTCAGCACCAGTAGTGTGAGCAGTGTTAAACATCAGGGGCACCATACTGTGCGGAAGAGCTCGAGGCCATTCAAGTTGATTCTTGCTGCCGTTCTAGTAGAAAACCTACTTGAGCGGCAGCAAATCTTCTCAAGAAGCGGCCCTCTCCAACGCTCTTGACCCCCGGCGTCCGCCCGTGTTAGAAATGGAGCTAAGGGACACCAAATCCAACTTGCTCTCGCATTTCTGGAGCACTGCGGGAAAATATTCCACCACAGCGGATTGGAGGAATTTGGCTAGAAATCCACATTAAATGAGTATCGCAGAGTCACAAAATTCCACCAATCCTGTGGGCAGAATAAAACATTCCGTCCACACCTAATTTATAGGTGAGCAGTAAAATAAAATCTACTAGCGGCAAAATTACCACCATTGGTATTTACTGTTAAACTACTGCATGTATGTATGTATGTTGGTAAGTATATGGTATTTCTAAAGCACAAACCTAGCCAAAAGGCAGTGGAGCACTGTACATGATCAAAGGCATGCAGAAAGCAAGTGAGTGAGCTTGATTGTGAATGGTTAATGCATTGTGATGTAGTAAGTGTTTAATATAAGCCATTGGATTCTGGTGTTCGACACCAGCACTTATGACAGTCTTCCATACGGTGGCATTGTTTATCTAATTTAGAGACAATCACAACACAGTTTCTTAATTCAAAATACAATAAAATGACTAATATCAACCACTAAAACCATTCTTATAGCGTGGGGGCCTAGAAAAGTCAGAATTGTAAAACTTGTAGGAATGTGATGGTTAGCGATGCCAATTACAGTAACAATGTGACAACTTTCAGCCGCAGTGAGCAATGCAATTTGAAGTGGTCTCATGATGAGGGGACTGTCACTTATTATTTTTACAAATTAAGCACTGGGTTTATTGCTCTTTTAAGAGGTTACTCTTCAACCCTTTCCTAAATTGGAACCGCATTGGGGTGGTCCTGATGGATATGGGATGCAGTTCCAAATCCTGAGTGCATAGATGAAAAGGTCTGTTGTCTTGTTTTTCTGTTTTTTACACATCTTAATCTGTAGACTGATGGTGTCCTGGCAGATGATGTGCCAAAAATCATGAGAAATGTTGAGCTTGTTTGCAAGATGAGCAGGGGTGCTGGTTTTGATGACTCTGGAAATGATGCAGCTGGTTTTGAAGATGCTGCGGGCTGGCAAGTGGTGCCAATGGAGTTCCATCAGGGTGGGCGTGACATGATCATATTTCTACAGACCTTTGATGATAATTGTAGCAACATGTAGGATGTCTCTATCCAGTGCCAGTGTGGAGTCTGGGAGGCCATGGTGTAGGGCATTACTGCCATGCAGATGTGGGTTTATGTGCTTGAACAGCTGTTCTGAAATTGCTTTCTGGAGAAACAGCATTCAGCAGTGGTCTTGTCAATGTTGGATTGTCATGACTGCCAGGAATTGCCTTCCACCTCCAATCAGACCCACAGTGTAGGGGTTTGTTAACATAGTGACAGAATAGTAAACATCATATGTAGTGCTTCTTCTGTAATTTCATAATGTCATCCACTGGACATGGAATACACATCAGGCACTACCTAATCACCTCAGAGGGTTTGAGTGCCTGCTGCACAGATCCATCCATAACCTGTTATTGATTTGCATCCCTCTTCAGAGATTAAATTTAGGGATAGTCTTTGTAAATGAAGTATCTATTACTTCAGTACCAAGAGTCAAAATTATGTAAGACATTACACATGGGCAAATTGTTATATTGTTGTTTGTGCAGCTGCAATTAAATGCTTGATTCAGTACATGTTTTTTGAGTCAACTTTCAGTTGGCTGAGATCATCAATAATGTTTCTCTGGTTTGGTTTCAGATATTAGCAAAGTGTGCACAGGTGAGAGAAGCGTGATTAATTGCCACTGCAATTCAGGATTTGTGGGTAATGGTGTTCATTGTGAAGGTAAGTATCTGCTGAAGTAACTTACTTTACTAGCAATGGCATTGAACAATAGAAGTTGTGTTTTGTGGAGAGCAAGAGTTATGAATTCCTAAGATGAAGTCTATTGTTCCGCTCTTGCATTACTCCGTTTTATACAGTTCTATGCATCTGAAAATTGTTGTCATTTGTATTCCTAGTTTGTTATCAATGTAGCTTTATTTGAATTTTGAGTTTATCAATAACTATTGACCTTCACAATTTAAGCATAACTTTGTTAAGAACCAAAAACAAGCACTATTGCCCTACTACAAGCTCAGTAATTGTGTTAGTCCATGCGTTTGTCGGCACTTTAACTTCCTCCATGTCGTCTTCACCCTTCCGGTAGATCTTTTGATGTAATTGTGAACTTTGAATGTACTGTGTGCTCAGAGCACTGGAACAATAACACTATACCTGTACTCATTTGCCTTGGAGAATGCTCATAATGATTCCCTAGATTGAAAGCTTTTTACACAGTTCACAGACTAAGACGGAACTGGTAGAAGTTTGATAAAGTATGCTGTGCAAAACAAGTCAGTGATATAGTAGCAATCATGATATTTGAGTGCTGATTAAAACAGTATAAATAAAAGGCGTGAATCGGAGAAGCACACTTAATGAAATCAACAATTTGTACTATTCGATCAAAAACATGAATGTGTCTTTTTCACAAGTGATAGCCATAGCCTGAGTTTCTATCATTACTTCTCTAAGCCAAATATGCATCAGTGATTATGGATTGCAATATTTTTGTGCGCAAAACCTTTATTGAATATAAGAAAGTCACAGCATAGACATTCATCGTCATCATCATCATCGCAAGATTTATTTTGCAAATTGACCCATGATGACGGACGTTGCTATTCAATCATACAGAAGTATGTTATATGCGCTTATATAGCGCACAGCTGCCCCAGCTAAGGGGCGTCCTGGCACTTTTCCAGAGAGATCGGAGAGTCAAGCACAACAGATCTTACAGTGAAGAAATAACATAACAGAGCAGTCTAGCAGAAAATGTGGGTTTTAATGGCCTTTCTGAAAGTCAAGAGGTCATTCATACCACGTATCTGGGGTGGTAGGGCATTCCAAAGTTTTGCTGCGATAGATCGGAAGGAGCGCCCTCCCATCCGGGCTCGCTTTATTCGGGGGACCACTGCCAGATTGTGGCCTTCTGATCGTAGGGTTCGCCGAGGGGTGTACTTAGTCAGAAGGGGACGTAGCATAGGAGGAGAAGCTGTTTTTCAGGATTTTAAATGCAAGGCATAGAGTCTTGAAGAGGAGCGCACATTGATGGTGGAAACTTCTTCTCCTGCTTGCTAGACAAGTCTGCCATTTGTAAAACCCAGTATTGAAGTTTAACAAATAAATGCACCTTTATTTTTTGAATGCCCATCTACTAAAGACAGGGTTTTGGAGCCCATTTATCTTTCTGAGAAACAAACTGTCTAAAGAGAAATATTATTTCATATTTGCAAACAAACCAGTTCTTTCTGAATCTCAGATGGCAGATTTAATAACACTCTAAGGGGTTTCCGCAAGCATCTTCTTGCCCCAAATTTGAAAAGACTACTTTAGTGTGCCAAAACCAATGTAGGTGCTTTTTACTACTTTGTCCAATGAATCATTTAATAGCAGATTTGCAAAGTCCTCATGTTACCAAAGTACTGATTCCAGTCATGGGTAGTACAAATTAGAAGGTAGTATTGACCCCCTGTCATAAGTATTACAAGTTTGAAGGTGTCATGCCCAGGGTAGGTATTACAAACAGCATGACTCAAAGTAAGAGGGAGAGGGGTTCATCTATGGACAATAACATAGCTTTTATAACATACGTACTGAAGCAAAAAGTTTATCAGGGCTCCACACAAATTTCATGCCATTACCAGACTGAATATCTGCCAATAAGTGGCACACCCTTTGAAAAGTATCTTTGACCATGAAACACAATATGTCCAGCCATAACTTGAACAGCCATAGAATAACGCCTTTGGCACCAAGAGTGTAGCAAAGATACCCAATTCTCCCTCCGTTAGTTAAATGGAAAGCAAACAAAAACTTCCTGTCAGCTTCCTTGTAGAAGGCACTTTTCCCAATCCTTCCACACCCCTGCCTCTTTTATCCCATTGTCCAAGCATCTACCATTGCTGTCTCTCTTACACCATTTTGCAATGCTCCCACACAGCTGTCTCTCTCCTTACCAAATTCTGGAAACAACCCATCTCTGCCTCTCGTACCGTATCAGTGAATCCTCTGACATTGTTGTGTCTCATACCCAATTTTCAATCCTCCCATACCGTCGTCTCTCTTACCCCATTGTGCAATGCTCCCACACTTTTGTCTCTTACCCCATTGTGCAATCCTGTCACAACTCTGCCTCTATTATCCCATTGTGCGATCCTACTACACCACTGTCTCTCTTATCCCATTTTGCAGTCCTCCAACACTGTTGCCTCTCTTGCCACATTGCGCAATCCTCCCACATTGCTCTTGTGTCCTAATGTGCAGCCCTCCCACACTCCTTTTTCTCACACTCCATTGGGCAATCTACCCTCAACTTGTCTCTCTAACTCCATTGTGAAATCCTCCAATGCTGCTCTCTCATCCCATTGTGCAATCCTCCCACAACCCTATCACTTAACCCACTGTGCAATCCCCCCAACGCTGTCTCTATTACCCCATTGTGAAATCATCCCACACTGCTCTCTTGCCTCATTGTGCCATCAACTTACAGTGACGTCATCTTACCCCATTGAGCAGTCAACCCACACAGCTCCCTCTCTTGGCCCTCTGGTTTGGATTAAGTGTTTTTCATAGTCTTTTGTCCTGGAACCTCGGGTCCCACTTCCAGGTTTCAGTCATTAGTAAGCTTTTTTTGGTGCAGGGACCTAAAGTGTATATTACGGTGACAGTATCTGCAAAAATAAAACCTATTGGCCTCAGTAAGCTCAGTTTATGGCACAGAAATTCACTTTACCTTGATCTTTCAATCTGTTTAGAGACGTTTGAGACTTTTAGGGCTAATTTTATTGGACCACGCTTTCAGAATCTCTGGTACTTTCTGACGACATGGTTTTGAAATTTATTTTAATCTGTTCAAAAAGTTTCCTTGCGAGCCAAGTTAAAATGTTGTAGTAACCTAACTGTACTATCCCCACAGCTATGCCAGCTCCAGCCCATGTGCAGTTTAAAGGTGTAGAAGGGTATGCTATAGGAGGGAAAGCTGGAAGTTTATCACTGTGTTGGCTTAGGCACTGCTCAGATTTTACAGAACTTCCACGATTTGTGTTTTTTGGCACAGTGAGTGGAGGCGCGCCTATGTCAAGTGGGTGATCGAATAGTAATGCTTCTCACAGCATGAAAATCTGATCCATGAATTCATTCAAGACCAGGAAGTTGCCTATCATCCAGTGAAATCCTTTTTAGATCTCGATCTCTGCCAATGCGCTTTCGCATTGCAGATGTCGAGACATATAGAGGCGGAACAGGAAAGCTGACCAAGAGGGCTTTGGCAGGCAAATTACGCTGAGTGCACGTGCCCGTGCACGCGCTTGCCATTTGCTCCCCGAGCCGCCTGCATCATCGCATCGGACCCGCCACAGCAATGCCGAGAGCTTCACACTTCAAAGGAATGCTCTCCCCCGCCCCCCTCTGCGCAATGCCTCGCTCCCATTTGCTCCCCGTCTCTCCGTGCTTACTGCAATGTGCCCCCCCCATAGCGCTGTTTTTGACGCTTCCGACTTCAAAGGCTAACGCTCCCCCGCCGCCCTACTCCCTCCCCAGCAATGCCGAGGGCGTGTTTCAGAAAGTCGGTGTGCTTGATGCTGTAGTGTTATAGGTGACCATCGGTCTCCCTGACGGGGGTTTTTCAAGCACTATGGCATCAAAACTATTTCTCTTGATGCAAGCACTTACCTCCATTGCATACATTGCTTTCGCATGAGCATGAATCAACAAAAAGCACTTTTAAATTCTTTTGCTTTACGAGGTGGAGAATGGGATGCTCGTGCAATTATGTGCATTATGCATACTTGGTTGTCATGCAGGCTTGCAACCTTTGTTTGTTGAGATGTTCGAGATGGTGCACGGGTACATGGAAAGTATGCATAGATGTGATAATAAGAGGAGCTGTAATGCTGTGAGTTTTGTGGTGTGAGACATGGTGGTTCTAGCCCATATCTCATTAGAAAGTTACCAGGCCCAAGTCGGCGCAGACAGGTGAAACCCTTCTTTACACCCACCCACTTGTCTCAGGCATCTAGACAAGTCACCCAGATGGAATTGGTGAGTAAGTTGGACTGAATTTTCCTTGGCTGTGATTGGCTTCATCATGGCAGCCAGGTTACGTGGCCTACTGTGATCTGAGCCACAGGCTAATTGGTGGCAAGGCTTCCTCGTGTGCCATGTATCTCTCTCCTTCCTCCTCTAACTCTCTCGTCATGCATCTCACATTCACTGTCTTGTGCACGAACTTTAACAGTCTCTCATTCATTGTATCTCGCATTGAGTTTCTCCACAGCCTTCCTCTCCTTGTTTCTGTCTCTCTCTTCATGCATCTCACATTCTGAACGTTCCTCTCATCCTGCAATCTCAATAGTTTCTTTCTCTCTCTCACCCTTGCTCTCATAACGTATCACAATCCTAGCCTCTCTTGCCTTCTTCGGTCTTGTTATCCTTGTTTTTCACACTCAGTGACTCTCCCTCCTTACACTCTCTTTCTGTTCAGTGGCCTTAATTCATGGCCTCATGTACAAATCTCAGGTCGCGCTACAGGTGCAATTTTTGTGCAGCATCTGCAAATTATTTGTGTGCAGAGGTAGATGTAAAAAATGATCACAGCACAAAATGGCATTCAGTAGGATTCAATATTCATATTAAAGAGGCAGAGGTGTGCTTTGTGAATCCTGCCGAATGCCTGTGAATGCAAGGATAGAAGCCTATAAAGGGCAGCAGACTTAAGTCCCTCCATTCATATTCACAAAATTGTGTTTTTTTATTTTGTTTTTTTATTGCAGTCGCTGTCTATCAAAGGGACAAGGACTGGAAAAAAAGACAGTTCAAATGATGCCAAGTGCTCTGTGGAGGCATTTTTCTTTCCAATGCCAGAGCTGCCTTCACCTTCACACACCCTCTCACCCCCTCACATCCCCTCACCCTCCCTCACCCTCGCTCACCCTCACACCCCTCACCCTCACACACCCTTTGACCCTCACACACCCTTTCACCCTCTCACCCTCACACACCATCTCACCCTCACACACCCTCACCATCACACCCCCTCACCCTCACATCCCCTCTTATCCCCTCCCCTCCCCCTCCCATCCCCTCACCCCATCCCCTCACCCTCCCTCACACCCTCACCCTCACACCCCCTCTCCCTCACACACCCCTCACCCTCACACCCCCTCACACCTCCTCACACCCCTACACACCCTCACTCACCCTCCCACACCCTCACGCCCTCACCTCCCTCACCCTCACAACCCTCTCACCCTCACCCCCTCACCCTCACAACCCTCTCACCCTCATCCCCTCACACCCCCACACACCCTCACACACCCTCACACCCTCTCACCCTCACGCACCCTCACACCCTCACCTAATCTCACTCACCCCCTCACCCTCACAACCCTCTCACCCTCACTCACCCTCACACCACACACAACCTCACCCTCACGTCCCCTCACCCTCACACCCCCTCACCCTCAGACACCTCTTCACCCTCACACACCCTCATCCTCACCCTCACACCCCCTCATCCTCACACCCCCTCACACTCACATCCCCTCACCCTCCCTCACCCCCTCACACCCCCTTATCCTCTCCCTCACACCCCCTCATCCTCACCCTCACACACCCTCTCACTCTCACCCCCTCACACCCCCTCACCCTCACACCCCCTCACACCCCCTCACCCTCACCCACTCACACCCCCTCACCCTTACACACCCTCACTCACACACCCGCACCCCCACACACCCTCACCCTCACACACACCCTCACTCTCACACACACCCTCACACACCCTCTCTCACACACCCTCACCCTCACACACCCTCACCCTCTCACACACCCTCACCTTCTCACACACCCTCACCACTCTACCACTCTACCGCCCTCACTCTACCGCCCTCACTCTACCGCCCTTACTCTACCACTCTACCACCCTCACTCTACTGCCCTCACTCTACCACTCTACCGCCCTCACTCTACCACTCTACCACCCTCACTCACACTACCGCCCTCATTCACTCTACCGCCCTCACTCACTCTATCGCCCTCGCTCACTCTATCTATCACCCTCCCTCACTCTATCTATCTATCTATCTATCTATCTATCTATCTATCTATCTATCTATCTATCTATCTATCTATCTATCTATTGCCCTCCCTCTATATCGATAGCCCTCCTATCTAGCTATCCCCCTCCCTCCCTCTATCTATCGCCCTCCCTCTATCTATCGCCCTCCTTCTATCTATTGCCCTCCTTCTATCTATTGCCCTCCTTCTATCTATCGCCCTCACTCTATCGCCCCACCTCCCTCTATCTATCACCCTCCCTCTCTTCCACCCACCTCCTTCTCTAACTCCCTGTTCTCATCTCCTGTGCCAATATGTTGTTCTCTTCCACCTGCTTTCTTCCTTAACTCCCTGTTCTCTTCTCCTGTGCTGAACTGCTGCTCTCTTCCACCCTCACCTCCTTCTTTATATCCATGTTCTCTTAACCTGTGCTGATCTGCTGCTCTCTTCCACCCTGCCTCCTTCTCTAACTCCCTGTTCTCTTCTCTTCTCCTGTGCTGATCTGCTGCTCTCTTCCAACCCGCCTCCTTCTTTAACTCCCTGTTTTCTTCTCCTGCGCTAATCTGCTGTTTGCTGTTATCTTCTACTCGACTCTTTCTCTAACTACCTGTTCTCTTCTCCTGTGCTGATCTGCTGCTCTCTTCCACCCGCCTCTTTCTCTAACTACCTGTTCTCTTCTCCTGTGCTGATCTGCTGCTCTCTTCCACCCACCTCCTTCTCTAACTCCTAGTTCACTTCTCTTCTCCAGAGCTGATATGCTGCTCTCCTTAACCCGCCTCCTTCTCTACCTCCCTGTTCTCTTCTCCCGGGCTGTTCTGCTGGTCTCTTCAACCCCACCTCCTTCTTTAACTCCCTGTTAACTTCTGCAGATCTGCTGCTCTCTTCCACCTCATCTCCTTATCTAACTCCCTGTTCTATTCTATTCTCCTGTACTGATCTGCTGCTCTCTTCCACCCCACCTCCTTCTTTAACTCCCTGCTCTCCTCTGATGTGCTGATCTGTTCCTCTCTTCTACCCAACTCCTTCTCTAACTCCCTGTTCTCTTCTCTTCTCTCGTGCTGATCTGCTGCTCTCTTCCACTGTGCCTCCTTCTCTAACTCCCTGTTCTCTTTTCTTTTCCTGTGCTGATCTGCTGCTCTCTTCCACCCACCTCCTTCTTTAACTTCCTGTTCTCTTTTGCTGTGCTGATCTGCTGCTCTCTTCCACCCCATCTCCTTCTTTAACTCCCTGTTCTCTTCTCTTGTGCTGATCTGCTGCTCTCTTCCACCCCGCCTCCTTCTTTAACTCCCTGTTCTCTTCTCCTGTGCTGATCTGCTGCTCTCTTCCACCCACCTCCTTCTTTAACTCCCAGTTAACTTTTGCTGTGCTCATCTGCTGCTCTCTTCCACCCACCTCCTTCTCGAATTCGATGTTCTCTTCTATTCTCCCGTACTGATCTGCTGCTCTCTTCCACCGCCTCTCTCTCTAGCTCCCCGTTCTCTTCACTTCTCCTGTGCCGATCTGCTGTTCTCTTCCACCCGCCTCCTTCTTTAACTCCCTGTTCTCTTCTCCTGTGCTGATCTGCTGCTCTCTTTCACCCCACCTCCTTCTTTAACTCCCTGTTCTCTTCTCCTGTGCTGATCTGCTGCTCTCTTCCACCCCACCTCCTTCTTTAACTCTCTGTTCTCTTCTCCTGTCCTAATCTGCTGTTCTCTTCCACCCGCCTCTTTCTCTAACTCCTTGTTCTCTTCTCCTGTGCCGATCTGCTGTTCTCTTCCACCCGCCTCCTTCTTTACCTCCCTGTTCTCTTCTCCTGTGCTGATCTGCTGCTCTCTTCCACCGCCTCCCTCTCTAGCTCCCCGTTCTCTTCACTTCTCCTGTGCCGATCTGCTGTTCTCTTCCACCCGCCTCCTTCTTTAACTCCCTGTTCTCTTCTCCTGTGCTGATCTGCTGCTCTCTTTCACCCCACCTCCTTCTTTAACTCCCTGTTCTCTTCTCCTGTGCTGATCTGCTGCTCTCTTCCACCCCACCTCCTTCTTTAACTCTCTGTTCTCTTCTCCTGTCCTAATCTGCTGTTCTCTTCCACCCGCCTCTTTCTCTAACTCCTTGTTCTCTTCTCCTGTGCCGATCTGCTGTTCTCTTCCACCCGCCTCCTTCTTTAACTCCCTGTTCTCTTCTCCTGTGCTGATCTGCTGCTCTCTTCCACCCCGCCTCCTTCTTTAACTCCATGTTCTTTTCTCCCGTGCTGATCTGCTGCTCTCTACCACCCGCCTCCTTCTTTAAATCCCTGTTCTTTTCTCCCGTGCTGATCTAATGCTCTCTTCCACCCGCTTCCTTCTTTAACTCCCTGTTCTCTTCTCCTGCGCTGATCTGCTGCTCTTTTCCACCCCACCACCTTCTTTAACTCCCTGTTCTCTTCTGCTGTGCTGATCTGCTGCTCTCTTCCACATACATCCTTCTGTAACCGCATACACACATACATACGACCACGCACACACACACATACCACCACACACACAACCACACAAACACACACAACCACACACACACAACCACACACACAACCACACACACAACCCCACACACAAACATCAACCCACACAAACATCACCCCACATACAAAGACACATCACCCCACACATCACCCCACACGCACAACTGCACGCACAACCACACGCACAACCACACGCACAACTACACACTCAACCACACACTCAACACACACTCAACCACAAACACAACCACACACACAACCACACACACAACCACAACCACACACACACACACAACCACACATACAACCACACACACAACCATACACACACAACCACACACAACCACACACAACCACACACACAACCACACCTAACCACACACACATACAACCACACACACAACCACACACACACACACACAACCACACACACACAATCCCACACACACACACACAACCACACACACAATCACACACATACACACAACCACACACACACAGCCACACATACAACCACACACAAACAACCATACACACAACTATAAACACACACAACACACAACCACACACACACAACCACACTCAACCACACACAACCACACACACAACCACACACAACCACAAACACATACAACCACACACACAACCACACATACACACACACAACCACACATACACACACACACACAACCACACACACACAACCACACCCACACACAACCACACATATCTATCTATCGCCCTTACTCTATCTATCTATCGCCCTCACTCTATCTATCGCCCTCACTCTATCTATCGCGTCACTCCATCTATTTCCCTCACGCTATCTATCTATTGCCCTCACTCTATCACCCTCACGCTATCTATCGCCCTCACGCTATCTATCTATCGCCCTCACGCTATCTATCTATCGCCCTCACTCTATCTATTCATCACCCTCACTCTATCTATCTATCGCCCTCACTCTATCTTTCGCCCTCACTCTATCTATCTTTCGCCCTCGCTCTAGCAATCTATCGCCCTCACTCTATCTATCTATCGCACCACCACAGCATCACTCAGGGGCACCACAGCATCACTCAGGGGCACCACAACATTACTATGCGCTACCACATCATCACTAAACGCCACAGCATCACTCTTCGCCACCACAACATCACTCAGCGCCACCACAGTATCAATCTGTGCAACCATTCAACAACAGCTGGTTCAAATATTTTCTCTCAATGTTTCAAGCTTTATTACAAATGCCACAAAAAGATGTTAATATTTCACTTCTGTTCTTGGATTTTCGTCACAATAAAATACACTGAACATAATCTTCACAAAAGTTATTTACAAACGTTTAAGCTATTGCCATTATAAATTACAATAACTTTTATTTAAGTATTAATTATTTAAAAAAAATTAAAAGTCATTGTTATTTGTAATATCAATACATCTAAGTCACGTAAATACAAAACATGTTGCATTACAAATCCTATAGGTGTCACATTTGCAAAAGATAAAAGTATTGCCATTGTAAATGACAAAGCTATTAATTTCGTTATTTTCAAAACCAACACATAAATAAAAAAATTGTCATTTACAAGACCAATAGCTCAAACTTTCCTAATGCGAGACCTATTGCAAATGCTTGTTTAGGTATGTTGGTTCTATGTGAAATTGGCAAAAACATAATCTGGTGAAACTAGTTTTGATGAGTCCCTTATCTTGAACCAGTTTCCTAGCATTCATCACAATGAATGATATTCTCCAAGCTGTCTAACACACCTTGATGGATGTCCTTCTCAGTAAAAAATCGTTATCACCAGGGTTGTTATACCAATGTAATTTTTTTCAATGCATATTTTTTAATCCTTAACCTCCCACCCTCATTTTGTTTTTCCTCACTCATTTGTTTTAGCTTGTAGGGAAGAGAGCAGCCCCAGAACCCCTTTCCCTCCAATCCCTTCCCCTATTCCCGGTCACTCCTCAATATACCTTCTGTTTTCTCATTCCATCTTCCTCCTTGTCTCACCCTTTTCATGTTTGCTCCCCTAACTTCATTTTATTACCCCAACATTTTTGTTGTCTATATGGCCCAGCTCCCTTGGTCCCAGATTTAATTTTCCTTATATTTAATTCGTATTTTCGTCTTTTTCACGTGGCAGTCTCTGGAGCTCCTTCCCATCCAGGCCACTTAGAACAAAGACTACTGCAATTTAAGCTTTTTATCCCTAAACACCATTTTGACTTCGGTCATTTAAAAATCTTGATTCAATTCCTAATATTTTAGGACATGTAAGAAGGTTTCACAATTTCCTATTCTATATTCAATTCTGGAAATAGGATATGATATTATTTTGGTTTTCCCTTAAAATAATTTGGAATTTTTTGGGTAACTGATTTTGAACATTTTATTCATTCTCTAAAATTGAGATTCACAAGCCCTAAATTGACAGGCTAGTGTTCTATGATATGTTTGTTGTTCCAAATAAGGTATTACTGGATGGCTGATCACTGTCCTGTTTTTCAGCTGGTGGTGCATTTGGGTTTCAGCTGTGCAAACAGGAAGTTTTATTTCACACTGTTCAAAGAATTAAGCCAAAGGGCACACATAGATGATGAATAACAGACAGAAAATGGATGTGAGTTGTAGTACTTTCCATGACACCAGGCATGATGACAATTGGTTTAATCCAATTCAATCTGTTGGCGACATTTGGAAAGGAAGGATCCGATCCATTTTTGGCACATCAATCTCTTGATACCATTCCTTTAGCCTACAGAGGAGAATGGTGTGGTCTGCTGAGTCAAAGGCTTCAGAATGATGAATAAGAATAATAGCAAATGTGTCTTTATCCAAGGAGAACAAGAGCTCTTCTCTGGTGTGAGGAAGGGTGGATTCAATGCCCCGCTTGATGGCCTATAGTAAGTGGTTCATTGACTTAGCAACCTTTATCCATACTGCCTTCAAGCCTATTGTCTAACTCTGAAGACTTACCATTCATTGAGATAGAGCTGCATCCTCACCCACCGTTCTTCTTTACTCCTTTTTTAGTGCGTATTTGAAAATAAATAAGTGCCAGGGCCCTCATCAAAAGACCACTGCAGCTTGCACTACCCATTGCCCATGCCAGCGCTGCCTAACGCAGTACTGTCTAACAATCACACTCTTACAAGTGTGACAATTCCATGCCCCCAAAGCTTTAAGAAGGGCTCGGTGGCAGGTTATTCAATGTATATTGAATTAAAAAAGCAACTGTTGTGGTGCTCCTCATTAAATTGGATAGACAGCGCCACCGTGTGGCAGCCTGTCATAACTGCCAGTTGACAATTAAGTGCCGGCGACAAGCACTGAAAACCACCCGCTCAAATTAAGCACTGACCTGTTGTCTGCTGAATGTCTTGCCAAAGTGCAATTTCTCCCATGTAATTTGAGCAAACATCTTGGGCTTAATTATTGCACCTTGGACCACTCAATCAAAGATCCAATTAAACTTTGTAGAAACCCTGTCCGCAATCTCTGAGCAACCCTACATTCAATCATCATCACCAATAAACTATTAAGTCCCCCAGCACCCTTTTACTAATATCTCAAAGGATACTATAGTTTGCTGTTTGAAAACCTTCATGTATGAGGGTTAACAACCTTAACTGTTGATGATTTCAATGCCATCTGGCATCATTGAAACAAACTCCTCTTTAGCAATCCATTATAACCAATCTTGCACTATAAACTATACACTCAGAAATGTAAACGTGGTACAACTCTGCTAAGAATTTGCCTGAGATTGCAAGCATTCTTTCACTTTTTGTTTTTATTGCAGAATGTGTATTATCTTTACATGCTTGGCAACTCATCATTAAACAAAGATTACATTGTAAGTAATATATTTTTGAGAGCTACTAAAGTTCCATATATGATGGTATTTGTTCATTATTCTAGTTCTGACAAGCATATGTCAGTTTGTGTTGATTGTTCTTATCAATTTTCATAAGTCATTCTCATGGGTAGGTGGTCTAGATGAGCTTCCAATTGGCGGTTATTAATGATCTTGGAATTAAGATGGTTAAAAATGTTTGCTTATCTTAAGACTTGATCGTGTCAGGGAAACATCCGTACAGAACATAAGTTACATTTATTTTTAATTCTTAACTGAATATTTGGGACAGAGTCTGAAAAATCTTTTTACAAAAATCTGCAAGCTGCAGAGAAGAGAAAACATGTGGAGCTAATCTGCAATAAAAGTCAAATTGCATTTCGCTCAGTAAAGTTTGGTGCTTGGATATATTTTGTGGAGAAAAATGAAAATGTAATATAACAATCATTTGTAATAAAAACACATTCAAAGAAAATGTGTGTGCTTGAGAACCTGAAAATTCAAATTGTTACATTTTGCCCACTGGTTTTATGTTGACCTAATACCTGTTTCATTTTGCCATTTTGAAATTACTTTTTCAAGGCTATTATATTTTTACTTTCAAATGACAAGAACTAACTTTATAATTCTGAGCAATAATTAATTTAGATATTTGTCAGCTGAATAAATGCTACCTCAAATCAATTCTGAAGGCGACCCCTTCTTGCTGGAAATATTGTTCTGATTTTTAAGTTTTACTTGGGATGAAGTTGAATTCTCGTAAAAAGCCAATCCTATTCCATTTATCTATAATGGTGGTGATAAGGGCACATGATATTATTCTACTGTCTTTAAATCTGGTATAAGAATAAAAGCTTGGTATTTTGAAGACATTAAATAAGTGCGTCTTGCATTTGGAAATTTGGGAAATAATCTTATACCTAACTCAGGTACTATGGGAAATCTAATAGGGCACAGTATTTTTGTGGTTGTGTCATTAAACATAGCATTGGGAATGAAGTTATCGTAAATAGACCGTGCTGATGTCCATCTGCAAGAATCAGCAACAAAGGCGGAGTAATATTAAAGTTTTATATCGGATAAGTCCACACCACCTGCTTCTTTGGAGAGGCGAAGATATTGTATAGCAATCCTGGGGGCTATTTTTACCCCAGATAAATGCAGATAGTAACGAATCATTGGTTTGAAGGCAAGTGAATAAAAAAGAAGTAATTGGAGAAAATATATTTTTGTCAAAGAAATTCGACCCATTATGATTAATGGAAGTAAGCTCCAATAGCTGAGGGGTTGAGATGTTTTTTTTAAAGAGTTTATAACTTATAGAAAATAAGTTCTGGTACTTTTCAATAACATACACACCAAAGTGTCTCTTCGGACCGGCAGAATAGCTAGTTTTAATAATCACTGCCAAAATATTTTGTGCAATGTTAAACAGCAATAATTTGGTCTGCCTAGGGTTTAATTTGTATCCTCATATAGCTGTAAATTGATGTATCAAATCTATAGCCAACTGGATATTTCCAGTTTCTGCCTTCAAGTAAAGGGCAATATTGTCGCAATAAATCTTGATGTTGGTTGATGATTCCATGAGAGGTTTGAGTTCTGAATTTGATTGCATTGAAACTGCCAAGGGTTCGATGAATAAACAAAAAGAATAAGCGATATAGGGCAGACCTGCTCTGTCCATCTGTTAACTTTATTCAGCCTGCTTTTGTCTGATTGATTATAACTGATGCTGAGGCTCCTTACTGTAGATTTAGAATTAAAGTTATTAGTTGCTCTTTCAAATCATGTGTCCTCAAAATAATGATCAGTGCATTGCATGAAACAAATCCAATGCCTTTTCCACATCTATTAAAACAATTGCAACTGGAACCTCATTGTGTTGTGAATAAAAACCAACTGACTTAATAAGAAAGTTTGTGTTGGAGTATAATTGATTATTGAGAATGTAACCACTCTGGGGTCTATGAATTAAGCAGTTACCAATTCTAGAGTTCCTAATAGCCACAGCTTTGGTAATAATTTTATAATCTGTTTTAATAGTATGATTGGTCTGTAAGAATCCACTTCCAAGGGATCCTCTCCTTTGTTTGGGAAGATGACAACTTCCCCTTGTAAAATATTGGGGATGAGATTTACAGCATAGGAGACTATAAGCTAATAATGTTTAAAAGGGTGTTATGTGTTTATTTGTGTATGTTTAGAACTACATAAAAACCCATCTTCTCCTGAAGCCTTACCATTATCTAGGTATCTAGGTCTCTAATAGATTCAAATAATCTTTAGATTTGAAAAGGGAAGTATGAATTTATTGGCTTTAAGTTTCAAATATGTTTGATAGTGGTAGGCAGTGTAGATATCCTAGAACATCAGCATTAATACTACCATTACTGTCACCAAATAGGTTATATTTTTGGGTATAAATATCTGATTTATATATTTCAGTTCATTGTACAGGTTGAGTATGGTGTTTGTATCTTAATTTCACATTTTACTGTAACAGACCAAACATATTTTACAAGGACAAGGGAACCCAATTGGTGGTCAGGGACCTTCGTTATGAACTGTTTTAAACAACAAGGGTCCCTAACAGAGAAACATTAGTGAAAATGTGTATATATGTGTACTGGAGTGCTCTGAATAGCCACTCCTTCTTGTAATGCCTGAGCTTATTTTGTTTTTATGATACGTATGGCCCCACTTATATGTTTTTCTTTTATGTTTTTCATTAATAAATGATCTCCAGTTGGACGATAAAAGTATAGACATCATTGTATCTCTCTATATATATACATTTCCAATAATGTTTCTTTGGAATAAACCATGCAAGCAATTTTCGCATGGTTTTCACACCATTTTTGGCCAATAAATTGTGATGAAGGTTTTCCGTTTGAAAATATTCTCGAAGTGCTATCTGTGCGGCTTCCCAATTTAGTCTACTGTACTTAATTCTATTTTGCTGAAAAGCTAGTTGTGCTTAAGTAAGTAGCCCATTTCACGCACTTTTCCTTATATACTGCTTTGTATTCGTGGTGATCTGGTTTCTTAATTGGGCCTTAATAGCTTCTCAAACTATTCCCATCTTGGTAGTACCTAAATGTACTTGAAATGTTTTTTTGATAAATTTACCTTTCTCGGTTACTCAAGCCTTGTCATTTTCAATGTGTTTGCTCCTCTGCCATCGTTGTCTGTGTAATGTTTGATGAGTGAGAAGAATAGCGGAATGATATGAAAAGGGATTCCCCATGTACTCTGGTTCATAAAATCGGGAGTATAGAAGTGATAAGAAAAAAATCGAGCCTTGCGGCTGTTTTAAATTCTTTAGTACATAAAGTTCACAAAAATTGTGTGTGAGCAGTTTCCCGGTTCTGGTTTGGTAAAGGGAACCAGATGGGCTCTGACAATAGAGCAGTTGTACCCTCCTGTAGTAGATGCTCCTTGATAAACTTGTTGATGAGCTCTTTAGAATCTGATTCTAAGTGTCTCTTTTCCAGGACTCCAACTATGCGAAGGTTGGACCTCTGAGATCAATGGAATATGGGCATATTCCATTTTTAGCTTTAGTGAATAAAATTCTCTGGAAATACATATGTTCTCTTCGATTATCAAAAAGGTGAGGGTCCTCAATCACTGATAGTCTAGTCTTAAGCGTCTGCATACCCAGGAAACACCCTCCATCTAGTCATTTATTTTATCTATTTTCTCCTAAATTGGAGTTAATGTCACTGGCTGCATGGATTTGCTCTGTCTTACCTCCTGAAGGAGATGACGAGGCAATTCCATATCTTGATTATTGGAAACCAGAGTGGTTGGTTGTAGTAATGTTTTTTTTTCAATTTGTAGTGTATATTGAATATATTATCTATGTCTGCTGAGATCTCACTGCTTAATGTGTCTGATGTGCCAAATTGTTCTGCCATAATGTCTTGCCAAGAAACTACTGAGTCTTTATTGACATGCATAGAATGGAAAATTTGCTAGCGATCAATATTCTGCTGCCCAGAATGAGTATTTTCCTTACTTCTAAATAATCTAAAGTTCCTGAAAGATTGGGTTGCATTGTCTATTTTGTCCATACCAGTAATAGGAGGCCAGTTTGACAAAGTGTTCATGCATTGCAGCCCAGCAAATAAAGTTGGCGCACTTCATTGTCTGATCAGGAGAGATCAGACCTGCCCCATATCTATTCAGAACTGGCACAGTTCTGCTCTTGCCCTGGGCTGATGCACTTTTGGCAGCCATGCCCCAACGCAGGCACCCTTGCTCCTTAGTGCCACGGTATCAACGTTGCTGTCAACATAGTTATTGTGCGGGAAAGGGTCCCTTCCTGTACAGAAAAACAAATGCATAAAATCAGTTTTCTCTTTCTATGTTTGCTGTATGTTTGTATGTGTTACGCCTTCCTCGAGGAAGCACAGCATTTTGGTGCAAACCGCTGTCTGCAACTCTTTGTAGATAGGGATTTACTTCTAACTTGTGGGTAGCTGCATCGGTTCACCGAAGTAGTACCCATGGAATCCCCCTTGATGCAAAGTAATGCAAGGGTGTGTATTGCACTGCCTTGGGTTACTTTTGGTTATAATCCAATGCATACTATGAATTGCCTTGGATTGTAAATCACATCAGTAGACTTTGCGTCAGGTCTACTTTCAAAAGTAATGCAAACCCGACACACATTTTTTGTACATCTGAGGCAGAGTGCCTGATTTAGTGTTTGGCGGATGGGTTACTCCGTCACAAACATGACTGATATCCCGTCTGCCATATTACAAGTGCCATTGAATATAATCGACTTGTAATATGGCGGATGGGTTATCCGTCACGTTTGTGACAGACTAACCTGGTCCGCCAAACTCTAAATCAGGCCCAGAGTTTTTATCCGAGAAAGCCATCTGAGAGAGTGGAGAGTTGCTACACTAAGATACACTCAGCAAATCAACCAAATAATTCTGCA
Source organism: Lissotriton vulgaris (assembly GCF_964263255.1). NCBI lineage: Eukaryota > Metazoa > Chordata > Amphibia > Caudata > Salamandridae > Lissotriton > Lissotriton vulgaris. The sequence goes on from NC_141693.1 coordinate 401,050,677, forward strand.
TCTGACTTACTGTAGACTGCTTTTGTATACTCTGATGGAGAACCGACGAATGGGATACCCAGATCGGGGTGTTCAGTGCAGAAGTTTTCAAATCATCTGACACCATATTGAACACTGGGGTAGGCTCTTGTGCTGTTAACAAATCTGGTAGACCTAGTGATAGTATTAAATGTGATTTCTTAGCAGATGGGCTGGCAACTTGACTTGAACTATCAGTGCTGCTCCTGGGCATATCACACCGCCAGCTAGTTTTGTGATTGCTCAAGGCTTTAGAAGGAGGTTTCTTTATAAGGTTGTTAACGAGGTAGGAGCCTTTGATGAGAGTCGATTTTCTCTTATTCATTTTGCTATTTCCCTGTGTAATGAGTGTGTTAAGCTTGCAAAGTGTTGAAAGTATTCAGTTTAAAGTAGGACGCTATCTCCTTAGTAGCTCCACCACCTCTTGCCGTCCAACTCTGTGTCCAGATGACAGATGGGGACTTCACTCTCTTTATATATCTCAGCTCCTTGGCAGGTATGATGTTGTGAAGATCATCTATACAGAAAGTACAGAGATCTTTGCTATTAGCCATCAACTGAAGGCACTCAGTTACCAGGGAGGCATGCCCAGCTGTAAGCCGTTAGTATGTTGCACTCTTGTAACCACAGCTGTAAAACTGCCAGTGAAGAGATGTCCATAATGATATTGCAAATGTAACAGAAATATGTACAACTCTGTTACAGTAGCAGTTCTTCAGAAATGTTTCTTACATGTAGCAGATGGAAAAAAAATACTGAGATAAAATGTAAGTACATGTATCTAAGATGGCTGACTGAGAGAGAAAACAATGGGGACAGGACAAAAGACTGCTGTCTATGCCTCCGGATGCCTCTGTCTTCACTGATTTTCATGAATTGGTTCAATTTGATGAGTCGAGTTGAATGATATTAAGTATTGTTGAGTTTTAATTTTTCTGTAGTCAGTTTAAGGGCATTGTTTGTGTGTTTCTAAGAATATATCTGATTTCACTCCGAATACTGCACATTTGCCAATCTCTCTCTCTGTAGTATCATTACCAATTAATTGCATTGTTTACGTGTTTTGAGCACAGTTTTCCTATGGATCCTTCCTCTTTATCGAATGTGTGAAACCAAGAAAAAGAGGCACAGGGTTCATCTTTAGAGATGGCGGATACATGACATAAAACTGCACCACTGAAGCATATTTGGCTAGATAACCTCTATGTCTTAATCCCAAGGTCCAGCAGACTACAAACAAGTTCATGGTCCCTTGTTACTGCTCTCATCTATTAGTGAGGATATCCGCCCTTCCGGAAATGATGTCTGAACTGGTCCAAGAATGCAAAACCATAGCTAAACCTGAATCACATTTTATAGAGAATGATGCTGTAAGCCAAGTCAGCACAGAAGGGGCAGGTCAAATGGCGAGCCACTGGACAGTGCTTTAAATGCTCAAACTGTTCAAACCTCATTTAACCAGGCGAGTGGTACCAATAGGGCTGGGAGGAGCTCACAGAGTTTTGAGGTTCTGTGATTTTGCATGCTTTTAAAGTGCACGACTTTCTTTTCTAAACATGGGTTTTTTCCATGCGTCGTGACTGCCATCTGGTGTTGCCTTTTACGTAGGCCTCAGAAGTTAGTCTGCGAGCAAAGCAGTCTGACCTTTTGTGGGTCATGTATACATTAACTAAGGTTTTCTTCGTGCGCTGGAGTTAATTTCAGAAGCTGGCCTTTCACCTGGAATTGACCCTGCCAAGCCAATTTCCCTGCAAGATCGTTATCCACTTTCCCAATCACCATTCAAGACATTTATTAACTTTTAAGTTTCTTTACGTTTCTGTTATCTTGCACATTATCTGAAACTACTTTTCTTTACTGTTTCTTCATTTCATGGCTTACGCTTTCAATGAAGGGTTTGTCCGGGCCTTCCAGATTATTATTTAGATATGCCTAAATATTAACTTGTGGGTTGGGACACTGTAAAATGAGCTTTACTATATGATGCTGTGTGATGTCATGTATTTTCTATTGGTTGAATTTTGGTGCAGGGGCGTGCATTTTAAATGTACCTTTTTGTGTATAAATAGGGATGTCTTGCCTTAGTAAAATTGAGCAGTTTCTTGAGTTGTACACCGTGTTGTATTGCTGGGATTTCTGCTACTAGCTGCAGCTAATAAATTTGATCTCTGACGCCACCTAGAAGTATTCCGTGTCTCTGTATACCAAGGCAAGGGAACCCAGAGGACTTTGGCTGTATCCCTGGCGCCGCTGGGTATTTGACAAACCTGGTTCTTCAGTTTTACTCCACTGAATATTGCAGAGTTGCCGAAAAACTGGCGAGTGTGCAGGGTTAGCAAAGCAACAATACAGTATATCCATACTATGGACAAGAACTTGGCAGTACTGTGTATTCAACAAATGCTTACAAACAAAACCTCTAGCAGCTTCCACTAGGAGCTCCAGCCCTGCAGAAACCAGAAAGACATCCTCTACTTCACAAAGAACAGGCGGAGATAGCATGAGTCAAATAGTTGTGTGCGCACATTGCCATTGTCAGGCTTCCACCTCCTCTGCCACCGAACCTACATCCTCTTCTACCTTGCCTTCCATTGTTGTGTTCCAGCCCTTCAACTCCCCGCCTGGTGGTTCTTCCTGCCCCCATGCTGGTGTTTATCTATCTTTGTCCACCATAACTAGGTTTTCGACTCCACTCCAACTCCCGGCATACTTCCAATTCAAGTCTTCCTGGTCTAGACTTTTCGTGACATCACAGTATTCAACGCCACTGATTAGTCCTTAACTCTTTGCACTCTCATATTTCATTGGTCATAGCTTTGGAATGGAAGTAAGCTTTTCTTCTGTGGCTTGGAGGTTCTTTCATTTTCCGTGATTGACGTAGAATTGTTTTTTGGATTTTTTTGTGATTGAAGTTTGGCTGTCCAATGGAGACTGTATCGTTGAAGCAAGTTCTCATCATATGGAAAGACCTGAAAATACATACTTTGTTTACCACAATCACATGACCACCAAGCTTGCCCTGTCTTCTCCCTAAGGTCACTTTTAGAGACGAAATTCCGGAATTTTACTGAACGACCAGGTTGAAGTGCTGATGGATGCGTATGCCCTTAAGGTCACAGCAGGGTCAACCCAGCTCTCTTCATTCGAACAGCACATTATTTGAGGTACTTTGCATCCAGCACATTCTGTATAACAAAACTGGATTGTAAACTGGAGAGTTTTACATGATCCGTTATGTGGGCAGTACCGGCTCCATTCTCCAGCTCTTGGGATGCACGGTCTGGCTGCTGTAAGCATGGGCGAATTTTGCGAATCTCGCGTTCGCGAATTTTGCGGATTTTTTTTTTTGTGTTTGCGCGGGTTTCTGCCAGTTCGCGAGGGTTTTGTACAATGCCGCAAATTGCGAACTTACCTGTCGGGTCGCAAGTTTCGCGAACTTGTTGTTTCTACGTGTCCAGCCTGTTTGGGACACTCTTCTTCATCACTGCCACTCTCTGTCACCACTGCCACTCTCTGACTACTCATGCCACCCTCTGGCCCACCCATGCCACCCTCTGTTTCATCACAGCACCCTCTGGTTGTCCAGTCAGTGTACATTATTGTGGCAACGCAAGCACACCTTCCCTGCCTCAAGTGACCTGAATTAATTTGGGGCTGATTAATGTGTCACAGAATATTTTTTTAGCTGGCACCTGCTTCCTTAGTGCTTCCTGATTAGTGAACTTTTGCACTTGCTAAGTGCTTTCATTGTTGCAAAATTAGTTACAACACCTGCCCTGCCCCAACTGACAATAATGAATTAGGGGCTGATTAATGGATTTGAACTGCCAGCCTGGCTCCTGCTTGTCTCCCTTAGCTGTAATTCAGGACCTTTGTGGCATATGTGTAACTATTCTGAGGTTCAGAGCAGGGTCACATAATAGTTGCAACTGGCAACTGAACTCTGGAGGGGCCCCTCAGCAAGCACTACAGGAAATGGCTACTAATGATGAGCCTGAACTTTTGAACCTGGTAAGTAGTTTCAGTTTTGATAAGATCGTATTTCTGCAATTTTGCACTTATTCGCGGGGCGCGAAGTTGTACTGGGAAGCCGCGAACTCACGCGAACAGTGCGAGCAGTGCGAGCAAAATCCGCTGCTCGCGGATTTGCGGATTTTGCGGGAGATTCGCGAATCTCGCGGATTGCGAATTTACCGAAAATCCGCAAAATCCGCGAGCGAAACGGATTTTCCGCCCACACTTATGCTCCAGCCTCTTTCCCCTGCCAGTACTCATTTAGTCTGGTCTTGACACACTTTTGTTTTCAACTGTTATCTCCATCCCTGCATATCTGTGCCACCGTCTCTCATGCCTGCCTCTCCTCCTCTCATAATAAGCCTCACCCATCCCATAGCCAGTGAGGGGTGGCTGCAAATGCTGATTTACCAGCATGCAAACTTGGATGTCCTCCCACTCTCTCCATGTCACCTAGGGGTGAGCACTCAGTGTGCTGGCTAACTCCGCTCCGCTGACATAATCTTTTGCCAAACTCCATGTTGCAAATGGAGTGGCAGAACTCTAAGATCTCTGCCAGTGGAGCGGAGTCCACCGCCCACCCCTAGATATTAATTTGTCCGACGTGGGATCAGCTAATCAAAATGGCACTGATATAACATCTAATAACCTTTCGTGGAAAAACAAAAACATCTCTGGAAACTTAACAAAAGATTACACGGCTTCACAAAAGCAGCGTAGAAACATTACCCCATATTCAAAGAGGCGAGGGTGGCAAGAAAAACATTAACAAAAGCTCAACTAAAAAATAATATATCTCCAAAAAATGACTATAACCAGTACTCACAAGAGAGCGATGTCATTTTCATACACAAGAGGCCTAACAATCAATTGGAGCCAATGCAAAAAAAAAGAATAGGCAAAAAGAGCCTAATGACATTCGTTGAGGTGACGGCAGCACCCCTTCAGATGGGTGAATTAGACATCAAAGTGGAGTTGAGGACCCTTGCAAGGGATGTCACAATAGTTCTAACTTGGCCCGAGATTATTATAAAAATATTCAAAAGAGTGTCAGACTTTGTACCAATCAGCATGGAAAGAATCACAAGTTGATGGGCAACTAGCTTACACCAGTCCAAACGTGCCTCAAGTAATATGCGTGCCATAGGAATTTTCCATCACAAGCACCAAATTGTTAAAATCTTCAAAAGAGTGTCAAACTCTGTACCAGTTGGCATTCAAAGAATCACAAGCTGATGGGCAATTGACCTTCACCAGTCCAAATGTACTGCAAGTAATATGTGTGCCACAGGAATCTGGCAACTTGAGCACTACAAATTTAACACTGTGTGCTCCACCCCCTGCAGAAGAAAGAGCAAGTATAAACCCACTAAAGGAAAGGGATGCGATTGTCAGGGTTGACAAAGTCTACACTGCAGCCTTATTTCTAGGTGATAGCATTCATCTGAGGGGAACTAATTCCCTAGAAGAACATCAGGGTGAACAGATATATACAGAAGACAAAAGAACTGTTGGCTCCCTACTGAATAAACCTCAGAGCGACGCAACGTTAATCCTACACCCAGAAAATATCTTCCGGTGGAGTGAAGCTATTTTAAATCGCAGTAATATTTTAAAATTACAATCTGCTCTACTTGGTATGGATAGGATTGAGTCGAAAGAGATTGACTATATTGCCTTTATTCATGAAACTCATGACTATCCAAGAGAAGCTATAAAAGTACAGTTTAGTCACCTAGATATCGCAAGATGCCTCAAGGAGCAGTCATGTGTGTTGTCTCAATGGGGTATTGCAATCCGCAAACTGTCTCCTCCAAGATACCCTGGGATTTTTGCTAAGACATTTCCCAGGCTTCCCCAGAGGCAATCAGTTCTCTTTGTTCAAAAGGGCCGGAAAGCAAAAGGCTGGATGCTGATCCAATACAGATCATAAAGGAGTTTTATAATGATGCAAGGGTTTGCAGACTGATGGTCAATTTGGAGTGAACAACACATGGGAAACTTAGAAGCACGTCCCACAAAACATAATCTCCAAAACACCATACAACTATGCCAGTCTGTCAAATTAGCTTTATTCGAGCAAAAACTCATAAAATCCAAATAAAAAATGAACATTCCATTATTAATATGAGTACATTAACATTAACAATGACTAAAACACTTTCTATTACAATTAAAACATGATTTGTCATCATATAAAAGTTTTACAAAAAGTAGAAAGAGAATAAAAAAGCATTTTGACAGAACTATACCGAAAATGTAGTAAAATAGGCAACGATCGGTAATGGTGCACAATTAAAAAGACAGACATCAAATTCATATTATCACAGTTAAGGATGGCAAAGGCCCACTGGTGGGATCTCTAACTTTCTCAACACCTAAATACACTTATAATTCATAATTTCATATGTGCACCAAGGATAAACCAATTAATCACAGCAAAAAAAATTCCTAATGGCTCAAGCCCACCCTAGATATTTGGCAACCGCTACTGAGATAACCGGTAAAGTGCTAGTGCAAATTAATTGTAATGCCACCGCACTATCTCTAGTGCCTAGCGATATGCACATGGCTTTTAGCCAGACTCGTCTAGGGATTGTATAAGTAGGACAGACAAAAAGAAAATGGGCAATGGTCTCCTTTTCAGTTAAACATGCCAGACAAATGTTGCTATTACCTCTAGCCCGCCTGCCGGTCAGCGTTCTTAAAGGTAAAGATCCTACTCTAAGCTGAGAATAGAGCTTTCTGTCCCCGGGTTTTGTAATGACATCCCAATATAACTCTAAACTGGGTGTAGGTTTAGCCTCCAGGAAGCGACCTTCCATAGTAGAGGGATCAACGCTATTCCGGGTGCAGTTTTGCTCTTGGAATATCCGTGGCTTTAATAATGTATCTACCAACAATGAAAGTAACCAAGGACATCAGTACAAATGGTATAAATTGCCTTCAAGATACATGGAAATTAGCAGAAATAGTATGGCCAGACCACCTCGAATTTTTACTCACCAGCTGAACCATCCCCTAGAGGAGCTACCCTTCGGGTGGGGTTTCAATTCTGATTCAGAAGCCCATGGCTACACACGTAGTTGATTTATTGAGTGGCATTGGAGCGTACATATTCATAAAGCTAGCACCTCCCACAGAAACAACTAACAGAGATAAGTCACTAGTCATCATAAGGTGTTTTTATATTGATCCTAAAGAACCAAAGAAAATAACTGCAGTGGCTGAAGTCTTAAAAACCATTGAAATTGTGAGACAGCAGCATCTGGAGGCTATGTGGCTGCTTGAAGGAGACTTTAACATGTTATTTCTAGAATCAGCGGAGCCTATGATTTGGCTGTAGAAGGAGGAGGATGCATAGCTCATTCCTGCATTTATCTCGGCAACACCAAGAAGAACCCTGCAGGGAAAAGGTTTGCTACCCTCCTCTATTAAGTCTTAGAACTCTAAATGGAAGACGTGCCCTAGACAATTCATCAGTGTGTACATTTGTTTAACAACATAGCTAATCGCTAATTGACTATGTCTGGGTTTCAGCCCAGAACTTCAACAAAGTGAGCCACATTCAAGTGATTCCTGGCCTGATTATTGACCACGTAATGTTAGTGTTTTCTTTTCCCATGAACTTGTCCAAATGGCCTCTGACTGAAGAGATAGGCTTTTAGGAAGACGTGAATTGTCTCTGTAGAATTAACTCTAATATATCAACAGAAAGAGTGGAGGAATTGAAGAAACTCCTCAAGGCAGAATTTCTTGGCCAAGTTTCATCCCTGCTGCAATGGGCACTCCCTAATGACGAAGTTATTAGTTGAATTTTTCCAATCCACTCAAATGTTAGGCCCACCAAAAGAACGGCCTTTTCCTCATTCACCAAAGAACTGAGAATGCTCAACAGAAGTTAAACAATCTAATAAAAAGGAGTCGGATTAACAAGAACCTGGGTGCGTTCACCAATGATATAAGAAAGGCAAGAAAGAATACAGATATGGTAACTTCACAAACAGAGCAAAGAAATAGAGTGTGTAAATCTTCATGAGGCCTCGAAACGTCTGTAATTTCTGGGGACTGGTGCAGAAGAGATTAATTTGGACCACCCTGAAAGCACAACCTTCCATATCAGCAACTAACTGGGTAAAATACATTACAAGCCTACATGTTACACATACAGCAAGTCCATCTGACAAGACCATGCCCCTGGGCATGGTGAGCCCTGAGGGAACACAGACAAAATGGGAGGCTAACAAAAACAATATGGGCAAAATGCAATCATTCATCACCTCCCTTCATTCAGCTGGAACACCGGGGCCTAATGCTATATGTTAGAAATAGAGGTCTCTAGTTGGGAGAACAATGCACCTTTATCCAAGTAGAGACCCTTTCTTCTAGTTAGGGTAAGGGGATTACACGATTTAGATTACCCCTGCTCACCCCTTTGGTAGCTTGGCACAAGCAGACAGGCTTTTCCCAAAGGCAATGAGTAAAGTATTTGTACTCAAAACACACAGTAGCACAGTGACAACCCCACAAAAGAACACTACACTAGTTTAGAAAATAAAGTATCTTTATCTAAACCAAACAAGACCAAAGTGACAAAAATCCCCCAAACATGTATCAAATTATGACTTTAGAACAGTTATTTAAAATATAGAACTTGTGGAAACAAAATAGCTCCAACTGGGGCTATTAAGACATAAATCCAAAGTACTTTGGCAATTGCAAGGTATGCGGCATCGTGCATGGAGTCACACAAACCCCCAAACAATAGTACCTTGAAAATTAAGTCTATGGACGATGCACGGCGTCGGTGCCTAGGTTGAGGCTGGTTCCCTGGTTACCACAGGGGAGGCAAGGCGTTGTGTCGGTTAGGAGGTGATGCATCGAGTCCAGGACATGGGAAATTAGGCACCGTTGGCGGTGAGGCGTTGGTTTCGACGAGGCGAGGAGAAGTCGAGGAATGCGTGAAGTAACCCTCATCAGTTATCAGCTTCACAATAACAGGATGCAGGTGCTGGCGGTGACGGAGTTGGTGCGGTCTGTTGTGCACTTTACAAGCAGTGCGCCCGGCCTCGGTGCAGGCTGCAGCATCACTGGTGGCATCACTGATGGCGTCTCAGTTGTTTTTCTTGCTTTGCAGCACAACCACACAATTCTCAGGGCCCAAGAGCTGGAATTGGCACCCTTTTGAATGAAGCAGGTGTTCAGGTGCTGGTCAGTGGGCTACAGGTCAAGTCTTTGTGTCCCTGAGACTTCAAAACAGGAGGCCAGTACACACAGGCCCTTGGAGATACTTCTTAAAGCAGGTTCATCGGAAAGTTCCAGTCTTTGTCTCTCCTTGGCAGAAGCAGCAACTGCTGGCCAACCCAGCAAAGCACACCCAGCAAATAGGGCAGTACTCCTCTTTACAGCCCTCCAACTTTTCTCCTTGGCAGAGGTTCCTCTTGAGTCCAGATGCGATCGAATTCTCTGGGTTTTAATGTCCAATACTTATATCCCATTTTCTCTCTGTTCTCTTAGTGGCAAGGGTCTCTGAGCCCAGTGTAAACCAGTTGTGTCCTCTCTGGTGCAGCATGACCACAGGAGGTGGAGACAGCATTGTGTAAAGGAGACACTGCCTATTCAGTGCAAGTGAAACTCCACCCACCACTCTAAATGCAGCCAAGGTCTATTCAGCTCATCTATGAGTCACCCAGGAAAAGCAGGGCACACCTCAACCCCCCTTATAGCCCTCTACAGTGAACGCATATCCCCATTCCCTGTCACTCCAAAACCAGACAGTCAATATACAAGCAGAAGCACACAGAATGGTTAAACAAGAAAATGCCTACTTTCTAAAAGTGGCCAGCAAGGGGTTTCGTTTATTCTGAGATTTTTTTCAGCACTGTTAGGACTTGTTTAGGAGTAATCACAGTACCTAAGCCTGAGTTTAATCAGTGGCTGTTCTATTTAATTAAAAAGGAACAAGTTCCTAAAAAAAGGAACACAAGATGTTACCACACTAACATCAAATTTACACACGAATAATCAATAAAACGTGAAACCAGGGTTTTTGTTTTGTCTGAAAGTTATTATTGAAATTCAAGGCAAAATATATAAATTTCTGTACAAAAAAATGAACAATCATAAAGAATAGGGTGCATACATAGATATAATGAGGATATTCAAGGCATTGGTTGCTTGTCCTTAGACATATCCAAATTTTAAGTCCAGACTGCTGGGTCACAGTAGTTGATTGATTTTAACTCAAAGTCAGAAGAAAATCAAAAGATGACATGAGACAAACTATGCAGAGTTGGACTAAACAAGTCGACGTTTCGGCCTTATTTCGGTTATTCTTAAGACCATCATCAGGACAACATAATGGTCTATTCTAGTTGGAGCGCTGCCCGATCTGTTCTTCACAGCACCGCGCGGAGATACACCTTTGGGTGTGATGCCGGCGCGTTACAAGCCCATAAATAAATAAATAAATAAAATACAATTGATGACCCTCTGTAAAGAAAACAACAATAAATTACAATATGTACAGTTATATTCAAATACCTGGTTTAACTAATTCTTTACATAGAATTATTGTAAAAATACTAATTCTAACAGTGCTGAAAAAAATCTCAGAATAAACGAAACCCCTTGCTGGCCATTTTCTATTATAAACTTTGCCCGAGCCCGCAAGGGTATATTGGGTTGCTCACCTTTTTGTATATTGTACTTTCTAAAAGTGTCATTTTTCAAACACTCAATTCAAAAACCATCTTCCTGAAAATATGTGTTATTAAATTCAGAGTTCTGGAGATCCTGCACTCCGCGTCTACATCTTGTCCCAATGGAAAGTCAGATGTTACAAAGCAACTCCCATGTTAGCTTTTGGGACAGATAGCCTTTCAATAGTGAAAAACGAAATTGGCAGTATTTCACTATAAGGACATGTAAAACACACCAGTACATGTACATGCACTGCACCCTGCCCATGGGGGTACCTTGGACCTACCTGAGGGGTGCCTTACATATAATAAAAGGGAAGGTTGGGGCCTGGCAAGTGGATGTACTTGCCAGGTCGACATGGCAGTTTACAACTGCAAGTGCAGACACTGCAGGGGCTGGTCTGAGATAACTTTACAGAGCTACTCATGTGGGTGGCAAAATCGGTGCGGTAAGCTCAGTAGTAACATTTGACTTACAGGCCTTGCCCCTCTCAGTGCACTTTACTAGGGACTTACCAGTAAATCGAATATGCCGAGCATGGATAACGAATCAGAATAACATTTTCCCTAGGGAACACTTGCACGTTGACACTGACCAGCAGTGGCAAAGTGCCCAAAGCATCTAAACCAGCAAAAATAAAATCCAAAATACCATCAAAAATACAGGAGGTAGAGGCAGAAATCCGTGGAAACCACGTCAAGGATGCCAAGTCTAACATGTGTCCCCTCCAGATGAAAAGTGGGGCGAACTACCCACCTTCTTGGGAGTTCTCATCACTAAGGTTGAAGAATCTGGACAGACCATCAGCATTAGCGTGTTCTGTACCAGGGCGGTGTTCCACCATAAAGTCCATTCCCTGTAGTTAGATAGACCAACGCAACAGTTTTGGGTTCTCATCCCTCATCTGTATCAGCCATCTGAGGGGCCTGTTGACTGTCTGAGCCTGGAAGTGAATCCCAAACAAGGAGCGCCTTAGCTTCTTCAACGCACAGACCACAGCAAAGCTTCTCTGGCAATTGCACTCCACCTCTGTTACCTGGAAAAAATAGCCTTGTACTAATGAAAACTACAGGTTGGTTCAAGCCCTTGTCATTCAATTGGGAGAACTGCACCTACATCATGCTCTGAAGCATAAGTCTGCACAACAAATTCTTTGGAGAAATTGCATGCCTTAGCACAGGTGCCATACACATGGCAGAATTCAGGGCATCAAAAGCTTTCTGAGAGGCCTCACTCCAGATCACTTTCACTTTCCTTGGCTGCTTCCTTGAAGTCAGCTCTGTCAAAGGGGCAACAATGGTGTCATACCACTGGACAAACTGTCTGTAGTAGAAGGTGAGGCCTAAGAAGGCTCTCACTTCTGTCTGGGTCTTGGGGGGTGCTTTTAGGTGTCGATGTTAGGTTGTAGGGGCGCCACCCGCCTGCTTTCTACCTGGTGCCCTAAGTACTCCACAGATCCCTGCCGTATCTGGCACTTACTGGGCTTAATAGGGAGACCTTCCTTCTGCAGATCCTTCAACAGTTCACAGAGGTGTAGCAAGTGTTCCTCCCAGCTGGAGCTGAACACATCAATAACATTCAGGTAGGCAGCGCTGAAATCCTCCTGCCCCGACAGTACCTGGTTGACACGTCTCTTAAATGTGGCAAGAGCATTCTTCAACCCAAGTGGCATGATCCGGAACTGGTAGTGCCCATCTACTGTTGGGAGCGCAGACCTCTCTTTGGCCCCATCAGTTAAGGCAATCTGACAGTACCCAGACCTTAGATCAAACGTGCTGGGGTAACGGGCAGCTCCCAACCGATCGATGAGCTCATCAGCTCTGGGGATGAGGTGTGTGTCAGTCTTGGTGACTGCATTGAGCCTATGCCAGTCCACACAGAACTAAAGTTTAGGAGTGGCACAGGGTGCAGCAGCTTTTGGAATCAAGACCACTGGGCTCGTCCTGTGGCTGCTGGAGTAGTTTATCATACCTAATGCCAACATCTTGGACACTTCTTCCTTCCTTTCTTCTACCCTGTCGGTTAACCTGTAAATTTTGTGGTTCACAGGCAAACTGTCCTCAGTGTCCACATCATGGGCACACCTGTTGGTGATTCCTGGGGTCAGAGAGAACAGGGAGGCAAACTGTCCCAGCACCTGGCGACAGTCCCTATGCTGCTCTGTCGTCAGGGTGGAAGAGAGGTTCACACCATTCGCTCACCATTCGCTCACCCATCATGTTCCATGGTAGACAGGAGATCAGGAAGAGGCTCACTCTCCTCTTCCATTCCATCATCTGTAGCCAGATGAGAAAGCCCTGGCCTTAGTCGCCATACAGGGCGAAACACGTGTCAGCGGTTCTGCTGTTTTGTTTCCAAAGAAAAACTGCACAATGAATAACTGAAAAATGAGTGGAAATGGATGAAACCTAGTGAAAACATCAATAAAAAGATCTTTGTTCACTCAAACCCCCTAGCTCTGTGTTACCTTCGACTATCAAGTAAAATATGCCCATTGATGGGAATGAACTACAACATTGGGAAAGGAGGAATACATGCTTGCAACCCTTTTTTACTTATGTTCTCTTGAGGCTGGAGCGGTCCATAGCCTTGAGCAAACTTTCCTCCGAGAAATATTTAGGATTCATGTCCAGTTCCAGGGTTCCTGGACCATATCTTTCCTTTTTTATTAGGACACTCCATTTGTGCCTTGCAGAATTCCTCCCTGGTTGGACCACCCCTCCTGCTGGCAATGGTTCAGCTCAGGTAGGACTCCCAGTTCGCCACTTGCTTCCCTGTACGTTCCAGGGCATCCCCCTGAAGGTCTGCTTCCTCCTGAACCGTGGGAACACTGTTTCAGTCTCCAGGTCCTCTTGATTATCCTTACTAACTAACACACATGCCCACTCAGGCAGACCCAGCATCTCCAAATAATCCTGGTGTTCCACCTCTTCCAAGTGGAACTCTCCAGGTTATTGCCAAGTAGACAGTCAACAGGCATGGATGGACTCATAACGACCTTCAAGGGACCTGAGACCCCCGCACTCAAAGGGCACCTGTGCCACCTTACACTGGTGCTCAGAGTTGTCTGCAGCAACTACAGGATGAAGTACATTGGGGATTATCTGCTTTTCAGACACCCACTGACACCTCACAGATGTCACACTGGCTCTAGTGTCTGTCAGAGCTTCCACACTCCTCCCATTGATGGTCACCCACTGCAGGTACTTCTTAGTGTTATTCAGCAGGCTCCTCCTAGCAAGATATGGGTCATCACAGCTGGCTCCCCCTTTACTAGAAATCAGCTCCTCCCCCAGCACTACACTAACTAACCCCAGTGACCGTGCACAGCTGGGTGCCGGTGTGGCCTTGGGACACTTGGGATCCCCTCTCATGTGGCCCTCCTAATCACATACATAACAACTGCGGGATCCCCTTTCTATTGGCTTACCTATATGGGGCCATGGAGTTTTAACATTGGTGGTCAGCGGTGAGGATTGAACTTTTATTTGTACTTGACCCACAGTGATTGGTGTACATCACTAGTCTAGAGCAGACTACTACATAATAACATACTGTTTTTGGTTCTATTTTTGATTTCACCCTTGAAGTATCCCCGTGCCATGTCTCTAAATGGTAAACCAAGTAAACCAAGCAAGTGATGTTGTAGAATCGGAATTTGATAATAGAATGTTGTTTACATACAAATTGGATCAACTGAGACAATTTTGTATGACAGTCAGAATATTTCAAAATGCACGAGAGGAATGGATTTGTCTTTTTTGTCCACTATTCAAGCAATGCATCATCACAAATGAGGTTCCTGATAGCTGTAGGGTGTCCGTATAATGCCCAATACCCAAAAATGGGCCAACTAATCGGCCATCCAATTTTAGGCAAATAGCTTTGCTCGATTTAGATGGGAAATGCTTCTCGAAACCTCTTAATTCAGAGCTAGAAGAATTGTCCACAGCCAATGCTTTAATACCGATAACACAGTCAGGGTTTTAGACATGGCTATAGCATGGAAGATAATCTTGTGATGCTCTCCTCATTGATTAAAGCTGCAAATAAAAAGCAAGCGCACACTCTTTACACAACATTATATCGACTACACCACTGCCTTTGATAAAGTGGATAGAGCAGGGCTGTGGCTGAAGCTTCAGAACTAGGGCATCTCAGCCACTTTGCTGCGAGCCATTATGAGCTTATCCGTTAAGACCTGAGTGAGGGTCAAGGTCACGTCTAAAATAGTGATGTTTCAAATGATCTGGACACACCCAGGGCTGAAACTGGGATGTATATTAGTTCCCCTACTATTTAGTTTTTATCTGGCGGACTTAAACAGTGTCCTAACAGGAGTGAATGCATTTCCACCTAAGTTTGCGGGTGTTCGTTTTCAATGTCTACAATATGCAGAAAACATAATTTTGTTCGACCACACTGCTGTTGGTCTGTAGAGATCATTGAACGCCTTGTCTGTCTACAGCAACAAAAACAAGATCTCCTTAACTGCCTGGAACACAAACATAATGATGTTTGGGACGAAGAAGGTCAAGAAAACGAAAATTACTTTGGTCCAGGCACACACTAAGCAGGTACCTAGCTTGAAATATCTTGACATCCATATTACCCAGCATGGCTTGCACCATGGACAACTTGGGGTGATGAAAGGAATGTCTGTCGCAATGATCATGAGCTTTCCTAAGTTGTTAAAACAAATCAAAGGTCCTGATTTGACTGCAGTTTGCAGTTATTGATGCCAGATTTATTCGAGCTTTATCATATGGTCCTTTAAAGACAGTTTATGCACTTGGCTGGACAAAGCTCATTGCTGCTGTTACAGAAGACTATTTCAGTTGCCGGATGCCACCCACCTCATCGCAAATTTGCCTAAAATTCAACTTAAGCAAGCAAGTGATCATGGAGAAAAACAGATTTTTAAATTATTACATTAAACTTAAGGCTGACCTTCCTGGCTCATTGGGGGAGCTAATATAGTCATGTAAGCTTGCATGGAGAGAATATAAGATTAATTCAATCAAAGCTGTGGGCGCTCGAGATATTATCGACCTGAAACTTCCACCAAAACAATGTGCTAAGTTACAAAAAATGCAAGATTAAAATCCACTGACGATGATCGACAGGAGCTTTCAGCAAAGGCCCACGCCAAGTTGAGTGTCATCTTCTACCAGTCCAAAGTGAGGTTTGCACATTTATCTATCCATATGAGCCTCGAAATGAAAAAAGATGTAATCAGGCTAAGATGCGGAATTGTACATTTAAAAGCCAAAAATATGGATGATGAAGGGGACAGAGGCTTTGAACTGTAGACTGTGGGCCCGATTCACAGAACTAACTTAAGACAAAATCCTAAACTTAAGTCTGTCTTAAGTCTGTCTTAAGACAAACTTAAGACAAAATTCTAACTTCTGGGAATACCAAAAGTAGTAAGTTTAGGTTTTTGTCTTAAGTTAGTTCTGTGAATCGGGCCCTGTGTGATAACAAACGTGAATCATTGCTACACGTGGTGTGTACCTGTAACAAACTGAAGGACTTAAGGTGAATTTGTCTTGTACTAGTATTTTGTCAAGTAGGAATTAGGCAATGTCAAACAGCGATAGAAACATGTTTATGTGGGTTCCACATCAGTTAACTGATATATTTAGTAGAGTTTAAAATTCACAGATGGTAGCCATTTAAGCAATGTAGTTCTTACTGCACTTAAGTCAAACACCCAACTGTTGAGGTTCCCCCAGATAACACATTGCAATTTACATACATCACTTACATTTTAAATAGCTTTTTGCCAAATAGTCTGGGTGCACAGGATAAGTTAATCAATGGTAAATGTTTAATGTGATAGCTCCAGTCAGTAACGTACTTTATGCGACAGTAATATGAGCGCATTACCCCACTGCATAGATCTATTGCTCTTGGCAGATAGCGTAGGGCACAGGATGGGTGAAATAACTGTAAATGCATTCTGGTTTTATAATAAAATTGTTATTGTTTTAAATATCTAAAAACAATACATTTATATTTTACTTATTTACTTAAAATCACATGCCCTACTAATGCACCCTACCCTGTGGGCTGTTTAGGACTACCTTATAGGTGACATAAATGTTTTAAAAAGAGAGGTCTAGGCCTGGCAAAAAAATCTATTTTGCCTGGCATAAATTGCATATTTTAAACTTCACTACAGGCTGCAATGGCAGGTCTGCGACATGTTTTAAAGGGCTACTTAAGTGAGTGGTACAACAAGTGCTGCAGAACCACTAGTAACATTAACTTTACATGCCCTGGGTACATGTGGTACCATATGCTAGGAATGTATGATTAAATGTAATATGTAAAACAGGTGTAGGCCAAATGTACCATGTTTTAGGGAGGGAGCAGGAGCACTTTCAAACTTGTTAGCAGTGTTCAAGTGTACAGAGTCACAATGCCAATAAAACCGAAATTCAGGAAACAGGAAGGGTGCAGGCAAAACATTTAGGGGATGACTACACCAAGAATGACAGGTCTAACACAACAGAAAGGGGTATCTTCCCCCATGCAACAACAGCTAAGGAGTATCTCACATTCCACACAAAAAAGTAAAGGTGGTATCTTTCAACTGATGCAACAGCAGAATAGGGTATCTTTAAATGAAAACTATATTAGCAGGCAACTGTAACAAATATTAAATCAGCAAAGGCTTTCAAAAATGAACCTGGCTCTCCAAAATCGAGCCTACCAATGCACATAATGCAACAGCAAGCGTTCAGCAATACACATTCACTCATGCGCTCTTAAACAACATAAACATGTGCAAAACAGTTGCAAAAAGCACAATATAACTTAAGCAGGCGCATATGCCCAGCCCCCTCGGACTTACCTACGACATGCCTTCCAACTGGAAGCACCCACCTCGTCTCTCTCTCTCTCTCTCTCTCTCTCTCTCTCTCTCTCTCTCTCTCTCTCTCTCTAACTTTGGTGCCTTTTCTCTCACTCTTTGTGCCTTTTCTTTCACTCTCTCTGTAACATTTTGTGCCTTTTCACTCGCACTTTTAGGCATATTTACAAGCCCCTATCGCCACTGCAGAGTCACTTTTTAACTTTGGTGCCATTTGACGAATTGTCAGGAAATTTTCCCAAAAACGTGCGCAGATGATTCTTGCAGTACATGGAAAGTTATGGGGTGACCTGTCAAGCGGGGATTGAGAAAAAGGGGGGATCGCCTGTGGTAATTGTAGGGATTTTCAACACACCAACAGCCCAAACCGTTGAAAGGAATTACACTGTGTGGCATATTTACAAGTCCCTATCTCCACCACAATATCACTTTTCAGGACGTTGTGGTGGCGACAGGTGTTTTGCCTTAGTTACAAGGCAGCGTTAAGCCACCTAATGTGGCTTAACGCTGCCTTGTAAATAAGGCACCCTTTCACACTATACGTAGAGTGAAAGGGGCAGGCAATGTGTGTTGTAGTGGGTGTTCCACCGCAACACCCATTGATTTCGACGCTGCCCCATATTTACAAGGGTGGCGTAAATATGGGGCAGCATCGACATTAAGACAAGGGAAAACCTGGTCTTAACCTGTTGCAATGAGGATAAATGTTTAATTTCTCCTCGTTTTTGTTGTTTTCGTGTGAGCTGCGTTGTGCAGCACACATAGAACCAGCAAAAGGCCATTGATTGTTAATGTGCAGAAAGGTGTCCCTTCCTGCACATAAACAATCATAAAACAAATGACGAGTTGCAACTTCTATGTGTCCTGCATTATTAAGTAGCACACATAGAAATTACAAAACGCCATTTCAGATTGTTTATGTAGGAGGGACACCTTCCTGCACATAAACAATCTTCTTCTGCAACACAGACACCCCTGCACTATGGTGCAAGGGTGTCTGCATTGTCGCTGTGTTGGAACTTAAAATTCTACTAAATAAATATTTTTTTTTAAACTAAAGCATGCAGACAGTAAGTAAATGAATCAAATCTTCTCTCAGCTAAATACAACTTATTTTTTTTCGTTTTGGACAAAACTGCCCCATGAAACATGTTGCTCTGCTATTATGGCTGTTCCTTCTTTCTTTGGCAGACATAAACGAATGTGAAGTAGAAGGGCTTGAGAAGTGCTTGCCGAAAGCAAAGTGCATTAACACGTATGGATCCTATATTTGCCTGTGTGAGGATGGCTTTGAAGGCGATGGGCAAACCAGCTGTATAGGTAAGCTGAAAACAGAATTTCGAATTTAAAATTCAATGCACAAAGGTTTCAGTCAAAGAATAATTGTACAATGTCACAGAGCCAGGGACTTGAGGTTCATGTCACCACCATAAAATAATGATACTTAACATTCTAGTTTTGTCTGATCTTCTGTTGAAACATTTACATAATGCATCAAACCATGATAAATGGATCTATTATTTCAACATATTGTAATTTTTAAAAGCTGATAAGAAAAGTCAAGATGTCTTTTACAAAGCTTTAAAATGATATATTTTGTATCACCTTGCTTTTCTGGAGTAGGCAAGGTGGACATATAACACAAGTGATTCACTGACAAAAGTTGCCAAACAAAGTCGGAAATTTAAAATGGTTTTGTGAACTACAAAACAAGTCAACAATATGCACCCATGTGAGGTAGGAAACCTACGGAAACTGATTTTGATAACCAGCCAACAGATTTCAAACAAGAGACCACACGTTACAGTGATTGACATAATAACAAAATGATTTTGTATTGTAATGTATTGCAGCACTTATGTAGTGTTTAGTACCCATATGCGTGGTACTGAAGACTTGCCTACTGGGCAGTAAGCAAAGCCATGTAGGACCAGTGGTTGGAAGAGTGTTACCTTTCTTTTGGACCCTATACAGGAAGTGTTTCCATGTTGTGTGAAGATCACCAAGGTGTAGCTATTGTGTTATTGGACTCACAGCTTAGCAGTGTAGTGGATGAAGAGGTATAGGAGATAGACACATAGTTTGTGGTTTTCAGTGATCTTGGAGCAGGTCTGCAGGCCACTTTAAGTTATTTCTTAGGATCATAGCCTAGCTGGTCACTGTACTGTTTTGTCCAATGTGATATTTTCTTTAAAGATTTTGAACCTCAGCAGGCATGGCCGGAGAAAGAAATGGTGGGGAGATCTGCTAGGATGGGCTTTGTTACTTTCATCCCACATTTGAATTTAATTGTGAGGTGTAAAGAAGTGGTCATGGTGTGTAGTTATTTGGGACCTGTAGTGGTGGTCTATATTAGAGTCCATGGTTAGCCAGCAGCATGTGAAAGATCTCTTCAGTTATTCTGTGACTATTCAGTTGGTGGTGTCTGGTTTATTTTCTGGTACAGTACTGGGTGATGGATAAGACCCACAGCAGACATATCTTATGTGAATGTAGGATGATTAAGCTATCATTGGCTGCATACTAACGAGCATCATTGTATTAGTATTGGTGTTCCCTGAATTCCCTGAACAACCGCATACCAGTGTAGAAGTTATCGACATACAAATGATGGCCTTTGTTAAAAAATCCACGACCAAGTTCCCACACAATTTTCACAGCCACTCCAAAAGTCGACGGACAACCAGGGGGGTTAATCCTGGATTCCTTACCAGTGTACACCCTGAAATTAGAGACATATCCAGTCTCACTGTCACACAGCATATACAGTTTGATTCCATAGCATGCCCTCTTACTAGGAATGTATTGCCGAAATACCAAGCGGCCTTTGAACAAAAGCAAAGACTCGTCCACTGCAATTTCTTTCCCAGGATAAAAGATCTCAGAAAATCGATCAACGAAATGATCAATGACAGACCGAATCTTGAAAAGACGGTCACAATCAGGGTGATCTCGTGGCAAAGCAAGACTATTGTCAACAAAATGCATCATCCGAAGCAGAAGCAAATACCTATCACGACTCATGACTGCCGGAAATATAGCTGCTGCCATTAAGGGACTAGTAGACCAATATGAAGCCATTGATGGTTTCCTAAGCAAGCCCATCAAAAAAGTTAAACCCAAAAACTTTTTCATCTCCTCCAAATTTGTGGGAGTCCACCGGGTAGCTCTAGCGTGGGGCTTAAGTCTGGCACTGTTCACCCTCAAAAAATTTTCAGCATACAAATTAGTCTGCTCTACAATCTATGCCAAAAACACATCATCCATAAACAACTTGAAAAAATCAATAGGCAAAAAGTTTTCAGTGTTCACCCTACACCCTGGAACACCAGTAAATTCAGGCAATGCCAGCTGCACCATGCCTGGTGCAAGCCAGAGGTCAGAACTTTCAAAGTCAAGTCTTGCAGCCGCAGGCTGCCTCTCGTCTCACTGCACCAACTGGAAGTCTAGCAGCCCCAGGCTGCAGCCCAGATGTCTCTTGCCGCACTATTGGCACAGCAATGTCCTCCGCAACCACAGGCACAGCAATGTCCTCCGCAACCACAGGCACAGCAATGTCCTCCGCAACCACAGGCACATCATCCACACCAAAAGTAGCATCATCAGCACTCAGAGTGTCTTCATCATCAGATGAAGCCATGTGTAGAGAAAACTCACTACCTGAATCTTCACCTCCCACCTCTGGATCAGAATCAGAGTCAGACTCTGGACCATGGTCAGAGGAAGAATCAAAAAGCAATCCAACAACTTGCTGAGCAGTAATCCGGCGGCTAGCCATTATCCTTACAAATAAAGGAGTCTGCACAAACAACTCAACAACCCCAACACTGCGCAAAGTAAGATAAAAAATGTAAGCCTTTTTAAAAAAAAACTATATTTAGAAAAAATATACAATTCACTTACAAGACACAACTACACTCACCAGCACCTACTCTGCAAAGACACAGCAAAGAGGCAACGATATCCCACTAGAAAGAAGAAAAAAAAAAACGTACATCTACAGAAGGACACATCAAAAACAAATGCAAAACATGTTTTACAATCACAACAAACAGAAACCAAACATACTCGTATTACTACACACTTTGCAAAAAAAAACAATTCCATTACAATTGAACAAAAAAGAGGTCTCTTACCAAACACATGCAACTACAGAAACAGCAGAACAACAGAACCACCAGTAACGGAACCGCACACTGCAACAATCTAAAGAGAATCAAAAACAATACACATTAGAAGAAACAAAAACAACACACATTACAACAGGCTATGTCACAGGGTATGTCACAAATGGGGTGTCTGCCCCAATGGGGGAAGATTATAAATCATTATAAACGTGGGCCCCCTGGAAGCAACCCTACGGAGGGCAGAGAGGCCAAATAAAGAAACGGCAGAACATACTTTTGAAAACAAATGGGCCCAAAGAAGCAACCCTTGGTCAAGGGGTCGCTCCCTATAAAAAAAAAACCCTGGAGTCTAGTGGGCTTTTCTATTCCCCCCCCCCCCTGGCTCCAGAAACGGTAAAAAAACCAGCCGATCTGCCCCCAGGGGGGGCAGAAAAGTCTATAAAAAAATTAGGGCCACTAGGAAGCGACCCTTCCCCAAGGGGTCGCTTCCTTTTCAAATCCAAACAAATCCCTGGTGACTAGTGGGCTTTTCTGCCCCCCCCCCCCGGGTGCAGATCAGCCAAAAAAACACCGATCTGCCCCAGGGGGGGGCAGAAAAGTCTCAAAAATATTACATCCCCCTAAGGAAGCGACCCTTGCCCAAGGGGTCGCTTCCTTTATAAATATAAATCAATCCCTGGTGTCTAGTGGGCTTTTCTGCCCCCCCTGGGTCCAGATGCGGCCCAAAAAAACGGCCGATCTGCCCCCAGGGGGGGGGCAGAAAAGTCTAAAAAAATATTAGGGCCACTAGGAAGTGACCCTTCCCCAAGGGGTCGCTTCCTTTTGAAATAAAAACAAATCCCTGGTGACTAGTGGGCTTTTCTGCTCCCCCTGGGTGCAGATCGGCCGAAAAAACGGCCGATCTGCCCCAGGGGGGGCAGAAAAGTCTGAAAAATATTTTATCCCCCTAAGGAAGCGACCCTTGCCCAAGGGGTCGCTTCCTTTATAAATAAAAATCAATCCCTGGTGTCTAGTGGGCTTTTCTGCCCCCCTGGGTGCAGATCGGCCAAAAAAACGGCCGATCTGCCCCAGGGGGGGGAACAGAAAAGTCTGAAAATTATCATGCCTCAAAAGGAAGCGACCCTTGCCCAAGGGGTCGCTTCCTCGACAAATAAATATGCCCAAATAGCAATCCCTGGTGTCTAGTGGGCTTTTCTGCCCCCCCCCGGGTGCAGATCGGCCAAAAAAAGGGCCGATCTGCCCCAGGGGGGGGGCAGAAAAGTCTGATAAATAATATGGCCCCAAAAGGAAGCGACCCTTGCCCAACGGGTTGCTTCCTTTATAAATAAAAATCAATCCCTGGTGTCTAGTGGGCTTTTCTGCCCCCCCTGGGTGCAGATCGGCCAAAAAAACGGACGATCTGCCCCAGGGGGGGGAACAGAAAAGTCTGAAAATTATCATGCCTCAAAAGGAAGCGACCCTTGCCCAAGGGGTCGCTTCCTCGACAAATAAATATGCCCAAATAACAATCCCTGGTGTCTAGTGGGCTTTTCTGCCCCCCCCCCCCGGGTGCAGATCGGCCAAAAAAAAGGCCGATCTGCCCCAGTGGGGGGGGCAGAAAAGTCTGATAAACATTATGGCCCCAAAAGGAAGCGACCCTTGCCCAAGGGGTTGCTTCCTTTATAAATAAAAATCAATCCCTGGTGTCTAGTGGGCTTTTCTGCCCCCCCTGGGTGCAGATCGGCCAAAAAAACGGCCGATCTGCCCCAGGGGGGGGAACAGAAAAGTCTGAAAATTATCATGCCTCAAAAGGAAGCGACCCTTGCCCAAGGGGTCGCTTCCTCGACAAATAAATATGCCCAAATAACAATCCCTGGTGTCTAGTGGGCTTTTCTGCCCCCCCCCCCCCCCCCTGGGTGCAGATCGGCCAAAAAAAATGCCGATCTGCCCCGGGGGGGGGGGCAGAAAAGTCTGATAAACATTATGGCCCCAAAAGGAAGCGACCCTTGCCCAAGGGGTCGCTTCCTGCACAAATACTTATGGCAAATAACAATCCCTGGTGTCTAGTGGGGCATTCCTGGTGCACGATCGCGACGCTGTGCGCGATCGTGCACCAGGAATGCCCTGCATTGGGACATCAGGGGAGAGGAAACACAGTTTCCTCCCCCCCGATGCCTCAAGGCACCGAAAACCGGCCCCCCGCCCCACCGGAGCACAAAACACCAACCTGTATGCTGGACGCGCTGAAAAGAAATGGCTTCCAGCGCGTCCAGCGCTTCCTGATGACGTCGGCGCGCGCTGTGCGCGCTGACGTCACCAGGAAGCGTGGGGGGGCCTGGGGGTGACAGCGGAAAGTCTTCCGCTGCCACCCCTGCAAAAATCACCAAGATTGCTGCACAGGGGGGGAGCGCCAGCGCTCCCCCCCAGGGCTGGACTGATGACGGAGCGGTTCCGTCATCAGCACAGCCCAACCGATGCTGATGACGGAACCGCTCCGTCATCAGCATCGAAGGGGTTAAAATCTCAACCTCATTAAATTTGAGCTGAAATTGTGAAGGTAATGGTCCGTGGAAGTTTGAGCCCAAGACCCGCCGAGGCGGGGAATTGAACCCTGGTCCCGGGCTAGACCTTGTGAAGGTAATGATATTCTGTCCTTCATTATTTTTTATGATATTTCAAAAAATGTGGTACTGTTAAAGTCATTTTTATTGCATGTGTTCGTTAATGTATATAACTGTACCATAATAACCCCTAGTGCCTACTGAAGTTGGACCCCCTAAAACCCGAAGTACCACCTAATGCTATCCTTCCTTGAATCAAAAAAAATCCTTGCACCCCTCAAAGCTACAGTTCCGTGAACCTTGAAAACTTGTAAATAACAGTGAATACTACCAATCTCTGAACCCTACCACTTTCTTACTACTTCTACTGCCCACTTCACTTACTATCCCTTTGCCCTGAAACCTATAAAACTCTTTCTACCACTTAAGTCTATCCTTTCCTGAACCCTAGAAATCCCTACTTTCCACCCCTGCTACCCACCCCTGAAACCTTTCAACCAAGAACTTCCCCCTAATATTGCCCTTCCATGAACCCTAAAAACCCATCACTATCCAAAAAGGTATTCTTCCCTGAATCTAAAAACTTTCAACACTTATTGCTACCCTTCCCTAAACCTTAAAACACTTTTATAGCCCATTCATACTAGACATCCCTGAACGCTAAAAACCCTGAACAGCCCCTTAATTCTGCCCTTCTCCGAACCCAAAAAACACTTATCACCTCATAACACTAGCCTTACCTGAACCCTAAAAGCACCTAACCTCCCCTTAACCCTACCAATAACTGAACCATATCAACTTCTTACTGACGCTTAAGGCTACCCTTCAATTATTCCTAAAAAAAATTTACTAGTCCTCCTCCCGATTTCCTACCTCACTGGATATGCTCCTCCTTTAGAAGGAGGGTGCCCTATTGCTCCTGCTCCACGGACACTTACAATTGACTACTAACACGAATTTGGCGATGTGGGGTTGCTAGATTGGTCACACTACAGGGCAATTTTGCGAAATAGTATCTAGTAATTATGCTCAACCCCCTTCAGAGGTACCCCCAGCCTCCCCACAACCAAGTAAAATTTGAAAGAATTAGGAAGGAGCGTACTAATCATACATGCACAAAACAAAATATATTTGACAAAAATTCAAAATAATTCTTATGCCATAGAGACGTCTTCTCAATTTTTCATTGATTTCTTTTATTCTTTTAGACAGATTTTCATGATTCACAGTACAATTTCTACAGCCGACGCGTTTCGTCCCGTGATGGGACGTCCTCAGGGCTGCGAGAAAATATATACAGACAATAATCAAAAAATTGTTTTTATTGATAAAAAGAAAACATGTATACACAATACCTAATCTGGCTAAGTTAATTAATGACATGTGTCCTCTTAAGCTTTGCGCAATGTGAGCACATTTACTGTTATCATATTTAACGATTGTCTCCACATTATCAATTGTCCACCGTGACCTGCCTAGTGAACAATCTGGATATCTCGAGAACAATTTAAACACAAATTGATCATATTCTTCAAATTGAGCATCATTATTCTACCAACTAACCAACTACCAACTAACATGTTTAAGCAAGCTGAACATGGCTGTATTGCTCACCTTTCAGAATTCTATTTCCCCACAATGTGTTGTCTGACCACTCAATGTTACTTCTTTTATTCAGTTTCAGAAGGCGACCAAAAATCTGTAATAATGTATAATCAGCAAAAGTGCTGTAGGGGAGAAAAGACACCTCTATTACCTGACCGTACCCATCTAGAACATAAAATGAATCTCATAAACTGCAAATATCCCGTAGGATATTCTCCAGGGGTCTGACTGTGTAGGTGATTATCTAATGGACCTCTCACGCAATTTACCTGATGATCAAGGTATTGTATAACTCCTTATTAGCTGTCAGCAAACCCAGCATCCAATATAGAAACTTGTCATGTAAATCTAATTAAATCCAAGAAAAAATAAATAAACAAACCACCTAATTATACCGAGTTGTTACCTTAATGCTCAATATGTATTCTACAATCATCCTGTATAACTTACTTTATAATTTGTCCTGTACTCCACCTAGATCAGTCCCCACGAATTTCCATATTCGCAGACCATTAGATAATCTGTCTCTTGAAGTGCATTGTCCTAAAAACACCAATATAGAAGCCTACTTTCAATTACGAGAGGTAAAAGGAAAAGCTATACCTTCCCCCACCCAAGTCTCAAGTTCACCTCGAAAAAAGTGCACACCCTTCTTTATCATAATATCTACAAAACTTCTCACCTTAGGACTATTCTAAAAAGAGCATCCTTCTTCTCTCTCAGTATTTCATTTTCCAATGTTCAAACATCAAGACTGTTTCTGAAATGATCTAAACACAGAGAAAAAAAAGTATATATCGCTCTGTTATCTATCTGTGCACCATGTTAACCAATCTCCCTTAGCGTTCAACCCGCTAATTCCATTCTCACCTTTTTATTATTCAGTAGCCGCCTTCCTAGACATCCTGTCGTCAGCCTTGTTCCGTTGACAATGTTGGCTCAAAAGTGCTGTGCTTAAATACTCTAGAAGACGGTAGGTGTTGGCACGGCGCACTGCTTTGCTTCGTTATGGGGTTTAATTTGTAGCTATGATGCAAAGTTTATATAATTTAAAGGTGCACCAGCAGGTGACGTAACTGTCCAAGTACGTCGCAGGACTGTTAATGGGTTGAGTGTGTTACTATCAGTGTAGACGCATCCCTGCAATTGGGCACACTTGAGTGGTTCGTTGTAAATATACAACAGACTCCGGTGGGTTAAAAAAAAATATCTTTTTTATTTCAAAGATCCATTGGTTAATTTGCTTCCATTCCAATTTATAAATCAAAGTTCATAATATCCATAGGTTTTTTTTTAACTCATTTTGCGTTGTCAAACAAGGGGTTAACCAAAAAGATGCTCCGATGCATTTCGGACCAGAAAGGCCCTTTGTCAAGGAGCGCTGTAAAAAACACAGAATAATGCGCTTATCAATGCGTGTTGTATGGTGATAAAAAACAATCATAAAGACTTCAAATGCAAGAATTCACAATGATGTTAAATACTGTTAAAAAAAAACGGGGTGACTGGTTGTTTTATGAACGTGGTGGCTGGCGGGATCATGCGTTTGTGTGAACATGATGTTTATTCTGGTAAGGTGTTTCAGGGTGACACAGGAGGATAAAGGTGTTCAAACAGGCTCTGACATGTGGAGTGCTCGTGGGGGGAACTAGAGGCAACATGGTCGTGAATGGTGACATCGAAGTTAAGCAATCGCCGGTGCGCGTTTAAACCATTAAAGTGCTGAAAAACGCGTGTAGCAGGAAAAGATTAGGGAAGCGGCAGGGCACAGTAAAACATATATGCATACAGCTCGTCATGAACGAGACTTACGTGAAAAGCATTAATCACGCTTTGGATAGCCTAAGGTAAACAAGACGAAAAGTAATGTTAATGTAAGGAACGCTTTGGGAAGAGCATTCTCAGTGTCGTCAGTGAGAGGGTTCACACTTACTTGGAAGTGTAACACGCATCAGGCTGTTCAAAGGGTCCTGTAGCATGGAGTTTCACGAGCGGAGTACGCAAACTCTGCGAGGTTGAGGCGTAGTTCTAAATGGGTCCTAAGACCACATGATAGGTTTGCAGGAAATCGAGAAGGGACTAGTGGCAACGGGTGTGAAAGGATCGGCCATCTTAAAGAGGGGTTCAAAAAAGGAAAAGGGTGAAGTGTACTGTGGCTGCAATGGGTAGTGTGAACAATCATACACTGCAAGCAGACGTGACAAAGACAGGTGACAATGTGTATCATATGTACCCGCAGGGTACTACGAATAGCAACTTAATTCTAAACGGTCATTAAGGCCGTGTGGCTTCATGGCTTGAAGCCTGTATATCCATGAAATTTCTCTCTGTAGGAGTGTCTTATTAATGTCTCTTCCTTCCACTTTGGGTACAGTTTCAAGTACGAGAAATTTGAGCTGTGCTACACTGTGGTTAGCTTCGGTAAAGTGAATGGCTACATTGGACTTGACGTTCTTAGTTCTAATGTTCGATTTGTGCTCATTCAAACAGGTCTTGATCTTCCTGGTAGTTTTTCCAATGTATATCATGCCACACGGGCATTTCAACAGGTAGATAAGGTTCGATGAATCACATGTTGCATCAACATTCAGTTTTATTTCGAATCCTCTCATGGGATGATTGATAGTGTTCCCTTTGATTATGTTATTGCAATTGTTGCAATGGTGGCACGGGCGTGTGCCAGTATGTATTTGGTGTTCGGTGGTAGTTCTTTATAAGACCTCTTTGAGGTTCTCTGTGCGGGTGTAAGCAAAGATTGGCGTTTCCTTAAATAGGTCACCAAAGTCTGGTTCTGAAGATAAAATTCGCCAGTGTTTCATGATGATGTTCTTAAACGTTTTACTGGATGTAGAATATCTGGAAACTAGTACCATTCTTTTAATGTCTTTCTTAACTGAGCCCTTGAGGGCTTCTGATCGAGGAATGGTGGATACTCTCTTAATAGCTTCATTGATGGTTTCTTTGGGACATCCTCTGCTTAAAAATCTTTTTGCCATGGCTTGCATTTGAAGGGCACTGGTTTCTGGGTCGGATACAATCCGTTTAATCCTTAACATCTGGCTGGATGGTAAGTGTCTTTTTAAAGAGTTTTGGTGAAAGCTGGTGTGATGCAAGGTATTGTTGCGGTCTGTGGCTTTCCGGAAAAGGTCTGTTTGTAATCCATTTTTAGTCAGTTTTATGAGGACGTCAAGAAAAGTGATTTCCTGATTACTGATGTTCCAAGTAAGGTCGATCCGGCTGTCTTTGGAATTAAAATCCGTTAGACCAATTTCCAAGTTTTCTCGAGAATCTTTCCAGACGAAAAAAAGATTGTCTATGTATCGAGCGTAGAGTTTAAGGTTGTCAGTCCAATTACTGTTGGTGTAGATGTTGTTGGACTCAAATTCACCCATATAAATATTTGTGTAGGTCGGTGCTGCGCAATTGCCCATAGCCATGCCGGACATTTGTAAATACCATTGATGATCATGAGTAAAATAGCTATGGTAAAGGGTGAAAATCATTAGTTCCAAGATGAACGTTTGAAGAGGATCCGCAATATCACTATGTAATAATGCTTTCTCTACTGCCTCAATTCCACCGCCATGGGGGGTGGAGGTGTAAAGGCTCTTGACATCTGCGGTGCATAATATAATCTGTTCGTCTTCATTGATGGTGATTTGAGAAAGTTTATTGAGGAATTCTGTGGTATCCTTGATGTGGCTTTTAAGGTTGGTGACCACTGGTTGTAAGTATTGATCGATAAATTTGCCGATAGGTTCATGTAATGACCCTCTGGTGGAAACAATAGGTCGAAAAGGTGGATTCCTTAAGTTTTTATGTATCTTGGGCAACATGGTGATTGTGGGACTTCTATGATGTTCCACTATGAGATATCTTTTGGTTCTCTCATCGATGATTTCGCCATCAAAAGCTTTAGAGATCAGTTCAATCAGTTCCGCTTTGTATTGACTGGTGGGATTCCCACTTAGTGGCATGCAGGTGTCTGGATCCAAAACGTGTTCCATGACTCTTTCATTGTATAAGCTGGTATTGAGAATCACCAAGGCGCCTCAATTGTCAGCTTTCAGACATTTAATCGATGTGTTGTTTGCAATTTTCCGTAAGGCATCCTTATCTTTGGGGGTCATGTTTTGCTTGGTATTCTTAGTGAAGTTGATTTTAGAAATATCTTGTTTTACCAAGGTCTCAAAAGTGTCTATGCTCTTATGGCTGCACGGAGGCATGTAGGTACTGGATGGTCTTAAGCCTAGTAACAAGTCAGGTTTGGTTTCAGTAGGAGGTTCCAATACTTTCTCAAAAAAGTGTCTCAAACGTAGTTTGCGGGTGAGTTTAAAAGTGCTCACTTCCAGCTCCAGTAAATTAGTTTTGCTTGTAGGGATGAATGACATTCCCTTTTGAAGTATTTCTACTTCATGATAATCGTGGAAGAATTATCAGAGATATTATCTGAACTTTCAAAAGAAATTACGGATATCGAACTTGAATTAAAAGAAGCGATCAACCCCGAAGAACTCACATCTATCTTGGAAGATATCAACAAACAGCTGGATAAGCACACAAAAGAAATTCATGAGCAAAAGATCCGTAAATTTCGTCGAGACACATTGGACTATAAATTAGGGGAGGTCTACACCTGGGCGGATGTCTATGCTCAGCGCCGACGAAATAAACCATACAGTCAAAACACCGATACGTCTTCCTCAGGGAGTGATAGCACAAATCGTCCACCTAGAAGAACCACAACGGAACCCACTACATCTGGTGATTCACGTGGCCAAAAACCAGCGCAAGCTCCAACTAATGTAAACCTTTCTATAACCGAGCCTTATTTAGAGGCAGGCCCAGACACAACCGACGACCCAGGCGGGGAAAAAGAGCAGGAAAAAGAAGCAGAAGGCACTCAACAACCGACGAAGTCCAAAGTGAAAGGGAGGAGGAATCGTTAGTGATTAAGATCTCGGACACGCAACTCACTGATCATGAAGTAAAAATACTTCAAAAGGGAATGTCATTCATCCCTACAAGCAAAACTAATTTACTGAAGCTGGAAGTGAGCACTTTTAAACTCACCCGCAAACTACGTTTCAGACACTTTTTTGAGAAAGTATTGGAACCTCCTACTGAAACCAAACCTGACTTGTTACGAGGCTTAAGACAATCCAGTACCTACATGCCTCCGTGCAGCCATAAGAGCATAGACACTTATGAGACCTTGGTAAAACAAGATATTTCTAAAATCAACTTCACTAAGAATACCAAGCAAAACATGACCACCAAAGATAAGGATACCTTACGGAAAATTGCAAACAACCCATCAATTAAATGTCTGAAAGCCGACAAGGGAGGCGCCTTGGTGATTCTCAATACCAGCTTATACAATGAAAGAGTCATGGAACACGTTTTGGATCCAGACACCTACATGCCACTAAGTGGGAATCCCACCAGTCAATACAAAGCGGAACTGATTGAACTGATCTCTAAAGCTTTTGATGGCGAAATCATCGATGAGAGAACCAAAAGATATCTCATAGTGGAATATCCCAGAAGTCCCACAATCACCATGCTGCCCAAGATACATAAAAACTTAAGGAATCCACCTTTTCGACCTATTGTTTCCACCAGAGGGTCATTACATGAACCTATCGGCAAATTTATCGATCAATACTAACAACCAGTGGTCACTAACCTTAAAAGCCACATCAAGGATACCATAGAATTCCTCAATAAACCTTCTCAAATCACCATCAATGAAGACGAACAGATTATATTATGCACCGCAGATGTCAAGAGCCTTTACACCTCCATCCCCCATGGCGGTGGAATTGAGGCAGTAGAGAAAGCATTATTACATAGTGATATTGCGGATCCTCTTCAAACGTTCATCTTGGAACTAATGATTTTCACCCTTTACCATAGCTATTTTACCCATGATCCTCAATGGTATTTACAAATGTCCGGCATGGCTATGGGCAATTGCGCAGCACCGACCTACGCAAATATTTATATGGGTGAATTTGAGTCCAACAACATCTACACCAACAGTAATTGGACCGACAACCTTAAACTCTACGCTCGAAACATAGACGATCTTTTTTTCGTCTGGAAAGATTCTCGAGAAAACTTGGAAATTGCTATAACGGATTTGAATTCCAAAGACAGCCGGATCGAACTCACTTGGAACATCAGTAATCAGGAAATCACTTTTCTTGACGTCCTCATAAAACTGACTAAAAATGGATTACAAACAGACCTTTTCCGGAAAGCCACAGACCGCAACAATACCTTGCATCACACCAGCTTTCACCAAAACTCTTTAAAAAGACACTTACCATTCAGCCGGATGTTAAGGATTAAACGGATGGTATCCGACCCAGAAACCAGTGCCCTTCAAATGCAAGCCATGGCAAAAAGATTTTTAAGCAGAGGATATCCCAAAGAAACCATCAATGAAGCTATTAAGAGAGTATCCACCATTCCTCGATCAGAAGCCCCCAAGGGCTCAGTTAAGAAAGACATTAAAAGAATGGTACTAGTTTCCAGATATTCTACATCCAGTAAAACTTTTAAGAACATCATCATGAAACACTGGCGAATTTTATCTTCAGAACCAGACTTTGGTGACCTATTTAAGGAAACGCCCATCTTTGCTTACACCCGCACAGAGAACCTCAAAGAGGTCTTATCAAGAACTACCACTGAACACCAAATACATACTGGCACACGCCCGTGCCACCATTGCAACAATTGCAATAACATAATCAAAGGGAACACTATCAATCATCCCATGAGAGGATTCGAAATAAAACTGAATGTTGATGCAACATGTGATTCATCGAACCTTATCTACCTGTTGAAATGCCCGTGTGGCATGATATACATTGGAAAAACTACCAGGAAGATCAAGACCCGTTTGAATGAGCACAAATCGAACATTAGAACTAAGAACGTCAAGTCCAATGTAGCCATTCACTTTACCGAAGCTAACCACAGTGTAGCACAGCTCAAATTTCTCGTACTTGAAACTGTACCCAAAGTGGAAGGAAGAGACATTAATAAGACACTCCTACAGAGAGAAATTTCATGGATATACAGGCTTCAAGCCATGAAGCCACACGGCCTTAATGACCGTTTAGAATTAAGTTGCTATTTGTAGTACCCTGCGGGTACATATGATACACATTGTCACCTGTCTTTGTCATGTCTGATTGCAGTGTATGATTGTTCACACTACCCATTGCAGCCACAGTACACTTCACCCTTTTCCTTTTTTGAACCCCTCTTTAAGATGGCCGATCCTTTCACACCCGTTGCCACTAGTCCCTTCTCGATTTCCTGCAAACCTATCATGTGGTCTTAGGACCCATTTAGAACTACACCTCAACCTCGCGGAGTTCGTGTACTCCGCTCGTGAAACTCCATGCTACAGGACCCTTTGAACAGCCTGATGCGTGTTACACTTCCAAGTAAGTGTGAACCCTCTCGCTGACGACACTGAGAATGATCTCCCCAAAGCGTTCCTTATATTAACATTACTTTTCGTCTTGTTTACCTTAGGCTATCCAAAGCGTGATTAATGCTTTTCACGTAAGTCTCGTTCATGACGAGCTGCATGCATATATTTTTTACTGTGCCCGCTTCCCTAATCTTTTCCTGCTACACACGTTTTTCAGCACTTTAATGGTTTAAACGCGCACCGGCGCTTGCTTAACTTCGATGTCACCATTCACGACCATGTTGCCTCTAGTTCCCCCCACGAGCACTCCACATGTCAGAGCCTGTTTGAACACCTTTATCCTCCTGTGTCACCCTGAAACACCTTACCAGAATAAACATCACGTTCACACAAACGCATGATCCCGCCAGCCACCACGTTCATAAAACAACCAGTCACCCCGTTTTTTTGTCACCAGTATTTAACATCATTGTGAATTCTTGCATTTGAAGTCTTTATGATTGTGTTTTATCACCATACAACACGCATTGATTTGCGCATTATTCTGTGTTTTTTACAGCGCTCCTTGACAAAGGGCCTTTCTGGTCCGAAATGCATCGGAGCATCTTTTTGGTTAACCCCTTGTTTGACAACGCAAAATGAGTCAAAAAAACCTGTGGATATTATGAACTTTGATTTATAAATTGGAATGGAAGCAAACTAACCAATGGATCTTTGAAATAAAAAAGATATTTTTTTTAACCCACCGGAGTCTGTTGTATATTTACAACGAACCACTCAAGTGTGCCCAATTGCAGGGATGCTTCTACACTGATAGTAACGCACTCAACCCATTAAATACTCTAGAAATCACCGGACACTTAGATTTGCCCTGCAATACACCATTTTTTGGTTAATTTGTTTTCATTCTAATTTTCCAGTACACTGCATTGTTGACACAACCTTTTTCAGTCTACTTTTTTCCTACAATATTTGTACTGCAAATCAGTGTTACAGATTCCTTGGGTGACTTAAATGCTCCTTAAAAGCACCTTCTAGACGCGCAAACAGATCTACGGGACACATTGTGATGTGGGTGTCTGTTAGAGGGGTTGAGATGTCTGCTTGAGGTGAATGTGTGTGTACATGGTTATAACAGACACATGGGCTGGAAGACCAGCTCCCAAGACTTCCATGTCCATGCCTGAGAAGCGTCTGAGTTGCTAATGCAGTCCAGTTCAGTCTTTGCATTCTGTGAATTGTGGTCATGATTTTAAACTTTTCAAAAAAGGCTACAAATTCCAGAATGCAAAGAACAACATTTGGATTGCTTGAGCTACTCACACATGGACCAGGGAATCTTTAGAGATCTGCGGAAGGTGCATGCTCCTTCGTTGGCTATCAAGCTTTTGATTGTCATGGCTGACTCTTTCAGTGCATGACTCTCAGGCAATTTTAATTTCCTTGCTGGTATAAAGGTCCCAGCATACTCATGTAGCAAAACTATGGGTCAGATTCACAGAACTAATTTTAAGACAAAATCCTAAACTTACTACCATTTTGGTATTCACAGAAGACACTTACTCATTTTGGTATTCACAAAAGGCACTTACTCATTTTGGTATTCACAGAAGGCACTTACTCATTGATGAGCAAGTGCCTTCTGTGAATACCAAAATGAGTAACTTACTCATTTTGAGGAACTTACTCATTTCGAGTAACTTACTCATTTTGGTATCCACAGAAGGCACTTACTCATTGATGAGTAAGGGCCATCTGTGAATACCAAAATGAGTAACTTACTCATTTGAATAACTTACTCATTTTGGTTTTCACAAAAGGCACTTACTCATTGATGAGTAATTGCCTTCTGTGAATACCAAAATGAGTAACTTACTCATTTTGAATAACTCACTCATTTTGGTATTCGCAGAAGGCACTTACTCATTGATGAGTAAGTGCCTTCTGTGAATACCAAAATGAGTAACTGCCTTCTGTGAATGCCAAAATGGTAGTAAGTTTAGGATTTTGTCTTAAGTTAGTTCTGTGAATCAGGCCCTATGTGTCTCAAGATATGTCATGTTATTGGTTAAAATATTAAGACTGGCTAAAGGTGTTTAATGAGACAAAGTCACTTGATAAGTAGGTGTTTCCCCTCTTTAATAGTGAAGAAGGCATGCACATCTCCTATGGCGTTAGGGGAATATGTATGTATGTATTCCCTCATCATCTTTTTATGTTGGAGTGTAATACATGTGCACACTCCACAGCAAGGCTCCAGCATTTGGGAGGCATATATGCCCTAAATACCAGTTGGTTGTCTACACTACTGGACTGGTGCTTGAGGGGAGATGCTGGTGAGCTGAATTCAGACTACTGAACTGATGACATCATAAGCTACGATAGGAAACTTTACATGGTTTGGAATAATAAAGATTGGTGAATTTAGTTTGCCTGGTTGAAACCATTATAGGTACAATGGGTGAGGAACATCCCAACAGGTTAGGGATATGTGATGAAATGTGATTAGGGTCCTTTTTCATTTACATTGATTTGCATATTATCTGCTTACTTGTTTATAATAATTTTGATCTGATCGATACACTAATAATAGAGAGGTACTGCATAATAAATATACAAAGAATTCTACAATATCATTTTGTGTATGGATTCGGGGTACAAGGCGGGTCTCTACTGTCTCATCACCTTCAGGTAAGTGTTCTCTCATAGGATGGTCAGACTCCTAAAGTTCCCTCTCTAACTGAGCATACCAGGGAAGAGGGACACACACCTGCCGGCTTTCCTTTTCTACAAAAAGGACGGATTTCCTTCCGAAATTAACCTGATGTGACCCTAACAATATTCGGATGAACACGACACACCCTACCTAATGAAGTGCTGTTTTGGTTGGTGGGCCATTCCACATAAAGGCAGTGCCTTATATGACCCAAGAGATAGTAGCATTTCTCTGGCCTTGCAAGCTGAAACCGTCCATTTAAAATGAATGAAAACACTTACATTCTATTCCATGGTTAATTGTCCTTTGGCGTCTCTCTCTCTTTGTTATAAGTTCAGCGCGAGGACGCCCTAGGGAAATCATGCACTCTACAAGACTCACAAACAAATGTGTGTCCTGAATGTGGAGATGTCCCTCATCAACATTGGAGGTACTCATAATAAAGGTCCTGTGGGATACCATAGCAGATATGAGTTCGCCTATTCCGCGCTTTATTTAATTTTGCTATTTTTTTTACCTGGGTCTATAGTGGAAAAACGCAAGTGCCAGAATCCACAGCTAAAAATCGTCACTCAATGAGCTATTCACACAAGTGCTTAGTTTGTAGAAATGTAAGTGCCAGGGCTCTGACCAGGAGGCCACTCCAGCTTGCACCACCCATTGCCTTTGCCTTAGCTGCCAAAACAACTACTAACAATCTCTCTCGCATGTATCTCTCGCATGTAAATGCGACACTTCTGATTATTTCAGGTTTCCAAAGCTAAAGCAATGGCTGGGGAGGCAGGTATTAGCACTTTTAATGTATATTGTAGTCCTAAACGACCGTCGTTCTGCTCATCTCTAAATGAGCACCGGAAAGCACCGGCTCAAATTAAGCACTGATTCACGCCTAGTACAAAGGAATGTGTTAGCTATTGATGTAGGGGCTGGAAGGTTTTCTTTTGCAGAGTCAAGTGGTACCTACTTGCTATAGGTTGTCCAATATATTTGTGGATGTTGCAGGACATGCATAGCCCTTCTTTTATAGGTGGAGTGAATGGGAGGTGCATGTTGTACTTTGTGTATGTAAGGGCAACTGAAGGTGTGCATGTCCACCTCCTGTACAGGGTTGTAGGGTTGCATTTCAAGCTGCCATGTGAACGCAAGGCAGCGGCGGGCCCTCTCTGCATACCTGCTCCACCATTAAATGTGTGAGCGACAGTAGGATTTAGTCAATGTTGTTTTCTGAACTGTGGTAAAAAAATATATATACCTAATAAAACATCCTAAGCCCAGTAATGGGAGAAGTAACGGAGACTGTGTTATTTACAATGCACTATCTCTTTTCCGCCCTCTTTATTATCATATGACAGTGCAGTGGGCGGCATCATCACTGCACGACAGGTTCGCTCTCCACTGGCTCCTATTCTGTGGCTAAGACAAACACGGTTTTCTAGTCTTTGAGTGCCTATTTTTTTATGTGTGCCCTTAGCAGCTGCAAAAGTTCCTTTAGTCCCCTTCACTTCCTATATAGTGTGCCACACAATCCTTCATTTATAAAAGACTAAGGGGCATATTTACTACTGAAGTGGCAGAGGGCAGCGTTAGGCCAAGAAGGCTAACGCTACGTCCGTCACTTTAGAAAAGCAGGGCCGCACTGTATTTACAACAATACAGTGCAGGCCTGTGTTTCTCCCTGCCCTGGCGCTAAATTTAGCTGCCTAGAGCCAACGCAGGCACCTTTGCACCATAGTGCGATGGCCCTGATGTCATCGGTGGCGGCGATGAGGGCAGTTTCGGTGCTGTGGTTGCTTTGGAACCCGGACTGGGACGGGTCCAGGATGCTGTTGTCCTCGAGGTAGCGGGTCAGTTGTCCGTTGGCGGGCTTCTCGATGACCTTCACCAGGAAAGGGAGCAGGGAGATGGGATGGAAGTTCTTGAGGTCCTTTGGATCGGCCTTGTGTTTTTTGAGTAAGGCGTTGATCTCGGTGTGCTTCCAGCTCTCCGGGAAGGATGCGGTCTAGAAGGAGATGTTGATGGCCTTGCGGAGATGGGGTGCGATGGTGGCGCTGGCTTTGTTAAAGATGTTGTGTGGGCAAGGGTCTGACGGAGAGCCGGAGTGGCCGGTAATCATCATTTCGATGGTGTCGTCGTCGTTAATGCTGGTCCAGGTCAGCAGGGGTTCGGTGTGGATGGTGGCCGTGAGGTCGGGAGTCACGGTGGCTGTTGGGGCGGTCAGGGTGTTGAAGCTGTCGTAGATGTCTGCGATCATGCGATGGAAGAAGGTAGTGAGGGAGTCACACAGGTCCTTCGAAGGTGGGATGTCGTTGGTGTTGGAGCTGTGGTAGGAGAGTTCCTTCACGATGTTGAAGAGCTCTTTGCTGTTGTGTGTATTGTTGTCTAGGTGTTCTTTGAAGGAGGTCCTTTTGGTGGATCTGATGAGGTGATGGTATCTACGGATGGCGTTCTTGTGGGCTGCGTAGCTGTCCGGTGTCTGTTCACAGTGCCATTTCTTCTCTAGTTTTTGGCAGGTTTGCTTGGAAGCCTGGAGGTCTACGGTGAACCAGCTGGCTTTCTTGTTGGTGTGTCTGTTGGAGGGTTTCTTGATCGGGGCAAGAGTGTTGGCGCAGTCGTCAATTCACTGTCTGAGGTTGCGGGCGGCGGTGTCGGGGTCGGTGGGGTCGACGGGTGGGCTTCGGGCGAGGGTGGTGTTTAGCTGGTCTTGGGTGACTTTGCTCCAGCAGCGGCGAGGGATCTGTTGGGTGCAGCGGTGTGTGGTGGGCTTCTGACAGGTGGAGTGGATGCAGGGATGGTCGGTCCAGTGGAGTTCGGTGGTGTGGCTGAAGGAGACGTGGGAGCTTACAGAGAAGATGGGGTTGAGCATGTGTCCGGCGGAGTGGGTGGGTGCTGTAACGAGCTGTCTGAGTCTGAGGTTGGCGAGGTTGTCAATCAGGGTGGTGGAGTTGGTGTTGTTGTTCTCGAGGTGGAAGTTCAGGTCCCCGTGGAGGATGTGGTCTGTGGAGGCTAGGGTGTGTGTGCTGACGAAGTTGGCGATGGAGTCACTGAACTGTGCCCCGGGTCCGAGGGTTCTGTAGATGAGGGTTCCTCTGAGGGTGGTGTTGGGATCAGTGTGGATCTGGAAGTGCAGGTGTTCGGCGGTGCTGAGGGTGTCGTCAGTGCTGGTCGAGACTCTGAGCGTGTCCCTGTGGACGATGGCGATTCCTCCTCCTGTTCCGTTGGTGCGGTCTCTGCGGGTGATCTTGTAGCCATCAGGGATGGCTATGGCGATGTTGGGTGCCGAGGAGGGGTTCATCCAGGTCTCCATCAGAAAGGCGACATCTGGTGCGGTGGAGTCGAGTAGGTCCCAGAGTTCGATGGAGTGCTTGCGGGCGGAGCGGGTGTTGAGTAGGATGCATCAGAGGTGGTTGCGTCCATTCTCGTGGGCGTTTTGGCGTTTTGGAGGCTGATGAAGCTGCAGCTCCGGCAGGAGAAGGGTCCTTGGGTGCGTTCAAGGCGGTCAGGCAGCAGGTGTGTGATCGACCGGTGTTGAGTGCGTGGAGGGTGCCAGCATCGTAGTGGTGTTGAGCGTCGTGGCGGTCGCAGGGGGCAGGGGGTCTGGCGCTGGGCAGTGGTCCAGGCGCGGACGGGCTCAGACAGGCTTGCCTTTGGCGTGGCAGCGCAGCGGCTGCCATTATAAGGGGAGGTGGGAGGGAGGAGCAGCTGGGAGGTGGGAGCGGGGCAGCGAATCGGTCGAGCAGGGGGATAGGGCCGCAGGGGATGCAGCGGCAGGAGAAAACGGGCAAAGCAGGGCACAGGAAAAAAGGATCACCACAACAACTCGGGTGAAAAGAACAATACAGTGAGCAGAAAATAAACAACCAGGGGCACAGAACTAAAATGGAGACAAAACACAATTTAATGAGGAAGACAATGAAGAAGGCAAAATATACAACCAAGGCACAGGGCCTTGAACCTATGAACCTACGGGGTTGGCAGAAGCAGGGACACGGGCACACAGGTGGAGTGACCAAAACTCAGCGAACTCTGCCGGTGGACGGAATTTATCGCACACGCCTACTGACAGTGTCTCAGGTGTGGCACTTTAATATCTGGATTTTATTGCGTTGTATGCCTGCCTGGTCATTAAGCAATACTGGGTGGAGGTAAGAGGTGAAACAATACATCAGACAGAAACCTCCACAATGCCCCAGAGACATGTTTATTAGAATTGATTGTCAGACCTAGGAAAGAGAAGATAAACTGTAGATTTTATTGATAGCAAAGAGACAGATTATCATGAACTGCCTCTTTCCTTTTTCAAAGCCAATTTCTTGTTGGTCAAAAGCAGAAAAAGAAGAACTTGCGGAGAGAAGGGGTGGTTAGAGATTTCACATTGGGATGTCATTGTGCTTCAGCTTACACCCAAATCAGACCTCAGACTGCCTTGATTAGTCACTGCAATTAAGACCATCTATATTTAGCCTAGTGATTATCTCTATTAAGATGTGACTGGTTTGGTTGACCTGGGATGATTTGTTTCCTCAATTCATAGTAAAGTAATAGTTGACTCAATACGTGCATTGTTTTCTTCACTTGCAACTGATTCCTGCCTTGCTGTCTCGCTACCTGGCTTGATGATCTGGGAACTCCGCCTAAAGTTTCTAAGAAAGTAAGAAACCTCGGAATTACCATGGACTCCAAGCTATCAATAAATGCCCAAGTGGATAAACTAGCAAGATCAGGCTTTGTTACTATAAAAACTCTGCAATCCATCTCCCCCCACCGGGGATTTGCACACATAGTCCAGGCTACTATTTCTCATGTTCTGTCTAAACTCGGTTACGCCAATAGCCTCTACCATGGATCATCTTTAACAACTATGGAAAGACTACAACGGATTCAGAACTCTGCTGTCAGACTGCTCTTGCATATAAAGCCACAAGCCCACATCTCTCCTGGCTTAAAGGCCATACATTGGTATAGGTTGCCAGAAGATCCACTTTCAAGCTGCTTTGTATCACCCACAAAGCGATCCATGGAACAGGACCACTCTTCATCAGGAAAAAAATCACCAAAAACATTCAACAGCCAAAATATGGAACTCTGTACCCCAAACATAAGATCCACAGATAACGACCCTATCTTCAGAAGACTCCATAAGAGTTGGCTCTTTCCCACATAACCACCATTCTCAAACATAAATATAGAGCATAGCCCTGTGAATATACACATTTACTTGGAATATATATGTGTGTACCTTCAAATGTGTATTGCTTTGTGTAAATGTGCATACTAATTATGTTTGGACATATATAGATATTCGTTAGTTCTGCTTAACAGATGTGCATATTACTTATGGTTATATTATTCTGTGTTTAACATGTATATTGGTGACTGCACACATAAGTAAATATTTATCATAACAATGTATCTACAATTGCTTCACTTTTGAATTACAACAACAACATTTATAAAAAACAAATACATTAACTTTAAGTACAGCAACACTTGAAAGTGTGGGTTTATTAAATACAACTTAAATCTACATATATGACCTTCATTATACATATATGCCTTCAATGTACTTATGTACTTTTATATTATTACTTTACTTCTAAATCAACATCTCCAATGCACTACCCGATATCTCACCCTATACCTCTCTCAATATATTGTCTACCTTCACTCTATGATTCATCTCAAACCTCATTCTACTACTATGACCACAAAACAATCCTTTCTAGACTCCTCCCTCCTCTACTCCTCCTTGCACGATCTCATACCTCTCTTACCATTCAGATCTCCCATAAAAGCCTTTCTAAACCTTTTTCTCTGACTCTTCCTCCCGCCACCTCCCCTTTACTCACCTCAAACCTCCTACTACTGCCCCAAAAACCACTTTCTTACACCATCCCCTCTTCTACTCCTCCACTATCCTTTTCAATCCAACTAACAGACTAACATGTCAATGGCTCAAATTAATTTCATAATTCCCTATACTAATTCCCCACTAATCCGGTTTGGGTTCTGGAGTAGCATGCTACCCGCCGCAAAGCGCTTCAACTCCTCCTCAGGGGTGATGAGCGCTATATAAATGCAAACCCTTCCCTCTTCAATCCCTTCACTATCCTTTTTTCAACCCAAATGACAAACTCACTAATCCAATGCTAAAAGTAATGTCATATCTCCCTATACTAATTCCCCACTCATCTTCACCAGAGCAGTATACTACTTGCCCAAAAGCGCTTCCTTGTCTTGTCAGGAGTAGTAAGTGCTATATAAAAACAAGTACATTTACAGTACCAGTCTTTCAAAATATTCAGTTTGAATATTTGCACCTAAGTGGAAAGCCGAGTTGTAACTTGACCAGAAGAATTTGGAGATGGATTAATGCATGTATATTCATGCTGATGGAATCCTTGTGCTAGAGAACATTGAGGTTGGTGGTATACAAATTTAAATTGCCATACATGAACCCATGACAGATATCACTGATGGATCATTATGTGCTGAAAGATCTTACTCAAAAACCAATAGAAAATAACTTTGTCACCAACAAGAGAGAAACAAAAAATGTTCAGAATACAGTGGTTATGTTAAATAAAAATGTTTTTCACACGTCAGTATTTTTTAATGAAACTATGTATGGGACATTTCTTAAACAGTGTTTTCCCTTGAACAACAGTTTTTTACTCAA
Organism: Lissotriton vulgaris; assembly: GCF_964263255.1. Taxonomy (NCBI): domain Eukaryota; kingdom Metazoa; phylum Chordata; class Amphibia; order Caudata; family Salamandridae; genus Lissotriton; species Lissotriton vulgaris. The sequence goes on from NC_141693.1 coordinate 401,093,411, forward strand.
TAAATCTAAAATTATTGAATTGTAAATGGCTTCAAAATAGAAATGCAGTTTCACTCAAAATCTTTTCCACTGTATTCTAGATCTCAACGAATGTGAAAAGAACAATGACCGGTGTCATCCAGATGCCACGTGTGTGAACATTCTTGGCTCATATACCTGCAAGTGCAACAGTGGATTTATTGGCAATGGGAAGCAATGTGTAGGTATGGCGTTAAATGTGTTTGTTTATGGAGGATAACTTCATTATTTCATGGTATCAGTCTGTTACTGGCTGGGGAAGGATACCTCACAGTTGTCTTGAGTGACTCCATTGAGAACATTGTCTGCGCGTGTGGTGTTCGAGTTAAGTGCCTGTGCTTGTCAGCACTGACTTAATATAAGAATGGCATTTACAAGATGGGCAATTGATGCATCCTACAGGGGTCAACAGACCTGTACCTAGGGCAGCCTCCTGGATGGTGCGCCTGTGCTGTTCTTCATCAGCAGAGGATGGACACTCGTTTAAGGGAGATCAGGATATACACATGTTCTTCAAAACCCATGTCTAAAGACATGATCCTTTTGGTTTATCTCAAACCATTTTCACGAGGGTGGTTGAAACAGCAAAGTGGAAGTAGGACCAAGGGCTGGCGGATGACCACCCACCATATTTAGAGATCTTCACCTGCTTAAAGGAGATCGCTGAGCCATTAGTGGGGCCACCATCATAGCGACTCCTCTGAAGGCATTGTAACTTTGCTAAGTTAAATTAGGTCTTCAGTAAAAGGTTTTTGTTTTTAAAAAATAACCTCTCAAAGCGTAAATTGGTTTTTGAAAAAAAGAAGAATAATGACTCTGCCATGCTGGGATTTTTATTCCCAATTGGTCAATAGTTTCCACCAGCACAGGCAGCAGAAGCTCTTCTGGCAAAAGCATTGTGATTTTCCTGACTGATAATAGAGCAGACTGGCCTACAGTTTTGCAGACAGGGTTGCGTAGGTTGCTTAGATGCGATCTCATAGCCTTCTTTCTTTGGAGTGAGTACCCGTGGGCACGGGTGGAGGGAGAATTGTTGTGGGAAGGTTTTCTCTCTTTCTTATATGTGCTTTGTGGCATTCTCACTAGAATTCTCTACATATATTGGTACTGTCCCATACTGCATGACTTTGCTGCCTCTTCAAAATAATGATAAAAAGATTTGAACCATAAAGTATGATCAATTTGTGTCCTATGCTTATGTGGCTGTGATTTCTTCTGTTTTCCCTGTAGCACGTAGCTTATGGACTCCATGGTCACCTTGGTCTCTATGCACTGAACCATGCACGAAACAGAACCAGGTGCGTATCCGCAAGTGTACTCACCCAGAGAGTGGCATCCGCTGCATTGGTCCCTCCGTCAATATGAAGCCCTGTCCAGTAAGAAATGATTGTCCAGGTAAGTCTGTGTGCAACAGCGCACCACAATATGCCTACCACAGACGTTCATTGTTGCACCTCTCATGACACCAGAAATGAACAATGATAAAGTTTACATTTGTAAATAGGGTATAAGGTGCCAACTCCCAAGGCAAAGACCAGTTCCACACCAATGATGAAGGCGAAAGGCTAAGGGCCTGATTCACAGAGGTAAACATATATTTGTGTGCACACTAATTACTTTGTGGAATTCACAAACTACATGCAACTCTGCAATCCCTATACTTATGAGCTCGGAGTTATCTGCCCAGATTACGGAGTCTCCTGGTGCAGACAACTCTGCCGGGGGTGTGGAGTTGTTAAGCTCTACACATAGTTCGAATTCCAAAAAGTAGTAAAGTTACACAAAAATGTAAGTTTATCTTTGTTACTCATGCCCTCAGGTCCTTTGTAGGCTGATTTGTCTCACAATATGTTTTTAATGTAAGAGAAGAGATTGTTTTAATTCGGTCTAGTTCATTTCCTATCCCTACCACTCCTTATTAAGGGCCAGATGTAGGTAAATACTATTTACCAATTCCTAAATACCGAATTTTACCGATTCGGTATTTAAGAATCGGTAAATAGTATGTAGGTAAAAAATCGGTAATTTTTAACGATTCGGTAATATTCGTTATTACCAATTCGGTATTTACCGAATCGGTAATAAGGAATACCTTCCCATTCATTCCTATGGGCCTGGAAGACATTCACTATTACTGATTCAGTAAATACCAAATCAGTAATAGAGGGAGCCTATACAAGGGTGGCAGGGTGTCACATTGACACCCTATTGCACCCCTGAATCGTGCATGTGTGCACATGTGGCGCACATACATGCCCTTAGGGCATGTATGTCTGCCACATGGCACTTTTTAAAAAGCACAAAATTGATTTTTTAAAGGTATTTGATATTTACCACCAACTTGTAGTTGGTGGTAAATAACGAATCCTTAAATCAAAAATGACCTCAGTTGAGTGGTCCCTACAAAGGATTTAAGGATTCGGTAATTTACTGATTCGGTATTTTAAGTATTCAGTAATTTACCGATTTCTTAAATTACCAAATCGGTAAATTACAGAATCCTTAAATCCAGCCACCTACATTATAAAAAGCTAAATAACGGTCGGTAACGGTAAATTTACCGATTTTCGGCCATTACCAACCGGTATTAAGCTACCTACATATGGCCCTAAATCTTCAGTCTGTTGTTCCTTGTAGCCCAGGAGTTGAAAGTATTTTGAATACTTATATTGTCTATATTTCTGTTGGAGCTTATGGTTTGTCCACTCAGCAATTAGGCCCCTCAAACTTTGTCATCTGTTACAAGCAAATGTAATTTGCAATGTCCCCTCAGCGCTGCGCTGTACAGAGCTGTGACGACTGCCTTACACTGGTAGACATGGCGGGGCATATTTACAAGCCCCTTTGGCCAACATAACTTCACTTTTAAAGACGTTGTGGTGGCGATATGGGCTTCGCCTTGTTTACACTTAAAGTGGCTTAACCCCGCCTTCACAATAAGGCACCCTTTCACTCTATACTTAGAGTGAAAGGGGAGGGCAATGGATGTTGATGTGGGCATTCCACCGCAACACCCATTGATTTTGATGCTATAAACAAAAGTGGTGTAAATTGGGGCAGCACAAAAATTAAGACCATGGAAAACCTGGTCTTAGCCTGGCGAAACGAGGAGAACTGTTTAATTTCTCCTTGTTTTTGCTGTTTCCATGTGACATGGAAACACCAAAATGCCTTTGATTGTTAATGTGCAGGAAGATGTCTCTTCCTGATAGAAACAATCATAAAAAATACGTTTTGCAACGTGTGCTGCATTAAGAAGTTTCAAATCGCCATTTCAGATTGTTTATGTGCAGGAAGGGACACCTTCATGTGCTTAAACAATCGCTGCCCACAACTCAGTCACCCTTGCACTATGGTGCAAAGGAGCCTGCGTTGGCGCTAGGCAACTAAATTTAGCGCCAGAGCAGGGGGAAACACAGGTCTGCACTATATTCTTGTAAATATGGTGCAGCCCTGCATTTCTAAAGTGACAGAGCGTGTTGTTAGCCTTCTTGGCTAAACGACACGCTTCACCACTTTCCTTATAAATATGCCCCAAGGTGCTTCTATCACAACAGACCCTGCGCATCTCCAGTTCAAGACATCACACCGCAGTCCACTTGCTTCCCCACTGTAATATAATATGATGTGATAAGATCAAAATAACATTTATGGAGAAATAGGGTTTAATCACCCACTTTCCAGCCCCACATGTGACCTTATCGGCCATATATTATTAGTCCCCTGCCACTTAATAGTATTTTCCTATCTTCACAATTTGTAACCTTTAATGAGGGCACCAGACGATGCAGGGGCTTGCCTTGATATATAGACCTAGCAAAGGAGGCTCTTTCACCTATTAACCCTGACTTATCTTCAGAACTACAGGAAACCAACCGTAGTGTTTACTCTGGAAACCTCAGTAGGGCTAATTAAGGTCACGATCTTCCAGAGGACAACGTAACATATGTTTATGCATTCCATGGTTTTTCCATTTTGACAGGAAAATTGTAGGCAAAGTTTGATAGCAGCACTGGAAAGCTGTGCTTGAAGATGGAACTTTGAGGCATTCTGAAAAACTGGCACTGTGATAAAGATGTCTGTAGAAAAATGTCAAGGGTACTCAATGGTGGGCTGTCTGAGACGCCCTCACTGGTGACCTGCCTATGGGTGACCTTTTTAAAAATAATCTTCGTGTACTGCTGGGCAGTGAGGACCTGCATGAAACGCTCTAGTGTTGCTATCCAAGAAGCTGGCATGAGAGGTAGTGTGAAAAGCTGGTACTAGTTCAGCAGTGTGAGAAGTTTATTTTAGAATCTTACACTAATAAACCATGTGAAAAGGGAGCACTGGTGCAGAGTGGGAGAAGTATGCTCTGATGGGCGGTATGATACATTGGTGCTGGTGAGTGGAATCACAATCTAGCACAAGTCAGCAGTTAAAGGAGTTAGCACTGCAGGGCAGTGTAAGAAACATTCACTGGTGAGCAGGGTGAGTAGTTGGGTCTCGTAAGCAGTGAGAGAAGACGGAAAAGCTCAGCAGTGAAAATCTCTGAAAGCTCTGAATCACAGGATGTTGAGCCGATGTAGAGTCTCTTTGTCTCCTTTCTAGTTTATTGTCCTGCCCCTCCTAATACAAAAAGTGCTAAGATTTGGCCTGAGTTGGCCACATCATAATGCTTTTTTCAGTGACTTTCAGCCATGCTGAATAGCATATTTGCTGCTAGATGACAATGCTAAAAGACATTCACATTGACAAGGCCAATAGCTCAGGCATTGCCGAAATCTACTGGATTTGCCAATACTTGTTCGGTGTTGACAGGGTTGTGCTGAACAAATGTGGAAGTTATGGTGAGAAACAGTTGACGAGCTTTGAAGTGAAGCTAGAATGTGGCATAATGGCCAGAGCTGACGACAGGGGAACTTGGGAACCAGGTTCGAGTCTCAGGGTTGGCTGAACAATATGTGATTCTGGGCAAATCATTTACGCTTCCCCCTGCGTACGACAATGAATATGTCATTGTGTAATGTATCTAGTGAGCACTTAAAGTTCTCCAATACCATCAGCTGGTGTTAGCACTTTGCAAGATTGAGGACAGAACACACGCTCCAAAACCATTGGACCATGCCATCTGGCAACCCACTGGAGTTGGACAGCCAAGTATTAGCACTTACAATTAGTGGCAACCAGCCGGCCCTCCATGTAGGTAATTCATTCATAATTACTTTATTGCGACTATTACAGCCATAAAAGCACATGTAAGTTGAAACAAACAATAATACATTTCCCATAACAGTGTACAATAGAATCTCATGGTGACATTGGCATATGTAAGGATGCATAAACTTCATTAATTATTGAAGGCAGAAACCGTTTTAAATACAAATTAATTTTAAGAATATAATTTAAGATAAAAACTTTAAGAACATTATTAACACCATCGCTGCTAGCGATATTTCGCTGCTCCGCTGGATTTTTCAAAAGTCCATTGTTCATGACGAGCTGGGCTCGTCATCAGTGTTTGAGGAGGCTACACCATGACGAGCCCAGCTCGTCATGAGCCTGGAAGGGGTTAAACACATCATATGATTCTTTTTAAAAAACTCCAAAATAATTGCAAATAATTTGAGCGGTCACACTTAACTAAGTATCAGTTTTCAACAAGTACCTTCGTTTAAGCCACATAGCTAGGAGAAATTTAGATATTACAACCACATACACTGGGTCTTTATCAGATTTTAAGATCCTATAGAATGCACGGTAATCCCTAATACCCAAGTTTCTACACAATTGTATCACCTATTTAGACCTCGCCTGTTTGTATGCCGGGCAGAAGAACAGTACGTGAATTTCTGTTTCCTCAACCACTTGGCATCCGGGGCAAAGATAACAGGCCTCGTCTGACCACTTATTAGTTGTTACAAAAAGTGGAAGGGTCCCGTATCTAAATTGGAGAAACAACCTCCTTGTTAATGCAGGCTGTATTAAGACTAGGACCTGTTCAAATTGATAGTGTGACTTAAAGTCCAGGAACCCATGCGTCAGGTTTGTTACTCTGGTCGTGTACATCAAAGGAGAGAGTAAGGGAGATTGCACAGACTATGTGTGGTGGGAACTCCTGGTCCCCTAAGGTAGAGTTTAAACAACAATGGAGGAGTACCCCCTGTAGGGGAAAAATACAAAGAAGAAATTGCTTCTGTATCTGGAGCTTAAGGCTCTGGTTAGCAAAAAATTGCCCCAACCCTTTACAGGACAGTAGTAGACCTTAGAGAAGACCCCTCACTCACCAACCTGGTTGGTGACATGCTTCATCATTGGGGTCCCACCCCATAGGCCAAGTGCCCATAGGGTGTGCTGCGACACCTGGTTACAGTGGAGCGGGTTTCTTTGTTTTTTTATATGTGCAAAAAACTGTGATACGTGTGTTAAAAAGGGGCCAAGACTACTCACACCAAGAATTTATTCTTGAGTGCTTGATCCCTATTAAAATATATGTGGCACCAGTGCCTATTTAGGAAGGCTTTGGTGTCTCAAGAAGTGTGATAGTTCTAAAAATAGCGAAGTGTGCTATGTGAATTAGTTAAAAGTAGGTCTACATGTTTCAACCATCTGTAAAAAAAGTTTGGTTTTCGTCAGGACCGTGTATCTTGAACGGGGTGGTCCGCACACGCTAAGGCGCGTCCAGCCCTCGTTCAAAAACAGACCACTAATTGTGGTCTGGTGTAAAAATGTGCTTTTTCCTGGGTCAGGAGAAAAACCTGTAAAAGAAAACATAGAGGGTTGGGTATACGTACTGGGGAGGACAAAACAAGGGTACACACTTAACAAATACTGTGCTAGGTGGGTTCACCAAAACTCAGGTGGTAGTAGAACACCTAAAATATCAGGTCGTACCCGTGGTCTATCTATGGTACAAGACAGTAGTGCTCAGGCGGTAGTTACCGGAGCATGGATGTGCTAAAAAAGAGAATCCAGCATCTAGTTCGTATACTAGTTGTTGGGACACGTGAAAAGGGAGGGGGAGGTGTGGGAGAGCAATCGCCACTACTAGTGCGGCGTCACAACACGCCCAGGCATTACTGGAAGTGAACGGCAACTATAGTCTAGTGCCGCAAAAAAGCTGGTCATTTTATGTTGAAAACATAATACACAGAGTTGTTGTATTGCTTACACTTGAAGCGGTAATTAGCGCTTCATGGGCATCGAGTTGCCCAAGACGGCAAGTATCCGTCACCTGAAAATTGCGAGAAAATGAAAGGCGCGCATCCAATTAAAATGTCGCCTCTCTTGGATGCATTTAGGTCTGAGACGTATAGTATGCGTCTTGCGTTTGATCATAGGGCACTTACTTGCGGCTTCTGCTCGTCTGGCGTAGAAAACCTACTTAGTTGTAACTCGTGAATGCCCCGTGGAGTGTTCCGATGTGGTAGCAACGCCGAGAAGTAAACTATTAGCTACTTCCTGGTTAGGCGTGGTTCCAATCAGAGGCTCCCGGCGGACCAATCGGAGCGAAGTTCAGGGGCGGAACCCGCTGATGCTTCGTCTGACGATGCGGTCACATGGGTTTTGGTGTTTGCGGTTGTCTGGACAACTGCCGGGCGGACGAAGCTCACAGAGGAGCCGCGTCCCCGAGGAAAAGGCAGACTTCAGGATTTTAACCTGGTCTGAAGGTTCCTACAGTTACACATTTGGGAAAACAATTATTGGAGGCTAAACGGAGAAATTCAGTATGCAAAAATTAGGCAAGTCAAAGGGTGGGCTTAAATAAAGTGTCTCGGTTTTATGACTCTAAATCAGGTTCGAAGTCTCAGTGCAGGGTACTTGGAATTACCACCCTCTCTACATAAAAACCAACTTGAAGGGTCAGTTAACCCATTACTGTATTCCAAGGAATATTATCGTTAAGGCCAGTTTTGTGGGTTGCAAGTCTGTAAACCCACCTTTGTTCCTTTTCAAAAAGGCGTTGGTTCACATTTGTTCCTGATTTTATTTGCTCAATTATCGTCCATTGTATTTCATCAGGGTTATGGCCTACCGACAGATAGTGTTCGGTAAGTCTGGTATTGGCCTTTCTGCACCTAATGGTGCTCCTGTGCTCGCCAATACGTGTTTTAATTTTTCTGCTGGTCATTCCCACGTAGCGTAGGTTACAGGGGCATGTTAACAAGTACACAACATTTTCACTATTACAGTTAGTATGCCCCCTTATCGTCCAGATTTTATTTGGCTCCAGTTGTAAGGTTTTAGTGTTGTGGGTAAAAGGGCATACGCTGCAGTTGCCGCATTTGTAGTGTCCTGTCACTTTTGGTAGCCCCCACGTGTTCAGGACTGACTCATTCTCCACCATATTTATTTTGGGTCTTGTGTTCACCACTGCATCTCTGATGCTCCTTGCCCTTCTGTAAGAAAAAAGGGGCTTTTCCCATCTCAGATTGCCAGTATTGAGGATGCCCCAATGTTTTCCTATTATCTTTGTTACATCATTGGAAATTGTGTTATACGTTGTGACACAAGTTAGGGGGGTTTCATCCTCCGTCCTGGTTGATTCCTCTAGGAGAGCCGCTCGATGTTGACTGCGGGCTCGTTTCTGACTTTTGTTTAGGATCTTGCTCGGGTATCCCCGGTTCTTCAGTTTAGTTGTGAGATCCTGAGCCTGTTGTTTATAATCGTCAAGTTCACTGCAATTTCTGCGCAACCGTAGGTATTGTCCATACGGTAAATTCTCCCGCAGAGGTCTCGGATGGAAGCTTTCGAAGCGGAGTAGATTATTTTTAGCAGTGGGTTTGTAGTGGGTGGCAGTTGACAACTTTCCATTGGCTTTAGTTATGGTGAGATCCAGGAAGACCAAGGAATTCAGGTCCTTCACATAAGTATATTTCAAATGATCATCCCGTGTGTTGATCCAGTTGAAGAAGGATGTTAACGTGTCTTCGCTGCCTTTCCAAATGGTTAGCACGTCGTCTATATACCTTCTCCAAAGTAAGATATTAGAGCTGTAGGGGTTATGCTGGCTAAGAATGTACTTCTCCTCGAAATCGTGTACATACAGGCCTGCTACACTAGGAGCAAAAATACTGCCCATAGATGTGCCCCCGGTCTGGAGATAGATTTTGTCCTCATATTGGAAATAGTTTCTCTTTAGGGCCAGTCTTGCGCATTCTAAGATGAACTCTCTTGGGGTTCTCGAGGTCCATTCTTCTTTGTCCAGTTCCCTTTTGAGCACCTCCAGAGTGGCATCCTGGGGAATGCTTGTATATAAGCTCTCAATATCAAAACTTACCAAGATGGTGTCATCGTCTATGGTAAGTTGATCCAGGAGTCGTAGTACGCTTTTGGTATCCTGTAAATAGGTGCTTGTTTTTTGTACCATAGTTTTGAAAAAGACATCACAAAAACAGGAAAGGGGTTCAAGCAGTGAACCTATCCCTGAGACGATAGGTCTTCCAGGTGGTGGTATTTTGTTTTTGTGCATCTTTGGGAGCGTGTAAAAGTAGGGAATCCTCCCCTCACTTTTAACTAATTCACATAGCACACTTCGCTATTTTTAGAACTATCACACTTCTTGAGACACCAAAGCCTTCCTAAATAGGCACTGGTGCCACATATATTTTAATAGGGATCAAGCACTCAAGAATAAATTCTTGGTGTGAGTAGTCTTGGCCCCTTTTTAACACACGTATCACAGTTTTTTGCACATATAAAAAAACAAAGAAACCCGCTCCACTGTAACCAGGTGTCGCAGCACACCCTATGGGCACTCGGCCTATGGGGTGGGACCCCAATGATGAAGCATGTCACCAACCAGGTTGGTGAGTGAGGGGTCTTCTCTAAGGACTACTACTGTCCTGTAAAGGGTTGGGGCAATTTTTTGCTAACCAGAGCCTTAAGCTCCAGATACAGAAGCAATTTCTTCTTTGTATTTTTCGCCTACAGGGGGTACTCCTCCATTGTTTTTTAAACTCTACCTTAGGGGACCAGGAGTTCCCACCACACATAGTCTGTGCAATCTGCCTTACTCTCTCCTTTGATGTACACATATTAGGCAGCGCACAGCTGCGAGAGCGACACATAATTAGATCCTTTTCTTGACAACCATGGCCGAAAATCAAGGTCTTTCCTACACCTCTGAAGAGGTTGAGGAGGTGATAAGCGATCTCTCTATTTTTGCGGACCCTAGCATTGCTCAAAGCATTTCTGCAACCAAAGATTGGGAAAACTTAACGGAGCTAAAAAGGAACAGAATTAGGACGATCCTACATGGGACTATCCTAAAACAATATCTGGGCAAGGACATGGCGCCGAAAGGGCTACTAGTCTCCAATGCTCCCCGCATCTTTTTAGAAGACGAAGTCTTTCGAAAAGACTGGGCTGCCATAGCATGGCATTGTACCCACGACTGGATAGTCTTGATTTTAAAAACAGCTTTAAGACTATCCGAGAAAATCCAAGTGGAAATTCAAGTAGCGGAAGGCAATATGAAAACCACTATCACCGGCTTTAAGAAAAAACTAGATGAACTGAACAAAGAAATGACAGACTACAAAGATAATTTAACACAACAGAAAGTGCAAAAATTCCAAAAAGATTTAAAAAGATTCACCATGGTGAAAGCATACCCCTACTCCGATCCGGAATACGTACCACCAACCAAAGGGGATGACAACTCTGATGCTTCAAGTAATGCATCTAGTAATACCTCTAACTCCAGTGGAAATTCAAGTAATGGAAGCATAAAATCAAGAGGTAGAGGACGAGGTAGAGGGAAGAACAATTGGCCTACATTTAACCCAATGCCAATGCCGCCTTTTCAGGATGTATACAACCAGCCACCGAACTTCCCCATGTATGGGTGGCAACCACCGTTTCAGCAACCTTTTTTTCCTCAAAACCCCTACATGCCCCCTTTTTTAAACCGGGGCGGGAGAGGACGGGGAAGGAGAAAAAATGCCGGTCAGGGCAACCAAGTCCACTGGGCACCGGAAGATCCGAGTACCAACCAGGGCAGGAACAAAGCTCAACAAGCAGGACTGAGCAATCGGAGAACCTAATTACTAATCTCTCCAACAGACCCCTCAGCAAAGATGAGGAATCAGTACTTAACAAAGGGTTAGGTTTTGTACCAACCGCAAATTTGGACAAGTTCAAGCTCCACTGCGAACTGGCTTCTTTTTTCAGGAAATTGAGACTCAAAGCCTTTTTTGAAAAGAAAACCATAACAGAGGAAAGTACCGATGCCAATGAGACAGGGCTACGGAACAAATCCACATTCACGCCACCACCACATATGGCCCCTGTTGAAGTCTCTACATTTGAGCAGGCGGTCTTCAACGAGGTGGAGAAAATGTCCCCAAAGAAACCCTTTATGAATCTTACCAAACAAGAGAGAATTGCACTAACGAACCTACAGAACTCAGACACCATTATCATCAAACCCGCTGACAAGGGCGGAGGGATAGCCATTCTTGACAAATCAGCTTACCAGACTGAATGTCTCAGACTACTGGGGGATCACTTGAACTATCGAAGACTACCAATAGACCCCACAGATGATCTCAGAGATGAGATCACGTCACTTGTGGAACATGGAGAAGCAGAGGGCTACCTCTCCAAACAAGAGGCTGATTTCTTGTGTAAAAGTGAGGGGAGGATTCCCTACTTTTACACACTCCCAAAGATGCACAAAAACAAAATACCACCACCTGGAAGACCTATCGTCTCAGGGATAGGTTCACTGCTTGAACCCCTTTCCTGTTTTTGTGATGTCTTTTTCAAAACTATGGTACTAAAAGCAAGCACCTATTTACAGGATACCAAAAGCGTACTACGACTCCTGGATCAACTTACCATAGACGATGACACCATCTTGGTAAGTTTTGATATTGAGAGCTTATATACAAGCATTCCCCAGGATGCCACTCTGGAGGTGCTCAAAAGGGCTCTGGACAAAGAAGAATGGACCTCGAGAACCCCAAGAGAGTTCATCTTAGAATGCGCAAGACTGGCCCTAAAGAGAAACTATTTCCGATATGAGGACAAAATCTATCTCCAGACCGGGGGCACATCTATGGGCAGTACTTTTGCTCCTAGTGTAGCAGGCCTGTATGTACACGATTTCGAGGAGAAGTACATTCTTAGCCAGCATAACCCCTACAGCTCTAATATCTTACTTTGGAGAAGGTATATAGACGACGTGCTGACCATTTGGAAAGGCAGCGAAGACACGTTAACATCCTTCTTCAACTGGATCAACACACGGGATGATCATTTGAAATTTACTTATGTGAAGGACCTGAATTCCTTGGTCTTCCTGGGTCTCACCATAACTAAAGCCAATGGAAAGTTGTCAACTGCCACCCACTACAAACCCACTGCTAAGAATAATCTACTCCGCTTCGAAAGCTTTCATCCGAGACCTCTGCGGGAGAATTTACCGTATGGACAATACCTACGGTTGCGCAGAAATTGCAGTGAACTTGACGATTATAAACAACAGGCTCAGGATCTCACAACTAAACTGAAGAACCGGGGATACCCGAGCAAGATCCTAAACAAAAGTCAGAAACGAGCCCGCAATCAACATCGAGCGGCTCTCCTAGAGGAATCAACCAGGACGGAGGATGAAACCCCCCTAACTTGTGTCACAACGTATAACACAATTTCCAATGATTTAACAAAGATAATAGGAAAACATTGGGGCATCCTCAATACTGGCAATCTGAGATGGGAAAAGCCCCTTTTTTCTTACAGAAGGGCAAGGAGCATCAGAGATGCAGTGGTGAACACAAGACCCAAAATAAATATGGTGGAGAATGAGTCAATCCTGAACACGTGGGGGCTACCAAAAGTGACAGGACACTACAAATGCGGCAACTGCAGCGTATGCCCTTTTACCCACAACACTAAAACCTTACAACTGGAGCCAAATAAAATCTGGACGATAAGGGGGCATACTAACTGCAATAGTGAAAATGTTGTGTACTTGTTAACATGCCCCTGTAACCTACGCTACGTGGGAATGACCAGCAGAAAAATTAAAACACGTATTGGCGAGCACAGGAGCACCATTAGGTGCAGAAAGGCCAATACCAGACTTACCGAACACTATCTGTCGGTAGGGCATAACCCTGATGAAATACAATGGACGATAATTGAGCAAATACAATCAGGAACAAATGTGAACCAACGCCTTTTTGAAAAGGAACAAAGGTGGGTTTACAGACTTGCAACCCACAAAACTGGCCTTAACGATAATATTCCTTGGAATACAGTAATGGGTTAACTGACCCTTCAAGTTGGTTTTTATGTAGAGAGGGTGGTAATTCCAAGTACCCTGCACTGAGACTTCGAACCTGATTTAGAGTCATAACACCGAGACACTTTATTTAAGCCCACCCTTTGACTTGCCTAATTTTTGCATACTGAATTTCTCCGTTTAGCCTCCAATAATTGTTTTCCCAAATGTGTAACTGTAGGAACCTTCAGACCAGGTTAAAATCCTGAAGTCTGCCTTTTCCTCGGGGACGCGGCTCCTCTGTGAGCTTCGTCCGCCCGGCAGTTGTCCAGACAACCGCAAACACCAAAACCCATGTGACCGCATCGTCAGACGAAGCATCAGCGGGTTCCGCCCCTGAACTTCGCTCCGATTGGTCCGCCGGGAGCCTCTGATTGGAACCACGCCTAACCAGGAAGTAGCTAATAGTTTACTTCTCGGCGTTGCTACCACAGCGGAACACTCCACGGGGCATTCACGAGTTACAACTAAGTAGGTTTGTACGCCAGACGAGCAGAAGCCGCAAGTAAGTGCCCTATGATCAAACGCAAGACGCATACTATACGTCTCAGACCTAAATGGTGGAGAAGTGTGGCTCAGGGGTTAGAGGCGGCAGACCCGGAAGCTGAGATCGGCCCTGGACCAGGGTTCAATTCCCCGCCTTGGCGGTCTTGGGCTAAAAATTCCACGGACTCGATAATTCTCACTCCGGTGCCTTCTCGACTCACGGGTTCACACTCTGCGACTCTGGGCAATAGCTTGCTTAATCTCCACAATGGCCCCTCGCGGCGGGATGCCTGGCTTTCACCTTGTGGATACCCTGCCGGGGCTATCTCACAGGGGAATACCAGGACGGGTTCCCTAAGCAAGCGCCGGGAAACCCACTGCGGGTAACTGTGCGCTATATAAGCTCAAATACATTTACATTTAAATGCATCCAAGAGAGGCGACATTTTAATTGGATGCGCGCCTTTCATTTTCTCGCAATTTTCAGGTGACGGATACTTGCCGTCTTGGTCAACTCGATGCCCATTAAGCGCTAATTACCGCTACAAGTGTAAGCAATACAACAACTCTGTGTATTATGTTTGAAACATAAAATGACCAGCTTTTTTTGCGGCACTAGACTATAGTTGCCGTTCACTTCCAGTAATGCCTGGGCGTGTTGTGACGCCGCACTAGTAGTGGCGATTGCTCTCCCACACCTCCCCCTCCCTTTTCACGTGTCCCAACAACTAGTATACGAACTAGATGCTGGATTCTCTTTTTTAGCACGTCCACGCTCCGGTAACTACCGCCTGAGCACTACTGTCTTGTACCATAGACAGACCACGGGTACAACCTGACATTTTAGGTGTTCTACTACCACCTGAGTTTTGATGAACCCACCTAGCACAGTATTTGTTAAGTGTGTACCCTTGTTTTGTCCTCCCCAGTACGTATACCCAACCCTCTATGTTTTCTTTTACAGGTTTTTCTCCTGACCCAGGAAAAAGCAAATTTTTACACCAGACCACAATTTGTGGTCTGTTTTTGAACGAGGGCTGGACGCGCCTTAGCGTGTGCGGACCACCCCGTTCAAGATACACGGTCCTGACGAAAACCAAACATTTTTTACAGATGGTTGAAACATGTAGACCTACTTTTAACTAATTTACATAGCACACTTCGCTATTTTTAGAACTATCACACTTCTTGAGACACCAAAGCCTTCCTAAATAGGCACTGGTGCCACATATATTTTAATAGGGATCAAGCACTCAAGAATAAATTCTTGGTGTGAGTAGTCTTGGCCCCTTTTTAACACACGTATCACAGTTTTTTGCACATATAAAAAAACAAAGAAACCCGCTCCACTGTAACCAGGTGTCGCAGCACACCCTATGGGCACTCGGCCTATGGGGTGGGACCCCAATGATGAAGCATGTCACCAACCAGGTTGGTGAGTGAGGGGTCTTCTCTAAGGACTACTACTGTCCTGTAAAGGGTTGGGGCAATTTTTTGCTAACCAGAGCCTTAAGCTCCAGATACAGAAGCAATTTCTTCTTTGTATTTTTCGCCTACAGGGGGTACTCCTCCATTGTTGTTTAAAAAATTGTTACTCTGGTCGCCTGGATTAAAGTAGGCAATTTAAAATCTCTTAATTCTTTAGCTAAGGTTTTTTTTTGGGGTAGCTGTGCAGGACTCCTCCGGGGTAACCCATAAGTCCTCCCTACCAATAGCACGAAAAGAATCCCTCACAAAAGACAGCCACAGTATGCTACCCACGGCCCCCAATGACGATAATAATGCCTTGAGTTCCTCCCTATAGGGTCTCAACTCGGGGGTGCTCCATAACCGTCGCCAATAAATCAATGGTCAGCTCGAGATTAAGTACACCACTGGGAGGATACCCAAATCCATCCTAAGGGGTACCAGGGGAGTATTTGTTGGCAAAGCCATAATGCGTCTGATAAACTTATTTTCAGTGAGGGTCAATGCATTTGTTGAGCTTGGGCCCCAAAGTTCAGCCCGATAGAGAGAAGCCGACCGCGCTTGTACTTTATATATTTGTAGCAGTGGGCTTATAGCCTTAGAAGAACAGCTCTTTTGGACTTTCAATAATCCCCCTATTGCCTGGGTAAGCTTCAAATTAGCCTTATCAATTTGAGGGCCCCAGCCCATCTTATCTTTCAGGGTTAGGCCCAGATATTCAAAGATATGGACTCGCTCGAGCGCGATATCGTCCATTATTGGGTGCAGGTAGGTAGTCGGTTTGGCATTAAAGACCATGTATTTTGTTTTGTTAATATTAACTAAAAGTTTCCTTCTTTTACAAAAGTGGCTGAATTCCTTTAAAACTCGCGATATCTCCGTAGGTGACTTCGAGAGGAGCAGGGTATCATCCGCAAACATTTATGCTGGAAATTTGCAAGATGATATTTTCGGGGAGTTCAAGTCCTTCACGGCAAGTAGATCTTCAATTAAGCCGTTTAGGAAGAGTGAAAAGAGGGTTGGCGCGAGCACACAGCCCTGCCTCACCCCCTTGTCAACAGGGAAGGGGGCTGTCAATCGGGCATCTTTACCATATCTTACTCTGGCATACGTGCCCTCGTGGAGGCGTTTGAGTTGAAAACAAAGATAGGGTGGTACCCCCATTCCCAGTAGGATACTCCATAACTGGTCACGGTCAACCATGTCAAACGCGGATTTCAAATCCACGAAGGTAAGATAAAGACTCCCACCTTCCAAAACCACGTGCTTCCAGTATATCAACTGCAGCCTAAAAAGCTGATCTACAGTTGAAGTCTTTGCTCTAAAGCCGGCTTGGAGCGGGGTTAATATATCATGGTCTTCCATCCACTCCTGTAATCTCCCTAGTAATACCCTCCCAAAAAGTTTGTGGGAAACATCAATAAGGCTAATTGGCCTATGGTTAGATGGTTCAATCGGGTATCCTTTTTTATAAATTGGAACAATCTCGGCGCCAGCCCACGTAGGCGATGCTGGAAGGCCATACAAGATTGCATTAAATAATAATAATAAATAAGGAGCCCAGACTACCTGTTCGCTTTTAAACAAATCACTCGGGATTCAATCCAATTCTGTGGCTTTGTTGGATTGCAACTTAGCTAAAGCAGATATCACCTCTCCCATAGTACAAGGGGGTGTTTCACATAAAGTTTCAAGATTAAAATTGCACTCTGGGATTTCGTTCACACTTATGTCAGCGTGGGAACTAGAATATTATTCCTTGTAATAGAGACAACAGATTGATCTGGCCACCCTGAAACATCGCCAACTATCACAGGCTTTTACTGTAGAGCATTCTAGGTCTCTGACTAGACCAGTAAGTCCGGTGTTAGAGGTCTACAATGGCAAGGTAGTCAGCTCTACTCTGTATGGTGTGGAAATGTGGGGTAGTGAAAAGCTTAATGGGATGACTGTCTCAGAAAACACATTTCTTAGAAAGCTAATAAGGCTACCTCAAAGCACCCCATTGTATCCTCTGTTCTATGATTTGGGTATAACACCTATAGCCCAAATTGCATCTTTGCGCCCAATACTATACTGGCGGCGAATTTGGACCACACCGGAACTGGAAACATACACTAGAGGGCTGATGGATGTGATTAAAAGTGATGGTTCCCGGAAAGTCAAATGGTTGGGACATATTCAAAATCTTTTAAATGAATTAGGATTAGGTGAATTGTGGAAGGATCCATTGCACGCCAGGTTCCCACCGAAGAAGACATTAAAGGCTTTGTATTGGAATATGGTGGCTACAAAGATTTTTAGTACCACACCCTCACAATCCCTTGCTGGTTTATTTTTAGAAATCGATGATTGTCCCAAACTTGAGGAATTCTGGGATGTCATTTCAAAGCCCCTTGACCGAAAGCTCTATTTTCAGTTAAGAGTGGGAAGTCTTCCAGTAAGGTCGTTCTTAAATCGATGGTCTAGTGGAGGCATGGTGGTCTGTCCAGCTTGCCCAAGTGTTCCTGAAACCATAGGCCACCTTCTATTTGAGTGCCCAATGCATGCAGCACCAAGGCGGAAGTGGCTAAAGCCGATGTGTAGGTCATTGGGAACAAGGGAAGGAATGACTGCAGTTAGACTTATCCGTACCAGTCCTAATATGTCTGTGTATATTGCGGTGGCAAAATACCTAGGTTGGGCATGGACGATCAGAGCCCGACTTCTGAAGGAATAATACAGTACTTAACGTTGTAAGCTGGATGCCTCTTGTAAGAACAATATTTTGCTCATTTGTACAGTTCTTAAGGTTTTTTACGTTTCTTTTTTTAAATTATTTATTATGAAATTGGCATTTTGTTTTTAAAATGGTTTTACTACTAGAAGTTTATACATGTACTTTTATATGTGGAACATGCTTTTATGACAATTGTCGAAATAAAGCTTACTTGGCTCCTTGTAATATGAGTGCCAGGCGTCCTCATCGATGTTTGGATCAAGGGTGGTTCTACCTTCCGCTCTTCCGGAGTGAACCAAATTCCAAAAGCTTGTACTATCTTTTAGATCCAAAGCCTTCTTGATCTCCTGCCATCTGTCTATTTCCCACTCAGACTTTGCATTTGCAATTATTTTCTTGCAGGCCCCCCTAGCTTTCTTAATACAGAGGCTATCGGCCCCTTTTAGTGAGGTCAGCAAAACTAGTTTCGCTTCCTTACAAGATTTCGAGTACCAAGATCTTTTATCACCACCAGATTTATGTTTAATAGGAGCACTGTTAAAAAAGAAGTCTGCCACAACCAAAGCCATTTCTTGGTGTATTTTGCCTAGGTCACTATCAAAACCAGGCTTGGTTAAATTTTCTGCAGCAACACTTGCTCTCTCTAGGAAAGGTATAATGCCTGCATACAATTTTGACATTATTTCCGCCAATTGGTTTATCTTAGATCATCTAATCCGTCTCCCTCTATCTACAACAACCAGGTTATTTTGATACGGCTCCTCAGGGGGTGTACCTAACCCCCCCACTGGAAGTCCAACTCCATAACTAGAGGGTTGTGGTCGCTTTCACTACGTTCTTCTATGGAGAAGTCCACCACATTATGTCATATCTCTACACTAGTCAGAATGTAATTGATGACCGTGGCCTGTCCAAACCTCTTGAAAGTCGGACGCCCAGGATTATTGCCAGGGAACCGACCATTGCAGGCCCTTAAAGAAAAAGTCAAAGTTAAGGAAGTTAACTGCAGAACTAGAGGAGTCCATCGGCTAATGGAATACATATTAGGTGCCGGAATTGACCAAGTAGTGTCCTCCTCACTAGTAATTGGTTGCATAATTCCGTTTAGCGGTTCAAAATGGCAATTAAAATCTCCGCAAATTGAAAAATATAGATTCCCTGCCAGTAAGTTCAGGAAGTTTAGCAAGCAATCTATCGTTGGTGATATCCCACCATACTGGACTGGTCGAGAATAAAAATTAATAATGGTGAGTTTCGGTAGCTTCTTGTATGACATACATGTGATGTCTGGGGAGTGTGTCTCTACTTGTTTGGTCTTACATCCTAGATGGGAGGCTACCCATATGCATAGCCTCCCCGACGGTCTACCCTTTGGGCCTTTCACTGCACCCTCACAGTATGCTACAAAACCTGCCCTGTATTGAGGTTCTACCGCCCAAGTTTCCTGGAACAGGCATATCTCATGGGAGTCAATGTATTCCCCCCAATCCAGTTGGTCTAGTTTGGAGGCGAGGCCTGCTATATTCCAAGATAAAATACTAGGGACACCAGAAGTCAATTGCGCACTCGACCTGCCATTTCCCTCCAATAGGGATCTGTCAGCCATCCCTAGGCTGCAAATTCCATTGGTGGTCGGCACAGACTCTGTTGGGCGATGATCAACTTTACCACTACCATGATTGCTTATGTTTGGGGGAATAGCAGTCTCCAATTCCCCCACTTTTTTAGCTAAACCAAACACTGTGTCCTTATTAACCCCCACTCCATCGCATGATCTTGATTATTGGTCTGGATCCCCACTCCCTATTGCCCCTGTGATGACATATTCTACCGGAATTGTAACCTGATGAATATCAATAGGTGTCAGTCAATCCACCAGATCCAGTACACTAAATCTATTATTACGAGGTACTGCTGGTGGTTGCTCACCATTCTCCCCATTTGCCCTGGCAATCATCATAGCTGGCCGGCCCGACCTTCTCTTTGAGAACTCCTGGTTACCCCGGTTAGGTATAGAGTCTGGGAGGATATAAAAATAGCTTAGGGCCCTGGCCTGAATAGAGGATCGTGGGTTTATCTGGGAGCCCCAACAAACATGCTCCACAGCCATTGGATCTTCAAAATGAATGACAATGCAATCTCCTGCTGTATTTTTTAATCTACAGCCTACCCAACTCACCCTTCTCACAAATAAAATTTTAGACTGTACATCTCGCGGGAGTGGTCTATTGGTATTTAGCCAATGTATTGTCTTATTTTTTAATTGCTCATAAGATTTCAATTTACCATGTTGGAGTTCTGGGACGCCAGTCAGAACAGCAACATAGGGTGAACACTCAGGGGGTAGGTCTAGATGATGGTATGCATTTTTTGCCTCATTTTCAATAGGATTCCTCCTTGGAACTTGACCAGCTATCGGAGATCGGCCCTGTAGTTCTCCGTGGGACCTACGGCAATCACCCTGTGTCTCTAAGGACACTATATTTCCCTCACTGATTATGTCTGACCTTAACTTATTGGAATCCTTTAGTAGGGCTACCGGACCCACAATTGATGTTACGTTAGTATCTGCGCATGCTGTAAGCTCCCCTCCTCCCACCTTCATCAACTCATTACCTAGACCACAACTAGCTATTTTATTCTTGATACCTCCCACAGTAGCAATTAAGGAGGATTCAAATTTCTCAAGCCTATTCTCGATTAACAAAAGTCTTGTTAATAAGGGCTCCAAGGGCGATGTCATAAGAGCACCTATTTTTGACCAGTAATCATCGGCAGTCTGTAGCAGTCCAATAGCAATTTCAGCCGTGCTCACTCCATTTACTGCAGGCGATGTTTGCTGGGGGACCTCAGAGGTTGGAGGGTCTGCCTTTGGGCTCTCTCCCGGTTTACTTAGCTTAGAGACCTTAGGCTTCTTCCCCTTCTGTTGTGTCCCTCCTCGATTCCTCTTTAGAATAGCCCCCTGTGCATATTCCTTAGGTTTTGTGGGCTCTTTAGGGACGTCTGTGACACACATGACTGTGTTCCTAGGTAAATTTAGGAATGCGCCGCTTGGCAATAACGTAGGGTGTAAAGTATCTCCATCAATATTAGCTGTGGTTACAGCTTGCTGCGAACTTGGGCTCTGCGTCTGGGAACCAGAAGAAGGGCGGGGCTGGGGGTTTCTCTCAGGTGAGCGAGCATTCATTATCCCCCCCAATGATGACCGTTTAGAAAATACAGGGTCCATAGAAAGTCTGCACTCACTGATGGCTATCTCATGGGCTAACACTGATGTAGCCCTCGTAATAAACTGGTCGAGAGTTCCCGCGACATAGCCAGCTCCGGCTGCTTTCGTCCCTTGCGAGTTGCCATTTCTTGAATCAGTTTTGTAAGAATCAGAATATAACCAAAAACTAATCAATGTCCACTTACTGGGGGGACAAGACGACCGTTGATGTTGAAGATCTTAGAGAAGAGGCCCAGCCCAGCCTCTCTCAATCTCGAACTGGCTCAAACGGCGCCCGGCGCACACATGCGCGCGTCCCGCGAAGCGGAGACCACGAGCCGTGAAATAGCGCGGGCAGGCGCGGGCAGGCCCAGGTGTGCTTAATCTCAGGGCGGCTGGTCCTGGTAGTCCCCAAACGTCCACAGAGTCTCGGCTGCGAGCGGTAATTGTAAGTTGCACAATTAGGCTCTGTGTCTTCATCACCCATATAAAATCTGTTAATATGCTTCTGATGTAGCCAACAAGTATTCTGGCCAGACTTACCAGAATGACAGTAAAGAAATAAGGGAGTCTCAACAGTATTATCATCTTGTCTACAACTTTCCTGCTCAAAGTTATCAGTGGGACTCCTTTTCAAGGTTGGGTGATTTTAAAATATTTACCACTACCATGGTTAAGTTTTCACCACCTAGAATGTGACAATGTGCTACACCTCGATGCTCAAATAGCGGATAGTGGGGACCAGGAGGAGGCGGGGATACCCCTCCTCCTTCTTCCCTGGCAGCCAGAGTGGGTATAAACAGGGATTTGCTTTATTCGCCTTCATACCTGATGCGTTGCCAAACTGCCAAAGATGCAGAGTACTGAGTCCAGGTTTTTTCTGTATTGCTGAGATTTTATAGCATCATCTTAAATGAAGAGCATATGTATATACTTCCCTATCCACATGCCACAGAGTGTGCTTTGTTGAAGTAGCACAGCAGCCATTGGTTCCTTGTTCAGGGCCAGCACAAGGAAGGAAAGACACCACCCCTGTCGAGCACTTTGTTGAATTGGCCACACCTTGGCAATAACCTTTACAGTTCAGAACCTAGCTCTTGGGATGCAATGGAGAAACTGTATCAATTTCCTAATCACCATTCCAAAACCCAGTTCCTGCAACACTGCAAACAAGTAATCTCAGTTTAGAGTGTTGGCCGGTGGCATAGCTAGACTAGTTGCCGCCCGTGGCGGTACCTGCGGCGACTGCCCTGCAGGCCTATGTAAGAGTGGGAGGGGGTGCTGGCGAAACCTGCGGCAGCCGTGTATAAAATTGAGGGGGGTGGGGGGGGGTTGGTGGGATGGGGTGCTGGAGATGCTGCAGTAACAGAGGGGAGAGGGAGGCCGCCGCCTTCAAAACTTGTGCAGCCCAGGGCAGACCGCCCCCTCCCCTCTTGCTATGGCACTGGTGTCGGCAGCTATGCGGTTGATGGAAATAAGGAATCTGTCTCACATTAACCAGAATTCATGATAGGATCAAACCATTTGCTAGTATTTTACACAATAGCTTACAATCCAAATTGAGCAGTGAAAGTGGGTGAACTGACTAAATATCTGCCCCATAATAGAGCAGCTTAAGTAGCTTCACTATTGCAGCTTCTCTAGTGGATTAAGACAGTGCCTGCTCCTATACCTCTGTGCGCACAGCCAACTGTGAAGCCTTAGCTCAAGAGGTAGAGCTGCTGAAAGTGCCTGCTGTCCTCAAATCTTTCTGGTAGTATTGACTGATCAAACACCCAGCCAGAGAAAGAACAGGAAATTGGGTAAGGGAAAGAAAACACAGAATGCTTGCTCTTGCATGTAAGTGTTGGCAAACCCCACATGCATGAGGACTAATGCACTGATTCATTCTCTGGAGGTGAATGAAGCGAATGCTAAACATTTATGTGAAAGAGGGCCAAGTCAATACGCTGACACTACTTACATATGTCCAGTATAATGAGAGAGTAGTCACAACAGAGTCAGCATGTTTACCAGAATCCTGTGTGGATAATGCAGTCATGAGAACAGGCGTTGACCAGAATACTGGTGCTGCTCTCCTGGGTGCCCAGGAGATGGGGACCAACAAATAAAAGCAGATTAAGTGCTCAAATTACAGCTATCACAGAAAAACAGTGGCAAGTCACTTTTTTTTGGTAAGAACTACTATGAGGGATTCAAAAACAGGTAAAGGAAGAAACACAATAGGCTGGGATGCAGGATCAAGGGGACAAGCTATACGAGGGCAGAGAGACATACAACTATAAATTGTTGCCAGGCAAGGTCACCTGTGTACATTGTGGTTAAATATGCCCTATTACTAGTTACCCGGAAGTGCATTTGCTAGTCTAGAAGTTCCCACCCCACACTAGTTAGGTGTGTGTCTCACCCACCACTGCCCAGTCTTAGAAAACCTTCTGAATTGGGTGATTTGAAAGATTAACATGAAGGACAACAGGTTAAAAGTGTAATTCCTTCCCCTTTGTTCTGCTAGACTGAAATCCTGACACCAACGACCTAGAGCGAGCAGTGTACTGCATGTTTTATAAGACTCTGCAGGTAGTCAGTGCACTTGGGGGCTATTGGTGTTCAATCAAACAGCCAGTAATCTTATATAGCACCACTACTCACTAGTGAGGATCTCAAGGCACTAAGTGTGAGGGGGGTTTGAGATTCAGTTGAGGAGCCAGGACTTGAGGTCCTTCCTGAATTGCAGCAGTGATGGTGATTTCCTCTGGTTCAAAGGCAGGGAGTTCCGGGTGTTTGCAGCGAGGTAAGAGAAGTATCTTCCTCCAGCCATGCTCCTACAGATTTGGCCAGGGCCAGTTGGGCAGAGCTGAGATGTCTAGTGGGAGTGTAGATGGAGAAGCAGTGGTTGAGGTATGCAGGACAAATCCTCAATTGCTTGTTCGTTCTCCTTCAGAGCAATAGGAAAGTCCACCTCCTGCACATGTAAAAGAGTTAGCTTACTTAAGTTCACAAAGTGCACATAGACAACCTGCTGATCTTTTGAGCAGACCCCATAGTCTTCATAGAATCTTTCATAATAGACCAACATTGGCACATTGATGTCAGTTTGGGAGTTAAAATCCGTCACCACTTCTCAGCACTGAGAGTAGCTACTGTGTACCCTCACAGATGGCAGATCTGATCAGAAGACCCTCTCACATAAGACCTCCCACTGCAAGTTGTCCCCCTCAACTATGTTCCCTATGAGCAATCTCCCTACAAACAGAGCTGGTCCACCAGTAGCCAGTGATTAGATTACATGTGGAGTATCTCCATTCCCATATATGGACATAAAACCTGTGCAGTCTTCAAGTGTCTCATCTCCATCTGTAGCTGAAGTACCCCCCTATAAAGGGTCATTTCTACTGCATGCTTGTTCATTATACATTGGCTGTGGATGAAAACCTTGAAGGCTTGCCTTTCCAGCAGCATGTTGCCAGCTGAACCTGCATCATTGCCCCCGGAGTACTGTTGTTTGTGATCCCCAATACTGTCTCAATAAACTGAGACTAGTTATGATTCTGCCTGTTACCTCCAAGTGAGGACACAACTCCTATACATACCCCAACAAGAGGGGAGTCCTTGGGGAGCATCCTTGCCAAATATACTGCATGTGTTGTCACGCACTGTAGCTAGTTGGATTGCAAAACCATATCCAGTCTGGATTATAATGTATGTGTGGGGAAGCCATATGAGAATTCTCTTTTTGTGGGTGGCTTGTTTGCCATAAGTCCATCAGCTGCCGGTTGAGGAGCTATTTGGCTAGTACTATCGATGGCATAATGGTTACTGCAATAAATCATCTATTGCTATAAAGGATGCTCTTAAAGTCACACATCCCCCAACATCTCAGTCTGTACCAATGAAAGCACATGAGCTTGCTTAGAGCTCAGGAATCCAGTTTGTCATGTATTAGAAGTATATGTGCAAGCAGTTGGAGGTGCCACCAGAAATGCCTTCCTTTGCTTGCCCACTTTGAAACTACGTAAGGCGCTATCATGCCCAGGTTAAAATAGGATTCAGAAACAGGTTGGGAAGGCAGCAGGAGGCGGTCGCCACTTTACTTCCTGTTGCAGTTATCAGTGTCTGAATGCAAACCTTAATTTCATTGTATCAGATTAACACATTTTCACCACATGCCTGCCACACGACTCCTAGCCTCCTTATACATGGGTACCTCCAAGTGTCAAATAAGGCAAGTGCGTGTGTCTCCATGTACCTGGCGCTATTCGTTCATTCAGTCGGTGGACCCTTCCAGTCTTAAATTCTCACCTCTAGGAAATAAAATGCTAGCACTCCCAGGAAATGCTTTCCTGCTTCTCCGCCACAGACCATTGTATGGTGAGTCCAGTCAAATCTCCCTGCTCTAGGAACCACTCCATTCGTCAGTAGCAAATCCTCATCCAAGGGGAAAGGAAACCCCTTAGGCTGCCCAGCTCTGGTGTTATGGCACCTGGGAGCTATGTCGTACCTGTTCTTATGATGCCAATCCCCTTCACCAGTGCTGTGTCCTAATTTCAGGAGTGCTTGTGCCTGAGGCCCCAGGTGCCCATCTTTCTGAGGCACTTGCCGTGATCTGCTGTTTTGGTTGTGCAGCATCAATCCCTATTCAGGAGACTCGGATTAGTTTCATCAAAGAAGTCACACAAGGCTCTCCAGCACCTCTGTCCTCCAGCTCAGCAATTGAGCTGCAGTTCAATAGGTCTCCGTTGGCCACTTCTCGATTCTGCTCTTCGTGCGCCCTGCCTTTAAGACTCAGCCAGGCAGCTCGAGTTATGTGCTGGCTACACTAGATCCCCGGTTTCCGCTAATGCCAAGGCTTGGATTTTTATGACAGTCACAGGCACCACTAATATTCAACTGCCTTGCAGGCCACACAACCCAAAATGCCTCCTAAATGATTCAAGCAGGAACTGTAATCACAGGATTAGATCTGGGCCAGATGTACGACCATTCCGTTTTGCCGGAATTTTTTTGCAACTCGCAAAACAGAATGTACTAATGTGTCTCAGATGCATTTAGTGGTTCCATGTGGGATTGCAAATTACCTGCCTCATCAATATTCATGATGCAGATTGCAATTTGTGACGCATCGGGAATGGTGCTACTATCACGTGGATAGTGGCCTGCTCGGGATAGCAGACCCCCATGTCTGTGTTTGCTTTTTCAATAAAGCAACATTGTTTTTTCAAATTCAGCCCGTTTTCTTTAAAGGAAAATGGAATGCATTTAAAAGAAAAAATGAAAAGTTTTCTCATCATTTTTTTAAGGAGAGGCAGTGGTCTGTGGGACTACTGCCTGCTCTTAAAATATATTTTTGTTAGGAAACACAAAGGGGGAAGGGGTTTCTAGGGACCCCTTCCCGTTTGTTACTTGCTTACCACCAATTTGAAATTGCTGGTAACTGCAATTGTTTTGCAATTGCCTAGCAAACCCTACTTTGCGAGTTGGCAATAGGTTACTGATCTGCAAAAAGGGTTTGTACATACTACAACCCTTTTTATTGGTCGCAAACAATCCGCTTTTCTGTTTGCGACTACTAAAAACGGTCATACGTCTGACTTTCTATTTCATCTTGGACAAGGAAACTCGAATAACATACTATAAATAGACAATCATCTTGGGAAGGGCAGTTTATACATTTCACACGTGCCCCTTTCCCGGGTTTCATAGATTTCATTGCAAAGTGAAGAAATAGTCAAGCTTGAACAGTCATGGCACAGTGCGCTGAATTCTGCAGTCCCGCTGGTGAGCTTTAAGTCCGGCACTCAGTGCAGCTGAGGAAACGGGTAGCCATGAGCATGGAGACACCAGAACAATCCAGGAAGCAAGGAGGCCCAACCAGGAGTGGCACTGGGCTGAACTGACATCCAATAACAGGTTGATAGGCAGCCCTAGGACTTCTCTTAATCCTCTAAACATGTGTGGTCTGCACTGTTCTGTACTCTGCCGTAGGCACAATTATAACAGATGTCTGAAGATGCATTGTACTACATGTTACAGTGATGTGAGACTCCTATTGTATCTTAATCAAATTTAAAAGGCGCTGGCTGTCATAGTCCTCTGTATACTGAGCTATGTGAACTGCTGGTTTAGGCTCCCATACACATCAAAGAGTGCATCAAACAAATAGGAAAGGTTTGAAGGGAAATATTATAAATACATTATAACATTATTAATTCATTATGATACGATGATGTGGGAAGAAGTTAAGTGACTGATGTATGTTTAAATAATGGGCTCGATACAGCCAGGGCCCGTGCAGGTAAGAGTAGTAGGGTGGTGGGGCTGGGTTGGCGGGGGGGGGGATTCGACAGTTACCCACAAGGGAAAATTAAATAAATAATTAATATTTCCTCGTGGTCGTATGTCAAAACCTACTTGGCCCCACCGTTCTTACCTAAATGGGCCCCAGATGGTTCCATAAGACTGTGAAGAGTTTTTATGAAAGTCAATGGGCCCGATTCACAGAACTAATTTAAGACAAAATCCTAAACTTACTACTTTTGGTATTCACAGAAGGCATTTAGTAGTAGTAAAGTTAGGATTTTGTCTTAAGTCTGTCTTAAGTCTGTCTCAAGTCTGTCCTAAATTTGTCTTAAGTCTGTCTTAAGTCTGTCTTAAGTCTGGCCGACTAATTTTGGTTCTCACAGAAGGTATTTAGTAGTAGTAAAGTTAGGATGTTGTCTTAAGTTTGACTTAAGACAGACTTAAGACAAACTTAAGACAGACTTAAGACAGACTTAAGACAGACTTAAGACAAATTTAAGACAAACTTAAGACAAACTTAAGACAAACTTAGGACCGACTTAAGACAGACTTAAGACAAAATCCTAACTTTACTACTACTAAATGCCTTCTGTGAATACCAAAAGTAGTACGTTTAGGATGTTGTCTTAAGTTAGTTCTGTGAATCGGGCCCCTAGTATTTCGTCACTGACAAGTGTTAGATTCTGAAACTTCCTCAGAATGGAGCAACCACAATTTTGGGAGTTTTGCGTAAACAACCTATTACTTCAGTGTCTACAATAGACGTATCGGCGAGTATGTTATATTACTCCTCTTAAGATTTACAAGACAAATAATCACGGCTCTCCTTTTTGTATCTGAAAGATTTAGAGGTTTGGAACTTTGTATCATAATCCAACCCCTAATAATGTCTTGTTTCAGGTGGTGGCTGGTAATAGGGTCTTTCAGTCAGTGCTCAACATGTGGACCTTTGTGTGTCTTTCCTCCATCAAACCTTTCCGTTCCAAAAGAGGATGCTTTGTGTGTGGTGTGCAGTGTGGTGTATAACTTATTTAACCTCTCTGTTTGTTCACACATGTGACTGACTTTTTCTGGGAGCAACCTGTTTGTCATAGACGCTTGCTTGACAGATCTGATCTTATAACAAAATACTTCAGTTAACATCTATTTGAACGCAAAATGAAGACAAATCAAAAAACACTTTACAAATATGACATTAGAAGTGGTTGTATGTCAGAACATTGTGTGCAAAAATATTGTGCAACAGTAATTTCATAGTCAAAATACTGACCAGCAAACTATTGTGAAGGTAAGTATGCATAGTTAATTATACATATACTTTTCCTGACTACACAACTGTGTACCTTGAACATATGTATATCTTGAATACTGAGCTTCAAATCTGCCACAAAAATATTGCTTCTAGAATATCAAGTACCAAAACGTTTGAATCTATCTTTAAGGGATATATATCTGCAAGTTATGAAGATGTGGAATTAAGGATAATAAATCCATAATTAACTTCACAATATCTTGGTAGTTGATTTTTTACTTGCACTATTTTTGCAGCACGATATTTAAAACTTGATGGGGCATATTATCAAGGGGGTTTATCTCCGCTTTTTTGGCTTTAAAAGCCAAGAAAGCGGAGATAAAATTATCTCCCTATTACCTAGCTGCCGCTAACACCAGTTAGCAACGGCTGGTAGGAGATAGCGGCCATCTTGGGCCCGCTTTGCATGTCAGTGATATTTATCACTAATGACATGCAAAGTGGGCGTGCCAAGATGTTAGCGACTGGAAACAGTCGCTAACATCGCTATCTCCTATTACCAACTTTTGGAGATATTCGCGCTAAGCGCGATTATCTCCAAAAACTAACGCCTGCCCCTGAGCAGTTCTTAGCCATGTTATCCAATGGTAAGTGGATAACATGGCTAAGAGCATTAGCTCGGTAATGCATGAATATCGCTGACTTTTCAGCGATATTCATGCATTTCGGCCGATTTTTATCACTTAGGAGATAAACCTTGATAATAGCAAAGTTCCTAAGCGATAAAAATCGCCGCAGCTCGGCGGTAAAATTATTGCCGCTAAGCCAACATAGCGATAATTATCGCTAGTTGTTGGTAATATGCCCTGATATTCTTAACTCCATATCGATGTGTCTTGAATGTGTGTGAGTGTATTACTTATCTATAGATACTTACCATCACAATATTTTGCAAATCGCTTTTTTGGCTAAGGTATTTTTGTAGCACAATATTTGAAATGCAGCATTCTGGTAGTATATCCCAGGAAGTAAAAGACACCAACTGAATCATGTTGAAATATACATTTAGAGGCTTAGTAGCTTTTTCGAAGTAGTAGATGCCCAATCAATTCCTTCTATGTCTGTCTCTTTCAACTCATTCCTAGACTCCCTGTAAACATATTGGGACTTTTGTTAATCGAATTGGTTGTTTCGTCTTCTATTTTGATCTGAGAATTAAAAAACATAAATCATAAATATTTCACCTAGGAGATGGCCCCATCCAACTATTGATCCATCCTTCTGAATGCTTTTCAGAGGACCTGGGTAAACACTCCATACCTCACATATTACCCTCTTAATTTTTCCAATTCTGTATAATTTTTGACAAATGTTTATCACCACTTTGTCATGAGATTCAAAATGTACACCTGTTTTCTCTTTGGACTGCAATGCTTCTGATGATAAGTTTTTCCTTTTCTGTTTGTTTTACAGTGAATGGTCAGTGGTCTGAATGGTCACCATGGTCTCCTTGTTCCAGTACCTGCTCTGGAAAGACAAGAAGAGTCCGGCTCTGCAATGACCCAGCACCATCCAACGGAGGTGTGGCTTGCAAAGGACAGAGACTAGAAGATGCTGAATGCGGGCATGGCAAATGCACTCCTTCTCAGCAAGACGAGCTACAACAAGATACAGGTGTATAATTTTTGACACATTTACACACCTACCAAACACACAAGGCACTTCAGGGTTAGTGTTAGGCATGTAGTAGAGAGAGGACCAGGGGACAGATGCACAAAGTACTGGCAAATTGCAACCAGTATTTTTGCAGCCAGTGTGATATTGTGCAAACTGGCCTATGTAGTAATAGATTGGTTCGCAAAATACCAAATCATAGATGGTGGATATTCGAACACCCTCATGAGTACTAATTGGGTAGGTTGCAAATTGCAATCTACTATGATTCACAGCCATCACAGGAATGGTGGCCTTGATGAGGGAAGTAGACAATCATGTCTGTGATTGCTTTTATATAGAACAATCCTTTTTTCTTTCAACTATGGAGAAATGTCTTTAAAAAAATGTAAATGTTTAAAAAATGAAAATCTAGGAGTAGACAGTGATCCCACGGACTAATGCCTACTCCTAAAATAATGTTTTTTATCAACTTTTTCGAAGGGGAAGAGGTCCCTTCCTATTTGCGAATGGCCTACTATCAATTTTGAATTGGTACTAAAATGTTAATGTTTTGCAACCCGATTTGAAAAAAAATTAATGCATACCCCGCTCAACCTCAAAATTGCATTTATAAAATCAACACTGAATGAAATTACAGCTAAAAACATGACTGTAAAATTCCTGGCTAGGAAACAAGAGTGCTATGAATATAATGAACGGGTAGGGCGTGCACTAGCGGTGTGTACCAGACAAAAGGTGGCTGCGGGGTATATCAGTGAGACACTGAATGATCTTGGGATAACAGTAACCAATTCAGACGGGATACGGGAAGCCTTTTGCAAATATTATAGTAGTTTGTATAACTTGCAGACTCCTCTTGAAGTAGAGAATCTGGAACCATTTTTTAGTTCGATAGCTCTATAAAAGACTACACAGGAAGACCGTGATCTCCTGGGGGCTCCTGGGCGTTTCGTTTGTGGATGAAATCCAACTAGCACTGCAGGATCTACCCTCAGAGAGGGCGGTTGGTACTAACCAGATCCCTCTAGAATTTTATAAAGTATTTTCACAGGTACTGCTTGCTGATATTCAGGCGCTCTTTTTTCAGGTCACGAATGGACTCCGCTCTCCTATGACTCTTGGGCCTTAGCAAACATTATTGGGGTTTGTTTTAAAAAAAGGGAAAGTTCAGAATAATTCCGGCTTGTATAGGCTAATCACATTAATGAATACTGCTATTAATGTATGCTCAAGGTTCATGTCTAATCATTTGGGTCGTATCATCTCTGGACTAGTTTCAGCGAAGCAGCTTGGCTTCTTTCCAGGGAGGGGTACCTCCGATCATGTTCACCAGATGATTGCTCTCTTGGACACAATGGAGGTTGCAAACAAGTCCATGGTGGTAGCCCTGTTGGATGTTGTGAGAAGTTGGCCTGGTATATAATGCTCACTAGTTCTAGTGATCACTTTGTACCATGCCAAGCAACCCTTATGATGATGGTTGTAATTCAACCTTGTAGACCAGTTATCCTAGTGGTAACGTGGACAAAGCAGTCTTAGGCTAAACTCTGAAAGGCATGTGAAGCCAGCTGTTATACCATATACAATCCCCTTGAATACCAAATGAAAGGGACACCACACAGATATATATTGAAAATATATATTGATTTATTAACTATAAAATCCCCTGGACTCTTTATGAGCACAGAAGCACAAGCGTTAAATCACAAGACAGTTTAAAATACACAAAAGTTGCACAATATGGATGAGCCCTAGGGGCCACCTAAACCATATACTAAATAAGTGGTATAAGAGATACCAGGAGGAAAGTGAAGAGGCCTAGGGCCTTGGGAATCGCTGGAGCTATTCGAGACTGGAGTTAGCTAAGTCGGGAAAGGCCCACGGGACTCGGGTGCAGTGTCCAAAGTGCACGCACTTCTCAATACAAAGTCTATGGTGCGTAAAAAGCACAAAGTTAGAAAGTTAGGAACCTTCCGAGTGACCTACGGAGCTGAAACTTAAAACACAGGCCCTTGGGATGTGTACCAGTGCAGGAGCACCGGCGGAGCTGAGTTACCTCACCCACAGGAAGCGGGTGCACAGGGTCGAAGATGTGTCGGGTTTCGTCACGCTGGTCGATGGTGCTTGGAGCTGAAGATGCTGCAGGCGGCTCGATGAGAAGAGTTCCGGTGGATCCAAGGGTGGATCTGAAGAGTTGAAGACCTGAAAGCAGAGGGGACAGTGTTCAAAGTCACTAGCCAGTGACTACCGTGGAACCAGATTGGAACCAGGCGATGTCGGGTGCAAACAGGCGTTGTCGGGTAGCTTCTTTCTGCAGCCACGTGGATACCCGGGGTCGAGGACGTCCAGGAGTCGGTCACGAGCTGTCCCACGTAGGCTTCTCGCTGTTGGCGATGTCGGCGACCTGATCGGAGCAAACAGGCCTTGGCAAATGCAAGCCACGCAGAAGTCGAAAGATGCTGTTCACTCGGACCAGCAAGGTCAGAGCGGGTGCTCCTTTTCACAGGAGCTTGGGTAGGTCTGGAGCAACCAGACCTGCTGTTTAAATCTTCGGGTTCGTCGCCAAGATGGCCGCTGGCCGCGTGGCTAGTGGCCGGGATGGCGCGTCGAGTGGCACAGTGCAAAAGGGCCCCACGCAGATCGTGGAGATGCTGGGGGGCTGATCTTCGGTGCAAGGGCTGCTCGGTGGTGGGGGTTCTCAGTCCCCAAAGCACAACGTCGAGGATGCCTCAGAAGCTGCGCAGTCAGCTTTACAAGTGTCTTCCAAGAGGTCCGGTCCCACGTCACTCGGTGCCTCCACGGGTCCCTTCTTTGCAGGGACTGTGGATCGGGCTCTGAGAGGTCTGGGAATCTGGTTCTTGTCGGGCTCTGGGCTCGGGCTCCGGCGGGAGGCGGCGGCAAAGCAGACGTCGAGTTGCTGGTTGGTGCCTGTGTTCACAGGGTGGTCACTCCTTGGCCACAAGGGAGATTCTTCTTCAGTCTTCTGTGCAGCAGAATGTCGAAGTCCAGTCTTCTTCTTAGTTTTAAGTTGATTTCGGGATGATCTGCTGTGCAATGGCACTGCTCCCCCTCTTATTCCAATCTAGGGGGTGGATCACCTACTAGGTCCCTCCTCTGGGAGGAACCAGGAAGGGGGGCGGTTACACCCCCTTTCCTTTGTCCAGCTCCGCGCCAGGACTGGGGCTGGAAGGCCCCAGAACCGGTTTGGGCTGGCCTATGCACGGGGACACCTTGTGTGCCCCGGGCATGTCTGATTCTATTCAGCCCTGTCCTACCCAATACACAAAATCCTGTCTGGGGTGGTGCTCGCACCTCCCAAGGCAGGAAACCCTTTGTCCAGGCCACCATCTGCCGAGTTTCGGTCAGCAGCAGGAGGCCAGACTTGTGTCTGTGGTGGCAGCGTCCATTTTGTGAAGCTGAGGCTCTGTTTAACTTTAACCGGGGTTAAGGCTACACACATGTCGTGTCCCTCTAGAAGGGTGGAATGCTATCCCCGTCGCCAGAATTGGCGAGGGGATAGTATTCCAATTCGTATGACACCTTACTCGACATGTTTTGATAAAGCCAAACCAAAGATAGCATTTAACCGCGAGGATTATAATGCACTTAAGAGTATATGGTATGGCAATATCCCGGAACAGCTTAGGGAGTTGTTCCCGACCGCTGCAGACAGGCTCAGCTCATGCTAGAGCACCATCTCACATATTTCCAAGCACTCTGCCTCCAGGATTGATGAGGCCTTCCATAGGAGTGGCTGATAGGAACATATGTGCCCAGTTTAGGGTTAGGCACAGACATACTGTACCTAAGTAAGAGGTGGTTACACCGACTTACCCCAGCTGAGTGATCAGCCAGTTGTGTCAATTATGGAGGCCAGGCCAGGGGTGGCACAATACGTGCTGCAGCCCCTGGTAGGCCTTGGATACACCTATGCCCTGGGCACCTAGGGTGCACTATTACAGGGGCTCATAAGGTGAACCAGTTCCAATTCGTAATGCACCTAGAGTGCATTGGCAGTAATTTAGAGAGAGAACAGCAGGCTGTGGGTCTGATTAGCAGGCCCACAGCCACATTAAGTCAGAAACCAGTGAAGCAAAAAGCAAAAATTTGGGGTGACCATAGGATAGCAGACCCTACTCTCCTACATAACCCCCCCCCAAACGCAGGGACATTAGACTAACCTTGACCAGTTGTGTCTTCATGTTCTAAGTGGAAGTACCTGGAGAGACCATCTGCGTTGCCATGGTCAGTCCCTGGGCGGTGCTCCACTGTAAAGTCCATCCCCTGTAGGGAAATGGACCACCTGAGTAGTTTGGGGTTTTCACCCTTCATCTGATTAAGCCATAGGAGGGGCTTATGGTCGGTCTGAATCTTGAAGTGAGTGCCAAATAAGTATGGTCTCAACTTCTTCAGGGCCCACACCACAGCAAAGGCCTCCCTCTCTATAGCTGACCAACGTTTCTCTCTGGGGGTCAGCCTTCTGCTAATGAAAGCAATGGGCTGGTCCTGGCCATCTACATTAAGCTGTGAAAGCACTGCTCCCACTCCCAACTCAGAAGCATCTGTTTGGACAATGAACTCTCTTGAGTAGTCAGGACTCTTCAGGATAGGTGCAGAGCACATGGCCTTCTTCAGGTCATCAAATGCCTTTTGACAGATTTCTGTCCACTGAACCTTTTTGGGCATCTTCTTGGATGTCAGATCATTAAGAGGAGTCACAATGGACCCATAGTTCTTAACAAACTTCCTGTAGTACCCAGTCAGGCCCAAGAAAGCTCTGACCTGAGTCTGGGTAGTTGGAGGGGACCAGTCCTTGATGGTCTGGATCTTACTCTCCAGTGGTTGAACTTGGCCTCCACCTACAAGGTGGCCCAGGTATACAACCTTGCTCTGCCCTATCTGGCACTTTGTTGCCTTGATAGTGAGGCCTGCCTTCTGCAGAGCCTCAAGCACTTCCTTCAGGTGGATCAGGTGATCCTCCCAGGTGGAGCTAAAGACAGCAATATCGTCCAGATAAGCTGCACAAAAGTCATCCAACCCAGTGAGGACTTGGTTCACCAACCTTTGGAAGGTGGCAGGTGCATTTTTCAAACCAAAGGGCATCACCACAAACTGATAATGCCCACTAGGGGTAGAAAATGCTGTCTTGGCTTTAGACTCCTCAGCTAACCTGATTTGCCAGTAGCCAGCTGTTAAGTCAAATGTGCTCAAATATTTGGCAGAAGCCAACTTGTCAATGAGCTCATCTGCCCTTGGAATAGGGTGTGCATCTGTCCTGGTGACAGCATTGAGTCCTCTGTAATCCACACAGAACCTCATCTCTCTCTTGCCATCTTTGGTGTGAGGTTTGGGGACCAGAACCACTGGGCTAGCCCAGGGGCTCTCTGAAGGCTCAATGACACCTAATTCCAGCATCTTTTGCACCTCAGTCTTTATACAGTCCCTGACGTGGTCAGGTTGCCTGTAAATCTTGCTCTTTACAGGAAGACTGTCACCAGTGTCCACCACATGGGTACACCAGTTAGTCTGACTGGGGGTCAAGGAGAACATATGCCTGTATGCCTGTAGAACTTGTCTGCAGTCATGTTGCTGATGTTCAGTGAGGCTGCCACCTAAGGCCACACCATCAACTGAGCCATCCTCAGGGTTCTGAGTGAGCAGGTCTGGGAGAGGGTCACTCTCTTCCTCCTGTCCCTCATCTGTAGCCATGAGCAAGCCCATGTCTGCCCTGCTGACATATGCCTTCAATCTGTTCACATGGAGCACCCTGTGGGGGCTCCTGGGAGTTCCTAGGTCCACCAAGTAGGTAACCTCTCCCTTCTTTTCCAGAATTGTATGGGGTCCAGACCATTTGTCTTGGAGTGCTGCTGGGGCCACTGGCTCCAACACCCATACCTTCTGTCCAGGCTGAAATTCAACAAGGACAGCCTTTTGGTCATGCCAAGCTTTTTGTAATTCTTGGCTAGCCTCAAGGTTTTTGGATGCCTTTTCCATGTACTCTGCCATCCTGGAGCGGAGACCAAGTACATAGTCCACTATGTCCTGTTTAGGCTTTTTGAGAGGTAACTCCCATCCTTCCTTCACAAGACACAGGGGTCCTCTTACAGGGTGCCCAAACAACAATTCAAAGGGGCTGAAGCCAACCCCCTTTTGAGGGACCTCTCTGTAAGCGAACAAAAGGCAGGGCAGAAGGATGTCCCATCTTCGCCTGAGCTTTTCAGGTAATCCTTTAATCATGCCCTTTAGGGTCTTGTTAAATCTCTCAACAAGCCCATTGCATTGTGGGTGATAAGGAGTGGTGAACTTGTAGTTTACACCACATTCCTTCCACATAGCTGTCAAATATCCAGACATGAAGTTGGTACCTCTATCTGATATTACCTCCTTAGGAAACCCCACTCTGGAGAAAACTCCAAGTAGGGCCCTGGCCACAACAGGAGCTGTGGTGGTCCTAAGGGGAATTGCCTCTGGGTACCTGGTGGCATGATCCACTACCACCAGTATGAATCTGTGCCCAGATGCTGTAGGGGGATCCATTGGTCCAACAATATCAATCCCCACTCTTTCAAAGGGAACCCCCACCACCGGTAGTGGGATCAGGGGGGCCTTTGTTGTTCCACCTGCTTTACCACTGGCTTGGCAGGTTTCACAGGAGCGACAAAACTCCTTGGTGTCTTCAGACATGTGAGGCCAGTGAAAGTGAGGGACAAGCCTGTCCCAAGTCTTGTTCTGGCCTAGGTGTCCTGCTAAAGGAATATCATGAGCCAAGGTGAGTAGGAAGCCCCTAAATTGCAGAGGTATAACCAACCTCCTGGTAGCACCAGGCTTGGGGTCTCTAGCCTCTGAATAAAGGAGTCCATCGTCCCAATATACTTTATGGGCACCTTGAGCATTCCCAGCAGCCTCAGCAGCAGCCTGCTGTCTGAGGGGTTCAAGAGAAGGACAGGTTAACTGAGCCTGCCCCAAGTCTGCCCTAGAAGGTCCCCCTGTCCCCAGAAACTCAACCTGATCAGGTTCAAGTTCTTCAGGGACAGTTCCTTCAGGGGTCTCAAGATCAGTTTCCTGTGAAGCCTGATCCTCACTTGTAGGCAGTTGGGAAGGCGCAGCCTTAACCCTCCTGTTCTTCTTCTTGGGAGGTACTTGGTCCATTGTTCCAGGATCCAAGACCTGAGGTTCAGAGAGGCACTTTTTGGCCTGTGACCTGGTCACAGCAAGGACATGTGATGATATCCCTAACATCTCTGCATGAGTCCTGTACTCAACTTCTGACCATAGAGAGTTCTCCAGGTCATTGCCCAACAAACATTCTACTGGGAGATCAGCACTAACCACAACTTTCTTTAGGCCAGTTACCCCTCCCCAGGAAAAGTTAACAAGTGCCACACTATGTGTAGTAGTGACATTGCTGGCATTGGTCACCAGGTAATCATCGCCTGGCATGTATTGTCCAGGGTCCACAAAGTTAGGTGTCACCATAGTGACACTGGCACATGTGTCCCTGTAAGCTTGAGCCACTTTGTTGTTAATCAAAGGTGTCTGTCTGTATTTGCCCAGGTTACTGTGACTTATGTCAGGGGTCAAATCTATGTCCCCTTCACAAACCAGAACAGCCTGTGTAAGAGTTCTGACTAGGTCAGAATCTCCTTCAGTTCCCAAAGTGATTCCCACTAAACCCTTGGCTTGAGGACCAGCACTGCTAACTGTACTAGTGGGTGCAGGTGCCTTAGGGGCTGCAGTGCTGGGGGCTCCACCCTTTTTACACTCACTTGTCCAGTGAGAGGTGTTCTTACAAGTTTTACACCAGGGTTTCTTCTGACCTTCTTTCTTCTTCTTCTTGGAAGTTTGGGACCCACCCTCTGTCTCAGTTTGGGGCCCTGTTGAAGACTTCTGGTCTTTAGCTTTCTGCTCCCCACCCTTCTGGTCTGTTTTCTTCTGGTCACCACCCTGGTTCTGGTTCTTTTGCTTAACTCTGGTTCTTACCCATTTATCTGCCCTCTTTCCCAATTCTTGGGGAGAGGTCAAATCTGAGTCAACCAAATGTTGATGCAACTGCTGGTTCTGACAATTATTTAAAATTTGTTCTCTCATCAGCAAATTATACAATCCTTCATAGTCTGTAACCTTGCTTCCCAGCAACCATCCCTCCAGAGCCTTAGTGGCACACTCAACAAATTCAGACCAGTCCTGAGTCTGTGTCTTCTGGGTATCTCTGAACATTAACCTGTACTGTTCAGTGGTTAAGCCTAACCCATCAATCAGAGCACTCTTCAGGACCAGGTAGTTTCTAGAATCCCCATCACTAACTGTGAGGAGTCTGTCTCGGCCTCTACCTTCAAAGGAGAGCCACAAGATTGCTGCCCACTGCTCCTGAGGGATCTGCTGTACTCTGCAGGCTCTCTCCATTGCAGTAATCCATTTATGGATGTCATCCCCAGCTTTGTAGGGGGGCACAATCTTACTCAGGTTTCTATTATCAAAAGACCTGTCTTTATCCTTGTGGATATTGCTGCCACCAGTGGGTTCTATTACCCCACTCTCTCTAGGCTGTCTTGCTCTAGCAAGTTTCTCCTTAGCCAGGGCAACCTCTAATTCTTGCCTCTGGATCCTAAGCTCAGCCTCTCTCATCTTGGCCTCATGTTCCCTTCTCTGAGGGCTAGTCATCTCCTTTCTGGAGTGACCATGAGAGCCTCTAGAGACATGGGAGGTATTGGATTCACCTGAGTGATGCCTCCTCCTCCTATGGCTCTGGTTAAGTCCACCTGAGGGTCTGAATGGGTTGTTACCTGATTCATTCCCAAGTTGACTTAAGTTAGCCTGGTTCAGTCTACTGACCAGCACCTGACTATCTCTGTCATCATCTGACTCACTGCTCTCCACCTCCTCCCCCTCTTCTTCTTCTTCCTCTACATCTACTTGAGGAGCTCCAGTGGTGGAGGCTTCCTCATCTTCTAGGATGATAGGGGCAGGGGTGTCTACAGTGTCATCCTCTGAAGGATGGCCTCCTTCAGCATTCCCTGTGGGGTTTGCTTTAGAGGTCTTTAGAGCTTCAGACTGATCCAAAAGCTCTCTTAGGTGGTCTGCAGTAGGGGAAGGCCCTGTCTTCAGACCCCTTAAGACACAAAGCTGTCTTAGTTCCTTAAAAGGAAAAATAGCAAACTGGGATGGTGCCCTTGGAGGGTCACTCTCAACAGGAGTAAGTCCACTGGACCCCTCTGTTCCAGACATTGCTCTAGTGTGGGTGGATGTGTTGCAATCTACCTACACTGGTGTTTACCTACTAAACCTATCTAGTAGTTGTAGCTAGGGTGTGCTACTCCCTTTGCTCTACAACAACTAAGTTCAGTAGAACTTAAGTATACTAGTCTTGTTTTATATGTACCTAGCAGGTACCTGTATGATCTTTCAAATGATAATCTCAAAGATTGTAATGGTAAAACAACAGCAAGCTCAGATCCCACCGCTGCCACCAATGTGAGAAGTTGGCCTGGTATATAATGCTCACTAGTTCTAGTGATCACTTTGTACCATGCCAAGCAACCCTTATGATGATGGTTGTAATTCAACCTTGTAGACCAGTTATCCTAGTGGTAACGTGGACAAAGCAGTCTTAGGCTAAACTCTGAAAGGCATGTGAAGCCAGCTGTTATACCATATACAATCCCCTTGAATACCAAATGAAAGGGACACCACACAGATATATATTGAAAATATATATTGATTTATTAACTATAAAATCCCCTGGACTCTTTATGAGCACAGAAGCACAAGCGTTAAATCACAAGACAGTTTAAAATACACAAAAGTTGCACAATATGGATGAGCCCTAGGGGCCACCTAAACCATATACTAAATAAGTGGTATAAGAGATACCAGGAGGAAAGTGAAGAGGCCTAGGGCCTTGGGAATCGCTGGAGCTATTCGAGACTGGAGTTAGCTAAGTCGGGAAAGGCCCACGGGACTCGGGTGCAGTGTCCAAAGTGCACGCACTTCTCAATACAAAGTCTATGGTGCGTAAAAAGCACAAAGTTAGAAAGTTAGGAACCTTCCGAGTGACCTACGGAGCTGAAACTTAAAACACAGGCCCTTGGGATGTGTACCAGTGCAGGAGCACCGGCGGAGCTGAGTTACCTCACCCACAGGAAGCGGGTGCACAGGGTCGAAGATGTGTCGGGTTTCGTCACGCTGGTCGATGGTGCTTGGAGCTGAAGATGCTGCAGGCGGCTCGATGAGAAGAGTTCCGGTGGATCCAAGGGTGGATCTGAAGAGTTGAAGACCTGAAAGCAGAGGGGACAGTGTTCAAAGTCACTAGCCAGTGACTACCGTGGAACCAGATTGGAACCAGGCGATGTCGGGTGCAAACAGGCGTTGTCGGGTAGCTTCTTTCTGCAGCCACGTGGATACCCGGGGTCGAGGACGTCCAGGAGTCGGTCACGAGCTGTCCCACGTAGGCTTCTCGCTGTTGGCGATGTCGGCGACCTGATCGGAGCAAACAGGCCTTGGCAAATGCAAGCCACGCAGAAGTCGAAAGATGCTGTTCACTCGGACCAGCAAGGTCAGAGCGGGTGCTCCTTTTCACAGGAGCTTGGGTAGGTCTGGAGCAACCAGACCTGCTGTTTAAATCTTCGGGTTCGTCGCCAAGATGGCCGCTGGCCGCGTGGCTAGTGGCCGGGATGGCGCGTCGAGTGGCACAGTGCAAAAGGGCCCCACGCAGATCGTGGAGATGCTGGGGGGCTGATCTTCGGTGCAAGGGCTGCTCGGTGGTGGGGGTTCTCAGTCCCCAAAGCACAACGTCGAGGATGCCTCAGAAGCTGCGCAGTCAGCTTTACAAGTGTCTTCCAAGAGGTCCGGTCCCACGTCACTCGGTGCCTCCACGGGTCCCTTCTTTGCAGGGACTGTGGATCGGGCTCTGAGAGGTCTGGGAATCTGGTTCTTGTCGGGCTCTGGGCTCGGGCTCCGGCGGGAGGCGGCGGCAAAGCAGACGTCGAGTTGCTGGTTGGTGCCTGTGTTCACAGGGTGGTCACTCCTTGGCCACAAGGGAGATTCTTCTTCAGTCTTCTGTGCAGCAGAATGTCGAAGTCCAGTCTTCTTCTTAGTTTTAAGTTGATTTCGGGATGATCTGCTGTGCAATGGCACTGCTCCCCCTCTTATTCCAATCTAGGGGGTGGATCACCTACTAGGTCCCTCCTCTGGGAGGAACCAGGAAGGGGGGCGGTTACACCCCCTTTCCTTTGTCCAGCTCCGCGCCAGGACTGGGGCTGGAAGGCCCCAGAACCGGTTTGGGCTGGCCTATGCACGGGGACACCTTGTGTGCCCCGGGCATGTCTGATTCTATTCAGCCCTGTCCTACCCAATACACAAAATCCTGTCTGGGGTGGTGCTCGCACCTCCCAAGGCAGGAAACCCTTTGTCCAGGCCACCATCTGCCGAGTTTCGGTCAGCAGCAGGAGGCCAGACTTGTGTCTGTGGTGGCAGCGTCCATTTTGTGAAGCTGAGGCTCTGTTTAACTTTAACCGGGGTTAAGGCTACACACATGTCGTGTCCCTCTAGAAGGGTGGAATGCTATCCCCGTCGCCAGAATTGGCGAGGGGATAGTATTCCAATTCGTATGACACCTTACTCGACATGTTTTGATAAAGCCAAACCAAAGATAGCATTTAACCGCGAGGATTATAATGCACTTAAGAGTATATGGTATGGCAATATCCCGGAACAGCTTAGGGAGTTGTTCCCGACCGCTGCAGACAGGCTCAGCTCATGCTAGAGCACCATCTCACATATTTCCAAGCACTCTGCCTCCAGGATTGATGAGGCCTTCCATAGGAGTGGCTGATAGGAACATATGTGCCCAGTTTAGGGTTAGGCACAGACATACTGTACCTAAGTAAGAGGTGGTTACACCGACTTACCCCAGCTGAGTGATCAGCCAGTTGTGTCAATTATGGAGGCCAGGCCAGGGGTGGCACAATACGTGCTGCAGCCCCTGGTAGGCCTTGGATACACCTATGCCCTGGGCACCTAGGGTGCACTATTACAGGGGCTCATAAGGTGAACCAGTTCCAATTCGTAATGCACCTAGAGTGCATTGGCAGTAATTTAGAGAGAGAACAGCAGGCTGTGGGTCTGATTAGCAGGCCCACAGCCACATTAAGTCAGAAACCAGTGAAGCAAAAAGCAAAAATTTGGGGTGACCATAGGATAGCAGACCCTACTCTCCTACAGATGTCAAAAAAGCATTCAACAACATGCCTAGAATTAAATATGGATGGCTATGGGCTCTTTTGGGCATGGGAGGTGGGGGTTTCTTTCATTAAGACAATTCAGGCGATGTATTGTAGCTCGCTGGTAGATGATGGGGAAAGGATCTGGGCTGATTCCAGTTGATAGGGAAACTAGGTAAGGGTGTCCTTGCTCCCCTTTATTGTTTGCTTTGTATATAGATCCCTTTGTCCGCAAGCATGAGGAGACATGGATATTACACCAGCCAAGCAGCAATGGTGGGAGACAAAAACTCTAGCTTGTGCAGACGACATAGCTGCAATTGCGGTGGAACCCGACAGCGTTTTGCGATCAATAGAAGATACGTCCACAGATTTTGGTAAACTGTCAGGGTACTTATTGAACAGAAACAAAACACAGTTAGTGGTGAATAGATTTAAGGTAACCCAAGATTATCAGGTGGTTGAGCAGGCAGTTTATCTAGGGGTCACTATTACTACAAAATTAGAACAGATCGTTAAGATCAATATGGCCTTAGCAAACATTATTGTTTTTTAAAAAAAGGGGAAGTTCAGAATATTCCTCGCTTATATAGGCTAATTACATTAATAAATACTGCTATACATGTATGCTCAAAGTTTATGTCTAATCATTTGGGGCGTATTATCTCTAGACTAGTTTCACCGAAGCAGCATGGCTTCATTCCCAGGAGGGGTACCTCCGATCATGTTCACCGGGTGAATACCTCCGATCATGTTCACCTGTGATTGCTCTCTTGTACACAACAGAGGTTGCAAATGAGCCCATGGTGGTAGCCCTGTTGGATGCTGAAAAAGCATTCAACAGGATGCCTAGAATTATTTATGGACGGCTATGGGCTCGTTTGGGCTTGGGAGGTGGGGGTGTATTTTGTTAAGGCAATTCAGGCGATGTATTGTAGTTCGCCTGCAGGTGATGGGGAAAGGATCAGGGCTGATTCCAGTTGATAGTGGAACTAGGTATGGGTGTCCTTGCTCCCCTTTATTTTTTGTTTTGTATATAGATCCCTTTGTCTGCAAGCATGAGGAGACTTGATATTACACCAGTCAGGCAGCAGGGTTGGGAGACAAAAACTCTAGTTTGTGCAGACAAAATAGCTGCAATTATGGTGGACCCCTACCGTGCTTTGCGATCAATAGAGGATACGGCCACTGATTTTGGTTAACTATCAGGGCACTCTTTGAACAGCAACAAAACACAGTTAGTGGTGAATAGATTTACGGTAACCCAAGATCATCCGGTGGTAGAGCGGGCAGTTTATCTAGGGGTCACTAGTGATACAAAATTAGAACAGATCATTGAGATCAATATGTCTCCAGTTATTAGCAAAGTTATAAATTATTTTTTAAGATGGGATAACTTGTATTTATCAATCATAGGTAGGTGTAATACAGCAAAAATGCTATTTCTCACAAAAGTGTTGTACTTTTCTTGCACTATTCAACTCGAATTTGAGACCTCATGGTTGTAACTAATAGATGTCATAATTTCCAGGTTTATCTGGTCCTGTGGCAAAATCAGAAAGGCAAACATATTTTTAACCTTGTCTGGCTAGAGGCAGGATGCTGGCTACCTAATCTTAAATTGTATTATCTAGCTGCAGCTTTACAATATATGCACCCACTGTTTGATAACAATGCAGGGGGTCAAGGATCTGAGGATTATGTTCAATCTATTCATGAGCTGCTTATTGGGGGAGTTGCCAAGGGATATTTCCTTAAAATATTTGAGCCCAGTTACTACCAAAAATCACGGTTGAAGATCCTGATGTCTGCTTTTAAAAACTAGTACGGCTGCCGGAATAATCTGGGTTTGGGGAAGTATAGCTGGTATACTCCTATCCAGAGGAACAAGGAGTTGCCAAATAGTTTTCAGGATTCATGTATACTAAGGTGCGAGAGGCATTGGTTAGGAAGGCTCTGGAACTTTTTTCGAGGACTTCACCTGGTTCCGTTCACAGATCTTTGGTTTAGACTCGATATCGGATTGAAAGATTTTTTTAAAATACCTTTAAGTGAGGGATTTTTTGCAGAGGAACGTGGGTGGTCTTGCTGGGTTTTCTTGGGTGCCCCTGCTGGTCTTATTACTCGCAGAGGTAGACTGCACGATTACTCAATTGTATACATGCCTAGAGGGGGAACCTTGGACAATCTGGATAAACCTAATACTAAATGGCAGCAAAGACTCAGGTCTCACCATCTTAGTTTGTATGACTCGTTGGAGCTGAGCCACGCTGATTTAACTAATATGTTTTGCACTTGTACTTACTTGGATG
Organism: Lissotriton vulgaris; assembly: GCF_964263255.1. NCBI lineage: Eukaryota > Metazoa > Chordata > Amphibia > Caudata > Salamandridae > Lissotriton > Lissotriton vulgaris. Next base: position 401,138,335 of record NC_141693.1, read on the forward strand.
TCTTTAGATGTGAAGACGTTTTTAAGTGAAATCCTTAACATAGATATATTCCTTACTCCATAAACTATGCTACTGGGGATAAGCAAATCCAGCTCAAGGAAAAATGGGACGCCACAGATTTTCGTGGCTTTGGTAGTTTGTCTGTTGAGTATAGCTTCAGCTTGGTTGGACCCACAACCTCCATCATCTCAGCAATGGCAGGGGCAATTCCTGGCTGTCTTTCATTTGGAAATAGCCCTGTGTAAGCACAATGGAAGAAGGGCAAGACAGAAGGGTAGAAAAACCTGGGGGCCCCTTTCTGACTGGATTCAGTCCTGTCAGCAGGTTGACGGTGGGTCAACACGCCAATTGTGTTGAAGATCATTGGTATGCTTTACTGTCCCTTTTATTGATTATAGTGTTATAATAATGTGCAATGTCCGCACTACTTTGCTAATAATTTCCAAATGTTTATAGATAGGTATTGGATTTGTGAGATTCAAATATTATGACGTTTTGAATGGAAATGAACTTGCATTAGCTCTATAGATCTGTTCTTTTTCTTTTTTGCTTTTATCTTTTGATGCACACACCTGCCGCCTTGTGATTATGTTCTGTATTAATAAAGAAAAATAGAAAAGCATCAATAAAAAAGAAAGAAAGCAGAAATATACATTCTGATAGATACATCTGCCGTGTGGATTCCTCACCTTGTGAATATCCCCCTTGCGTCAGCAACATTCGGAAATTCTTTTCGTAGCCTCGCGCCGACGTGGATAGGATGTCACAGAGACACGGCTCCGCTCGCGACTCCGCTGACGTCACCGACGCCTATAATAGGCCCAGACCGGCGTGATGACATCAGTTCCCTTTTTTCTGCGTCGTCGACGCTAACGGTTATCGGGAATCTCTGTAGCCAACTGGTACTTTGTTGCCTTTTTGTTGCAAATTTCTGCTTCTTTGTATCCTGTCTCTTCGACGATTTCATCCAAGAAGACCGGCTTCAAGCCCTGCAGGGAGTGCGGTAAAATGATGTCTATTACCGACCCGCATGATGACTGCATCTGGTGTTTGAGTTCCGACCATGATGTGGAAGATTGTTGTTCATGTCGGAAGATGAACCCGAAGGCCCTGAGGGAGAGAGAGGCCAAACTCCTGGTTGCGAAGATGAAGGCTGGGAAGGAGAAATCGTCGCGGTCTCGTTCTTGAAGGGCGAAGTCGAAGTCGAGGGCGAGGTCGAGGTCTGGATCTCGAGAGGGGTCGTCTTCGAGGTCGGCATCGGATCATGTTTCGAAGTAGAAGAAGAAACATAAGAAGAGGAGACATGAGTCCCGACGTCGTTCTGGTAAAGAGTCGGGCTCGAGGTCGAGGTCACCGAAGAAGGTACGTTCGAAGGAGGTTACTCTGGAAGTCTCTGAGCCTGAAAGTGAGGCCTCACCTTCGGAGTCGCATGGGCGGTCTCCCACTCCGGCTCCGAATCCTTTTTTTTTTTTTTTTGGTGTAAGACGTTTATTAAGTACTGTCAGGTGTACACAGCGTCACGCCAACAACCCGGAGGCCGGCTGCTATTCGTACATAATATCAGGTGTTCACAAGGCATCACATATAGCTATATACATGCAAAGTCACAGTTGTAAATGTAACATCATGACAGTACGCTCATTCAGTAATCAAATCTATGCGTCTCACTTTTCGTAATTTTTTTAATGTGATCTTTTAACCCGTGCGGTATCTGAACAGTATATGGGGTGTTTGTCCATATGTCAGTGTTGAACCTATATCAAGCTTGGTGCACTACACTTAATACATTGCAGAGTTGCTTAGCTGAGTTGGAACAAGCCATGGTGTCCTGAAGTGGTAACAGTCTGGCCCAGCATATGCCCGGCCTCCTATAAACAGCCCTATAGTGCCCTTCGAATAAACAGAGTCTCACGTTGATGGCCAAGGTGGCCCACATTAGGACAAAAGGGGGACATCAATACAGTAACTGAGGCCACATCTAGTTTCCTCCTTCTTTGGACCCATGAACACAAGAACTTGCATTAGTACAACAGCATTGTAAAGTGTATATCGTCAATCACAGGGCTCGTCTGCGGACATCTCTAGCAGATAACATTGTAGTGGAGCCCAGATATCAGTCGGTCTGGAAGCGACAGGCAACAACTCCGAGTAGGTATGCAATTGTTCCTGACAGTAAACCAAATCATTCACCCAATCCTTGAATTTAGGAGCTCTCCCTCTCCCCCATCTGCATGCCACTCTTCGCTTAGCCAACAACATAGCTAGTGCCACATATTTGCGATGGGCCGCCTGAAGCGGTTCCACATAACCCAGCAGTGCCATTACCGGAGACGGTTCCACCAGTGCATGTATCATTTTGGAAATGGCTGTAAAGACCCGTACCCAATAGCGTTGAACTTGGTCACATCCCCATGCAAGGTGTAAGAAATCCGCCTCCGGAGCCCCACATCTGTCACAATCTCTCAATTGGAACCTGTGCAACCGTGCAGGTGTGTGATAAAGTCTGTGTATAAATTTGTAGTGAATGATCCTGTATCTACTACTAGATGATATGCGTTCTGTCTGCTGCAGACAGAAATTCCACTGTCTATCTGTGAGGGTCGTGGCCAACTGAGCTGAGCCACGCTGATTTAACTAATATGTTTTGCACTTGTACTTACTTGGATGTCTTTAGATTTGAAGACGTTAGTTTTTAAGTGAAATCCTTAACATAGATATATTCCTTACTCCATAAACTATGCTACTGGGGATAAGCAAATCCAGCTCAAGGAAAAATGGGACGCCACAGATTTTCGTGGCTTTGGTAGTTTGTCTGTTGAGTATAGCTTCAGCTTGGTTGGACCCACAACCTCCATCATCTCAGCAATGGCAGGGGCAATTCCTGGCTGTCTTTCATTTGGAAATAGCCCTGTGTAAGCACAATGGAAGAAGGGCAAGACAGAAGGGTAGAAAAACCTGGGGGCCCCTTTCTGACTGGATTCAGTCCTGTCAGCAGGTTGACGGTGGGTCAACACGCCAATTGTGTTGAAGATCATTGGTATGCTTTACTGTCCCTTTTATTGATTATAGTGTTATAATAATGTGCAGTGTCCCCACTACTTTGCTAATAATTTCCAAATGTTTATAGATAGGTATTGGATTTGTGAGAATCAAATATTATGACGTTTTGAATGGAAATGAACTTGCATTAGCTCTATAGATCTGTTCTTTTTCTTTTTTTGCTTTTATCTTTTGATGCACACACCTGCCGCCTTGTGATTATGTTCTGTATTAATAAAGAAAAATAGAAAAGCATCAATAAAAAAGAAAGAAAGCAGAAATATACATTTAGAGGCTTAGACGTTTTTCCGAAGTGGTAGATGCAAATCATTTCCTTCTATGTCTGACTCTTTCAACTCATTCCTAGAATCCCTGTAAACATATTTGGACTTTTGATGATTATATTTGTTGCCTTGTCTTCTATTTTGATCTCAGAATTGAAAAACATAAATCATAAATATTCCACCTAGGTGATGGCCCCATCCAACTATTGATCGATCCTTCTGAATGCTTATCAGAGGACCTGGGTAAACACTCCATACCTCACATATTACCTCTTAATTTTTCCAATTCTGCATAATTTTTTAATTTTTTTTATCACCACTTTGTCATAAGATTCAAAATGTACAGCTGTTTTCTCTTTGGACTGCAATGCTTCTGATGATAAGTTTTTCCTTTTCTGTTTGTTTTACAGTGAATGGTCAGTGGTCTGAATGGTCACCATGGTCTCCTTGTTCCAGTACCTGCTCTGGAAAGACGAGAAGAGTCCGGCTCTGCAATGTCCCAGCACCATCGAACGGAGGTGTGGCTTGCAAGGGACAGAGACTAGAAGCTGATGAATGCGGGCATGGCCAATGTACTAATTCTCAGCAAGACAAGCTACAACAAGATACAGGTGTATAATTTGTGACAAACTTACACACCTACCAAACACACAAAGCACTTCAGGATTAGTGTTAGGCATGTAGTAGAGAGAGGACCAGGGGACAGATGTACAAAGCACTGGCAAATTGCAACCAGTATTTATGCAGCCAGTGTAATATTTTGCAAACTGGCCTATGTAGTAATAGATCGGTTCGCAAAATACCAAATCGTAGTTGTTGGAAATTCGACCACCCTCCTGAGTACTAATGGGGAAGGTCGCAAATTGCAATCTACTATGATTCACAGCCATCAGAGAAATGGTGGCCTGCTGAGGTAAGTAGGCAATCATGTCTGTGATTGCTTTTATATAGAGCTGTCCTCTTTTCCTTCAACTGTGGAGAACTGTCTTCAAAAAATATTTAAATGTTTAAAAAAAGAAAATCTAGGAGTAGGCAGTGGTCCCATGGACTAATGCCTACTCCTAAAATAATGTTTTTATCAACACTCTCGAAGGGGACAAGCTTGCTTCCTATTTGGGAATGGCCTACTATCAATTTTGAATAGGTAGTAAAATGGCAATGTTTTGCAACCCGATTTGTAAAGATATTAATGTATACCTTAAGTACTCGCTCCCCCCTCAACCTCAAAATTGCAGTTATAAAATCAACACTAAATGAAATGACAGCTAAAAAGATGGCTGTAAAATTCTTGGCTAGGAAACAAGAGTTCTATTAATATAATGAACGGGTAGGGCGTGCACTAGCGATGTGGACCAGACAAAAGGTGGCTGCGGGGTATATCAGTGAGATACTAAATGATCAAGGGATAACAGTAACCAATTCGGATGGGATACGGAAAGTCTTTTGCAAATACTATAGTAGTTTGTATAACATGCAGAGTCCTGTTGGGGTAGAGACTCTGGAACAATTTTTTTGTTTGATATCTCTATTAAAGGCTACACTGGAAGACCGTGATCTCCTGGGGGAGATTTGTCTGTGGGCTAAATCCAACTAGCACTGCAGGATCTACCCTCAGACAAGGTGGTGGGTACTAACCAGATCCCCCTAGAATTTTATAAAGTATTTTCACAGGTACTGCTTGCTGATATTCAGGTGCTCTTTTTTCAGATCAAGAATGGACACCGTTCTCCTCTTACTCTTCGGCCTTAACAAACATTATAGGTTTTTTTTTAAAATAGGGAAAGTTCAGAATAATCCTGGCTTGTATTGGCTAATCACATTAATAAGTACTGCTATACATGTATGCTCCTCAAAGTTTATGTCTACTCATTTGAGGCGTATCATCTCTAGACTAGTTGCAGCGAAGCAGCATGGCTTCATTCCCGGGAGGGGTACCTCCGATAATGTTAACCGGGTGATTGCTCTCTTGGACACAACGAAGGTTGCAAACGAGCCCATGGTGGTAGCCCTATTGGATGCCGTAAAAGCATTCAACAGGATGCCTAGAATTATCTATGGACGGCTATGGGCTTGTTTGGGTTTGGGAAGTGGGGGTGTCTTTTATCAAGACAATTAAGGCGATTTATTGTAGCTTGCCTGCAGATGATGGGGAAAGGATCTGGGCTGATTCCAATTGATAGGGAAACTAGGTAAGGGTGTCCTTGCTCCCCTTTATTGTGTGATTTGTACATAGATCCCTTTGTCCGCAAGCATGCGGAGACTTGGACATTAACCAGTCAGGCAGCACGGGTGGGAGACAAAAATTCTAGCTTGTGCAGACGACATAGCTGCAATTACGGTGGACCCTCACAGCCCTTTTCGATCAATAGAGGATATGGCCACTGATTTTGGTTAACTGTCAGGGTACTTATTGAACAGCAACAAAACACAGTTAGTGGTGAATAGATTTACGATAACCAAAGATCATCAGGTTGTAGAACGGGCAGTTTATCTAGCGGTCACTATTACTACAAAATTTGAATATATCATTGAGATCAATATGGCTCCAGTTATTAGAAAATGTATCAATGTTTTTTTAAGATGGGATAACTTGTATTTATCGAACATAGGTAGGTGTAATTTAGCGAAAATGCTATTCCTCAGAAAAGTGTTGTACTTTATTTGCACTATTCAACTCGAATCTGAGAGCTCATGGTTGAAACTAATAGATGTCATCATTTCCACGTTATCTGGTCCTGTGGCAAAATCACGAAGGCAAACATATTTTTAACCTTGCCTGGCTAGAGGGGGGATGCTGGCTACCTAATCTTAAATTGTGTTATCTAGCTGCAGCTTTACAATATATGCACCCACTATTTGATAACAATGCAGGGGGTCAAGGATCTGAGGATTATGTTCAATCTATTCATGAGCTGCTTATTGGGGGAGTTGCCAAGGGATGTTTCCTTAAAATATTTGAGCCCAGTTGCTACCAAACATCACGGTTGAAGATCCTGATGTCTGCTTTTAAAAACTAGTCGGGCTGCCGGAAGAAACTGGGTTTGGGGAAGTATAGCTGGTATACTCCTATCCAGAGGAACATAGAGTTGCCAAATAGTTTTCAGGATTCTTGCATATTAAGGTGTGTCAGGCATGGGTTAGGAAAGCTCTGGAACTTTTTTCTAGAACTTCCCCTGGTTTCGTTTGCAGATCTTTGGGTTAGACCCGATATTGGGTTGAAAGATTTTTTTTAAATACCTTTAAGTGAGGGATTTTTTGCAGAGGAACGTGGGTGGTATTGCTGGTTTTATTTGGGTGCCCCTGCTGGTCTTAATAATCGCAGAGGTAGATTGCATGATTACTCAATTGTATATATGCCTATAGGTGGAATCTTGGACAATCTGAATAAACCTAATACTAAATGGCAGCAAAGACTCAGGTCTGACCATCTTAGTTTTTATGACTCATTGGAGCTGAGGCACACTGCTGTTTGCTCCACTAGTTTGCAAGCCCAATAGTACAAAACAATATTTGATTTATATTTTAAGCCATCAAAATGGCTAAATGCGGAGGTTTGACAGGGATACACAGCCCTTGTTGCCGCGAGCTGAAGACTGATTTAACTAATATGTTTTGCAATTGTGCTTACTTGGATGTCTTTAGATTTGAAGTAATTTATTTTTTTGTGAAATCCTTGACATAGATATATTTCTTAATCCAAATACTGTGCTACTGGGGATAAGCAAATCCAGCTCAAGGAAAAATGGGACGCCACTGCTTTTTGTGGCTTTGGCAGTTTGTCTGTTGTGTATAGCTTCAGCTTGGTTGGACCAACAACCTCCATCATCTCAGCAATGGCAGGTGCAATTCCTGGCTTTCTTTCATTTGGAAATAGCACTGTATAAGCACAAGGGAAGAAGGGCAAGACAGAAAGGTAGGAAAACCAGGGGGCCCCTTTCGGACTGGATTCAGTCCTGTCAGTAGGTTGACGGTGGGTCAACACACCGGTTGTGTTGAAGATCATTTGTATGATTTACTGTCCCTTTCATTGATTGTAGTGTTATAATAATGTGTAATGTCTGCAATACTTTTGCTAATAATTTCAAAATGTATAGATAGGTATTAGATTTGTGAGATTCTAAAATTTGACGTTTTGAATAGAAATTAACTTGCATTAGCTCTATAGATCTCTTCTTTTCTTTTTTGCTTTTATCATTTGATGCACACACCTGCCGCCTTGTGATTATGTTCTGTATTAATGAAGAAAAATTGAAAAGCTTCAATAAACAAGCATTAACATCGCCAATAGGTCTCGCCTTTGGGACCTTATAAGTGTTTAGCCATGCAACAGTTCATGTTGCTGCACCAAAGATATTGTGCTGCATACCTAAATACTTATAAGGGCCCAAAAGCGAGACCTATTGGAGTGAAGTCAAAATTCAAGCTTCTCCAATGTCATGGGTGCTTGCAAACATTTTCACAGGGGCCAGGAAGTTTGGTCTGTGATATGAGTGATGGCTGCACTAATGCCATCAGTGTGATGGTCTAGGGTGATACTGGGGAGTAGTGTAAGGTGGTTGTAGGGGGAGTGAAATATTTACATTGAGTGGCTGAATTGAATTACACAATGTAGAACCAGGAAACCTGTCTTCCTCACTTAACCAAATTGTGTTATCCTAGGCATTATCACATAAGAGGACCTCAAGACTTCTGGATGTGAGTTGTACACAACCTTCTCCTGTGTTTGATTTAATGCATTATAAACAATTCATGTATTATAGCAACTTGGGATGCTCAAGGGTGCACATAACTAGTTAGCCTCTTGGTTCAATATTGGTATGGCGATGGGGGTGGAGAAATTCATGTCTGAAAGTTATCACTTTAAAAAGAATTCTTCCGATTGCACTGATTATCTGATTTATTGACGCTCTCCATCTTAATGAAAAACTCTTTATGAATTTTAAAGACACTTTATCATATCTGTTTTACATGTTTGAGGTCTTTAAAAGTGAACGTGTTCCTAAAGTTAAACTGAGAGAGGACACTAGTTAATTAATTTCTTTAGCTGCAAGTAACCTAAAAAAAAATGCTTGCTGTTTATTTAACATCTTTTTAATGTCCGTGTCTCGTGGAGTAAAAGGCAGCCCGGTGCCGCTGCCAGGGGCCGCATGTACATCTCAAGCGAGTATCACTGTCCTAGGTTAACACTACAGGCAGGTGATCCAGCGCTCCTATACAAAAACTGTCTGACAAACACCATCGGTCACCTTAATACTCACCATACTTTTCTAAACACATAAATCCAGGCCCATAACACCAATGAGACAATTTAGAGCGACTGAATCAGGTGGTTTGATTTAAGAAACTATTCACAAAATATTTACATTTATATTTACATACTGCAGTTTAAATCAAGTCACATAAGGTGGATGGATCAACTAATAGTAACTAGACCATGAATAAACAAGACCAGCTTGTCGCTTCAAATCTAATTTTTATTTACTTTATTCTCATAAAGAAAGTCATTTAGAATGATTTAAAAGTTTATTTCATAAGCAAATAGGAAAGCAGCATTTTATTAGAGTAACAAAATTAGAACTGTCATTCAGAAGAAAGCTCAGAAATATGAATTATTAGTAAAAGTTTGTTTCCATTTCCTTCAATCTATTCTCCTGTCTAACTCAAACTTCACCTAAAAGGGAAGAAAATATCAGCTGTCCTTACGTGTACCAAAAGTCCAACAGCATGACACCGTCTCAGGAATCGGAAAGCAAGAGTTTTTTTCCATAAACGCAATGTCAGACTTTATACCTTTTTACTAGCTTATCTTTCTAAATGTTAACTAAACTCAGTTCTCATTGGTTGATCCAGGTCAGTCCACATTAGATCATACGGCTCCTGACCACGTTCAAGCTTTTACATAAGCTCCATTGTCCTTTCCTTCCGTGACATTCGGCTTCCTTCTAAAAGATACTTTCATATGAATATTACTTCCTAATCTTGGCAGACACTTTCTCTTCCTGCCCTTGGGGCCTTTACTCCACGAGCATATTCTACTCATTATTAATGTTTGAACAGCAAATATTTCCATGATTGTGTAATGCAAGGCTCCATTTCTGGACATGGCTTTCTCGTCTGCGTCTCTGTCAGCCATATTTTTTCAAAGCCAATTTAGGCCTCACTTCGGAAACTATTATTAAACAAACACAATACATGACATAAGCAACACAAAATAAGCACATGCCATTATTATAAAAATGCCGCATTTAATACTGACGAGGACAATAGACAAGGTTAGTTTTATAATTTTTCTTTTTGCAGTTGCAACACAAAGCATGGTAGTCCCACCTGTAAACCCATGATGAATGCATCTTAAACTAGGTTGGTTATAAATCACACCACAAACTTATTAATATTGTTACATTTATTAGGAGAGGTTAACTTTGCAAGGCAGAACAAAATTTTGTTCTTCATCTTGCTCCATCAACTCCCTCATCTGGTGATTTCCAAATCACCAAACTATACCCAAAAAATGTATGATTCTATAAATTTTCAATCTTGAACATGTTTTGTACTTTCTCAGTATTAGTATTTCTATACTTTAGATTCAGCTGTTCTTCTGCAACTATCATATTGAGCTCTACGGAACTCATCTAATTCTATTTCTTTTTCTCTCTCCTTTCTTAGCTTGTAAATTCTCTTCTTTTCTGTGACATGCTTTCTTCTCTTGTGTAACATACAACTGATTTTCAACAAAAGTATCACTAAAGCTATAATTATCAGAGGAAAAACTATTTTACCTATAATTTAACTACCTAACTCTTGAAACCAGTGCTTAATTGCTGTAAATCTTTTACCAAGACGTTCTGAAAAACTCTCATCTTCTAAAGGTTCTACCTCTTGGTGTAACTCGGTAATATTTTTATATTCTTGCTTTGTCAGGAATGTATGTGCAGCAGTGTTGAACATGTAAAATCCCACAAACTCCTCCCTCCTTAGCTAACAGGATGTCAAGTGCAAGACGATCTTGCATTACCATGGTCCTCATGGAAATAAGTTCAGTATTCACTAATTGGAATCCACTTGCAGTGTCAGTTGACAGTCTGTCTACAATTGTTGACATTTTTCTAATTCTATTTGCATTCAGAGTTATTCCCACCATAGGTATTAATGCACCAAAAATATCTCCCAGAATTTCTGAAAAACTTTCTCTTTTATCTCTTTTTACATGTTTGCTAATTTCAAATGAACGTTGTGCATTTCTATCTACATGAAAAATCTTAGGAAAAGCTAAACCTACATAGCAGGTCCTGTACCAATGATCAGGGAGGCTGTAATATGCTTTATCCCCACAGACAAAATAAATTCCAGGAAAAATTGGATCTTTGCCTCTCTTGAAACCCCATCCCCCTATAATCCGATAGGTATCTTCACATTGACTTTCACCAACAAAATAGTTGTCATACAGGGTATTGTCTCTTCTTATACAACATTTTCCACTAACAGGTTTATCTATGTGAATTGCAACGTTAACATTTCTACCATTGAGCTTTTCATCCACGATCTGCCAAAACTTTGATTTAGCAGTTTTCATCACCTCATTTCGTTTGTAAATTGCCCTTCTCTCTTCCACCATACCCAAGAAGGATTTCTCCTCCGCTCTCAATTTGCATATTAAATTATTTCTAAAAGCGTACTCATGATCATAAGTGAGTTCATTAGTTACTAGGAAACATTCCCTCATCTGTTTAGCAGGTTTCACTTTATTCAAGTGATTTTCAACTTTTAAATTTGCAAAAATCTCATCAGAGTCAGAGTAATAATACTCTAAACGACCAGTTTTGTAAAATACACTAGCTATTACACTACACGTCACACCATATGTAAGAGGGAGCATATTATATGTAATTTCCTCAGGAACAGAAGCAGGTAATTTTATGCAAACATACCAATCTTTGGCATCCATTACTTTAACATATTCAGATAAAAGTCTAGAAAAGGTATTACTAGAAAAATCTCCAACAGATCTATCTTGATGAATCTCTGGTTTATGATCAATAATTTTGCTAGATTTATCAGTGCTATCAAGTTTGACCTCAACTTTACTTGTCATGTTAGCTTTATACATTTCCTTATCCACACCTAAAGGAAAAATGATTACTAGAATTAACCAGACTAGAATAATTAGTACCAGACATATTGAAGACATTTTGCAACACCTCTTGAGAATAGAGCATCTCGAATTTTTACTAGTATATGAGTAAGCCATTTCTTCTTTTCAGAGAAAGCTACTGAAAATAAAAACAAAAATTGAAAATTGAAAAAATCTATATACAAATATACACCCTCTTTATTTTCATTTTTTTTTTTAAATGTATTCCCTAACAGCTTTTCTTCAACCTTATGTCATACATCAAATGTATTTTCCAACTAACACAATTTCTTCGACTTTGTGTCTCCTAACACAGTTTCTTCAACCTTGTGTCAATTAATCAATAAGCTCAATCATTGTCATTGTCATCATCAATGTTCCCCTGACTACTATTAATCTGCACTACTGGTGGAATTACTATATAAGCCCACTCTGGTTACTTATATTTTTGATTTGGTCTTATTATTCTCTTTGCTTTGGTACTTATAACTTCTATTTTCTTTACTATTTGTTTTTTCTTATCCAAGTCTCCTTCTTTTTGACTTGAGATTTCGTTCACCTGCTCTTTTGCTCTGTTTACAAATTTGAATTTTATGCCTTCAACTTCTTTTGGCCAATTATCTCCTTTTCTTGTCAGCTTCTTTTTTGGTTCTCTCAAATTATATTCTACTCTCCAAGCTCTTTTTCTTGTTTTCTTCAAATTTGATTCATCTTCACTTTCATCTGTTTCAGTTGCTGATTCAGTTGCCGATTCATCAATAATCAGTTTTTCTGTGTCAGATTCTTCATCAGATTCAGGTATTACTTCTTTACTCAGCAGTTTCACTTTGTTAGGAACAGCATCCTTATAGCTGGTACTTGGAATTTCCTCTTCTTCTTCTTCTTGAATTACTTCCAATTCACCAGTTTCAGAATCTTCGTTCCTTCTTCCAAAGTTTCCAGACTGCTTTTCAATACTCTCCTGATCTTGATTTTGAATCACCTCTTGATCAGTTTCTTTTTCTGCTTCTTGATTCAACTGAACTTCGTCATTTTCTTCTTCAGAGACTTGTATCAAAATGCAATCATTTTCTTCATTCAATGCTTCATTCGCATTTGAATATTCCAGATGTCGACTATCTTGTAGATCTTCAGGATCTGGATTTCCTTCAGGTTCTTCTTCAGAATCTGAATCAGCTGTTGCATCACCTTCTTCGTCAGGATTCTCAGGTGATGGTACTCTTATGGTATGACTCGCATGAATCCACCTTTTCAGTCATTTACCTTTAACTGCATTTGTAGTGACCAAGATCACCTGTCTTGCCTTTTGCCACCTTGGTACTAGGCAATTTCTTCTTCAATGAACTTTTTTCCTGACTCAATCTCCAGGTAACAGATCATGAGCCTTTTTTTTTTCTTTTGTGACCACTTCAGTTCCTACATGATGGAACACAGAAGTCACCACGTCAGAAAGATTCTTGCAGTAGTCCATAATGATACTATCATTAATTGTTAATAGCTTTTCAACTGGAACAAATGCTTGCCTCATGACCCTGCCCATTAGTATCTCATGAGGGCTCAAACCTGTTTATCTATCTGGAATGCTTCTCAAAGTCATCAAAACAAGTGGGAGTGCATCTGTCCATTTCATTCCTGTTGCCAAACACATTTTGCTAATCCTATTTTTTATAGTACCATTTACTTTCTCAACAACACCTGATGCTTCTGATCTGTAGGCGCAATGCAATTTTTGTTTAATGCCTAATGCTTCACAAATTAGTTTCAGCAGTCTGTTTTCAAAATGTGTACAGTCACTGGGAAACCGTATCTTGGTATAAACTCTCTCAATAGCAATATTGCCACAGTGATTGAATCATTATGACGAGTTGGAAATGCTTCCACCCATCTTGAAAACAGACAGATGATAACCAAAACATATCTCAGTCCATTGTGACGTGGCATGTCAATGAAATCAATCTGTATTCTGGTAAAAGGACCACCCTCCTGTCCTATGGTTCCCATGCTTACAAAGGTTTTCCTGTTTGGGTTGATTTGCTGGCAGATCAAGCATCTCTGGCAAAAAGATTCTGCAATTATTCTAAATTTTGGGTTGTACCATGTCTGCCTAAATAATCTGATCATTGAATCTCTGCCTATGTGTCCTGGACCATGATACATTCTTGCCATGTTTGAAATCATGCTGTCTGGCATAACTATTCTGTCATCTTTGTAAACCCAGATTTCATCCTCTTCTCTCTGTCTGCATCCGGCTTTTAACCAAATGTCTTTTTCCTCTTCACTTGCCTCATCTTGTAACTGTTTTACTCCCTGCCAGGTTTCAACTACAGATATTAGCATAAGTGAGTTCAAAACATGTTCATTTTCTTTTTCCCGATTGACTGCTGCATTGTGTCTTGCACAGAATTTTGCAATTTCATCTGCGTACGAATTTCCTTTTGTCACATAATCATTTCCCTTCTTGTGTGCTGTACATTTAACCACAGCAATTTGTTCTGGTAATTGGATCCCATTAATCAGCCTTTTGATTAATTTCGCATTTCTTATTGGTGATCCCGCAGAAGTTAAATAACCTCTTTGAGACCAAAGCTGGCCATAGTCATGGACTACGCCATAGCCATACTGACTATGAGTCACTATGGTAATCTTTTTTCCTTTTCCCCATTCACATGCTCGAATCAAAGCAATCAATTCTGCTACTTGAGCTGAACGAATTCCTCTGAGAGTGGAAGCTTCAATCACATTACTCACTGTACAGACAGAATATGCTGCACACAGAACACCCTCGTCTGTTCTCAAACATGATCCATCAACAAACAGAACATAGTCTGACATAGGCAACGGAACATCCTTAATGTCCTGCCTTGGTTTAGTGCAGTACTCTAGTACATCCAGGCATTCATGATCAGCATTCTCATCTCTGATTTCTGTCTCAGAAGTGTCAGGTAATAATGTAGAAGGATTTAAATGTACACATCTTGCAATGGAAACATTATCTGATCCAAGAATAATTTTCTCATATTTGGTCAGTCTATTACTTGTCAAATGTTGTGTCTTGCTTCTGGTAAGCAACATTTCAACTGAATGGGGTTACGCATACCTTCACTGGAAATCCCATTATTAGTCCTTCACTTTGTTCCAAACTTACACTGGTTGCAGCGACTGATTTTAAGCAACCTGGTAATGCCTTTGCAACAGGGTCAAGAACTGCTAAGAAATAAGCTATTGGCTTTCTCATTCTTCCATGCCTTTGAATCAAAACTGACAATGCACAACCTTCTCTTTCACTGCAATGCAGTTCAAATTCTTTCTCAAATTCAGGCATTCCCAATGCTGGAGCTTCACACAAACTTCTTTTTATTTGCTCAAAAGCTTCTAATTCAGTTTTTGTCAAGACAATTGGATCTTTTATGTCTGTTTTTGTTAGTCTCTGCAATGGTTTTGCAATTACTGAAAAACCACTAATCCATTGGCGACAATAGCCAACCATTCCTAGAAACATTCTGACTTGTCTCTGTGTTTTTGGGGGTTGCATTGCTTGGATCATTTTTATTCTTTCTGTTGTCACTTGTCTTGATCCTATTGCAATTCTGTGACCAAGATATTTTACTTCTTGTTTGCAAAACTGTAATTTCGCAGGAGATACTTTATGACCCTCTTCTGCCAGATGATTTAAAAGAGTAATGATATCTGATACACAATTATGTCTCGTTTTTGCAGCAACAAGGAGATCATCAATATACTGCACTAATGTACATTTTCCAGGTAGATCCAAATTTTCCAGTGATTTCTTTAGCAACTGATTAAAAATAGATGGACTTTTGGTGTACCCTTGAGGGATTCTACACCATGCCAAAATACGGTCTTGGAATCTGAACGCAAAAATTAGTTTGCTTTCTGGATGCAATGGGACGGTAAAGAATGCATTGCATAAATCAATAACCATGTACCATTCTGCATCATGCGGAATCTGATATAGAATTACCGCTGGGTTTGGAACAACTGGGCAACATGGAACAACAATTTTGTTAACTTTTCTCAGGTCCTGAACTATTCTGTAAGTTTCATTTGGCTTTTTGATCCCCATAATCGGTGAATTACATGGGCTGCTTTCAATTTCTTTCAGAACACCTTGTTTTATGAATTTCTCATTTACAGGAATGACTCCTACAATTACATCAGCTTTCATTTTATACTGTGGAATGTTTGGATAATCTGCTCCATGTCTTACTGTAATTTGTACTGGGTCTACACTTTTCATCAAACCCTTTCATCACCATTGAAATCCCAAATTTTAATATTCACTGTGCCTTTCAATTCTTCAGGCAAATTATTTTTATCAAACACAGGAAGCAATCGATTTTTTTCTGCCTCAACCATTGACATTGGTAATTTGTAAAAGCCATCTTCTTCTGAGGTTTGCAGTTCTATACCACCCGGTGAGCAATAAATTGCGCAATTCATCTTGCACAAAATATCCCTGCCCAACAGATTTACAGGACTGCTATCACAAACTACAAATCTATGCATGTCTTTGAATTTGCCAATTTCAACTTCAACTGGTTCAGTTAAATCTGTTCTGATATGCTGATTAGCTACACCTACTACTTGGATTGTGTCTCCAGAGAGAGGAAGGTTTTCTATTTCCACTGATCTAACAGTAGAACAGGTAGCACCTGTATCCACTAGGAAAGTAATTTCTACATCATTCACTTTACCATTTACATATGGACCAGATTGATCTACCTTAAGAGTGGCTCCAATAACACACTCTTCCTCCTCTCTCAGGCACCATCATAAGTAATCATTAGATTCACTTCCTCCATCTTCTCTCAGCAAAAAGTGTTGGGAAACATTCAACACATTCACTCTTTGTGATCTGTTTACCTGCTCACCTCCCCTGAATCCTGATTCTGTATTGTATCTCTGCAAATTTACACAGTTTGGAAGTGGCGGCTGTGGTATCTGTTGTGGTAACTGACTTTGCTGAATCACTACCTGTCGCTGTAGCTGTTACTGCTGATTTATCTCATTCTGCATCTGTGGATTTAATGATTGATTTTTAACAAAATTTCTGTGCGTATTCTTACATTCGCGCTTCCAGTGTCCAATTTCGCCGCAATTAAAACATGGGAGTTTCTGTTTTAACTCCTCTATATTACCTGTCAACTTTGGCTTGTTAAAATTACCTTTAAATTTACCTTGAATCTGATCAACATTTTTGTTTCCCAAATTTTTCATTTGTTGCTCAGCCACTTTCACTTGTGCCCACATTGCTTTTTCTTTTAACTTCTTTTGCTTAGCTTCTATCTCATCACTGCAATATTTTGCCTTTCTCAGGATTTCATCAACTGTATTTGATTGCAAACCAACTATTCCAGTTCTTATCATTTCACTGATTTCAGGTCTCAAGCCATAAACAAATCTGTATATAAAATGGCTCATATCCTTCTCACTCAGATGCTCATAACCACTGTATTGTTTAATTACCAGCAGTAACCTTTCATAGAATGAATGTACTGATTCTTTTGTTTCCTGGATTGTTCTGTCAATTTTAACCCAATCTACTTCTTTTGGAGGAATCTTGTTTTTCAGGAACACAATCCCTTCATCATACATTTTCATTACATCTGGTGAAGGAGCACCTGTTACCTTGTCTCGTTGAGGCTCCTCTCTAGGCCAATCTATAGAGATTTTACATTCTGTCCAGAGATCTGATGGAACAATTATGTCAAATAATCCATCTAAATCTATCCACAGAACTTTTGAAACCTTCACAAATCTTTCTACCTGTTGATACCATTCTACAGGTTTTTCTCTTAATCTGGGAAAATCATTAGTGAACAACAGAATGTCCTGTCTTGTCCAAGGAACATGCACAAAACCTCCACCTGCTATTTCCCTCATTGAAAATTCATTTGTTACCTTTTCTTTTTCTTTTACCAAATAATTTAGACTTACACTGTCTTCATCTCTTTTCTTTGTCCATTTTGCTCTCCATTTACTTAGATCACCCCATTTTCTTAAAACTGCAATTAAATCTTTTATGTGTGTAATCCTTCCTGATTTGTTCAAATTTTCAATGTCTTTATCAGAGAAATCCACCCTGTAATGTTTCTGCAAATTCTTTTGTTTATTTAAATCTACACCAAGTTCAAAAGCAATTTCTTCTCATTTTTCATATCTGTTGTTCGTTTTCCAAGTTATGCTTTTACAAATAAATAACAATTCATAATCCTGGTATGCCTTCAGACTGTCAGTTCCAATTGTTCCAATTATTAATTCCTCTAAATCTGCTTTTAATTTGCCAACATCAAGTAATTTACAACCTGGGGTTCCAGGATCAGATTCTGCACCAGTTGGGGTTTTGCATGACAGGCTTTGATTAAAAGTTAAATCAGGCATCATTTTCTCTCGCTGCAACTCTGTTAAATCTGAATAAAAATTTTTAGTCACCCTCTGTATTTCAGTATTTATTGGGACTGTTAAAGCTGAATGTCTAATTTCTTTTTGATCAAAAACTGGAAGAACAGGTCCAATTGTTACTGGTACTGTAACTGCTTCAATGCTTTTAGTTAACTGCTGTATAAATTCATTTGCAGAACGAATGTATTCTGAAGCATTTGTTAACGGTAAACCCTCACACCTTTCTGTTCTGAATTCACTTCTTGGGGTTTCATTTCTTTGAACAGGAGTTTTAGTAAAATTACTATTTACTGGAGATACACTTGAGTTTCGTTCTATTTCTAGTCTTTCGGGAGATTTGCTTCTTTCAGGAGTTTTAATTTGACTTGTTTCAGGAGATTGTTCATCAATTATTTCTCTGGGTGGGGCATTTGGGGAAGTTGGGACAGTTGGGGAAATCGGAGAAATTGGAGAATTCAGGGCTGTTGAGGAAGTCAGAGCAGTTGGGGCAGTTGGGGCAGTTGGGGAAGTCCATGTACAAGCTGGACGATAAAGTGATGGTTTCTTAGTATAAATATCTTCTAAAACTGCATCTTCTGAATCACTCTCTTCTCTAGTATTATTTTTCTTTTGGGTATGGTTTTTTCCAGAAGCTTCTTCAATTAGTCTCATTGGGTACAAGCCATCACACATATCTGCTTTTCGCCAACGACGCATTCCATCCTGATGTGTTTCTGCATTTATTCTTTTCGGAATTCCCCTACTTTCTCGTTCTAATTCATGCATCTCATCTTCCCACTCAACTAAGGCTTCAAATTGTGTTGTTCTAGGATTTGGTACAAGATCCATCATTCTTTCTCTCAAGTTTCTCAAAACTGCCGTATTAAATGAACCATCTTCTGGCCATGCTAATACACCATCATCTTTTGTATATTCCATCCAATTCTCAATCCAGAGACAAGTATGGTAACCATATTTACCTAACATATAAGCTGCAGGTGTTTTGTACTTATGAATCAACTTTCCGCGACGTGTTTCAATTTTCTTGTCAGATTTAAATTTATTTTTTAATTTCTGAAACCATGTAGGCTTCTTTTTCTTTTTCATATAATAATATTCTATATTTCTAAACGTTTTCCTTTACTTCCGAAAAGATCGTAACAAGGAAATTGTGTTTCCGCAACACTAACCAATCCGTGCGCCTTAACTCACTAACAAGCCAATCAGGTTTAGCTTCGTCAGTGCTTTGCTCAACCAATAGAATTTACTGTTTTTCTACAAGAACCAATCAGCTACGAGCTTGTTTAGTCACATGAACCAATCACAGTGCGGCACTGATGACGTATACTACAGCTGCAGAGAAGCTTCTCTGTGTCTCGCTCCTTACTCTAACCCCTCCTTTACAGGGATTTTTCACAACGCCATATTTACAAAATTTTCAATGTCATTCTGTTAATAACTTCACAAATAACAAACCATTTGTCTGTTTCGCTAAAATAAAGTGATAGTTTTCACAAACACACAGATATTCTTTGCGTGGAATAGACAACGCTATTCTCACAGAGTATTTTATTCACCGATAAAGTAAGTAACCTTACCCTACCCTTCTAGCAGGCAATATCGAACTCGTTTCCCCCTAAATGCACATACAGAGATTTTTACACCTCCTTGGAGACAACTTAGAGATTCACTTGATCTAATATTACGAAAAATATTTACGCACTTTCATGCGGAACCCCTAACCACACATACATGAAATTTAGCAGGACTCTAACCTACAAGAGAAATCCTGATTCGCCAGTAAGGTAGACAACACTTCCTTACCCTTCACTCAAGCTCGGATAAAATTCTACTACTCTCTTCACAGTGAGTTTTAGAACAGAATAAAAGAAATTCCTATACTCGAAAGCTACGATTTCATAGACAACCCTCACTATGCATTCTACCTTTCACACCTAAATTCCCCTAACTTGTGCTGTACGACCACAACACTAGTGATATACAGAAATACCACTATTTTGAAACAGAGCAAATGCACTGTGTAACTTCACTTGTCACACTACTCTTATGCCGGCACAACTAGGAGTTTTCACACTGCCGGAAAAAACCTTCCGACTACATATAACAACGAAACAAACTTAACATTTTTTAGACATGTAATCCTATGCAATTACCATGGAACATGTCAGTTACCATAGAAACCGTAACTCTGCTACCAAGGAATTGATCCAGCGCTCCTATACAAAAACTGTCTCACAAACACCATTGGTCATCTCAATACTCACCATACTTTTCAAAACACATAAACCCAGGCCCATAACACCAATGAGACAATTTAGAGCGACTGAGTCAGGTGGTTTGATTTAAGAAACTATTCACAAAATATTTACATTTATATTTACATACTGCAGTTTAAATCAAACCACATAAGGTGGATGGATCAACTAATAGTAACTAGACCATGAATAAACAAGACCAGCTTGTCGCTTCAATTCTAATTTTTATTTACTTTATTCTCATAAAGAAAGTCATTTAGAATGATTTAAAAGTTTATTTCATAAGCAAATAGGAAAGCAGCATTTTATTAGAGAAACAAAATTAGAACTGTCATTCAGAAGGAAGCCCAGAAATATGAATTATTAGTAAAAGTTTGTTTCCATTTCCTTCAATCTATTCTCCTGTCTAACTCAAACTTCACCTAAAAGGGAAGAAAATATCAGCTGTCCTTACGTGCACCAAAAGTCCAACAGCATGACACCGTCTCAGGAATCGGAAAGCAAGAGTTTTTTTCCATAAACGCAATGTCAGACTTTATACCTTTTTACTAGCTTATCTTTCTAAATGTTAACATTTCTTCTCGAAATACTCAGTTCTCATTGGCTGATCCAGGTCAGTCCACATTAGATCATACGGCTCCTGACCACGTTCAAGCTTTTACATAAGCTCCATTGTCCTTTCCTTCCGTGACATTCGGCTTCCTTCTAAAAGATACTTTCATATGAGTTCAGAATATTACTTCCTAATCTTGGCAGACACTTTCTCTTCCTGTCCTTGGGGCCTTTACTCCACGAGCATATTCTATTCATTGTTAACGTTTGAACAGCAAATATTTCCATCATTGTGTAATGCAAGGCCCCCTTTCTGGTCAAGGCTTTCTCGTCTGCGTCTCTGTCAGCCATATTTTTTCAAAGCCAATTTAGGCCTCACTTCGGAAACTATTATTAAACAAACACAAGACATCAATTAATTAAAGAATTGAGATCCATTCTGTTACCCTTCCCCTTTGCTAATTAACATGGTTAATTATGTTACCTAGCGAGCACAAAAAGGCAGCTTTATACTTACCTTTCCTTAACGATGCTGGAACTCTTTGAGCGTTTTATCACAAAAGACATGACATAAGCAACACAAAATAAGCACATGCCATTATTATAAAAATGCCGCATTTAATACTGACGAGGACAATAGACAAGGTTAGTTTTATTATTTTTCTTTTTACAGTTGCAACACAAAGCATGTTAGTCCCATGTGTAAACCCATGACGAATGCATCTTAAACTAGGTTGGTTATAAATCACACCACAAACTTATTAATATTGTTACATTTATTAGGAGAGGTTAACTTTGCAAGGCAGAACAAAATTTTGTTCTTCATCTTGCTCCATCACAGGCTTTTGGGGAAATACCCCCATGAAGCATGTGCTCCTGATAACACGGCATATACCAGACGAAGTGTAGAAAACTAACGGTTTAAATGCATAAGTAATAATAGCCCCAAGGGCCCACGTACTAGTGGACGGGTTTCAAAATTGAAACCTGATCTCGCTGCTGGATGCTCAAGGCAGGCTCGTGGCGTTGGAGGCAACAAGAGCGAGATAGGAAAGTAAAGCACCATGAAGCCCGCCTTCTACTGGGGTCATTACTCCCTCAGACCCATTCTCCTTTGGTCGACGTCATCTTATTCCTGGTTCTTCACAGAATAGTAATCACAATCCGAAATCAGTTTCTTGAGTGACGTCACAGCCAAGTGGCAGACTGTCCTCATCCATTTATGACGTCACTCTGTCCTCTAGTTCCCACCCGGATGTAAAATCCAGTGAGGAATCTCTGCCCTCAGTGACATCACTGCCTAGTGACCGATATAGACTAGAGAGAATGGGAAGGAGGGGATTTTTTGAATATATGTTTATGTATTTACTGTGTGGTGGTGTATTGCAATGGGTTTAACACTACGGGTTTAACACTCAAGCAATAAAGAGGACACACTTACCTAGATTCCACACGACCACACGTAGAGTGACAGGCTGCCGTCAACGGGACTCTACTGTGAATGGAAGATCCGGATTTTACAAATAACAAGCCATCAACACTCGCGCCCAGACACTGCCTTCAGGAGACGCTGCACAACCACGGCCACATCTGACGCACCCCAAAACAAGTGTGCAACTGCTCTGCAACAGTAAATTATATTGTGGCAAATGCCAGAGTCCCAGCGAGCCTCAGCAGCGTGTCCCAAGGCCTGGTAAAAAAATAGAACTAATAAAAGCAGGCACAAGGGCGGCATGCGGGTCGCTTAGAAAATGAGCAAGCGCTGACAGACAAACGTGGCACACTTCAGTTAGCCTGTTTTGCTGTATCCCCCAAAGTTTAGCCTGTTTAATTAATAAGGAACTGGAAGTGCCTCGTTAATTGTGTTTAAGTCGTATCTTGCTTCTGCAAAGCTATCCGAATCAAACAATGGCGGATGCTGGTTCTGACAAGAGGAGAGAAAGCCTGGTGCTGCCTTTATTCAGTGCAGCTTGCATGAAGTTCTTTTATGCATGCGGACACTGTTGCCATTGTCCTGCGAGCCTGAACAAATGTCAAGAGATAAAGAGATAAGAAAGGCAAAAGGCAGATGGCGGCTGCGCGCGTGCACAAGAGTGTGCACCCAACTTCAGGCCAGGAAAAGCTTGTGGGTAGCACTTTGAAAAACCCCTTACTAAAAGTCAAGCAGCAGCACATGCGCTGCTCTAGGCTCGAGAAAAGAAAGAAATCAGAAATATACATCTAGAGGCTTAGAGGTTTTTCCGAAGTGGTAGATGCCAAATCATTTCCTTCTGTCTGTCTCTTTCAACTCATTCCTAAAATCCATGTAAACGTATTTGGACTTTTGTTGATTAAATTGGTTGCTTTGGCCTAGATGTAGGTAATAGCAATTTACCGAATGGTAAATACCGAAATTTACAGATTCGGTATTCACTATTCGGTAATTGCTTTGTAGGTAAAATAATCGGTAAAAATACCGAATCTGTATGATTCGGTAATTACCGATTCTGTAATTACAGAATCGGTATTTGCCATTGATTCCTATGGGCCTTGAAGCCCATAGGAATCAATGGCAAATACCGATTCTGTAATTACAGAATCGGTAAAATTACCGATTTTGCAAGGGTGACAGGGTGTCACTTTGACACCCTGTTGCACCCCTGTTTCTGGCTTGTGTGCCATTTGACACACAGACATGCCCTTAGGGCATGTCTGTGTGCCACATGGCACAGGTGTACATGCGCAGATGTGCATGTACACTGTAATTCGTTATTTACCATGGAATAGTATTCCATGGTAAATAACGATTCGGTAAGGGCCTGTGGCACAGTAATTACAGTGCCACCTACATCTTGATTTACAGAATCGGTAAATTTACCGATTCGGTATTTTACCGATTCTGTATATTTACCGAATCGGTAAATATACCGATTCTGTAAATAAAATGCCCCCTACATCTCAAAAGCCAAATACCGGTCGGAAACGGCCGAAATCGGCCGTTTGCGACCGGTATTAAGGCTCCTACATCTGGCCCCTAGTCTTCTATTTTGAACTCAGAATTGAAAAACATAAATCATAAATATTCCACCTAGGAGATGGCCCCATCCAACTGTTGATCCATCCTTTTGAATGCTTATCAGAGGACCTAGGTAATCGCTCAGTACATCACAAAGTACCCTCTAATGTTTCCGATTCTGTCTACTTTTTGGCAAATGTTTATCACCACTTTGTCATGGGATTCAAAATGTACAGCTGTTTCCTCTTTAAACTTCAATGCTTCTGATGGTAAGTTGTTCCTATTCTGTTTGTTTTGCAGTGAATGGTCAGTGGTCTGAATGGTCATCATGGTCTCCTTGTTCCAGTACCTGCTCTGGAAAAACAAGACGAGTACGGTTCTGCAATGACCCAGCACCATCCAACGGAGGTGTGGCTTGCAAAGGACAGATACTAGAATCTGCTGAATGCGGGCATGGCAAATGCACTCCTTCTCAGCAAGACGAGCTACAACAAGATACAGGTGTATAATTTTTTTCAAACTTATACACCTACCAAACACACAAGGCACTTCAGGGTTAGTGTTTGGCATGTAGTAGAGAGAGGACCAGGGGACAGATGTACAAAGCACTGGCAAATTGCAACCAGTATTTTTGCAGCCAGTGTGATATTTTGCAAACTGGCCTATGTAGTAATAGATTGGTTCGCAAAATACCAATTCGTAGTTGGTGGATATTCGACCACCGTCAAGAGTACTAATGGGGAAGGTCACAAATTGCAATCTACTATGATTCACAGCCATCACAGGAATGGTGGCCTTGATGAGGTAAGTAGACAATCATGTCTGTGAATGCTTTTATACAAAGCAATCCTTTTTTCCTTCAACTGCGGAGACATGTGTTTAAAAATATTACATGTTTTAAAAAGAATATCTAGGAGTAGGCAGTGATCCCATGGACTAATGCCTACTCCTAAAATAATGTTTTTTATCAACATTCTCTAAGGGGAAGAAGTCCCTTCCTATTTGCAAATGGCCTACTATCAATTTTGAATTGGTACTAAAATGTTAAAGTTTTGCAACCCAATTTCTAGAAATATTCATGCATAGCTTAAGTGATCACTCCCCCGCTCAACCTCAAAATTGCAGTTACAAAATCAACACTGAATGAAATGACAGCTACAAAAATGGCTGTAAAATTCTTGGCTAGCCAAGCCAGCGACCAAGAAGTTCGCGTAGAGACTCGGCTCCGCCGACCTCTGTTCCTGGACGATATATCCTGTTAATTATCCTGTTCGCAACCATCACCCCCTGCTCTGTGAGTGTAAGCGACGACCTTACCTGCCCCCCGGATCGTCTCCGTGATTCGAGTGCTGAGCTATGCCATTCCAAAGTTTGGGGCCTGGTCCGGAGAGAAGCCGGGACCTCGCGTGGATGAAGAGGCCGACCTCCAGTGCAACAACATCGGGGCCGCGGAGTGATCCGCCCAGGCCCGGCGGTGAAGTTTGGCGTCCCAAAATTTTGCGGCTTTCCATCCCCCCTGCCTGGAGGATCGTGGTGGGAGGCGTGGAACACGGGCGAGTGGGATCTTCTGCCCGCTCCGAGGATTGATCGCTAAAATAAGGGGAGCATTAATGGCCCGATAGATGCTGATCTTGCCTGGGCTGACCGGGGACGACTGCTCTGTGTGCTGAGTGCCACCGGCGCCTGAACCCTGCACTAGATAACAAAAATCCGCTGATGACTAGAGAATCTGCCACTCTGGGGCGGCATAGGGAAGCCACAGCTGAAACGTGAATGAGAGATATGGTGAACTGTCCAGCTGGCCGAAGCAGCACCGGAGGAACTGCTAAATAGGTAGGGCCTTGAAAGGACGCAGTTCTGTAAAAGGTGAGCTGGGCATGAGGTGTGTAGCGGACAACAGGGGTACTGAATGAAAGAGGGATTAGTCCTCATCCAAGTCACTCTATACAGTACCTCATTTGATTGTCCTGGCGGAGGAGTATACCCCTTGCATTTCTGCTTCTTATCCGGGAACTATTGGATTTGTCGTGATTGGTCCGGACGGGAAGAGTGGAAATTACCTAAATGTAGTTCGGGGGTGGCGTACTTACCTGTTACCGACTAAGAACATCGGAGGTTATGAAGTGACTGGAGACCCTATATTGGGAATGTACTCACTCTGATTGGGTCTAGTGATAGCCTGCGACGGAATGGCGGCACGACCGGAATCAGATAAGCCCCCATCGCGCTCCTCCAAGGGATCCAGGACTATCCAAGTAAATAAACTGGATCGCTACACCATCCCTAAAGGGTCCCCGGGGGAAGTAAAGAAGACGCCATTAGTGGGGGAAGAAGTATTAACTGCTCCCACCGAGCCAACACTAAAGGATCTTATGGCAGCCATCAATGGGGTGCAGGCATCACTGGGCCAGAAGATGGAAGCCCTTGATGCCAAATTAGACACTGTTACGATTGAGATGGGGTTACTCCGGACAGACCTTGCGAAGACCAATGAGAAGGTCAAATCACTCGAACTTAAGACTAATAGCCTAATTGACGATGTGAATCAGTTGCAGCGAGAGGTGCAAGACCTCAAGGCCTCGAGAACTCTCGCAGATCGTAAGCTGGACAACTATGAAGGAACTGTCAGGCGTAATAACATCCACGTTCTTGGTATCCCCGAGAAAACAGAAGGCCAAACACCGATCTGTTTATTGAAACTCTTGTCCTCAACCATATCAAACCTAAGGGCCTCAGTAATCTGTTCACAGTTGAACGTGCGCATAGAGTCCCGGGGGAAAGGCCGAGACCGGGAGCACCCCCTCGTCCTATGATCGCAAGAGTCCTGAATTTTCGAGATAGGGATGTGATTTTACAGGCTGCACGGAATGGACCCCCCTTGAAGTATGAGAACGTGATCCTCTCCTTTTTCCCAGACTTTACCCAGACGGTTCAGAAACAACGTCAGAGCTTCCTTTCAGTAAAGAAAAAACTGAGGGACAAAGGACTAAAATATGCAATGATGTTTCAGGGCCGGCTCTGAGTAGAACTAAATGGAAAAACCTGTTGGTTTTTTGTTTAATCCTGAGGTGGCGGCTGGTTGGATAGTGTGATGGCTTCAGAGAAGGAGAGCCAAGACCGGGGCCAGATGGGAGATCAAGAATAATGTGAAATGGGGACATTAGGTTCAAACTGTAATGTGTTGCGGTCTGTGGAGGGAAGGGAAGTGTACAGTTCTCCTTTGATTTACTATGTTCGCATAAACGATGCAATATATTGATCTGAAAATGGGGTGGCTGCGATGAAGTTGGGAGCGGGGTAAGGTAGCGAGCGAGTATAGGCCCTCCCTCTATTTTCTACCTCTATTTAGTTGTAGATTAGTATTGGGGTACAGGGGGGCGACAGGCACACTGCTAGTTGGGGATGCGCGTAAGCGAAATGCAGGGGGATGCAGGGTGGGGGGTGGGGGATGAAGGGTTGAAGAGTTTTTTGTATTATTGTGTGTCACAATATTGGTATTGGGTTTAATTTTTTCTATGTATTGTATTATTGATGGCATCAGTGTATCGATTTTGATTAGCATGCAATAGACACCAGATGATTATTTTTCTTTTTCCTATGACGATGGGGGGTAGTGAACTCAAAGTTATAAGTTGGAATGTAAATGGGTTGGGGGACAAAATCAAGCGTAGTGTAGTCCTTCAATATCTAAGGCGCCACGCACCAGATGTGGTCTTGCTCCAAGAAACGCATTTAGTTGGAAACTCATGCCTGGCAATGCAAAGAATGGGATATAATTTGGTTGCTCATGCAGGGTTTACGTCTGGGTCTAGGGGGGCGGGTATCCTAATTCGAAAAAGCACTCCCCTTACTGATAGATTCCACGTGGGCGGATGACTGGGGACGATATGTTGGGATCTCGGGTAGATGGGAGGGTCGTGTTGTAACCCTCTTATCGGTCTATGCCCCCCCGGATCTGCAATCTACCACCTTTTTTGATCTGGGGAATCTATTGCTTGAACTACCGGGGGGATTGTTGATTATAGGCGGTGATTTCAATGCTGTAGTCTCTGGAGTGTTGGATAGGTACCCCCGCGAAATATGAGGCGTGCCCAGAGATGGTTGCCTGATTTTATGGAGGCAGTGGGTTTGGTTGACAGTTGGAGACTGTTTCACCCAGATAAGATGCAATACACTTTTCACTCGGGTGTACACAGTAGCCTGTCCCGGTTAGATTATTGTCTGGTCCCTGCGGATCAGGCATCCTACATCAAAGAGGCTGTTCATCTTGCGAGGGGCATTTCTAACTACTCCCCACTTTGGCTTCGGTTTTGTATCACACCACACTCGGCGGGTAGGATTGCCCCTATTAACCCATGGTATATCCGAAATCCCAAGATTCGCAGGGACCTCATAAAGGCTCTAGACGATTATTTTGTAAATAATGAAGGATCAGTGTCATCTGTGGTGTTACTTTGCGAGGCCTTCAAAACGGTTATCAGGGGTCAAGCTTTATCATTAATAGCTGGAACCAAAGAGGAAAAGAATAAAGAAATTGTTGAGGCGGAAACTGAGATTGGGAGACTAGAGGAGGAATTGAAGCAAGGGGTGACAGGAGCTGGCCTGCATGTTTTGAGCCTAAAACGGCATGAATATAACTCACTGGTAACTGATAGGGTCAGAGCACTCAACAGAGAACAGAAAGGAAGACTCTATGATCTTGGAGATAAGGTAGGGAAGTTAATCGCTTGGCTGGAC
The DNA here is from genome assembly GCF_964263255.1 of Lissotriton vulgaris. NCBI lineage: Eukaryota > Metazoa > Chordata > Amphibia > Caudata > Salamandridae > Lissotriton > Lissotriton vulgaris. Next base: position 401,166,751 of record NC_141693.1, read on the forward strand.
AAGAAAGAAAGGTCCGGGCTTGTTGTCCCAGAATTAGTTACGGACGAAGGAGACTCGCTCATAGACCCTCAGAAGATAGTAGATAGCTTTGCGAAATATTTCCAAACTGTTTATGCCTCTGTCTCGGATCGACGGGAGGAGGACTCCCATTTATTACTTCGTGATATACAGCTTCCTTGTTTGTCTAAGGAGGATATTAATTTTATGGATGGTCCTCTAACTGCTGATGAAATAGCTCTAGCTGTCTGCTCGTTGAACTCAGGTAAGGAGCTGGGTCCTAACAAACTCCCAATTGAACTTTATAAACTTAGACCGGATAAATTAGCCCATTACCTCATGGTATGTTTGTTGAGGCCCGGGAGAAGGGAATCATGCCTAGGGACCAGAGAGTGGCGTCGGTGGTGGTAATCCATAAGGAAGGTAAGCCCAAAATAAGTGTACCTTCCAGATATCAAGCATTATTACTGGGCCTCCCAGCTGGCTGCTATCAATCATGGAACATATGGGCCCGTTGAAGATCCTGGATATGCTATGGACAAATGGCTCCTCCTGTGTGGCAGTTATAATAGAGCACTGTATTCTAAACCGGCGAAGCTCAGTCTCACGGGACCGACGAAACATGCAGTAAAAATCTGGCATGATGCCACGAGTTCTTTGGGGTAGAAAGACAAATTAACATTTGGCAACCCTACTTTTTGCTTCGGAGAGATTAGGTAAGCTGTGGAACACTTAGGGATTTGATAAATGGGAGCTGATGGGGATCTCCACTATTAAGGACATGTGGGGCAAGGGGCGGATAAAATCATTCAAAGAAATGAAAGTAGAGTTTGAGCTTTCAGACTCTGAATATTTCCGCTATTTGCAAGCTCGACACTCATTAATGGCTGCTCTTCCTATAGAGGAGGAGCTACCGGAGGCCTCGCCTCTTGAGGATAGAATCTTAGATGGTCATCTCCCCGAAAAAATGATTTCCCTGATATATAAGAAACTTATCAATAATAGGGTGGACTTACTTAAGGAGCTGAGGGTTAGGTGGACAAGAGATGGCTTAGAACTGGATGATGAAGATTGGCAATTAGCTGTGTCCTCTCCAAAAGTAGTCGCTATTCCTGCAAGATTGCGACTGGTACAAATATTGCATAGGGTCTATTTTACTGGTCCCCGCCTTGTACAGATGGGGTTGTCGGAAGATGGATTGTGTAGACGTAAATGTGGCTTGGTGGGTACTTTTTTACATATTTTTTGGGAGTGCCGCTATATGACCGAGTATTGGGGTAGGATTCATAATACTATTCAAGAGGTCACTTGGGTCTCTCTGTTGCCGGAGACACGAAGGTGCCTTCTCAGTATATGGGAACCTACTGATCTTAATAATGCACAGACACACTGGACCACACTGAGCTATATGATTGCGAAAAGAAATATCGCCCAACAATGGGGTGCTGAGCTCCCTCCCACCCTCGAGAACTGGAAGAAGGTTTTGGACTGGAGTATGTTCCGAGAAAAAACTGTGTATATTGCGAGAGGGCTTACCCGGAAATGGGCTTCAATTTGGAATCAATGGAATCAGTATAGAGGAGAGATTTGTATACCACCTAGAAATTCAGTATTTGATGTTCCCCATCCCCGTGATACCTTTAATAAGTATATATTTTGGTTCTGCTCCCCTCTCTTCTCACCACTGTACTGCAGATTATAATGTGATTCATCTGTAATGTGTCTTTTTCTGTTTGATGCCTTGATTTAATAACAAGAATTTAAAAAAAATCCTGGCTAGGAAACAAGAGTGCTATGAATATAATGAATGGGTAGGACCTGCACTAGCGGTGTGGACCAGACAAAAGGTGGCTGCGGGATATATCAGTGAGATACTGAATGGTCAAGAGATAACAGTAACCAATTCGGATGGGATATGGGAAGTCTTTTGCAAATATTATAGTAGTTTATATAACGTGCAGACTCCTGTTGGGGTAGGGAATCTGGAACAATTTTTTCATTCGATAGCTCTATAAAAGGCTACACAGGAAGACCGTGATCTCCTGGGGAGATTTGGCTGTGGACGAAATCCAACTAGCACTGAAGGATCTTCCCTCGGAGAAGGCGGTTGGTACTAACCAGATCCCCCTAGAATTTTATGAAGTATTTTCACAGGTACTGCTTGCTGATATTCAGGCGCTCTTTTTTCAGGTCAAGAATGGACACCACTCTCCTATGACTCTTGGGCCTTAGCAAACATTATTGGGGTTTGTTTTAAAAAAAAAAAGGGAAAGTTCAGAATAATTCCGGCTTGTATAGGCTAATCACATTAATGAATACTGCTATTAATGTATGCTCAAGGTTCATGTCTAATCATTTGGGTCGTATCATCTCTGGACTAGTTTCAGCGAAGCAGCTTGGCTTCTTTCCAGGGAGGGGTACCTCCGATCATGTTCACCAGATGATTGCTCTCTTGGACACAATGGAGGTTGCAAACAAGTCCATGGTTGTAGCCCTGTTGGATGTCAAAAAAGCATTCAACAACATGCCTAGAATTAAATATGGATGGCTATGGGCTCTTTTGGGCATGGGAGGTGGGGGTTTCTTTCATTAAGACAATTCAGGCGATGTATTGTAGCTCGCTGGTAGATGATGGGGAAAGGATCTGGGCTGATTCCAGTTGATAGGGAAACTAGGTAAGGGTGTCCTTGCTCCCCTTTATTGTTTGCTTTGTATATAGATCCCTTTGTCTGCAAGCATGAGGAGACATGGATATTACACCAGCCAAGCAGCAATGGTGGGAGACAAAAACTCTAGCTTGTGCAGACGACATAGCTGCAATTACGGTGGAACCCGACAGCGTTTTGCGATCAATAGAAGATACGTCCACAGATTTTGGTAAACTGTCAGGGTACTTATTGAACAGAAACAAAACACAGTTAGTGGTGAATAGATTTAAGGTAACCCAAGATTATCAGGTGGTTGAGCAGGCAGTTTATCTAGGGGTCACTATTACTACAAAATTAGAACAGATCGTTAAGATCAATATGGCTCCAGTCATGAGCAAAGATATAAATGATTGTAGAAGATGGGATAACTTGTATTTATCGAACATAGGTAGGTGTATTATGGCAAAAATGCTATTTCTCACAAAAGTTTTGTACTTTTTTGGCACTATTCAACTCGAATTTCAGAGCTCATGGTTGAAACTAATAGATGTCATATTTTCCAGATTTATCTGGTCCTGTGGCAAAATCAGGAAGGCAACCATATTTTTAACCTTGCATGGCTAGAGGGCAGATGCAGACTACCTAATCTTAAATTGTATTATCTAGCTACAGCTTTAAAATATATGCATCCACTGTTTGATAACAATGCCGAGAGTCAGGGGTCTAAGGATTATCCCCCAGACTCATCAAAGTGCCGTTTTGCGAGTCCTTAATAGCGATTATTAACCCCTTAATTGCCAATGGCCGACGGCAGCACTACCTGCCCAGTGCTGCCGTCGGCCATTGGCCGATGGCGCCCCACCCGCGCACAAAAACGCCCGCACCGCGGCGGAATTACCGCCGCGGTTAACGGGTTAAGGAATCGCTATTAAAGACTCCCAAAACAGGATGCATGTAGAAATCGCAATATTTTTTGCGATTTCTACTACTTCCTTATTAGCAATTCGCTAATTGCTAATCGCAAATAAGGAATGGCTTTCCAGTCATTCCTTATTTGCGATTAGCATTAGCGAATCGCAAATAATGAAGCGATTTCAAGGGTGCCAGGGTGTCCAAAGGACACCCTGTAGCACCCCGGAAATGCAAATGTACACTGGTGTTGCGCACACACATGTCCAAAGGACATGTGTGTGTGTAACATACAACTTAGAAAATGCACTAAAGTGCATTTTTCTAAGTTTTCGTTATTTACCACGAAGTTACACTTCGCGGTAAATACCGGCCTCATATTGCGAATTCGCAATTTTAAATAGGTTCAAAAATAGCATTTAAGAATCTCTAATTGAGATTCCTGAAATGTGATTTTTTTCAATTTAGCGATTTCTATAATTGCGATTTTTGCATTTGGGATGATGAATCCCAAATGCAAACATAGCGCTCGCAAAGGGCCAGATTCTCAGAATCTGGCCCTTTGTGAGACAATTACAGCTTGATGAATCTGGGTGTATGTTCCATCTATTAATGAGCTGCTTATTGAGGAAGTTGCCATGGGATGTTTCCTTAAAATATTTGAGCCCAGTTACTACCAAAAATCACGGTTGAAGATCCTGATGTCTGCTTTTAAAAAGTAGTCCGCCTGCAGAAATAAACTGGGTTTGGGGAAGTATAGCTAGTATACTCCTATCTAGAGGAACAAGCCGTTGCCAGATAGTTTTCAGGATTCATGTATATTAAGGTGCTTGAGGCATGGGTTTGGAAGGCTCTGGAACTTTTTTTCAGGATTCAAGAATATTAAGGTGCTTGAGGCATGGGTTTGGAAGACTCTGGAACTTTTACCTTGGACTTCACCTGGTTCCGTTTGCAGATCTTTGGGTTAGACTCGACATTGGGTTGAAACATTTTTTTTAAATACCTTTAAGTGAGGGAGTTTTTGCAGAGGAACGTGGGTGGTCTTGCTGGGTTTTCTTTGGTGCCCGTGCTGGTCTTATTACTCGCGGAGGTAGACTGCACGATTACTCAATTGTATACAAGCCTAGAGGGTGATCCTTGGACAATCTGAAGAAACCTAATACTAAATGGCAGCAAAGATTCAGGTCTGACCATCTTAGTTTTTATGACTTGTTGGAGCTGAGCCACACTGTTCTTCGCTCCACTAGTTTGCAAGTCCAATAGTACAAAACTATATTTGATTTATTTTTTACGCCATCGAAATTGCTAAATGGGAAAGTTTGACAGGGATACACAGCCCTTGTTGCCGCAAGCTGAAGGCTGATTTAACTAATATGTTTTGAAATTGTACTTACTTGGATGTCTTTAGATGTGAAGTCATTAGTTTTTAAGTGAAATCCTTGACATAGATATATCCCTTACTCCATAAACTATGCTACTGGGGATAAGCAAATCCAGCTCAAGGAAAAATGGGGAGCCTCTGATTTTTGTGGCTTTGGCAGTTTGTCTGTTGTGTATAGCTTCTTCTTGGTTGGACCAACAACCTTCATCATCTCAGCAATGGCAGGGGTAATTCCTGGCTTTCTTTAACTTGGAAATAGCACTGTATAACCACAAGGGTTGAAGGGCAAGACCGAAGGGTAGGAAAACCTTGGGGGCCCTTTCGGACTGGATTCAGTCCTGTCGGCATGTTGACGGTGGGTCAACAGACCGATTATGTTGGAGATCATTTGTATGCTTTATTGTCCCTTTTATTGCTTATAGTGTTATAATAATGTGTAATGTCTGCACTACTTTTGCTAATAATTTCAAAATGTTTATAGATATGGATTAGATTTGTGAGATTCTAATATTATGACGTTTTGAATGGAAATGAACTTGCATTAGCTCTATGGATCTGATGTTTTCATTTTTGCTTTTATCTTTTGATGCACACACCTGCCGCCTTGTGATTATGTTCTGTATTAATGAAGAAAAATAGAAAAGAATCGATAAAAAGGAAAGAAAGCAGAAATATACATTTAGAAGCTTAGAGGTTTTTCCAAAGTGGTAGATGCCAAATCATTTCCTCCTATGTTTGTCTCTTTCAACTCATTCCTAGACTCCCTCTAAACATATTTGGACTTTTGCTGATTAAATTGGTTGCTTCGCATTCCATTTTGATCTCTGAATTGAAAACATAAATCATAAATATTCCACCTAAGAGATGGCCCCATCCACCTACTGATCCATCCTGCTGAGTGTTTATCAGAAGACCTGGGGAAGCACTCCATACCTCATATATTACATCCTCCATTTTTCCAATTCTGTGTTATTTTTACAAATCTTTATCACCACTGTGTCATATAATTCAAAACGTACAGCTGTTTCCTCATTGCACTTCAATGTTTCTGAAGGTAAGTTTTTCCTTTTCTGTTTGTTTTCCAGTAAATGGTCAGTGGTCTGAATGGTCGCCATGGTCTTCTTGTCCCAGTACCTGCTCTGGAAAGAAGAGAAGGATCAGGCTTTGCAATAACCCAACACCATCTAATGGAGGTTTAGCCTGCAATGGACAGGGACTAGAAGCTGTTGAATGTGAGCATGACAAATGCACTCCTTCTCCGCAAGGTGAGCTACAACAAGATACAGGTGTGCCCTTTTTGTTAAAATTACACTTACCAAACACACAAGACACTCTATGGTTAGAGTTAGGCATGTAGTAGAGAGAGGACCGGGGGACAGATGTACGAAGTACTGGCAAATTGCAAGCAGTATTTTTGCAGCCAGTGTGATATTTTGCAAAGTGGCCTATGTAGTAATAGATCGGTTTGCAAAATACCAAATCGTAGTTGTTGGATATTCGACCACCCTCCTGAGTACTAATTGGTTAGGTCGCAAATTGCAATCTACTATGATTCACAGCCATCACAGGAATGGTGACCTGCTGAGGTAAGTAGACAATCATGTCTGTGATTGCTTTTAAATAAAGCAATCCTTTTTTTCCTTCAACTGCAGAGAAATGTGTTTAAAAATGTTAAATACTTAAAAAAAGAAAGTCTGGGAGTAGGCAGTGATCCTATGGACTAATGCCTACTCCTAAATTAATGTTTGTATCAACATTCTCCAAGGGGAAGAGGTCCTTACCTATCTGCGAATGGCCTACTATCAATTTTGAATTGGTAGTAAAATGTTAATGTTTTGTAACCCGATTTCACAAAATATTAATGCATACCTTAAGTGATTGCTCCCCCGCTGAACCTCAAATTTCAGTTACAAAATGAACACTGTATGCAATGAAAGTTAAAAAGATGGCTGTAAAATTTCTGGCTAGGAAACAAGAGTGCCTTGAATATAATGAACGGGTAGGGCATCCACTAGCGGTGTGAACCAGAAAAAAATTGGCTGCGGGGTATATCAGTGATATACTGAATGATCAATGGATACCAGTAACCAATCCGGATGGGATACGGGAAGTCTTTTGCAAATAATATAGCAGTTTGTATAATGTGCAGAGTCCTTTTTGGGTAGAGAGTCTGGAACAATTATTTTGTTCGATAGCTCTAAAAAAGGCTACTCAGGAAGACCGTGATCTCCTGGGGGAGATTTTTCTGTGGACGAAATCCAACTAGTACTGCAGGATCTTGTCATGGAGAAGGCAGTGGGTCCTATCCAGATCCCCTAGAATTTTATAAAGTATTTCTACAGGTACTGATGGCTGATATACAGGAGCTCTTTTTTCAGGGCAAGAATGGACACCGCTCTCCTATGATTATTGGGCCTTAGCAAACATTATTGTTTTTTTTTAAAAAAAGGGAAGTACAGAATAATCCTGGCTTGTATAGGCCAATCACATTATAAATACTGCAATAAATGTGTACTCAAAGTTTATATCTAATCGTTTGAGGCGTATCATCTCTAGACTAGTTGCAGCGAAGCAGCATGGCTTAATTCCCAGGAGGGGTACCTCTGATCATGTTCTCCGGGTGATTGCGCTCCTGGACACAATGGAGGTTGCAAATTGCCCATGGTGGTAGCCCTGTTGAATACTGAAAAAGCATTCAACAGGATACCTAGAATTACCTATGGACGACAATGGGCTTGTTTGGGCTTGGGAGGTGGGGGTGTCTTTTATTAATGCAATTCAGGCGATGTTTTGCAGCTCGCCTGCAGATGATGGGAAAATTATCAGGGCTGATTCCAATTGATAGTGGAACTAGGTATGGGTATCTTTGCTCCCCATTATTGTGTGCTTTGTATATGGATCCCTTTGTTTGCAAGCATGAGGAGACTTGGATATTACACCAGTCAAGCAGCACGGATGGGAGACAAAAACTCTAGCTTGTGCAGACGACATAGCTGCAATTACGGTGGACCCCGACAGGGCTTTGCGATCAATGGAGGGTAAGGCCACTGATTTTGGTAAATTTTCAAGGTACTTATTCAACAGCAACAAAACACAGTTAGTGGTGAATAGATTTTTGGTAACCCGAGATCATTGGGTGGTAGAGTGGGCAGTTTATCTAGCGGTCACTATTACTACAAATTGGAACAGATCGTTGAGATCAATATGGCTCCAGTTATTAGTAAAGTTATAAAATATTTTGTAAGATGGGATAACTTGTATTTATCAATCATAGGTAGGTGTAATATAGCCTTATAGCCCGCCGTAGAGGGCTCTACCGGCTATTAAAGGCCCTCTCCAGCGTTAAAGGCCCCGAGCCGAAGGTGAGGGCCTTTAACAAGGGAGAGGGACTTTAATAGCGGTATAGCCCATCTACGAAGGGCTTTAAGGCTATTAGAACATTCTGTCACTAGAGGACAGAATGTTCTAACAAAAAAACAAAGCCTTTTGGAAGCGTGAGGGGATTGGAATCCCCTCAGGCTCCCTGAAGCCTTTGTTCACAGCCAGAGCTGTGAACAAAGAAACATTGGAATGTTGGTGCTCCAGGCTTATACCAGCCATTATAAGCCCAGAGCACTCCATTGTTTTCAATGGAGCTCCCAACATTCCAATGTTCTGATATAGCAAAAATGCTATTTCTCACAAAAGTGTTGTACTATTTTTTTCACTGTTCAACTCGAATTTGAGAGCTCATGGTTTAAACTAATAGATGTCATCATTTTCATGTTATCTGGTCCTGTGGCAAAATCAGGACGGCAAGCACATGTTCAACCTTGCCTGGCTAGAGGGGGGATGCCGGCTACATAATCTCAAATTGTATTATCTAGCTTCAGCTTTACAATGTATGTGCCCACTATTTGATAACAATGCAGGGGGTCAAGGATCTGGGGATTATATTCCATCTATTTATGAGCTGCTTATTGGGGGAGTTGTCAAGGGTTGTTTGCTTAATATATTGGAGCCCAGTTACTACCACAAATCACGGTTCAAGATCCTGATGTCTGCTTTTAAAAACTGGTCCAGCTTGCCGGAATAATCTGTGTTAGGGAAGTATAGCTGGTATACTCCTATCCAGAGGAAAAAGGAGTTGCCAAATAGTTTTCAGGATTCATGTATATTAAGGTACGAGAGGCATGGGTTAGGAAGGCTCTGGAACTTTTTTCGAGGACTTCACGTGGTTCCGTTTGCAGATCTTTGCGTTAGACTTGATATCGGGTTGAAAGATTTTTTTGAAATACCTTTAAGTGAGGGATTTTTTGCAGAGGAAAGTGGGTGGTTTTGCTGGGTTTTCTTGGGTGACCCTGCTGCTCTTATTACTCGCGGAGGTAGACAGCACGATTACTAAATTGTATACATGCCTAGAGGAGGATCCTTGGACAATCTGGAAAAACCTAATACTTAATGGCAGTAAAGACTCAGGTTTCACCATCTTAGTTTTTATGACTCGTTGGAGCTGAGGCACACTGTTCTTTGCTCCACTAGTTTGCAAGCCCAATAGTACAAAACATTTTTAAATTTGGAAATAGTACTGTATGAGCACTAGGGAACAAGGGCAAGGCAGAATGGTAGGGAAACCTGGGGGCCCCTTTAGGACTGGATTCAGTCCTGTCGGCATGTTGTCGGTGGGTCAACACACTGATTGTGTTGAAGATCAATTGTATGTTTTACTGTCCATTTTATTGACTATAGTGTTATAATATGATGTAATGTCTACACTACTTTTGCTAATAATTTCAAAATGTTTATAGATAGGGATTAGATTTGTGAGATTCTAAAATTTTGATGTTTTGAATGGAAATGAACTTGCATTAGCTCTATAGATCTGATGTTTTCATTTTTGCTTTTATCTTTTGATGCGCACACCTGCCGCCTTGTGATTATGTTCTGTATTAATGAAAAAAATAGAAAAGCATCGATAAAAAGGAGAGAAAGCAGAAATATACATTTAGAGGCTTAGAGGTTTTTCCGAAGTGGTAGATGCCAAATCATTTCCTCCTATGTTTGTCTCTTTCAACTCATTCCTAGACTCCCTCTAAAAATATTTGGACTTTTGCTGATTAAATTGGTTGCTTCGCATTCCATTTTGATCTCTGAATTGAAAACATAAATCATAAATATTCCACCTAAGAGATGGCCCCCTCCAACTACTGATCCATCCTGCTGAATGTTTATCAGAAGACCTGGGGAAGCACTCCATACCTCATATATTACATCCTCCATTTTTCCCATTCTGTATTATTTTTGACAAATCTTAATCACCACTGTATCATATGATTTAAAATGTACAGCTGTTTCCTCATTGCACATCAATGTTTATGAAGGTAAGTTTTTCCTTTTCTGTTTGTTTTCCAGTAAATGGTCAGTGGTCTGAATGGTCGCCATGGTCTCCTTGTCCCAGTACCTGCTCTGGAAAGAAGAGAAGGGTCAGGCTTTGCAATAACCCAACACCATCTAATGGAGGTTTGGCCTGCAATGGACAGGGACTAGAAGCTGTTGAATGTGAGCATGACAAATGCACTCCTTCTCCGCAAAGTGAGCTACAACAAGATACAGGTGTGTCCTTTTTGTTAAAATTACTCTTACCAAACACACAAGACACTCTACGGTTATAGTTAGGCATGTAGTAGAGAGAGGACCGGGGCACAGATGTACGAAGTACTGGCAAATTGCAAGCAGTATTTTTGCAGCCAGTGTGATATTTTGCAAACTGGCCTATGTAGTAATAGATCGGTTCGCAAAATACCAAATCGTAGTTGTTGGATATTCGACCACCCTCCTGAGTACTAATTGGTTAGGTCGCAAATTGCAATCTACTATGATTCACAGCCATCACAGGAATGGTGATCTGCTGAGGTAAGTAGACAATCATGTCTGTGATTGCTTTTAAATAAAGCAATCCTTTTTTCCTTCAACTGCAGAGAAATGTGTTTAAAAATATTAAATAGTTAAAAAAAGAAAGTCTGGGAGTAGGCAGTGATCCTATGGACTAATGCCTATTCCTAAAATAATGTTTGTATCAACATTCTCCAAGGGGAAGAGGTCCTGTCCTATTTGCGAATGGCCTACTATCATTTTTGAATTGGTAGTAAAATGTTAATGTTTTGCAACCCGATTTCACAAAATATTAATGCATACCTTAAGTGATCGCTCCCCCGCTGAACCTCAAATTTCAGTTACAAAATGAACACTGTATGAAATGAAAGTTAAAAAGATGGCTGTAAAATTTCTGGCTAGGAAACAAGAGTGCCTTGAATATAATGAATGGGTAGGGCATCCACTAGCGGTGTGAACCAGAAAAAAATTGGCTGCGAGGTATATCAGTGATATACTGAATGATCAATGGATAACAGTAACCAATCCAGATGGGATACGGGAAGTCTTTTACAAATATTATAGTAGTTTGTATAATGTGCAGAGTCCTTTTATGGTAGAGAATCTGGAACAATTTTTTTGTTCGATAGCTCTAAAAAAGGCTACTCAGGAAGACCGTGATCTCCTGGGGGAGATTTTTCTGTGGACGAAATCCAACTAGTACTGCAGGATCTTGTCACGGAGAAGGCAGTGGGTACTATCCAGATCCCCCTAGAATTTTATAAAGTATTTTCACAGGTACTGATGGCTGATATTCAGGAGCTCTTTTTTCAGGGCAAGAATGGACACCGCTCTCCTATGATTATTGGGCCTTAGCAAACATTATTGTTTTTAAAAAAAAAGGGAAGTACAGAATAATCCTGGCTTGTATAGGCCAATCACATTATAAATACTGCAATAAATGTGTACTCAAAGTTTATATCTAATCGTTTGAGGCGTATCATCTCTAGACTAGTTGCAGCGAAGCAGCATGGCTTAATTCCCGGGAGGGGTACCTCTGATCATGTTCTCCAGGTGATTTCTCTCCTGGACACAATGGAGGTTGCAAATTGCCCATGGTGGTAGCCCTGTTGAATACTGAAAAAGCATTCAACAGGATATCTAGAATTACCTATGGACGACAATGGGCTTGTTTGGGCTTGGGAGGTGGGGGTGTCTTTTATTAATGCAATTCAGGCGATGTTTTGCAGCTCGCCTGCAGATGATGGGAAAATTATCGGGGCTGATTCCAATTGATAGTGGAACTAGGTATGGGTATCTTTGCTCCCCATTATTGTGTGCTTTGTATATGGATCCCTTTGTTCGCAAGCATGAGGAGACTTGGATATTACACCAGTCAAGCAGCACGGATGGGAGACAAAAACTCTAGCTTGTGCAGACGACATAGCTGCAATTACGGTGGACCCCGACAGGGCTTTGCGATCAATGGAGGATACGGCCACTGATTTTGGTAAACTGTCAGGGTACTTATTCAACAGCAACAAAACACAGTTAGATGTGAATAGATTTTTGGTAACCCGAGATCATTGGGTGGTAGAGTGGGCAGTTTATCTAGCGGTCACTATTACTACAAATTGGAACAGATCGTTGAGATCAATATGGCTCCAGTTATTAGCAAAGTTATAAAATATCTTTTAAGATGGGATAACTTGTATTTATCAATAGGTAGGTGTAATATAGCCTTATAGCCCTCCGTAGAGGGCTATACCGGCTATTAAAGACCCTCTCCAGCGTTAAAGGCCCCGAGCCGAAGGCGAGGGCCTTTAACAAGGGAGAGGGACTTTAATAGCGGTATAGCCCATCTACGAAGGGCTATAAGGCTATTAGAACATTCTGTCACTAGAGGACAGAATGTTCTAACAAAAAAACAAAGCTTTTTGGAAGCGTGAGGGGATTGGAATCCCCTCAGGCTCCCTGAAGCCTTTGTTCACAGCCAGAGCTGTGAACAAAGAAACATTGGAATGTTGGAGCTCCAGGCTTATACCAGCCATTATAAGCCCAGAGCACTCAATTGTTTTCAATGGAGCTCCCAACATTCCAATGTTCTAATATAGCAAAAATGCTATTTCTCACAAAAGTGTTGTACTATTTTTTTCACTATTCAACTCGAATTTGAGAGCTCATGGTTTAAACTAATAGATGTCATCATTTTCAGGTTATCTGGTCCTGTGGCAAGCACATGTTCAACCTTGCCTGGCTAGAGGAGGGATGCCGGCTACCTAATCTCGAATTGTATTATCTAGCTGCAGCTTTACAATGTATGTGCCCACTATTTGATAACAATGCATGGGGTCAAGGATCTGGGGATTATGTTCCATCTATTTATGAGCTGCTTATTGGGGGAGTTGCCAAGGGTTGTTTGCTTAATATATTGGAGTCCAGTTACTACCACAAATCACGGTTCAAGATCCTGATGTCTGCTTTTAAAAACTGGTCCAGCTGCCGGAATAATCTGTGTTAGGGAAGTTTAGCTGGTATACTCCTATCCAGAGGAACAAGGAGTTGCCAAATAGTTTCCAGGATTCATGTATATTAAGGTACGAGAGGCATGGGTTAGGAAGGCTCTGGAATTTTTTTCGAGGACTTCACGTGGTTCCGTTTGCAGATCTTTGGGTTAGACTTGATATCGGGTTGAACGATTTTTTTGAAATACCTTTAAGTGAGGGATTTTTTGCAGAGGAAAGTGGGTAGTTTTGTTGGGTTTTCTTGGGTGATCCTGCTGCTCCTATTACTCGCGGAGGTAGACAGCACGATTACTAAATTGTGTACATGCCTAGAGGAGGATCCTTGGACAATCTGGATAAACCTAATACTAAATGGCAGCAAAGACTCAGGTCTCACAATCTTAGTTTTTATGACTCGTTGGAGCTGAGGCACACTGTTCTTTGCTCCACTAGTTTGCAAGCCCAATAGTACAATTTTTTTTAATTTGGAAATAGTACTGTATGAGCACTAGGGAACAAGGGCAAGGCAGAATGGTAGGGAAACCTGGTGGCTCCTTTCGGACTGGATTCAGTCCTGTCAGGAGGATGACGGTGGGTCAACACACTGATTGTGTTGAAGATCAATTGTATGTTTTACTGTCCATTTTATTGATTATAGTGTTATAATAATATGTAATGTCTACACTACTTTTGCTAATAATTTCAAAATGTTTAGAGATAGGTATTAGGTTTGTGAGAATCTAATATTATGAAATTTTGAATGGAAAGGATCTTGCATTAGCTCTATAGATCTGTTCTTTTCTTTTTTGCTTTTATCTTTTGGTGCACACACCTGCCGCCTTGTGATTATGTTCTGTGTTTATGAATAGAAAAGCATCAAAAAAAAAGAAAGAAATCACAAATATATACATTTAGAGGCTTTTCCGAAGTGGTTGATGCCTAATCATTTCCTACAATGTCTGTCTCTTTCAACTCATTGCTAGAGTTGAAAGAGACCTGCTCTCAGAGGAGGAGCCGGCTTACTCGGCCGGACAGGAGCAGAGTTTGACTTTTTAGCTGCATGATGAAGCGACAGATTGGAGTTTGGTAAAACGAAGACTCTTTGTCCACTACGGGGGAAAACTGTTGGGTCTTCAGAATGGGTGCCCCCAACTCCAAACCCCAATCCAAGAGGCAGGCAAAATTGGTGATGATGGGCCTGGACTTTGCCGATAAATCGACACTCCTGTACAAACTGAAGAGAAATCAACCGTGGAGACGTTCCCCACCGTAGGCTTCAACGTGGAATCCTTTGAAACAAACAGCAACGTGTCTCTCACTATCTGGGATGTGGGCGGGCAGGATAAGTTGCACCCCAACTGGAAGGAGTACCTGGAGGACACAGACGTGCTGATCTTTGTCATCGACAGCACAGATGAGGCACGACTGGAAGACACCACCTCTGAGCTCTTAAACGTCTTGAACAATGACTTCATGGCCGGTGTCCCCTTTCTGGTCCTTGCCAATAAGCAGGACTTGCACATCGCTTTATCTCTTGAGGACCTCGTGGCCAAACTCAAGGTGGTGGACTACAAAGACCGGGCATGGGAGAGCAAGGGCTGCAGCGCATCCACTGGAGAAGGGGTGCCTAAGGCCCTCTCCGCAGTGGGCAAGCTTCTGAAGCAGAGGAGACTTTCATGAAGGCGTCACTGATGAGCTAGTGCACATTTCTCCTGTTGCAGATGGGGCATTAGGAAACCAGTTCTGCCGTGAACTGGAAAATACTGGTCCTCTTTCCAGAAATGGCCCTAAGTGTGTCAGAGGTGTGTTTTTTTTTCAGCGATGCAAGACTCTGATTTCAATTCAGACACAATGTTAGGCAGTACAGATCTTTTTCTTGCAGAGACTACATCTATTGTCTATCATAAGAAAGCTTTCTAAGGCTTCCAGGCCACAGGGGAAGTGATTATGAAAGATTAAAGTGAGAATACAAGTCATGTCTGCGTAACCTGAGTCTCTAGAATGAGACAGTTAAAATTCACCTTTTCTATGTAGTGTGGGTAAATAATTTTGTTATGGTGCTGTTATACCTTTTCAACATGTCACTAATACATTTTAAAACTCATTCCTAGACTCCCTCTTAACATATTGGGACTTTTGCTAATTAAATTGTTTGCTTTGTTTCTAATTCGATCTCTGAATTGAAAAACATAAATCACAAATATTCCACCTAGGAGATGGCCCCAACCAACTACTGTTCCATCCTGCTGAATGCTTTTCAGATGACCTGGGAAAGCACTCCACAACTTTTTTACAAATCTTTATTACCACTGTGTCATATGATTCAAAATGTATAGCTGTTTCATCATTGCACCTCAATGTTTCTGATGGTAAGGGTTTCCTTACCTGTTTGTTTTCCAGTAAATGGTCAGTGGTCTGAATGGTCGCCATGGTCGCCTTGTCCCAGTAACTGCTCTGGAAAGAAGAGAAGAGTCAGGCTTTGCAATAACCCAACACCATCTAATGGAGGTTTGGCCTGCAAAGGACCGAGACTAGAAGATGTTGAATGTGAGCATGACAAATGCACTCCTTCTCAGCAAGACGAGCTACATCAAGATACAGGTGTGTCATTTTTGTAAAAATAAACACATACCAAACATACAAGGCACTTTAGAGTTAGAGAGTAGGGAGAGGACCAGGGGACAGATGTACGAAGCACTGGTAAATTGTGACCAGTATTTTTGCAGTCTGTGTGGTACTTTGCAAACTGGCCTATGTAGTAATAGATCGGTTCGCAAAATACCAAATTGTCATTGGTGGATATTCAACCACCCTCATGAGTACTAATAGGGTAGATTGCAAATTGCAATCTACTATGACTCACAGCCATCACAGGTATGGTGCCTTGTGAAGGTAAGTAGGCAATTATGGTTGTGATGGCTTTTATATAAAGCAATCCTTTGTTTTTACTGCAGAGACATGTGTTAAAAAGAATGAAGAGTTAAAAAAAACTTGCCTACTCCTCAAAAGTGTTTTATCAACATTCTCAAAGGGGAAGATGTCACTTCCCCGTTGCGAGTGGGCTGCTATCAATTTTCAGTTGGTAGTAAAATGCTAATGTTTTGCAACCAGATTTCGAAAAATATTAATACATACCTCAAGCAGTTGTATCTGGCAGGAATGCTCTTAACACACCCCATTCCAAATAGCAATTCCTTAATGTTTACTTAACCCCTTTAATAATTTGGAAAACTTTCCTGAATTATTAATTGGGGTTAATAAATTAAATAAAGTAGTTTAGTGGTCGAATATCCTAAACTTTTATGATTAGGAGGGTTTTCGACCATTACAATGGTTTGCACTTCAGGCACAAGGTCCTGACAAATGCCCATGATCTTTAGGGCATTGATCTGAGCAGAATCATGTTGACACAACAGACTTGAAAGCTTTAATAAAGACACTCATGTTTTTATTGAGACATTCATGTTTGTCCTATTGCAAAAGACCTATCCTTATTTAAAGTGTAAAAACAATATCATCTGTTGGAGAGTAGAACTAATCCACTCTGCACTTTTGTGTGACTCTACATTGACATCTCCGAAGAACTTCATTAAAGTCCACCATGGATAGAATAACACTAACCATGAGGAGGAGCAAACCATATTATCAAACAATATGACACATCTACTGAGTGAGGATTTGTAATCTTTTTTTAGTATAACATGAGATGTAAGGAAATAATGCACACGGGTAAACACTTTGGGGGTAGTATAGATCAGGATACTTCCAAATATTAGATAAAGACCTAATTAATTTTGTAAAGTGATAACAGACTTGATCCATTGTCATGATATATTTCTCTTGTTACCAATTATAGGTTAGCTTGATTGTTTGAGTTACACTGAACACCTATATTTTTTATTGGGCAGTCCATTTTTCATTAGATTGATTGAGGCTCTATATTTTTTTAACAAATCATGAAAAACTAGAGCCCAAGCCTCTCAACATGGAGGTCAGCAAATGCAAGCACAAATATGGAAGAAAATAAAGGGTTTGGTGAATTGGAGGTTGAAAAGAGCAAATGAAGGAAGGCTTCATGGATGACAGATGAAAGGATTGATGGATTGGTAAAATGATCTTTTGATGGAAGGATCAATTGATGAAAAGATATATTGAAGCAAGGGTGAAAGGTTGCTTGAAAGCATGGATGGGTGGACGGTTGAATAGATTAAAGAGTGAAAACATCCCACCAGACATAAGACCTACAAAAACAATAAATGACACAGCTGGTACACGAATGACCTCAGGGAGTGCAAACAACTTGAGAGAAAATGGAGCCTAGACAAAAACACTGCTGCAAGATCCACATACAAAGCCACCCTCAACCTCAACCTCTACCTCCAACAACTACAAGACACAAAGACACAAAGAAAAGGGCCCTAACTCGCAGACTCGAAGCCAGCTCCAACAGCGGCAAAGAACTCTTCATCATTGTCAAGGAGTTCTCCATTCCCGCAACTGCCAACAATTACATCATCCCATCCCATCCCACCCCACTCTGCAATGACCTTTCAAACTTCTTCGAATGAAGATACACATTCACCCACAGCATACTGATACGAACTACCCCGACCAGCCGGACAACTCCTTCATCGCCAAACAACAGTGAAGTAATTGTAAGCCCCTCTCGAACTAAGAATCCACCAACCTGGTGAACACCATCCACTCAGGAGCCCCCTCAGATCCATGCCCCCACTCCATATAAAACCTTATAAGAACCATCATCACCCCCACTCTCACTGCCATCATCAACACCTCCATTACCACCGCCTCCTGTCACGTGGCTGCATTAGGCCCAGGAAGAAACACTGCCATTTTACATGCATACATTTCTTAAGTTGCCTTCTTTTCCACACAAATACTTTTGACACTGATTTGCCTGTGTGACAGTGCAGGATGCATTTCTCTGAAAACATATTGTTTACATTTCCAATCCGTAAGTACACTATCACAACACTTTGAACAATTAGTACAAGGCCTAAAGATACATTGTGCAAATGTTGATATTTATTATTCATCCGTAAGGTGGCATATCTATCACAAGAGGATAAACAATGACTGCCTGGCTGAGGCCTCGATTCAGAAAAGGGGGTGGTGATGAACAGAGTGTCTGAATTGAGGCCTCAGCATGGAAGCATGGATATTGTTATTATAAATACACACACATTTCTGTGGTCAGATCAGAGGAGCTGCGAGGTAGTCGCTGCTGTCGGAGACCCAGCCCGGCTGATTTCTGTTTGCCCTCTGCAAGGAGGGCTGTCCAACTTGTGACCAAGACAGGGACCTGCATACTCTTACCTTCAGGTAATGGGGAGTTAGATCATCCAGTAAGGGATTTTGGCAGATCACCCGCTCTAGGTTTCTAGGGAGCGCATAGCAGGAGTACACTATACCCAGTACTTGTATGCCGGCATATATATACTGCTTTAGCACAGTGGCGGAATAGTTTACTCTTTTCAATAGTCTCATATTGCAGATCACTTGCATCTGCTTCTGTCTATTATTCATTGCAGTGCATATGTTTTACACAAGAATCGCAATTGTTCATTAAATATTGAAATGCCTCTTTGTGTATTTCTTGTGTATCTCTCTGGGTGTGCACAAGTGACTGAGCAAAAAGGCTCTAGATTTGTTACCACAATACCTTGGGGAGTCAGGCTTGTCATGTTCTGATGTTTCCACATCTATTCTTTACCCTCTTAGGTTTAGGGATACTTATGGAGGACTTGTGAGTTAGCAGGACTCTAGGCCACTATATCCTGAGGTGGGGTGCATAGAAACAGCCTGACGCAATGTTTTTTTTAATATTTCTTTTTATTAAAACAAACATCAGCATAAAAACATTACAGTGGGTCAATTACAATAGCTGAGCAAACGACCTGGGACAACAGAATATACAAAGTTCATGAAAATTGTCGGGACTTCACGGGGAGTGGGGATCATCGGATACAGCCTCGAAGGGCGGCGTACAAATTTCTCCCTTGTAGCTATTCCAAGGTCCCCTGATCTTTGACCATTTACAAGGGCACCCCCTAGCAACATATGTAGTCTTTTGCCTAAACATACTCCAATCTAAATTATTTTCCCTGCCTTCAAGCGAGGGGACCCGCTCCGCTCCCCACAACTGTGCGATATCACGTTTGGCAATCATATAGCTCAAGGTAACCCATTGCATCTGTGAGTTATTTAAGTCAGTAAGCTCCCATACATTAAGCAAGCATCTCCTCGCCTCTGGGGAAAGAGAAACCTCAAGCACCTCTTTGATTGTGTCATGAATGCTGCTCCAATACGCGCCGACGGATTCACATTCCCAAATGATGTGCATGAAGGTACCAATAGAGCCACAGTTCTGTTTACAAAGACCAGAGTCTGAGAGATACATATGCATCAGCCTAGGACCCGTTAGGTAAATTTTATGTAAAATTTTTAACTGTACCAGATGAAGGCGAGCTGGAATCGCGACTTCTGTAGGTGACAACACTGCTGACTGCCAATCTTCATCGTCCATTTCAAGTCCGTCCCGCACCCACTTGTCCCTCAGTACCCCAGGAGAGTCGGTCCTATGGTTTATCAATTTCTTATATATGAGAGAGATCATCTTATCAGGCAAGTGTCCGTCCAGTATCCTGTCTTCCAGGGAAGAAAGCTCTGAGGGTTCAGCACCACCATGTTGTAATGACAGGAGAGAGTGTCGAATCCGCCCGTATCGAAAATATTCAGAGGGTGCAAGCTTATATTCTTTCTGCATCACTTCAAATGATTTAATCTCCCCCTTCCCCCAAATATCCTTAACATAGGAGATACCAATAAGGTCCCACCTGTCAAAGCCTTTCGTGTTCCAGAGCTTACCAAGGCTTTTAGAGTCCCACAGCGTGGTAGCCATAGTCAATCTATCCTTCCAGCCCACGGAGTTTGTTGCCCCATGCCACACATGTACCGAATGCTTAGTAGGTCCTGTCAAGTGCATTCTATTAGGCCGAGAATATAATGCTCTGTTATAGATATTGCCACTTGTCCATGGCGTAGCCGGGATCGTCAATCCGGGCATACATACAGTGGGTAATTGCAACCAAATGGGCTGCCCAGTAATATTGTTTAATATCTGAGACAGCGATGCCACCATCATACCATGAAAGAGTCAACTTGTGAAATGCAATGCGCGGCTGCCCCTCCCAAAGCAAACTTCGCTGTAGACCTTCAATTTCACGGAAATAGCTCGAGGGCGCCACATCTAAGGAGTTCTGTAAGGCATAAAGAAAGCGTGGGAGAGCCATCATTTTAAACAATGTCGCTCTGCCTAATAATGAAAGAGGAAGCGTCTTCCAATTGGATACGTCACTCCCGAGCCGACCAAGAGGAGGAAGAAGGTTACGGGAATACCTAACCGACAGATCTACAGATACAAAAATTCTGAGATATTTAAAGCCGTCTTCACTAACCTGTGTAGGACAGTTCCTAGGAGGTACAGGAGAAACACAGCTTAACACAAATAAAACCGATGTACTCCAATTAATAGAGAGGCCAGAGTTACGTCCAAAAGAGGCAAGGACATCACAAACTACCATGAGAGACTTACGCGGGGAGGTCAAATACAACAAAATATCATCCGCATATAGGGAGATGCGATCCTCCTATTCAGGGGACCACCTCAGCCCCCTAATCGAGGGTTCCCAGTGTATCCAGGCCGCCAGAGGCTCTGTAGCCAGCGCAAAAAGAAGAGGGGACAGTGGGCAGCCCTGCCGGGTGCCACGCCCCAACAGAAAGGGGGCAGAGACTTTATTGTTCACTACTACTTGCGCCAAAAGGTTCAGAATACAGCAGGCGCACCCAGCCAATAAATCCAGGGCCAAATCCAAACTTGCCCAACACCGCCCACAAATATGGCCATTCGACGGTGTCAAAAGCCATTGTAGCATCTAGGGACGCAATTATAGCCGGTTCTCGTAGCGTCTGTGCCCTGGCCAAAACTCCATGCAATCTGCGCAGGTTCAGAGCTGTGTTTCTGTGAGGCATAAAGCCCGATTGATCAGGGTGGACCAAAACAGTAATGACCTTTATCAGCCTACTAGCAGCCCGACCCGACGTTGTCCAGGTATGAATTGCTGCTGGCCAGTAGTATATTGTTTTGTAGGATTTCGTTTTGATAGCATTTCTTATCTGTGACAGGCCTGTGAAACACTCCGATTCACAGTGTACTGCTGATGCACTTAAGAGTACGCGTTAAGTAGTGTGTGAACTCGAGTTTCCCTACTTTATTTTTCCTTGCAATATTATATAGCGCTAACTCGACAACATGGCATGAGCACAATTTACATTACAGAAGAACCCATTCATTTGTGGTAGGCACGGGGAGACAAAGCGATTTGCCTGGAATCACAGGATGTTGAGCTGATGCAGAGATTCGAACGTAGATCCCCAGCTCTAAAGTTCGCAATTCTAGAACTTGTGGCGGGAGGTGTGTCTAAAAGTGTATGTCGGTGCTGGCCATCAATGAGAGGGACCTGTGCATTTTTCAAATCGGTGGTGAAAAAATATGAGCATGTTGCCGGAGATGTGGGCCGCTGTGCCACCAATGTACTTACCGGGGAGGGTAAACACCCATTATTTCGCAACTTTCTTTCCGCATACCATCACTCCGCATACTTTCATTACGAAAGTACCATGACTCCGCAATGCCATTATAACGCATGGCATTACATGTTATATGCTGTTACCACGCATACATTTACAACGAAATTCGTTGTAAATGCATGAATGGTAAAAGCATGTTTTTTTAATGCTTGGATAAGGGAAGTATCAGTATAGGGGTATATGCTTTGGGGTACTGAGGGATATGTTTTGGGGTGTTTGGGTATTTTAAGGGTTCAGATATAGTTTTGGGTTATTTGGTACAGGGGTAGTTTTAGGGTTTAGGGATAGGTATGGGTTTTGGGGTACAGGGTTATTTTTTGGGTTCAGGGCTAGGTTTGGGTTTTGGGGTATAGGGGTATTTTTAGGGTTCAGGGGTAGGTTTGGGTTTTGGGGTACAGGGGTATTTTAAGGGTTCTGGGCTAGGTTTTGGTTTTGGGGTACAGGGGTATTTTTAGGGTTCAGGGGTAGGTTTGGGTTTTGGGGTACAGGGGTATTTTAGGGTTCAGGGGTAGGTTTGGGTTTTGGGGTACAGGGTTATTTTTATGGTTCAGGCCTAGGTTTGGGTTTTGGGGTACAGGGTTATTTTTAGGGTTCAGGGCTAGGTTTGGGGTTTGGGGTACAGGGGTATTTTAAGGATTCAGGGCTAGGTTTGGGTTTTGGGGTACAGGGGTATTTTAGGGTTTAGGGGTAGGATTGAGTTTTGGGGTACAGGGGTATTTTTAGGGTTCAGGGCTAAGTTTGGGTTTTGAGGTACAGGGGTATTTATAGGGTTCAGGACTAGGTTTGGGTTTTTGGGTACAGGGGTATTTTTAGGGTTTAGGGATAGGTTTGGGTTTTGGGGTACAGGGTATATTTATAGGGTTAAGATGGGTTAGTGTTTAAGGGTGTTGGGGTATTTTAAGGAGTAAGGGTGGGTTATGATTATGGAGTGCAGGGGTATTTAAAGGGAGCAGGGTGGACACCCAGAGCTGGAATTTAAAGAGCCTGGAAAGAAAAAACAATGAAATATTGGGCACAACACTCGCTTTTTTTCCGTAATCCCGCGCCCCGCACACTCCCACCCCCCCAGCACACGATATGAGACATGGCATGAAGGGCGGAACGTACCACACGCCCCCAGCGTTTGTCACGCCGCCAGCACATGCCCACAGCACAACGCAGACACGCCCACAAGGGAATACTTTGCTGGCACGGTTCTTTTACCTTCTAAATGTATATGGTGGGCGTCTGCAGAGCCTATGTCCTTCTGCTGCAACTGCCATTTCCAACGCTGTATTGTATGTTGTGATTGGTGCTGTGGTTCCTGAGATTACACGCCTCAAAGGTTTGGGCTCTCTCTTTATTATATTACTATAGATTGGCCAGTATTTTGGCCAGAATTTTTAGTTCTGCGTTTAGTAGGGAGATAGGCCTATATGAGGCACAGCAACCTTACCCTCTTTATGTATCACAACTATTGATGCTATCCTCTGGTCCCTCGGAAGGGTCCCTTTTTCTCTGGACTCCGGAAACATTCCTCTTAAATAGGGGAGCAGGCGGTCCAGTCTGAGCTTATAAAGTTCTATAGGGAGACCATTAGGGCCCGATGCCTTACCAGAGTGTATAGAACGGATAGCCAAGGCGACCTCGTCCGCTGTAAGGTCACTATCCATGAAATTCTTATCTTCCAAAGAAAGATATGGGAGTTGCAGATCACGGAGCAAATGATGAGAGTCAGCCTCCGGCCTAGTCGAGACCGAAGTATAAACAGTGTGGAAGTGCTTGGCGAACTCCTCAGCTATACACTGAGGATCTACAAGTTCCTCACCCTCCTCCGTAATCAACTCAGGGACAAGACGGCCAGCCAGTTCCTTCCTATCCAGCCAAGCTGTAAGTTTTCCTGCCTTGTCCCCCAGGTCATAGAACCTGTCTTGCTGTTCCCTACCAATTGCTTTCGCTCTGTGTAGGACAAGCGCCTTATAGTCGTGTTGTTTAAGGCTTAGATGATGAAGCCTGTCCTGCGTCACTCCTTGCTCCAACTCTCCTTCCAGTCGCTCCATTTCAGTCTCCAGTTCCAAAACTTCCCTCTGCTTCTCCCTCCTGGCCTCCTCTATCAGTGACATCGCCTGCCCCCTAACCATGGTCTTAGACGCCTCCCATAAGGATATCGAAGAAGTAACAGATCCCTCATTCAGGACAAAGTATTCTTCTAGTTTGGCGAGTAGGTCCTTACGAATCTTGGGGCAACGCAAATACCATGGATTTATAGGGGCCACTCGACCTGCTGAGCCTCGATGTACAACAACATGGATCCATAGTGGAGAGTGGTCCGAAATCCCTCTGGCCAAATGACTGACCTCCGCCACATACCAGGATTGTGCTGCAGGGACTAGACAATAGTCCAATCGCGACAGACTATTATGTGCCCCAGAATGGAATGTGTATTGCCTCTGGTTTGGATGCAGTATCCTTCAACAATCCAGCAGACCCATTGCCTCTATAAAGACAGGTAACCAGCACACTGCCCGCCCTACATCTCGAGGGGGATATCTGTCCATATCCCCTGAAACGACGGCGTTGAAGTCGCCCCCAAATATCAAAAGACCCTCCGGGAGCGACAGGAGGACCGATCCTAGGTCCGCCAAAGTCGAGGCCTGAAGCCTGGGTGGAACATAAATGGAAAGAAAGTTGATTTGGTGACCCTCCCACCAGCAAAATACCCCAACATATCTACCCCTTCCATCCTCCCACACAGAAGTAACAGACAGCGGGAAAGCATTCCGGATCAGCACTCCCACTCCTCTCGAACCCGAGGTGAGCCCCGAATGTGCAATCAATTTGTACCCCATTCTGGGCAGTGCCTTATATGCATTACCCACCAAGTGGGTTTCTTGGAGTAGTACCACATCTGGTGCCCGCTTCTTTAGAAATTGAAGGACTACAATACGTTTAATCTTGTCCCCTAACTCGTTGACATTCCAACTCAACACTTTTATTTCACTACCCCCCATCGCCTTCCCAGGACCATTTACCTCCCCCCACTCGCTGCCCTTTTGACCAATAATTGATGCTGATGGAACCTACAAATCTAACAATACTAAACATGAACATGTCCCCCAACTGCCCCCTCCCTGCTGCCCTGCCCACGGGGCTCAAAACTGCCAGCCAAAAACTGCAGAGTGCCTGTCGCCCCTAACACTTCAAAGAAAGAAATAAGCAATGGAGAATCCCGCTCCACCACACCCGCCCCGAACCCCACCCACCAACAAAGACCCCCCTGAGCCCCAAGCCCAATCATCCCTCAAAGTTCCAATAAGTCAGGATACTTTCCGGTTCCGCTCAGTCCTGGCACCATTTCCTGAGAGAGGCTCACAAGAGGGGCAGGAAGATTCTCACTCCTGTTCCAGCTCCGCCTCCTCCTCCGCATGGCCCGACGACCCCGCTCCGTCCCCAGGGAGAGTGTCCATCCAGTCAGATACAACCTCCGGGTTATCAAAGAACCACACCTTCCCCCGTGCCTCCACCCTCAGGCGCGCAGGAAACATCATGGCATATTTCAAACCTTTATCACGTAGTTTCTTTTTGACTGCCAAAAAATTCCGACGTTGCTTCTGTACTGCCTGCGTGAAGTCCGGGAAAAAGGAAAGGGCAGTGTTTTCAATACGGACAAGGCCAACAACTCTGTCTGTCTGCAGGATACGGTCTCTGTCATGAAAGTTCAGTATCCTAGCAATCAGCGGGCGGGGCGGAGCCCCCGGTTTTGGCTTCCTCCCAGGCACCCTGTGTGCGCGTTCTACAGTGAAAAGCTTACTAAGGCCCTTGGGCTGGAGCTGGTTGAGGATGAGTCCCTCCACAAATAGGGCCCTGCTTTCATACTCATCCAATTTGCGTTCTGCTTGCTCATGGGAGGTTTGGAGCACTCATACTTCCTGCTGGAGCTGGGCAACATCGTCAACCAAACTGGAGGTTTTAATGTCCAATGATTTGACCTTCTCGTTCACCTTAGTCAGATCCGCCTGTATAAGGTTGACTTCTAAAGACACCGTATCCAGCTTGGCCTCCATAGTCTCCATTTGCTGGCCCAGGGAGGATTTAACCCTGTCTATAGCACCCATAATGTCTTGTAGCGTGACTTCCCCCTCTTTGTCCGATCGCGCAACAGAGACCACCGTAGGGGACCCCAATCCAGAAAGCAAGTTTTTAGGCTGGGTATAGCGGTCCAGTTTATTGGATTGTATCGGTTTCAGGGCTCTCTGTGATCTCGAGGAGTTCTTCTCCCCTCCTGCCTGGCCTCCATTTGATCTGCCGTCCTCGCCCAGTCCAGCCAACCCCGCAGGGACTTCTCAGCCAGTTCTCCCTGGAACCCTAGGTCGAACAGCACCCTGGTCACCAGCTGCAACTCTATATACAATCCTGGGGGTAATCCGACACTTTCAGGGCTCCCAATCTAGCTACATCCGGTCGTCCTTGTGTACCAGGTTTAGGAGGGCCACACTGCCACTTTATTCACTCCAGGTCTGTTCCACCGACTCCGGGCCCCTCTATACACCACCACTGGAGATGGCAAGTTGCGCACTGGAGTCCACCGGAGGGCTTATCCAGCACCCCCCAAGTTTGCGTATGCCACCACGGAGCACAGGAAGTCATTCGGGGGAGGGGGAGTGTCCCCGCAGCAGACCATAGCCACTGCCATTATCCAGCTGCTAAGCACACTCCCCCGCCGTCTTATCCAAAAGAGGCCGCCCCTGAGACCCCCAGGCCGGCGCAACACTCCGCACAGGCGTGGGAGGGCACCCGGCCGCCTCACCCGCAGGTCAGTCCGCTGCCTCCGCCGAGTCCGCGCCGTCCCAAAGGGGACCCGATTGGACACTTCCGGTTTCCGGTCCCTGCTGTTGTTCGACTCTGGCCCCCGGTATCCGCTGCTGGTAGGCCCCGACGTTCTAACGGGCACAACTCTTGACTGGTGCCTCACCGGAGCCCCGGCTCAAGCCCCACTCGCTCCGCTTAACGACCGCCGCAATTTCCCGGGCTCAGGAGGCAGGATAGTAGGCAGGATATCGGGCCGGCGGACGTACTCGGCAGAGCCGAGAGTCTACGCGGCCATCATGCTCATGCATGTAGCGCCTCTCAGCATGACACAATCTTAACATTTATGTTGTGCAACAAACGCAGTTCGCCCTGAGAAAGTGGAAGCTATATGACATGGCACCACCAACAATGGTAGATAAGGTTCTTATTTAATGGATACCCGAGTAGTTCTTCCTTGCATGCTCAAAGACCCCTACCACCTTCTAAATGAAGATGCCCATAGCTGGGACTGTCCTCCTCAGCTGAATAGGTAACACTTATGCATTAGTTGTAGGTTGTTCAAACTTTAGCTTTTCAAAGAATTATCCCATTGTGTTACTCTCATTGTTTAATATGTCAGAAACAGATAAACTTAACATTGCTGAGAACTGCAGACATGTGGTTACTCGGAAATTGCAACAACATGGTCTCACAGTTATGGGTGAAGATGTGGTCTTCGTGGTTTAGGCTCACAAAGCATATAGAACAGAGGTATTCTATTCATGGGTTACATCCATAACAGCAGATGGCAAGACAAGGTTGTTTCAGACCTACACCAGCTGAAGTTCTAAACAACTACACACTATATGAAGAAATACCATTAACATACCAAAAAACACTGAAATTGGTTTGATGGCGCCCTACTACACACAACAGGAGACGTTAGGCTAGGTCCCCTTCGCAATGAGGGAGCAAAATGGGCAGCCATAGCCGGTTACCCATTACATCCTGATGATGATAATTTGACAACAATAGTGGTGCATAGATTATATTAAAAATGTGTAACAGTATACAGATGTTTGACACAGTTCGTTATGTGAAAATTTACATTAAATCTTGCGATGACTGCTCAAGCTGCACAACCACAATTGACTACACTGAATATCAGCCCACAAACATTAAATGCAGTCATGGGTAAGGTTCTCATATGACTGGAGGAATTCTGTTCTGGCTTGCACAAAAATAAGCCAGCTTGAAGCAGTATTTCCCCATACAAGACCACAGGAAAAACACAGGATTTTAACAATTTGCTTTCCAATGGGGATGGCTTCCCCTGTGGAAGACTGCACCACAAGTTTTTGCTGCAGTATTTACCAAAATTAATGATACCCTTTCATTAGCTGTTTTGCCAGAAGTGCTTAAACAGAT
This sequence comes from Lissotriton vulgaris, assembly GCF_964263255.1. NCBI lineage: Eukaryota > Metazoa > Chordata > Amphibia > Caudata > Salamandridae > Lissotriton > Lissotriton vulgaris. The sequence goes on from NC_141693.1 coordinate 401,194,905, forward strand.
CCAGAATGGGCACGGGGCAGCACCTACCCTGGATTTAGGGATGAAGCTGATGGGCAATTTTGCCGCAGTTTCTGTCATCTTGTTAAGTAAGATTAAAGGGGAAGCAGCAGTGTTGGCTATATGCCAGCATATAAGGGATTTGGCCCCTGGACAACAGGAGTGTGAAAGACCTAAAATTATTAACGAGACTTATGCAATATTAGGAAGAGATAATTTGGGAGCCAAACCAAGTAAACTACAAATAAAGACTAATTCTGAAAAGAATAACTCAAAGCAAGCACTCAAGTCTTCTACAACAAAGAAGTGGGATAATAAAAAAAAACAAAGATAAAACTAAATCACAGAAGTCACTGAGAGGCACTATAACCTATGCAACTGTGATAAAACTAAACAGCTTGACAGTTATCAGGATACTGGTAAACGTTCATCTCGTTCCTTTCAGGAGTCATCCAAAAAACGTTCGCAGAGAGGTGGACGGTCAGAGCACTGATTGGAGGAGTGAAAGAAACTGAAGGATTCACAACGCTCATCTGACTACATAATTAAACAGGAAGAAAAGCCTAAAACATTCAAACCTCAATTCAAAAAGAAGAACTTTGCTGGACTTGAGGTAAAGCATGCAGCGGATATTGGGGACTCTGCTTCTGAACGGGAAGTGGGCTACGACCATGCTGTACAGCGCAGCAGAGGTCACAATAGTTCGCCAGAACCTGATAGACTGCCTGGCGGTAGTAGCGCTGAGTGACTACATCCAGGTGGGAACACCGTATACACGGGTAAGTGTTCCGCACCGCCACCGGAAAATGCAACTCCAGTTGGAAGAGGACATACAAAGAACCATTAAAGTGGGAGAACCTGTCATTTGGCAATGACATTCTCCTGCCTAAAAAAAAACTGCCCACCAGAGTTTGTCATAAACTGCCCAAAAGCATAAACGGTGATTTACCTTGCCTTCTCCGACCTCGTTCTAGAACACGAAAAACATTCATACGCCAAGGAGTGGGGATTAGTGCAAACTACTGCATTATATCACAACTATGTGGGGTGGGATGACAGTTCCCCTTATCATGAAATACCATTGAGGTCAGCCCCACAAACTCAAAGACAATACCTCATTAAAAATGAGGCAAAAAAGTGAGTTAGGGAAATGCTCCAACAACTTGAATACCAGGGTGTAGTAGAAAGTTGCACCTCAACAATGAATAATCCCTTGTTTCCAGTGATGAAACCCAATCATTCATATCATCTGGATTTAGATCACAGACACTTGAACACAGTTACTCACACATTTTCAGTGCAGAACACGCACAGTGCGGCACTAATGAACAGCACAGTGAGGTAAGAATACAGAACCACACTAGATATCTCAAATGGATTTTTCTGCCAAAATATAGTGCCTGAAAGCAGGTATTTGACCACATTTTCTGTGCTGGGTTCTCAGTGACAATTCTGCAGATTGCCTCTGGGGTATAAAATAGTCCAGGGCTGTTTTCAGCCAGAGTTACAAAACATTTACAAAATGATGATGGCCAGGCATTGTCATATGTCTATGACATATATCTGATGGATGATGGTCTTTCAGTACACTTGACAAGAGTAGATCGCATAGTTCTGGGAATTGCTCACAGGGACATGAATGTAATTTAAAAAAAGCAAAAATTTGCCCACCTCAATGTCCTGTGCCTGAGATACAAGTTGCCAGTGAAGGCAAAAGCTGTGCACACTTCTACAAACTATGTTAAAGGAGTTACAAACCATAATGGGATTCCTAAATTTTGGCAGGACCTACATTCCAGATTACGCAGGATGGATCAAACTGTTCTACGGCCTCATATGTCGCAATCAGTACAAGCTGACATGCTAGCTTCAAAACACCTACACATGTGTAAACACAGCAAATCTAGTGATCTGCATAATTGCTGGGCATCAGAGTACACCTAGGTTACATTCAATGAAGGTGACACAGTACAAATTGCATATAAATCGCATTTATACACCAATACAGAAATGCGTTTTGCACCAACAGAAAAAATACTGGCAGCGGTACAAACTGCTGTGGTGAGGGAGAGAGCACTGGCTCAAGGTAAACGAAAAATTGTCGTGACCACGGTGCCAACCTTAGACGCCATCCCAATAGCAAGCATTCCAAACACAAAAGCATTACATCAGGCTTTGATACAATAGGCAAACTCACTCACCCCAGCAGATGTAGAGAAGAGACTTGACCCTACATTTCAAACACAAGCCTTTCTGCAATATGAACATGAATATCCTCTTCCTAACAAATTAATGTCTCTAGATCAGTGCAATTATATCATATATACTGATGGTTCTGCCCAGCCTGCCGTAGGGATAAAGCATCACTTTTCAGCAGCTTGCACTGCCATAGAGAGTGCCATGCAGGATGGAGGATACCATCCTGACAAAATCTACACGCAGTCACTAAGTGACTGCACTGCACAGTTGGCTGAACTTAGGGTTTTAATTCTGGCACTTGAAAATATGAATCCTGGATTCCTGACACTAATTACGCGTGATTCATATTATGTGTCCAGTCTTACAATAGATATTTACACTTTCTGGAGGCAGAATGGATTCAGAGCTTCAAAAGGGTGCACAATCAAGCACCAGATGCTTTGAGAACGAGTTGCTAAGCTGAAGGAGTGCTTGCCACACACTCATGTAATGTATACCTTAGGTCCCCAATGTGTAGGTGTAAAAGGTGCAGGGAATTCCATGGCTGATAAAGCTGCAAAAGCAACAGTGCAAACTGCTGCAGGCGCTGCAATAACTCGTTCAAGTACAAGAATAGAAAGATGGTGGCTGTCAACTAGGTGCTCAATGACCCCCATCTGCGAAAGGCTTTCCTCTCAAGTACTCCTACAAATTAGATGCACAAAATCTACCATTTGCTCTTATCCCTAGAGTGGGGGATAGAGTAATACAAAATCCAGATCCCAGGTAAGGTTTAATTCTAGCAGCACACAAGGTTCTAGCACCTGAACATACAGGGGTTGTGCTACAATGTCACTATTGCAGCAACGCTACTGGTGGCCAGCTCTCTATAAACAGGCCAAGGACTTTGTCCTTAAATTCAGCATCTGCCAGTAGACGAAGCTCTCTGCCGAGGCACAACCACCACAGACACCTCTACTAATTTCAAACAAGCCTCTGGCTTGTGTTTATTTGGGTCACTGCGGCCCCTTAACATTTCCTGGGGCTTACAAGTACATCTTCAGGGCAGTGGATTCCTGCTCTCCATTTCTATGAGTTTGACCACAGGGGTCGGCTGATGCATGAGCTGTTATAAAAGATCTGCAAGTCTTTATGGGGACATACAGAGTTGGCACACTCCATTCCTAGCACAGTCCTGCGTTTGCTTCCAGGGCTTACAAAGATGCCATGGGAAGCCTGAGTGTGACCCTGCAGTATTTCTCCCATACCATCTCGAGGGAAATTCAGTTGTGGAGAGAAATAAACGAGTTCAAAGGCAGTCTTTAACAGCTAGGGTACTAGGCTCAGGTCGCAGTTGGGTCCATTAGCTATATGGGCTCTAGAGGGCACCAAACAATCTGTCTAGAAAATCCCAAGGTGGGCAGACTCCCTATGAGATCCTGTTTGGGGTTAAGATATGGGTCCCAGACCTCGAGAATCGAAGCACAGTGGCAGCTGAAACACCATTTGATATAAACAAATATTTGGCTGTTTTACAATAACTGAATGGTTTCTTGGACAAACAAAGCAAACTGCACGTAAAACGCACAGCAACTGGTGAAGTGAAGGAAGTGCTGGGAGATCCTGGTTGGAACCCAAAGGTTGGGGATCTGGTCAGGGAAAACTAGTGGGCAAAAAAGAAATCATGCCATCATACAGAGCACCTGTACCTGTCTTGGTCGTTGAAGGTGCCAACACAATAAGATGATGGACGGAGTGCTGTAACTTCTCAGACACTATTAGGTCTGAGTTGAATCCATCATCGTTTTTATGCTCACTTTGCCACCGAAGTTCAGACCCAGCCATATGAAAATCAGTCTTGACCCTTTTCCTCATGGGAACAGTCCAGCCAGAACTGCCAAGCCAGGTCTTCCCTGGACCGGAAAAGAGCACCCTGGGACCGGTTTCGGGACAACACCCATCATCGACCAGCCAAGCATGAAACCATTGGCAAAGTGAGCCAGGGACCCACGTCCGAGCATACCCTGCCAACTTAGGGCGAACAAAGCAAACAAAATAAGATGATGGACGGAGCTGCCAAAAATATATTGGAATGCCTCTGGCTACTTCACTGACTTTGATGACTTTTCTTCTGATTCATTGGATCCACCACACCTACACCTTTACCTTTTTGGGTAAGATTGTGTGTTTTCTAACTTTGGCTAAAAAAGACATTTTTCATTCCTCTATGGCTACACCTTTGGATTATAATTGTGTTATTTTTTCTGGTCCTTTGTGTCAAATCCACAGAAACTCCTCGGGATCCGGTCGATGCTCACAGGGGTCCACCTCTTGACATCCTCAACCTGACACCAGAGACACAGAGTATTGAGGCAATCAAGTGAGGGAAAGGAGTTACGGTGGGAACAGCCGAGAAGGGGAGACCTGTAACCAAAAACAACATAGATTAATACAAACCTACAATTCTAGCTACTCTCAAAAAGGTCTCACTAAGGGGTGACTAATACCTGTAATACAAGTTCCACCAGCCGTGGTGTTCCTTTGCGACCTCTCTACCTCCAACACGATTCGTCTCGCACAGGAGGAGGTTTCGCCTATAATACAAAGCACACAAATTACACATTCATAACTCCTTCCTGTTCTTATTAAACAGCTCTCATACTCACACATACCCTTTGATGTCCAATTCCCCTTTGTTATAAGTAAGAAAAACCAAGAACCAAAATGTCAAAATGTCACCAGCTGAGATAAGGAGCTGTAAGCACCACAAAAGGAACAGTAGGAACTCCCATATCCTGTGGGTATTTAAAGAAACCAAAACTCCTTGAACTGATTTCCAGCAAATTACAGCATTCACCAGCACCAGAGTAAATCCAAGTTCATATCCAACACATGGTTCCAATACTTCAATACAGCCAATGTTTTAAATCAGGCCTCTGGTGCCCTTGAAAGGTATTACCAGCATACCAACTGCCTCCCCAACGCCAACAGCACCAGCATGAGCGGTCAAAAAAGTAAGATAGCGTGGAGGCGCGGGCTTCCCTGTCCAGCGCCTCTCACGCCTCGAAGAGTACAATGTAAATGTAAATGTGTTTGTATTTATATAGCGCACTTCTACCCTGAGGTCTCGTAGCGCTGTATTCATACCGCTGTGGAACCCTGCCTGGCTTTCCTGTGAGATGTCCACTCCTGGGCACCCCCAAGGTGAAGCCAGGCATCCAAGCGCTGCTGGGGCCGTTGTGGAGATTAAGCAAGCTATTGCCCAGAGTCACAGTGTGGGACCCATGATTAGACTAGGCACCGAGGCGAGAATTATCAGGTCCGGGGAGATTGAGTCCAAGAGCCGCCGAGGCGGGAATTGAACCCTGGTCCCGGGCCACACCTCTGCATCAGGGTCTGCAGCTCTAACCATTGAGCCATGCTTCAACAGCCGCTGAGTCCCGCCTTACTCGTACCGCTGTCCAGGATCTTCGAATGCCCCAACGCCCTCGGGGGTGCTTGTATTCATAAAGGTGCAGACTCCGGTTTAAACACAGAATCGCGAGTCTGCTTCTGAACCCGCAACGGCTAGCCATAGATCACCAGGTAGCCGCGGGAATCAAAACCGGTCCACTCTTTCCTACAGGACAGACTTCATTCACAGCCAACGGGAAGACTCGACTTCAGTATTACGCACTCCGCTTGCCGTGCATTCACAAATGAAATACAGGAGGCCCCTCCCCTATGGCCTTCTGGGAATTGAAGTTCTGGAAATGTCTGTATTACAAACAGCACACTAAGCAGGTGCTCTGGGCCATTACTTGCCACTTTGGATTGGTTTTGTGACCGTTTTTTCTTGCTTCTGAAGGGACACTATCTCCCAGAACGCTGTGTTTACAACTGGTGACCTTTATTATAACACCATATTCTTCATCACACAAAGTGCAAAGAGACCTTTACCTGGCAAACATTTCAGCTGATACAGTTCCTGATGGTATTGTTTGGGTTAGGATATTGTATGACGTGTATAGTCCTACAGACCTTTTACCAATACCATATGTGTTCTGTATTGCTCTTAATGACATTATTGCCCCTAGTACTGTCTCTGGTGATTGGGATATGGACACAGTGCATGAAATGTTAGAAGATCATGAGCATTCAACTGTTTATTCTACTTATGAACTGTACGAAGCCATGAATAACAATGATGAAATGTTCTGCTTTCAACATTATGGTCATCATTTCTTGCATAAAGCAAGTACTCCACGTTCTGTCTTTAATTTCACACAATGGGAACATTGCCCTACACCACCACGGGATAGTTCAAAAACATTTCCGCAGAAGTTTGCTTAATTTTCTGGTTTTGATACATTAGACACAGTGCTTTACTATTATAAGCTTGCACCATCACCTGCAAAGAAAAAATATGATAACAAGCACCAAGCTGATTTGCACTGCTTCTTTTCTTTCCTAGCTGTCCCCACAAAGGTTTGACTTTTGGAGGGACACTGTCGATCTAAAATCGGTTTTGGGAACAAAGAACTGGCAGGTTCAGGGGAACGAGACTTTGTTTAGAGCATGCCTTATACCACAACAGATGATTTTCCTGAACAAGACTGCAACAAACATAATTCCTTGGGTTGGCTAAAATCAAGTATTTGAACGCATCAAAGATTCCCACATTTGCATGATTTGCCAGTTCACAAAATACATGGCGGAAAACTAGACTCCATGATACTCAATGGCAAGTACAATTTATCAGACACCTATAGGAAGGGATGGTTAGTGTGGCCATTAGATACTAACGGATGTCAGGCACGATTCCTGGGTAAAACTAAGGGTTTCAGGATCAACAGGCCCAACCTGTAATAAGTGCAAACAGAACACTCGGTGGGAACAAATTACAGTCTTGGGAAGTTGTGCCTTGATTGACTAAAAACGTCATCATTGTCACAGGTGAAATAACACCTGTCCTATCTTTCTGATGACATGGAACTACAGGACTTCTTGCTAGGTCCTTGAAAACCACATCAAAAATGCTTCTTGTCTGCAATATACAAAGAGGTGTGGAAAGTTTTTCAGCAGGAAGCTGCTGAAAGACTGTGTGAGATTGACAGGGCTAATGTAGAAAAGGTTTTAGCTGTGAGTGATAACAGTAGGACCACTTTATCATCCAGAATATACTTTTTTGGGTAAGTTAGTATCATCTGCAATTGACATAATACAACATGATATGTCCACACTACAACATGGACAGTCACAACTTAGGTCAATCATGCTATTGAGTTGGACACCTCAGACACATGGGGCCGCTTTAACAAAAGTAATCTGGGACAAAATCCTAACTTTGTGACTTTCTGTATTCACAAAAGTCATTTAGGAGTAGTAAAGTTAGGATTTCTAATTTGACTACTTCTAAACTGGGAAAAATCCTTACTTTACGACTTTCGGTATTCACAAAAGGCATTTAGGAGAAGTAAAGTTATGATTCCCAACTTTTACCACTCCTAAACTGAGAAAAATCCTAACTTTCGGAATTCACAAAAGGCATTTAGGAGTAGTAAAGTTAGGATTCCTAACTTTACTACTCCTAAACTGAGACAAACTCCTAACTTTACGACTTTCGGTATTCACAAAAGGCATTTAGGAGTAGTAAAGTTAGCATTTCCAACTTTACCACTCATAAACTGAGATAAATCCTAACTTTCGGAATTCACAAAAGGCATTTAGGAGTAGTAAAGCTAGGATTCCTAATTTTACTACTCCTAAACTGAGCAAAATCCTAACCTTACGACTTTGGGTATTCACAAAAGGCTTTTAGGAAACCTAACTTTACTACTCCTAAATGTCTTTTGTAAATACCGAAAGTCGTAATGTTAGGATTTTTCTCACTTTAGGAGTACTAAAGTTAGGAATTCTAACTTTACTACTCCTAAATGCTTTTTGTGAATACCGAAAGTCGTAAAGTTAGGATTTTGTCTCAGATTACTTTTGAGAATCAGGCCCTTAGTTCTTGTTGAGTTCCATGGCGACATATTAATGCCGCAAGCCTGTTTTCACCATACCACATCACAAAAAAGCAAATACTTGTGGCATGCAAAAAAGCAAAATAGACTATGTTACACATAGAGAAGTTACCTTTCATTGTTGCTGAAATTACTTCTGTAGATCGGATAATCCACAGGTTCATTACTCTGCTGGCATTCCACTTCCAATACTGTCTACAACACTATCAAGTGGGCAGATATGAAGCTTTAGGAGAGGGATATGTACACGAGTCTTGGGTTTTATATTTTAAATTCGATTGTCAGAATGGGAATACAGAAGTCTTTCTTAGCAGGTCTGGCTGCGAGAATACTTTAGGTAATTCTTTAGAGTGTAAGGAAGTTTCGCTTCATGGGGCTTGTAACGCATCAGTGGCAAACTTATCTTGCTACTTGAAAGGTTCCCCAGCGGCTGTGATCCATCTGGTTTTCAGATTGCTCTCTAATGAGAGTTATTTGATGTTGAATTATCAAGGTTTCTGCGGTATTGGACTGTGTATAGCCTATCTTTTCCCAGTTTCTTCTGTGGTGACTTGCTAGCCCAAGTATTGTTAACCTTGGCCGGTACAGTTAGGGAGTTGACACTTTGGCCTTCAATAAAACTTTCAAACGTGCACCTTGATGCCTTAAGCAGACTGAAAGCCTTACTATTTCAGAAAGATGTGGCCTTAACATCTGCAAAGGAGTTATTTGATTTTCAAGTTGCAAGGTCCCCTTCAGAGATACAGTTGCTACTCTGCACTAATTTCCCACTATATTTTGGAAAGCTGGTGCACCTCATTTTTAACATGACTGATACTGCGGGAGTAGCACACTTTTTTAACCCTTTCGATGCTGATGACGAGCTCAGCTCGTCATCACCCACGGGTGTCGTGTGCTGATGACGAGCTGAGCTCGTCATAGAAGCAGCAAAATTGTAATTTGCAGCACAGGGCAAAAATCCCCACAGCAGCCATGTGGTTAAAAGCATAGGCTCTAGTTTGGTCGGTACCTTCCAGACAGTCTTCGGAGTCATTCCATCTTTCATACACTCTGTGCTGTGAAGCATTTTTGGAGGTCTACTTTGGCTGGCACCTACTCCTGATTGTCAGGACTGTGTTTTTATTTTTTTCTGCTCCCCAATGGATGTACCATTTCAATATCGAATGGAACTGGCACTACCACATGTGCTCTTGTGCTGGGAATGAATGGTACAATGTTTTGGCTCAACCTTGCTTCAGAAACTGAATGAGAACTTGTTCTTGTCCTTTCTTCCTGTGTGAATTGACTGCGTGCAGCCTGTATTTCATTGAGTGCTGTGCAATTTCGAGGGTGCCTTGGACTTGTGTCTGGGAATGCAACCATTTCAGCCTCTAGACATAGAAGTACTGGTAGACCTTCTAAAGGCCCATTTGTGTCGGTGCTCCTTGAGTTTACTGATGCTCCTTAATGCTTTCTATGAGCTTTCCAGGGATGCTTCAGCTCCTGGTGGCTTGGGTCTTGGCTCTGGTCTTGTGGATTCACTACTGGCTGCGGTTACTCCTTCGGCAGCTCGTGTGGGGTAGGATGGGAACACATTTGCTTCATAGCCTTCCTCCAAGGTGTGCCTTTGGGAAAATTGTCTGCGGTTGCTGGGAACAGAAATGTTTAATCTACCTATTGGAACACATAAACAATTGGCAGTTCTGATTGGTGGGAACTTTTAATTCTGCCTGGTTTTAAACATTCTAAATTTCTATTAAAAGACATTTCTCTTAATTTTGGTTTTTATTTTACTTTTACAGTTTTAAAAATGGCTTTCTGAATGCTTCGGCTTCAACCTGTATGATTGCCTTTTTAATTGTTTTAGCGTTTTTTATATGGTCATATATATTCTGTATCATTGCTCTGGATTGCTTTTTCTAATGTTAGATAGCTTTAGCTGGCTTATGTCTAAGGAGTGGGTGTCACTTGGCTGTATTAGGCCTGGTAAGAAACGCTGCCAATCTACATGCATACGTTTCTTAAGTTGCCTTTTTTTCTACAAAGTCACTTTTGGCATTCATTTGTCTGTGTGACAGTGCAAGATTAGTTTTGCTGAAACCATATTACTCACATTTCCACTTCATTAGTACACTATTATGACACCATGAACATTTAGTACAACGCCTAAAGATACATTGTGCAAATGATGTTATTTGCTATTCATCCATAAGGTGACATAGTTATCACAAGAGGATAAGCAATGACAGCCTAGATGGGGCCTCAGCATGGAAGCATGGATAATGGTATTATAAATAGACACACATTTATGTGGTCAGATCAGAGAAGAAATATGCTGTCACTGCGAGGTAGCCGCTTTTGTCGGGGTCTCAGTCCAGCTGATTTCTGTTTTTCATCTGCAAGGAGGGATTTCCAGCTTGTGATGAAGACAGGAACCTGCACACACTTCCTTTCAGGTAATGGGGAGTTAGATCATCGAGTAGGGGATTTTGGCAGATCACCCACCCTAGGTTTCTAGGTTAGGAAGCACATAGTAGGAGTACACTATACCCAGTACTTGTATGCCAGTATATATATATATATATGACACCAACTTCCTTCGTGGATATCTTTGCGAACAAAAAGCGAAAGAACCGAGCCCAAACTCGTTTTTGCATGTGAAATGGATTTATTCAGTCATAAATCGGCAGTCCTGCCCGACGCGTTTCGCAGTCCAGCTCCTTGGTCACGGGTATATATATATATATATTTTGCATTGAAAAAAATCCTAACCATAACTACCTACTGGCGACTGCCTGTAGGTTATATATATATATATATATATATATATATATATATATATATCCTACAGGCAGTCGCCAGTAGGTAGTTATGGTTAGGATTTTTTTCAATGCAAAATCTCAAAATTCTATTTGGAATAACTTTGGCGCCGGTTGACGAATCTGCCTGAAAATTTCCTCAAATTTGCCTCGCGGAGCTCCGGTCTTTCCTTGAAAGTTTCGGGGGGATTCGTCAAGCGGTGGCCGAGATAAAAGGGGAATCCCAAAACGTGTTTTCCCCATGTTAATTTCCATAGGGCGGTCGAACTCACTTTTAGCCCGAACGGCTGAATGGATTACCACCAAACTTGGCAAAATTGTAGGGACTGGCAGCCCGATGTGCCTTTGCTATGTCTCAAGATATGTGCTCCAGTGGATTTTGAGTAATTTAGGTTAAAAAAAATATATATATCTATGGCAGCACCCCGGTACGCGCACCGGGGAGCGCTCTGGGCGCGCCACACGAGGTGCGCACGGAAAGCTGATTGGCTCTCGGGTGTCTGTAAACATTCGAAACAGTCCGGAGCGGCCGCCATCTTGTGTCTCGGTAGGATCGAGACTCAAGAGGTGGAAAAAAAAAGGGGGAAAATGACCATAAGGGGGCAGAGATAGACCCCCCTAACCCCCTAGGTTTGATGTGGTGGCCATAAAAGGGCCCAGCGGGGCACAAAAAAAGTATTTTTTTTTGATTTGCGCAGGGGGAGCGCCCGGTACGCGCACCGGGGAGCGGACCATGGGGAAAAAAGAATGACAGAGTTTTTAAAAAATGAAGCCTTTTTTTATAAATTGGAGGTAGTTCTAAAAAGAACAGTTTTTTCTTCTTTTTGTTGTTTTATATTTTATTTAATTGTTTTTTTGAACATTTTTAACTTTTTGGGGGTTTTCTGAACAGTTTTATATTTTTTTTGTATTTTTCATGGGGAGAAACGAAAAAACAGGGAATTGAAAAGGCTCAACTGGAGCAAAAAAAAAATGAAAAGAAATAATTAGGGTTTATTGGGGCATTTGTGGTTGTCCCCAGCAAGGACGATGAGCTTTACGCTCTGTTCTCCGTAGGAGATGGTCTTCCCACAATGTTTACAGGTTATTCGGAAATCCGCAAACCGTGGCTGAATGCAAGGCATCGTCTCTCTTGCCTCTTGTCCCGACGGAGTGCGTTGCTTTCTTTTCGAGGTGGTGCTTGTAGTTTGGGGAGGGTTTCGGGCCAGTTCCCTCATCTCTGCAGCAGAATAGTTTATTGGATGCTTGCGCTGCATGTGTCTAATCATTGTGTTGTTTCCGAATGAATATTTTTTATTAGGGTTCCCCCTAGAAAGTTCCATGCCACAGATTAGGCAAGTCACCTTGGCTGCATTTACTTTTTTCTTCCCCTCTGGGATCGAAAAAAACTCCCATATAATGTGTGGTCTTGGCTGGTATGGGGTATTGTGTTCTTTAAGCCATCTTCTCCTCCCCTCCTCCTCCTCCTCCTCTTCCTCCTCTTGTTGACCACCAATGTAATCTTGTGGTGGTCCTCTTGGTGGTTGTGGTGGTGGTGGTGGTGGTGCAGATGCACCAGCTGCTGCTGCTACTGAAGCCATTATATAGATCAAAAAGGTACAGAGAGGTACAATCAGGTCTTCCTCAGTCAAAGGACAAAGTCAGAATAAGGAAAAAAGGTGGGGTCTTTCATCATTTGGAAAAAAAAAAAGTCCTGAACCAATGAGAAGTGTTATTTTCAGGTCACAAGACCAGGGATTTCATCATTATGAAACTAAAACTGTTCTGCACCAATTAAAAGTGTTATTTTCAGGTCACATGACCGACGCACTTACGCGGCGCGCCCGGGGGCGCGCCCCGGGTCGCGTCGTGTAAGCGCGTCGGATGTTTACGTTGCGCGAGCGTATTCGCTCGAGTGCTTCTGGGTGCGCTTACGCCGTGCGTATCACGCTAAGCGATACGTCACGGTCATGTTTTCGTTTGCGACATTGGCGCTAACGGGACGCTTCCCGGTTCGCGCACCGGGGCGCTTCAAATGACTACGCTCTCCGGGGCGCTCACAGGGGGGCGCCCCGGGAGCGTTCCAGGGTCAAAAAAAAATAATAAAATAAGAAATTGTTTAAAAAACAAATAAAATATAGGATTCAATCATTTTCAAAAATATTACATTTCATAGCTATAGACATTTGCTATTAACCAAATTTAGAAATTCAAAGAAAAAAACATAGGTTTGGGGCCTTATATATAGTTAGGAATTAGCATTTAAAAAACCTATGAAATTCACTGAAAAAACCATAGGTTTCACACCAGTTATATTTAGGAATTAGCATTTAAAAAACCTATTAAATTCACTGAAAAAACCATAGGTTTCACACCAGTTATAGTTAGCTGGAAATTTTACTGACATAAAACCATTGAAATTCCACGTTATAGTTAGTTGGACTCACTATAACTTGCGCGTGTAATGCACTGCTGATGACGTCACATATTACATCACTCATGACATGGTCAGTGACATCACTCATGACATCACTGATGACACCATCTTTGTGACAGACCTCCTTTCAGTGTAATGTAACCCTTAAAACACATATTCGAAAGTAGAAATTAACATTTTCAAAAAAATGGAGATATCCATACCAGTTACAACAACCAATTCAGTAATACCACCATCTATATACACATCCACTCATTCACCAACAGTTCTATATAGTCACTCATACATATACTCACTCATCATATGTAGTGATACACCTATACATCTTGTTACACACCGACAGTCATCCAAAAGTTACTCACACACATACTCACACATGCAAATAAACTATTGAACATCCATTTATTTGCATATACAACTATACACACACTACCACCTTACTTCTAAGGAAACTTACACATACTTACTCTCTTAAACAATCACTTATAGAAACACATACTTATTTAAACAGGAACTCTTACAATCTCACATATACTCACTTATAAACATTAATACTCACACATACTAGATTAAAACATATGTTGTTACTGATAAAGACACTAGTGAGACAGTCATTCACTCACTAACACACACATATACACACTCACCCACCCATACAGTCCTGCACATATGCTGTCTTCAAAATACATACAAACAGTGAGTCAGTCATTGATGCATCTATGTGCTAAGTAATATCCCCACTAAACCATACAGAGACTCATACTGATACTAAAAAACACATCTAATAACCCATATACAAACACATGTAGCTACTCACCAACCCATGCAGCCAATTATACACAAAGTGAAACACTGATACATATATTTAAATATTTAAACATTACTCGCTAATATATGTATTTTAAGAAACATTCATTAAAACACTTATTTAAACATTTATTCTTCAATCGACCTTTACATATACATATATAAAACATATTTATTTTTCAGAAAGACACACATTCACTGGATGGTGTCATCAGTGATGTCATGAGTGATGTCACTGACCATGTCATGAGTGATGTAATATGTGACGTCATCAGCAGTGCATTACACGCGCAAGTTATAGTGAGTCCAACTAATTATAACGTGGAATTTCAATGGTTTTATGTCAGTAAAATTTCCAGCTAACTATAACTGGTGAGAAGCCTATGGTTTTTTCAGTGAATATATATATATATATATATATATATATATATATATATATATATATATATATATATATATCAAAGGAAGACTCGTCCCAATCTCCAACACTGCCAGATATCGCGCAGTCCTGAACAAACGAAGAGAGGAACCCAGAGATGGTGCCAAACAAGTGTGTTTATTGAAGCTCAATCTCGCTCAGCATGCCCACCATTACGCGTTTCGACAGTATCCACTGTCTTGATCACATGATGTGATCGCAAAGTCACATGGGAATTTATCCTCCTTTTTACTGACACAAAAGGTGGACTAAGTTTCAACCATCATATTCAAAAACAAAATGCTTTCAAAAGGGTACATGGAAACAATCAAAGGACTAAAGCATTAATGTATAGCCCTGCTCTGTTTTAAATGCAACCCAAAGTGGGTGGATAAACTGAAGTATATACATATATGTGCAAATGCGCAAATAAATAAACATGTACAAAAACTTCATGAATATATACCTATAAATATATAAATATGTAGATCATAAAAACCAGATGTTAATTTCATAATTATTAGAGTACTGTGTTTCCTGACCCTTTTAGAAAGAACATTTAGAAAATATATCCCAAGTGGGAAAATATATATATATTAGGATTTTTTCTCTATGGGATTTTTGAAAATTCTATGTCTAATAACTTTGGCGTTTGTGGATGGAATTGGCTGAAATTTTCAGGAAAATGGCACATTATGTTTCTGAGCAGCCCCTGAAAATTTGGGGGGGGGGGGTTCGTCAAGGGGGGGCCGAGAAAAAAGGGGGGTCCCAAAACGCGTTTTTCCCATGTTAATTTCCATAGGGCGGTTGGCCTCACTTTTAGCCCGAACGGCTGAATGGATTTGCACGAAACTTGGCAAAATTGTAGGGACTGTTAGCCCGATGTGCCTTTGCTAGGTCTCAATATATGTGCTCCAGTGGATTTTGAGAAATTAACGTTCAAAAAAAGATATATATCTGTAACAGCGCTCCGGGCAGCGCTCCGGTTCGCGTACTTGACGCGTAACGGAACTTCGCGAAACGAAGCTGATTGGCTCTCCGGTGTCTGTCAACATTCTAAACAGTCTGGAGCGGTCGCCATCTTGTCTCTCGGTAGGATCGAGAGACAAGAGGAGGCCAAAACAAAGGGGGAAATGACCATAAGAGGCATAGTAGATCCTCCCTGACCCCCTAGGTTTGATGTGGAGGTTTTAAAAGGGCCCCGCAGGGCAAAAAAAAAAAATTTTTTTTTTTTTTTTTGCGTGGGAAACTCCCGATTCGCGAACCGGGAAGCGGCCCGGGGAGCGTACTATGAGGAAAAAAGAAGGATAGACTTTTCAAATATTGTATGTTAATTGATTGTTTGTTTTGTTGATTTTTTTTTATTTACTATGTAACACAAAAAAGTTGCACAGTATATTTTAAGTCTCATTTTATATTATATCTTTTGGGTACTTTTTCTGCATTTTCAAATAAAAATGAATAATGTCTCAAACAATTTTAACTTATAAAATTTAAATTTATTGTGCTGATTTTTCAAAATCTAAAAGAATTTGTAACATTAGTTCATCTGGTATGTCGTCATTTTCATTCAATGATTCACATTTTTCAACACATTTAATTAATTCTTCGTCTACAGTGTCATCCAAAAAGTCTGTTTCTTCTTTTTCTTCGTTAGGATTGTTTTCAATCTTAATTTGAAATGAAATTTAACGACAATTATAAGGTAAATGTTTTGTACTCTTTTCGTTACTTTTCTATCACATTCACCTACTATTAGTTTCACAGCTTCTATAGGGCTTCTGACTATAGGGCTTTAAACAAAGTTTAACTAACTGTGGCGATTTGGTGCTGTGCCCGTGGCTTTTAGGTCAATGCGCAAGCGCATTGACCTAAAATGCGCGTGCACATCACCAAATCGCCGTCTGTTCCCTCAGCCGCACTCCTCCTACACCTTTGAAGTGAAGCTTAGCTTCACTTCAAAGGCCCCGGCTGCTTCACACCCTCATGCCGCTCTCCCCGCTCCGCCCCCTCCCCTGACCGCCGTGTGCATTTCTCCTCCCCCCCTCCCCACAGCAACACCACTCACACACGCAACGCCACTCACACACGCAACGCCACTCACACACGCAACGCCACTCACACACGCAACGCCACTCACACGCGCAACTCATCCACGCAACGCCACTCATCCACGCAACGCCACTCATCACGCAACGCCAATCATCCACGCAACGCCACTCATCCACGCAACGCCACTCATCCACGCAAAGCCACTCATCCATGCAACACCACTCATCCATTTGCAAAACCAAAAGGTCAAACTCTTCTATTGCGAGACCTATTGCATTTTCAATGCTTGATTCTTTCACTTCCTTATCTATTTTGTTTTTCACAATAATATCCTCTTCCATCTTTTCTTCGGTAAATAAATCTATTAAACAGCATCTCTGGTTTACTCCCTATAGCTGTCTTTCTTTTAACATTACTCTCTGTTTACTTCCCTTATACTTACTCTTCTTTTTTTTAAAAAAGAATTTTTTTGTTAGCTCCCGGTTCTCGTACCGGCGAGCGAACCGGGAAGCGAACCAAAAGAAATAGAGCTTGCCAGAGTGCTAAACATTCTAGCAATTTTTTTATAAAGGGGAGGTAGTTCTGAAAAGAACTTTTTTTTATGTTTTTGTTGTTTTATATATTTTTTTAATTTTCTGAACATTTTTTATTTTTTTTGTATTTTTTGAACAATTTTATGTTTTTTTTGGTTTTTTTGGAGGGGAAAGAACAAAAAACAGGCATTGGAAAGGGCTCAACAGGAGCAAAAAAAATTTTTTTGGGGGGGGCGTTTAGAGCACTTGTGATTTTCAAATGCTCTGTTTACTAAGTTAATGCTCATATTGGCACATGAAAGTAAGGTACCGCAATATATACAGAAAATCTTCATGTGGACAAAGTTTTCCTGTATGTTTGGCACTGTTTCCCGTGCCTCTGGCCCCGACAGAGATATCTGTGTTGATGTCCTGGCCACAGGAGTTGGTGGGTTGTCCTGCAGGTCACGCATCTCTGCCCGGCTGTAATTTAGAGGATGCCACCTCTGCATGTGATGGTGCATAGTATAGTTGCCGTAACTATACTTCTTATTTGTGCCTCTAGATAAGTCCTCTTTGCATATTAGGCACGTCACATACCGAGCATTAACTTTTTTCTGTCCTTCAGGAAATGAAAAAAACTGCCATATGAAACTATTTTTATGATGAGATACCCGGGGCTCCTCTTGTAAAAACTGTGGTGCCTGTTCTTCCTCTTCCTCTTCTTGATCCTCTTCCTCCTCTGTGTTGGCAAGGAACTGTGGAGGTGGTCCTCTCTTCCTATGAGGAGGTGGTGATGGTGGTGGGGGTCCACCAGCTGAAGCTACTAGTGAAGCCATTTTCCACTGAGCAAAATAGGTCTTCCTTTCACAAAGTTGAAAGTCAGAGTGAGAAAAAAGGTGGGGGCTTTCATCATTTGGGAAAAAAATAGTTCTAAACCAATGAAAAGTGTTATTTTTAGGTCACCTGACCTAGCCTTACATCATTAGGAAACCAAAAGTGAAATGAACCAATGAAAAGTTTTATTAACAAGTCACATGACCTGTTACGCTTATGTTACGCGCTGCGCAATGCGCCCCGGATCGCGGTCCGGAGCACTTCCGGGTGCGCTAACGCGGCACGTCATAAGACGCATTACGCGGCAACGCGATACGTCGCGCTTTCGCGACGTGCCCCGGATCGCTTCCGGAGAGCTGCGCTTCGCGTCTTAGTTCGCGTACCGGAGCACTTCCGGGAGCGCTAACGCGGCGCGTCATAAGACGGATTACGCGACAACGTGATATGTCGCGCTTCCGCGACGCGTCACGATGTTGATTTCTAACGCGGCAGTTGTGCAAACGGAACGTTTACCGGTTAGCGGACCGGGTGGCGGCATCAAATTGAGCTAACGGAAAGCTTCCCGGTTCGCGAACCGGGAGCGAACCAAAAAAATATTTTAAAAAAATTATTAATAAACATATAAAATATATTTTTGGATTTAAAGAAGAATACATTTTACAGCTACAGATATTAGCTTTTAAAAAACCAATGAAATTCACTGAAAAAACCATAGGTTATAGACCATATATAGTTAGGAGTTAGCATTTACAAAACCTTGAAAATTCACTGAAAAAATCATAGGTTATAGACCATATATAGTTAGGAATTAGCATTTAAAAAACCTTTTTTTACTAACACAAAACCAATGAAATTCCATATATAGTTAGATGCAATAACTATATATCGCACACCCGCAATCCACTGCTGATCATGTCACATATTACATCATTCATGACATGGTCAGTGACATCACTGATGACATCACTGATGACATCTCAAATGACATCACTGATGACATCACTGATGACATCTCAAACTACATCACTGATGACATCACTGATGACATCACTGATGACATCTCAAATGACATCACTGATGACATCACTGATGACATCTCAAATGACATCACTGCTGACATCACTGATGACAACATCCAGTGACTGTATGCTTCTGTAAAGTTAAAATATGTCTTACATTTTGAAGAATGAGTGGATGTATAAGTGCCCTGATGAAGGATTTAGTAGGTGCATGACTGACTGTATGAGTGAGTGATTAAATGTGTGTCACTGAGTGCATGGGTTAGTGACTAAACTGTCTTAATTTGTGCATCATTATGTCTGTTGTTCTGTAAACTGTTGCATGTGTAGATCAGTAGCTATATGAGTAACTATATGGGTTATTGATTGGTTGCCCAAGTATTTGTATGGGAGACTAAGTGTGTGTGTGGGTGGCTGGGAGGTGTATGACTCTGTGCATAGATGTGTGAGCAGTTGATTCACTAGATGTATGGGTTCAATAGTGCATGTTGAAACAGCTGTATGGGCGGTTGACTGAGTGCATTGGTGAGTGAATGGATATCCCAGTGCTACATGTCAAAGTAAGTACATATGTAAAACACAGTACATGTGAGAGTTGACATATATAAATAACTGTGCATAAGAGCCAGTGATTGTGTGAGTGTCTGTATGGATCATTGTGAACTTGCATCAGGGATTGTATAAGAGAGTAAATATGTGTTACTATATGTTTGAATAAGTAAGGTGTGTATAACTGTATAGTTGAGGAAATGGAGGTGTGATTAATTCTTTGCATGACTGACTAGGTGTGTGAGTAACTCCATGGATGAGTGACAGTCTGTCAGTGTCTGTTTACCCTGAGTGTATCTAAGGTTATATTAGAGTCTGAAGAGGTTCATTGTATTATCACATGAATTATGTCATCAGTGATGTGATCAGTAAAGTCAAATGAGATGTCATCAGTGATGTCAGCAGTGATGTCATTTGAGATGTCATCAGTGATGTCATCAGTGATGTCATTTGAGATGTCATCAGTGATGTCATCAGTGATGTCATCAGTGATGTCATCAGTGATGTCGTTTGAGATGTCATCAGTGATGTCATCAGTGATGTCATTTGAAATGTCATCAGTGATGTCATCAGTGATGTCACTGACCATGTCATGAATGATGTAATATGTGACATGATCAGCAGTGGATCGCGGCTGCACGATATATAGTTAGTACAACTAACTATATATGGAATTTCATTGGTTTTGTGTTAGTAAAAAAAGGTTTTTTAAATGCTAATTCCTAACTATATATGGTCTATAACCTATGGTTTTTTCAGTGAATTTTCAAGGTTTTGTAAATGCTAACCCCTAACTATATATGGTTTACTCTTTTCACTTTTCTGTTATTGCTAATCACTTTTATCAGCTTCTTTCTATTAATCATTGCAGTGCATATATTTTACACAATAATCACAATGGTTCAATAAATATTGAAATGCCTCTTTATGTATTTCTTGTGTATCTCTCTGGGTGTGCACAAGTGACTGAGTAAAAAGGTTCTAGATCGGTTACCACGATTCCTTGGGAGTCATCTCCTGAGGTTGCCACATCTATTCGCTACCCTCTCAGGTTTTGGGTTACTTATGGAGGTACTGTGAGCTAGCAGGACTCTAGGCCAACATATCCTGAGGGGGTGCATAGAATCAGCCTGCACCATTTCAGCATTATGTTGTCCAACAAACTCACAGTTCCCACTGAGAAAGTGGAAGCCATACGACACACTTTCCTATCTTGCTGGGAAAATGCAGAAGTTGACGCCCTGGTGAAGAAACCCACAGTGGACCTCAACATCCTCAGCTTCTACAGACCCATCTGGCTCTGGCCCTTTCCAGCTAAAGTCATTGTGAAAGCCCTCAAAACCCATCTTGCCGACCACCTATTACTCCATCAATTCATAGACAACCCTCATTCAGGCTTTCACACCAACAACAGGGCAATTACAGCCCTCATTGTGACCACCTATGACATCAGAAGCATCCTCATCCGAGCAGAAATAGCCGCATTCATCCTACTCGACCTCTCCGCAGCTTCCAATACAGTTTCCCATAAGTCACTCACCAGACAGATTCAGCAACTTGGGTATCTGCGGATCAGCCATCAAGTGAGTATCCTCCTTCCTCATGGACAGAACTCCACCCCCTCCCCCCCCCTCTTCAGAACCCAAGAAAGTCATCTGCGGAGTCTCTCAAGGTCTGTAGCTCAGCTCAACACTCTTCAATGTCTACATGACCCCCTTCACAGACATGGTCAGAGCCCACAGCATTAACATTTTGTCCTACGCCGACGACATACAGCTTACCTTCTCTCTCATCAAATCAACCAGCACTGCCAAAGGAAACTTTGCCATCTGCATGAGAAACTTTGCTGCTTGGATGAAAAACAACCGCCCCCTTTTCAGCACAGACAAAACTGAAGTCCTAATCTTAGGTAACAACCACTCCCCCTGGGACACATCTTGGTGGCCCTCCAACTGTGACCCCTCCATTCAACCCTGTGGACCATGCCAGGAACCTCAGGATCATCCTGGACACCAATCTCTCCATGAACAGAGAGATCAACTCCAACTCCTCAGCATGCTTCCACATCCTGCAAATACTATGCAAGATTTTCAAGCGAATCTCACTGAAAACCAGACAAACGGTCACCCAAACTCTTATCACAAGTAGATATGATTACGGAAACGCCCATGTCCTACGCCGACTCCAAACCACCAGAATGCCGCAACCAGGCTCATCTTGAACATCCTATGAAATAACTGCTTCTCCCACACCTCAACAATCTCCACTGGCTCCCAGTCCAGGAAAGTTGTAAGTTCAAGCTATGCACCCACGCCTTTAAAGATCTCCACAACACAAGTCCAGCTTACCTCAACCACCACCTCAACTTCTACCAACCAGGCAATAGCACATCTCCCCCACATCAACAAGACCAGAAGCAGATTACCCGCTCCTCATATCTTGCAGCCAAGACCTGGAACGACCTCCAGAAACACCTGAGAACCTCCTTCTGTCTCATGGACTTCCAAAGGAACCTCAAGACATTGAGGCTTTTCCCGACAAAACAGGCATGATCTCCTCCTCCTCCCTCAGGCCTGCCGTACTCAGTGCCTGGATACCCTCACGGATAATTAGCCATGCTCTATAAATTCACATAACATAACAAAACATGTCTGTGGATGGATGAATGGATTGATGTGCGAACAGAATGGTCCTTGGATGGAAGGAATGGTGGAGCATGGACAGATGAAAAAGAAATCATGGCTGGCTGGGTCAAAGGATGAATGTGTGAATGGATGAATAGAATAGTGAAAGGATGAACTGAAGGATAAAATGGTGGAAATGTGGATGAATGCATGCATGGGGAAAGGGTGGGAGACCTGACCTGGCAGTTCGGGCTGGACTGTTCCCATGGGGAGGAGGGTCAAGACTGATTTGCATATGACTGGGTCGAAACTGGAATGGCGTGATAAGCAAACAACACTGGATGTAAGCCCAGATCTCTGACTGGGGGTGAATATTTGACATTGTTGAGCATTCTGTACATGCACTGTTTTTTTTGGAAGGGTGGGAGAATGAATGGCTAGATAGATGGACATATGGGTGAAGAAAACTATTCTAGGAAGGGTCAGACTTACTCCCTGCACCCATTCAGTGTCATTAAAGGTTTGGCATAAAGTGGGGGAATTTAAATTTTCTGGCTTCTCCCTTGCACAGGTGTATCGGTTACCACTGATACCGAAATGCAATTACTCCAAGGCTTAAACACAACCCTGATCTGTTGACTCCCCATCTGACTTTTGAAAGGTTTCCCTCAAGTAACCTTTCGATAGTACACAGAGGTTATGAAGCAACTTCATGGCATGAAGGATCCCCTCAGTACCAGTTTAGGAAAGCTCTTACAAATGGTGTTGATAACAACTAAAACTGCATGTGATGTTTCTTTTATAAGAATTACTCAGTTCATTGTTATAAGGCAGAATCTAAATGTCTGTTCAATAGTACTTAGACCTTTGTGGAGCCATAGCCTGACAGTGGAAATAAACATTAGTCACTGTTCCCTCACAATGCCTAGCTAAGAATAATTTAAGGTAAATTCTTTTGAATCTATTAAGCGGAATGGTTGACATCAGGAGCCTTTCGTAGAAAGAAACAATCTCTGCTTTAAGCCACGTTTGAGGAACATGAGGCCTCTGAGCATTGGGCAGCAAAAAAATGTTTAGGCTTATGCTATTGCTGCATCACTTTTTTGTGACGCTGCGGTGGCGTAAGAAATGCACCACACTGCACCCTATTTCCAAAATGACGCCCATAGAAAGATGTGTCACTTTGTAAAGCCCTGCACTACATTATAGCTGCGTCAGGTATAATATATACAGAGTGAGTATTCCCATCTATGAGATTTAACTGGGCACTTCTAGGACGTCACTGCGTCAAATCCTTACGCCTGCTGCACCACAGTCTTAAGGAGTGACAAAGGCCCTTTTAAATGGGACTCGCCCATGTGTAATGACACATTGCTGGAGTTGCGTCTGTTTTGTGACACACTCCAGCAATGTGTCATTACTGCGCCACCAGGTATGTCAGGATTCCTGATGTATCTGTTCAATCCTTGCGACATGGAGCGCTGCAGTTTAAATACAGCTCATCCACGGTGTTGCAAGGAGGGCACACCGAAAAGTGTTCCATCGCTGTTTTTGTCTAGCGATGCAATGCTGTTCATAAATGAGTCCCCCAATATCTAAATGTGTCAAATTAATATCTAGTGGAAATTAGACACACCAGGGGATTTACCAAATGTTTTACCACCATTTGAATGCTACACTTTAAGAGTAAACATCGAATGATTGTTTCAGCTGTAATATATATACAGATGGCATGCTACCAATTGGGCCCCTAATGGAAAGGTATAAAACCAAAAAGTGAGTAACCCACTGATGTTCAGTAATGTGGATCTGTCCTAAGCGGCCCCATCTCTACTACCAAAAGAAACAAAATGGCAATAGAACTGCTGAAAATTGAACCGAACTGCCTCAGAAAAAATAGTCCACTAAATGTTTTTCTTTTATTTCCTTTTAGAATGAAGTAAGTTTTATAATTCTTTTTAATTATTGAGATTTCTAGATTGAACTCGCCATCACATAAAAGCTCCTTCTTAAACATTCTGTATTTTTGGCATTCCAAAAATATTGTGTCACTTTGAATTCATTGGGTAAATAAGGATTGGTATATAGCACCAACTTCTCAACATTGAGGAGCATTATTTATAATCAAGGCAGTGATGGAAAATTGGAATGCAATATAAGCAAAACGAATGCTAAAATCAATGGGATGAAAATTTGTAGATTTATAGAATACTTGATGTTGGATGGGCATAAGCTTCTTTACAGAGCTGCTCATGGCAGATTCATGGAGTGGTTCTACATTGCCTTAACAGTGGGAGCCGTGCAGCGGAGTTAAACTGTTGTCTTGGCGGTGCCATCAGAGAGCCACATCAATGGCCTCCATGCTCCTGGTGCATGTTCTCCGGGTACTCATGCTCCACGTAAGGGCTAACATGTAGAGTGATTTTACTGGAGCAGCAACATGGTCTTGAAGCCCCAATTCGCATAGGTGCTGGACACTGGATCACCAGGGATCCTATATGAACGTAAAGTTAGCCTGGATTTAGAGAAATGGGAGAATCAGTTCTGCTAGACCCCTCCACAGATTACCCCTTTCCCAGCACTTTGGGTGGCAGGTGAGGCTGGACCGAACTGGTGACAGCTCCTTGGAGATGAGTTATTACCACCTGATGAAGGGGCAAATTACCTGTGTTGATGTCATTACTCTATAGCTTTTGGCCTGCTTGTTGACTGAGTCATTTACTTGATCTTAGCAAGTTGCATGCAGATTAGCAAGCACAGGAGTGGAGGAGCGTGCTTATAAAGGGGGGACCCAAAATCGATACCGTTTTTTCAATGATCATGGACATTTGACACTGAGGTGGGATATGGCCCAAAGGCCAAACAATGTATTATCTGACACCTTCTGGGAAGCCTGTGAGGACAGGCAGCAGTAATGAATGCCCCACCCTTTCTCCAATGCAAACTGGGCTACACCTCCACAACACTTCCCCATAAAATTACTCATGACATCACAGATAAAAATTGAAGGCTGAGTGCTGCATCTGAAAAGACCAGAAAAATTGGTGCACAGTAGATCTTATGTCTAGGCATTTCTTTCTGCTTTCCCATCAGCATTATGCTGATGGGTAATAAGGGTAATATGTTTTTAATAAGTGTGGTCATTTTTTCACCCCTTGCGATAGGGTTCTGCATATAAAAGACCATCAACAGCTCAGAATGGGTGAGATGTCTCTATAGTGTGTGTGATCGCTGAATGGTGAGTGGCCTTCTTTCCCACAATTAAAACCCTACCGTCTGTAGTCGCAGATCTATGATGTTATATGTTGGCAGTCTGTATACTTCCAAAAACATTGCTCATCACTAAGTTCAAAAGAATGGATGAAGGGAGAAGGGAACTGTCAATACCTTCACTAATTAATAGTGGTAGTAGGATGGGCAGAGAATGATGCCAAGCGATCTTGTTCCTTTGTGCAACTATAGTTCTGAGACACTTGGAATTTTCAAAATATATGCAAAAGCTGCTTGCACCATTCTGCTTTGAGTCTCGTGAGTCATTTCTGATTTATAACTGAAGAACATCTTGGCTGGCAGCTCCATCACCCATTGTTAAAGCAGCATGTCCTGGCTCGTCCTGATGACGTGTGTTCCACCAGTGATTTATAATATGAATCCAATGGTATTTAGACTTTACAGCATGGTCCTTTTAACTAACAGTGAGTCTGTCTTATTCATTGCAGTTGATGCCATGTGGTCAGAGTGGACCTCCTGGAGCACCTGCCCTGTCTCCTGTGGTCTAGCTGTGGTCAGTCGGTCTCGACACTGCAAAATACCTGCCTCTGAGCATGCAGAGACGAAATGTGCTGGGTCTGGATATGAGGAGGGATCCTGTGGCTTCCCAGTAAGTCATTTAGTGCAATAAAAGGAAGTTGTGTGATACTAATAACTATATTTATTTTCAGCAAGATCATTTGCAACACACAATAACATTTAATGATCTGACTGGGATGTGCAGTATTCTAAAGGACTTGTCTGGTGTAAACCCTGGGGCAGATTTATTAAGAAATTGCACAACCGCAAGCCATGCTAAGTGATGACATGTAGTCAAACTCTGGTTGGGGTATTTACTTTCCAACACAAAACTTTTTTATGTTGGAAAAATGCCTCTTGTTTTTAGCATCAATAGAACTTTGCACTTCTTTGTGTAAAGGGGAGGTTCCATGGGTGGTACTTGGGAATTCTACCACAACCACCCATGGCTTTTGATATAAAGTACTATCTACTAATGTTGTTGTACTGGACTATAGCACCTCCTTTAGGCAGATGAAAAGTTGGAATCTTTTTATTTCTCCTAACATCTCACAGAGTGTATGGGTGCTGCACTGCACAGCAAGCATCAATGAATGAAATGTTTTAAAGTTTGTGGGCATAGGGGTTTGTACTTGAAAGGTACCCTTCCATTACAAATCGTATGCTAGACATCACACACACAGGCTAGACAGTCCATTTGTGCATTAGTGCAGGTAAAAAAAGCAGCATGTGGCCATATTCGGTAAATTTGTCTCTGTGCTACTTCCCTAACTCCCAGTGAAAGGCAGGGGAGAAACGTTGGTTGCTGTGCTGCACTGTGCTATAGTTTCATAAATCTGCCCCTCCCCTTCCCGCTGTTGAATAACATTTAAAAATCAACTCTCTTTCCTTTGATATACCATTTTCTAAGGGACTTATCATGTTGCAACATGTTCTTTCTGATAGATACACCTACCTGTGAATTCTTCACCTTTTGAATATCCCAATTTTCCCAAGTTCATCTAAAGAACTATTTGCCACAGTAAAACAATTGGCCAAACCCCCTGAAGTTGCCAATACTCCAGTAAGTCAGACTTTCTGTAACACTCCGGCCACTTTCTTTCAGGAGAAAGTTAGATCAGTCTACAGTGGTTTTTCTATGTTCCAAAACCCCACCTCTTCTCAAAGTATGCCACCCACTTCTAATAGGGAAGAGGAAGCATTTTTAACCACCTTAAATCCTATCGATTCTCCGTAATTACTCTCCTTTCCACTCTTGACCTCAGAGCAGGTCATTAGTCTACTCCTATTTACTAAATCAGGATCCCCTTTAGACCCATGCCCTCCTAAAAATGTTCATCTTCGCCTGGAAGAAATGGGCGCACACTTATCCACCATTTGTAACCAAATGCCTTTATCAGAAATATTCCCCACCAACTGGAAACTAGCCTCAGTCCTCCCCCTTTTAATGAAAGCGAACCTGAATAGGGTGGATCCTAATGACTACCGTCCTATCTCCGGACTCCCCTGCCCGCCAAAATGGTTGAGAAGGCCATGAATTTCACATTGATGGATTACATTGAGAAACATGCCTTTCTGGATGCCTGCCAGTATGGCTTTAGAAAGCACCATAGTATGGAACTGGCATTGATCTCAGCATCAGAACAGATCAAGCAGACAGTAGATATAAGGGGGAATGCAGCACTAGTGTTGCTTGACCTCTCTGCTGCATTCGATACAGTAAGCCATACAAAACTACTGGAATGCCTGTAGGCATAGCTCTAACCTAACTCAGGTAATTTCTGTCTGACAGAGAACAGTTTGTAGCCCTTTCTGAATTTAAGTCACCCAATTTTACATTACCATGTGGGGTACCTCAGGGCTCATCGTTGAGCCCGACCCTTTTTAACATTTACGTCCACCCTGGCTGATGATACCCAAATTGTAGTATCAGTGACAAGCACACCTTCGGACACAGCATCACAGTTCCTTTCGTGCGTTCGTCAAGTTGGTGACTGGATGACCATCAGCTGCCTGAAATTGAACTCCAACAAAACTGAAGTGCTACTCCTTGCAACAACACTATGTTTTGGTCCCCAGCTCTTTGGCTGTCGGAACTGGGCTCTTTACCAGTTCCTACACCAAAAGTAAAAAACCTGGGTGTCGTCTTCGACTCCAAACTTACATTGGAAAGTCATGTAAATTAGGTTATTACCTCAGTTTCTTTAGATACATTGAAACTACTTAGAAAAATCCTTCTATTTATTCCTATCAATCTACGCAATTTGATGATTAATGCACTGGTGTTGTCCAAATAATTAAACCCCTCAGCACATTCCATTAGATGATCTAACACCTTGACACCTTCGGGTAATTGTACCACACTTTATAAATCTCTTTTTCATTTCAGACAGACAGACAGACATAGCCACTTTATTCAATTAATTAAAATCATAAAAATACAGTACAGAAAGTCCATAAAACCAGTTCATATTGTCAATCAATACATACGAGCAATTATAAAATTCAAGAGTAAAAAGCATCAGCAGCAGTTGTATAATTCATCAGAGCTAATCCAAAATTTTGATAAAATTGTATAAGAATATAAAATTTGGAATTTCATACAACAAGTAGCAGAGGGAGTCTTTTTTTTCTAAGGCGAACAGCAGCAACTAAAAAATTAGCAATATTAAAAATGTCCCAAGTATTATTCAGCATTTGGAGATAAAGCAATGCAGGTCTAACCTGTAGGAAACCCTTATCCCTCAAAAGAGGGACCAAGAACCTCCTACGAATTTCACTATAATACTCACAGAACATCATGAAATGCAGCGTATCCTGTGGTGAGAAGTTATCACACTGACACAGACCTATATCCTGTGGTTTGCATCAGCCCTTCAGGTTACCAAGCGAGAAATTAATTAAATTAAGACGGAACCTGGTCAGGAGCCAGCGGTGAAAAGGCTTAGTCACAATTCTCAGATATGGCTCCATTAGTGGGGAGGATTTTGACAAATAATGAGCCCTGACAGAGGGTTTCTTTAGCTCCAGCTCTTCACGTTCCATTATCAGGATGTTCGTAAATTGTGTTTTAACCCATTTCACATCCTCATTTTTAATCCCTTCTGGAGCATTAAAGATTTCTGGGTGACCCAGTTTCAAAAGCATAAACTTAACATAGGACAGCCATGAAATACTGTTGACTTTGTCCAATGTTAGACAATCCCTCATGATCAAATGGTTCAGTGATAAATCTGGGTTGAGCCAGGTTTCAAGCCAGCATACCAATGGTGCTATTCTCAACAGATCAGACACATAACCCAACCCCAATTCCTGATGGATAACAAAGGTGGGGGTTAATTGAGGTACAGACAGGAGAATGCGTAAAAATCTGTTTTCTGCTATCTGAACCACTGCCAGATGTTTATATTCCCAGATAGCCGAACCGTATATTGCAATGGCCAAACATTTGGATCTATATATGCTAAACATGGCTTCCAGGGGCCTTGCCCCCGAGCGCTGTGTGAACCCTAATAAGGCTGACATTGATCTAACAACTGCATGTTTTTTACCTTTTTCTTTGGGGACCCTGGAACATCTATCAGCGAATAAGACCCCCAGATATGTATATAATAATAATCTTTATTGCGCGATTTAAAAATAAACCATTGCAAGTACAAAACATTTAAAAGGTTCAAGATTGCATTTAGAATGTTAAATTCATTAAAAGTCAGTATGTATAGATGATAACAAATGAAACTTCCATTTAAAAAGTCATATTCATAAAAAGCCAGCAACAGCAAGTAAAATTTGGCAGCATTATTCCAATGGGGGGTCGCAAACTCTGGGCAGCTCAGTAAGTTTTTTTGCAGCGATTACATGAATCTTACTAGGGCACAATTTCATTTAGTGTTCCCAGGGTCAAAACAGGCCAAAACTGCTGCTCTACAGCTTCTAATCATGTTTCTATTCCAATGATGCTTGAGTAGGGCCCGTCTCTCTGTCAATAGAGGGCACAGGCATATGATGTGTATGATATCTTCTTTGTGGGTTCCACAAAGTCGGTAATGAACTTTTTCATGTTCTCTTTTCCATTTTGGCCAATGAGTCATCAGGTTAATAACTCCCAGTCTCAGTTTTAAAAAACTTAGTTTCATCCGAGCACTAAACGATATAGTAAG
The DNA here is from genome assembly GCF_964263255.1 of Lissotriton vulgaris. Classification (NCBI taxonomy): domain Eukaryota; kingdom Metazoa; phylum Chordata; class Amphibia; order Caudata; family Salamandridae; genus Lissotriton; species Lissotriton vulgaris. Next base: position 401,225,066 of record NC_141693.1, read on the forward strand.
GTACGGCTGTGGAATTAGCAAGGCATAGGATTGAAGGGTCATCCACCCATGACTTCTTTTTGCAAGGCTGGCTTTGTCTTCCACTATTGATAATTGTTTGGTGCTGATTTTCGCTAGCCTTTTAAATTCCATCTGACTAGCGTGCAAGTTCCAGAGGTCATTTAGGCAGAGGGTTTTTAAGCCTTTTGACCAGTATTCATGTCCTGCTCGCCATGAGTTGTTATCAATGCTGGCCCACAAATGGTATCCTAAATTTCCCTCCTTTGATAACCTCAATTTGTGACAGCACACAAGGAAAGACATGGCTCTGGCCAATCGTTGTTTGCAGATGCCAAGTTCCAACCTAATTTGTGCCGGTGATGTATGGTTTGGTAATTTGAACACAGACCTGTAGATCTTAGTAATTATTTTGTCCAGATGTCCAATCCTTTTAAAGCTTCGCTGCCGTAAGTTAAGGTAGGAATGATTTTTACCTGAGCCACCTGTAGTGTGGGTGCAAGAGTAGGGCCTTGTAGTTTCTTTTGAATTAGTCCGATTGCAAAAGCGAGTGCCGTACCCTTCCTTTTTTGCTCTTCTAGGTGGGATTTGTATTTTCCATTGTTGTTGAAAGTGACTCCAAGGTACCTTTGGCAATTTGATTCGACAATGCTTTCATTGATCAAAGCCCAAGACAGTTTCTTAACTTTCCTTAAATGCACCATTAACATTTTCGTCTTTCTGTTGTTGATGCGAAGCTCATTGTCGTTTTGTTTATGCGAAGCTCATTGTCGTTTGTTGATGCGAAGCTCATTGTCGTTTCTTGTTGATGCGAAGCTCATTGTCGTTTTTGTTGATGCGAAGCTCATTGTCGTTTAGACAATGGATACCTCTGGACACCTCTGGACACCTCTGTTCCATTACAGAAAAACATATTTGTTTTTCTGTTTCTTTGGCCCATTGACATGACGTGATTTCGCAATGTTCACTATCAAGTTCAGTGAATTCATTTATTCGCCAAACGCCTCCAAAATCCTCTGGAGACCTATAGCTGTACGAGCTAAGAGGACAGCGTTGTCCGCGTGTAAGAGGACCAGAATAGTCCTTTCTCCTACACGCGGAATGTCCAGGCTGGCATGGTCTAAAGGTTTATCTAGGGCATTAATATATAAAGTAAAAAGTAGTGGCGCCAATATACATCCCTGGTGGACACCTCTGCCAGATTAAAAGTGTCTGGTGCATTTACGATCCTGGGTCACCCTGACTGACGCTGAAAGGTCCCTGTGTAGATCTGCCAAAAAGTGGACTAGGGGAGGATCAATACCCATATCAAGTAAAATAGTCCACAGATTCGATCTGTTCACCAGATCGAATGCTGAAGTAAGATCCATAAAAGCCATTTGCAGGGAACCCTTTTTTGCTATGGTATATTTACCTATTAATAAGTATAAGTTAAGGCACTGGTCCATAGTGCTTCTGCCCTGTCTAAAGCCATATTGTAAATTTGATAAAACCTCATTTTCGTTCACCCAATCCGTGATTTTAACTAAAATCACTTTACCTACAATTTTGAATTTGCAGAATCAATCAATGATATTGGTCTGTAGCCCGAAGATCCCCTCTCTGGCCCTTTTTAAAAACTGGTACAATAGTGAACAGGGACATGATATAGAAACCCCTGAACACCAGAAGCATTAAAAACGCTAGCTAATATCTTATCCCACAATTTAGGGTCACATTTATACAAGTTTGCAGGCACACAATCTGGACCAGGTGCTTTATTACTGGATGTCTCTGTTATTGCCCTTTCAATATCCTCCTCTTTAAAAACCAGCAAAGGCAAGGCTCTATCGCTTTCTGAGCTAGTGAGGAGGTCCAGAATCACACTAGCACCATAAATAGCCTCAAAATGGGTGAGCCACTGTGCCTCTGTAATGTTACTTTCCATAGCAATGTTCTCTGTACCAGAGAAAAAGGGTGTGTTGACAATAGCCCAGAATCTTGAACTATTCTTTAAAACTTCCACGACTAAAAGTGCATTCCAAGCCTTTTCCTTAATTTCTCTTTTCCGTGCATAAACCACAGACTTATACTGCTTCCTTAAGATAGCTATCTCTTCCCTATCACGAGGAGACTTTTTTAAGGTTTGAACCAGATTTCGATGGGCCCATGAACAGTTGGTATCAAACCCCCTTTTGCCCATATTTGGTCTGGGTTTTGTTCTCAGGGTCAATTTAGAACCTATCTGACCACAGATTCCCTCAAACGCACTAAGTACCTCAGCCCTAGGGGTCTTACAGTCTACACATTTAGCAATATTTACTCTGGCCTTCTCACGAAGATCCGCCAAAAAAGACTCAGGGATTACCTTGGACCATTTGAGCCTCCTCCCCTGGGCAGTTGTTACCAGACAGTTAGCTTCCAATTTCTTTCCTGCTGTTCCCAGAAGGCCACAGTCTTTGTCAAGCTCTAAAATAACGGGATTGTGATCACTAAAGGTATACAACCTAGCATTAGAGAACATTACCTTAGCCTACAGCGAGGTGGACATAAATATATAATCAATGACAGTGTCCCTCAACTTAGCTTTAAAGGTGGGGACCCTGTCAGTTTGGTCATTGAAACCAGGTTCGAAGAGGTCAGTTCCAGACAGGAGGTCCTCCAGGGCCTCCCCCTGTTGCGTGTGCCCAAAGTGGGGTATAACGGAGTAGTCAGGCCCTAGATGATCATCAACATGACACATCAAGTTACACAAATGTGTATTAAAATCGTCCATAAGTATAATATGATACAAAGTGGTTTGCTTTAGCCTGTAATCTTCAAAAAACATTTCAAATAGCTTAAGTGTTTATTCGTGAAATCACTTTCGCCCGAGTTATAAAAATTAAAAAATAATGTTTTAGGATAGTTAGGTGTAGTTAGTTCTACTATTAGAAGGTTATGGGAACCGCCTCCAACCGCTTTAGAGACCCTTTTAGTTTTAGTGAAAAAAGAGTATAAGGCCCCCCTTAGCTCTACCTGCCAAGGCAAAGCGTGCAGGTAAGAAGTAAGACTTGAACCCATCCAACTAAAAATTGCTCTCCCTGTCCCAAGTTTCCTGTAGACCAATTTTATCATATAATTTTATAAATTTAGGCCAGTTTAGATCATCTCTTTTATTTCTTAGGCCCACTATATTCCAGCTGATAATCTTACAGTTAGAAACAAATTCTACATCTGGGGCCTGAACGTTTTGGTCAGGATCGAACAGTCAGTGGACGCCTCCAGTCAGCCATTCGCATCAAGATTGGACAATGGGATATATCTATTTGTGAGAGCTTAGCCACCTCCTTCCTGCCCTACTGATGGGAGTAGTCGATGTGGAGCTGTTACATAATTCCAACGGGACCTTGCAGCGTGGAATTCAGGCTCTATAGGTCTGGGGTGATAGTTAACACACCGTTGGGGCCTCGAAGAATGTACCTCAGAATGGAAACTAGCAGGTGCTTTTAATCTACTTACTGGGGAATAGAAAAAACCCAGCGGCACAGCTCTGATTCCCCCCCTCTCCATCTCGGAAGCATCCCCAAACAACTTGCCTGCTATATCCCGTTTGTTAAATTTAACAATAATACAATCACCATCGACCTGTTTAGGGCCATTTCCAACCCGTCTAGACATTATAATATGAGTTGAGATCTCCGCATTACCATTACATCGTAAATCACACAAGTGTTTAGTTTTTTGTAGCAGAGGTGGGGTGGATTCATTGTCATGGTCGCTAAGTGGGGGTACCCCTACAAGAACCGCTAACAAAGGGGTAGCTTCTGGGGGAAGGTTAAGTCTACAACATTTCCACCGTGGGTTCCCCTCGGGGTTCGGGGGTCCTACTAATAGCCAGAGCCTGGCCATTTAAAAGACTCTATGCACCCAGAGCCAGTAATCTTGCAGAGGGACCCTCGATTACCATGGTTCTATCTGGGGGACTAGATTTTGACTTGGGGTTGAATACCAGGATCTGGTTCTCCAATAAAGGGGCCCAGAATCTGTTTGTGCCTTGGGTAGTCTAGTTAGGTTGGGGTGTAATGCGTTGTTCTCGGATCCCTTAGAAAGGAATCAATACGATCACATTTATTCATAATGCCCGCAACACAAGTGTTTAAAGTGTCAATTATGTCTTTAGCAATTCTTGTCAGTGTCGTTTCCAGCCTTGAACTTAATGTGTCCTCCACCAGATTTAGCAATGTTAATTAAAAAATCTTATCTGCAGCAATGCCTCGTGAAAAATTACGCTTTGTTGAGCCTTTGGGCTTTTTTTTTTCCTTTTCTAGTTATCCTCTTCTTCCCATGAGGCCCCTAAGAAGGGTCTATTGACACTCTTTCAAGAACATCCGAAATTTCAATTGGTGGACCCTCAGTTAGGGCCATATCAAAGTTAATTACTTCACTCCCTGCTATCGGGGTATTTATCATCACCTTTGGCTCCAGAGGTACAGGAAGTTTAATCGAGGAGTCAGTTACAACATTCCTCACCTAAAGATCTTGTCTCAGATCCATAACCAGTTCTTTTTTTGCATTGACTATCTCTTTATTTAAAACACCCACCGCTGAGGAAGACTTTCTTGGAATTTTAGCTTTTAGACCTCCCTAGTCTTGAGTATAATGCTGTTTCCTCTTACCCATCGCTGATGTTAGAGGGGTGGCACAGACCAGTTTCTACCGGTCTCAGGGGGGCCCACCATGTAGCGGGAGAACGCGCGTGCCTTTTTTGCGCCTCCGAGCGCGCGGGAGAATGACAGCACCTGATGGCGCGATGATCAGCTGGGGAGTCTAGGGGCAGTAGTCCTTCCTTGCAGCAAAGAGAGAGCCGCTCAAGTGGTCTGGGCCCTACCTAGTTGAAGCTGTCTAATCCCACAATTTCACACCGGGGGGTCCCCACTTGGGCGACTGACCCGCCACAGTATGGGTAGCACGTGCACGTGCTGGTGATTGAATAGTTGCTGCAGTCAAGATGGTCAAAGAGCACAGGGGTCACCTGATAGTACTTCACCAATCATCCGGGTACTTCACCTACTTGTCTCCAAGTCCAGTCCACAGTGGCAGTGCAGTGCCTGGCTAGGCTGCCCCACCCTGCATGTAGAGCTCCAGCAGGGGGCGAGGTCACAGATGGGGGCACTTCTATGCGTTCCGTTCTGGGGGGCGCTGCCACCTCCACTCCTGTGAACCCACCAGTTGTGTCCCTTCTATGGCACCCCCGTCACCAGGAGCCACTACAGGCACCCAAAGCTCTCTCCACGGCCCACCTGCGGGGTGGTTCACGCTTCAGGCCTCCCTGGTATATCTTCAGCCTTCAGATTCAGGTCCCCACTCGCCACTAGCTGAGCCAGTATTGCACCCAAATACCTCTGTGTAGCCGCAAAGCAGTCCCACGTAGGCCCCCTATTGAAGTCCACCTCAGCCAAAGGTGCTGTGTCGGTTGAACCATAACCGGAGGAAGTTGCAGCCCCCACAGCGCAAGTCTGTTCCAGTGCCGATCCGCAAAGCACAGAATCACCCCACGACGTACCTCAGGGGAATGTCTGTGGGTCCCGGCAGGCTCTCTGATGCACTTCGCACGACGCAGCCAATGTCCAGCACCTTTACTCACAGTTCGGTGAGCAAGGCTGCTGGGCTGCCGAAACGCGTTAGATGGGGCCGAAATCACGTAATTTGACCAGCTACACGAGGCGTTGTCATCCTTGAGTCAGAGGATTGAATGCGCATTATTTGGGACCTGCTTCTGTGAGGTCTAAAGAGGCGACGCGCTCTTACCAGGAAGGCAGTGGTATATGCGGCGTCATTATTTTTTGCTACAATATATATATATATATATATATATGGATATCCTTCGGGATCTTGTTCGCGCTATATAAAACTTTAGAAATAAAATAAATATATATATATATATAGTGCGTAGGCAAAGGGGTTTCTTCCTCTTGGAGAAAATGCAAGTTACTTGTAGTAATTCCAAAGCATGTTTGTGTCACACTACACAATCAGAATTTTCCATCTGATGCGAAAACAGTATCTGAAAATAGTCTAAGAAGTCTGAAACTGTTGTAGATTTCCTGGAGCGCTGGTGTGATTTTTCGTGAATCTGTTAAAAGTTGGAAAGTCATTCCAAGCAGATTTACGACTTTCAATTCGAAGGTTTTGTGGATCGGATTAATATTTTTATTTTTGTAATTGAAAAGGTGTTTAAGCTGGTAAAGTAAATATGGGGACTGGTGTATTAAAGAGTTTTCACCAGCGTAGAGCCTGCACAGTGCAAAGTGACAGGCTTTATGATGGGCGAAAAACGAAAGTTCATGCACTGGGTAATAATTGCACAGTGCCATGTTTAGCAAGCGTTATGCCATGGTGATGTCATGGCAGGAATTCTCTACTGCGCCGGGGGCAGGGTGTATGTGTGGGTGAGGGGCGTGCGTGCGTGTCCGGGCACCTGAATGGCATCAGAGTAGGAGTAATTCATAAAAGCCTGATAGGCCTACTGTAGTTCTAGACGGGCCCGATGACCTTTTCCTGCCACAAGTTTCTGTGCCACTACAACATTTAACAGAGCTTTAATCTCTGAGCACGTGAGATCAGAGAAGGGTGTGTCAGACACATTACTCACTGTCTGACTCACTCAGGGGGTCACTAGGAGTCATGTCAACAAGCACTGCTGTTCCACACTGACACAGTTTCAGCAATGGCAGTTCCTATTCCTTCTTCCCCATTCTAACTTTATGGCAGTCAGCGCGAGGGACCAAGCAAAAGCTTTTTTGTCCACTCCTTGACCCTTCCGAGCTCATCAGCAGCAAAGAGAAGTTTGCAAAAGAGAGAAATTTCACAGGAAATGGAAAACCACAGCCATTGTTTGTCTCAAGCTCAGAAGTACCCTCCATTATGCTAGTGACGTGCTACTAGAGGGACAAGAGATGGGTTCACTTCCTCCTCTGTCATGGCATTGAGTTGAACACAGCTCCAGCACCCAGGGCCTCCCCAAATTTCACATGTTCCTGCTGAGTGACTGTGACACGGCCTGCTGCCCACGGGAGTGGAGAGAAGCAGAAAAGCCCAGAGAAGCAGTCATTACCAAGGTTGAAGGAATCCTAACTTGCTATTGCTTTATATATCTGCCTGCTGACAATTGAATGTAGTCATTATGTACTCACACACAGAAGGGGAGAGGGTCTATATGTAGCTCCACCACTGCGAACACCCTGAGTCATGAAAAACTGCCCTCACTCACACTCACTGTGTGTGACATGCTTCATCATCGGGTCTGCTACAACGCCGGGAAGGAGCCACGCTCCGGGCGGAGCATAGGGAGGGGGAACTGTATTAGTCATTATGTGCCATGTGTATCAAACGATTTTGCATTCGGAAACGGCGTAAATCGCTAAATCTTTACCAATTCCTATGATACATCGGAAATTGTGATTACCAATAGTGATTTGGTAAAATTAGCTATTTGGTCATTGTAAATTCAAATTTTGATGCATATGGCCCTATGATTCTTCAAGGAACCTATGTTGAACATGGTATCCATGAAGCTTTAGGTCATCATTGGAATGTAGGGAATGCAAATTCAAATGAAAGGAGAGAGCTGCTTCAGAGCAGAAGCAAGATGAGGTGTTTTCACTGTAACTTAAATAGAGCAAGTTGGATGCAGTACTACTGTCTGCTTCAAGTTACATCATTTCATTGTTTGAAGAAGATGGGATAACTTCAGTGAACATCACCTCAACTGTGCATTTCATCTACATTGATTTTCAACTTGATCTATACAAACAGTGGGATATTGACTAAACAAAACCACGGAGTGATATTTTCTACAGTTGTGCTCCCTGGCCTGTGATGTACTCCTTATAGAAGCATAGCGAGTTCCAATTCTGATCTGCAAAGTTTTGTTAAAATGCATGTATCTTGCGTTAATAGCCATCAGTTCTGCACACATGGCTTGCCCACCCTCATTATCACCTCATTATCAGCATGCCATCTTCCACTAGATGCGTGTTTTCCCATCTACAAAGAAGGAATGCTGACAATGCCTCAAGTCTAATAGGACGCGTGAGCATGGTTTCCAAGGAGATGTTGCAAGGAGACATTGCGCAAGGCCTCTATTGTGATTCTCTCGTTTCAAGAGTTGTTGCCTGTCAAGGTCATGCTTATGCTTCAGCTACCATTGTTATTGACTCCAATCGAGGATTTTGTTGTCAAGGTTACGGTTACACTTATGCTGAGACTGCTTGGATCTGGCTGGCATAAAAAATATTCCGGAACTTATACAAGAGGTCAGTGCCTTGCGTGGAAGAGAGGTTGGCGCTTAACGTGGGAGAAAGCAGAACAACTTAAAGCACCCGTTTGCCGACTCAAACTCCTTCAATTTAAAGCACCCGTTTGAGGAATAGCTGTATCAGATCACAAAACCAGCGTGATACTTTGTACCACATGGTGCAACAGACAAGTAGTCTAGGCAATCAATGCAAGTACTATAAAAAATGTTTTATTGTTTATTAAGACAAGCCAGGGATTTAAAGTTTTTTTTTTTAAATTAACTATTTGCTTTCTTACAGGAAGATTTTAGATTTCCAGACTTCAACTATTTTCTCTCCTTACAGGTCTATTCATAATAGAGTGTGCCTAAGTGATTTTATTGGATCATTATGCAGAATGTAACACCTCCTCCATTTTTTTTAATGAAACCCGCTGAACCTCCCATAAAATGGAGACATTGGAAAGATGTTTTTGCTCATATGCTAGACTATGTGATACGCCATTGAGTTCTGAATGCAAAATATCATCATTACTACATTGTTTGGGGCCCAAGGGCCAAGGAGTTTTCGAGCACTTACCTGATTTAACAGCTGATGAGAGTCAAAATTGAAATGAGTATGAAATCTGTTTTAAAAGTTAGACTTGCACTACTTACCAAAAGTTTCTACAGTACTAGAGAGATATCATTTTGGTAAACGGTTACAGAGGTAGGGTGAGTCGGTAGAAGAGTACATGATTGTATTGTGCAAACTAGCATCAACATGTAATTTTGGTGGGAGTAATGAAGAATGAGGGTTCAATGTGTGCTAGGTTGTAGTGTAGAGAAAGTAAAAGAGTCTTTTTGACAAAAAGATAATCCTCTCACTGAAGTGGTGATGGTTGCAAAAACATTTAAGCATAATGATGCCTGAGGTCAAGAGATAAAAAATAGATGTGAGAACAAAGGAAATGCAAATAATGTGCATATGGTAAACTCACAAAATAACAGCAAGGATCAGGTGGGAAATCAGAGATTATGGAAAGAAGTTGATCAGAAGTTAAGTAAAAAACCTGAAAAAGATGGAAAGAAAAGTTAAGGGCAGGGTTTTAGAGGGGGCAAACTTTGTCACTTTGTGAATAACAAGGACTGTGTTGGATTAAAGGCCACATGCAAAGGTTGTGTGAGAAAAGGACATGTTACCAAGGACTGCAGAAGCACTAATATGTCTAAAAAAAGCAGGAACTGACGTGATAAGGAGGAAGATATTTGTTGTGATCAAAGTGATCAGATTATTCTGCAAGTAAAGAAAGGGGTAAGTGGTCCTATGGAGGTAGTCCAAATTGAAGAAGAGTCAGATTCCATGTTATTTGATTCAGGGGCTAACATAACTTTAATCCCCAGGGAATGTTATGAGAAGACTTTGGTGGGTAATGTAAAACCACGTAAATCAGATATATGTCCGAAAGCTAACGGGGTAAAAACCCATCAAGTTGTTAGTTTATTTCAATGCGTCCATTCAGTTTAAAGACAGGCTAACAGTAGCAAAAATATATATCTCATTGAGAGGTGACTCTCTCATTAGCTGGTTTCACCAAAAATATTTAATGGCTTATCTTGATCTGAATGAGAGTCCTGCGGTTAGACTGAAACAGATTGGGCAGGTAAATAAATAATGAAAGACAAAATTAGGAGAAGGCATTCCAAGTAGTGTTTCAAGAGAAACCAGGATATGAAAAAAACTATGTACATAGGATTAGAGTAAAAAGAGGTGCAACACCGGTGGTGAGCAAAGTAAGGGGTGTACCTCAGATGGTCATTGACAAGATGAGAATAGAATTAGAAAAACTGAAAGAAAAGGGCATAATTGAAGAAGTAGAAGCATCTTAATGGCTGGCTCTGGTGGATAAGGCAAAAAAGGTCAATGGTAATGTAAGACTCTGTGTGGACTTGCATGGATTAAATAAATGTGTCATGGTAGATCACTGTTCTTTACCTGACATTAATAAGAAGCTGTCCATGCTGAAGGGGGCAAAATGTTTTCCGTCTATACATCTAACCTCAGCATATCACCAAGTGAGGTTACATCAAGACTTGCAGGATCTGACAGTCTTTGTTAAGCCAATTAGGGCATTTAGATTTGTAAGAATGTTGTTTACTCTCTTATCGGCAGCAGCAGTGTTGCAACGAGTAATGGAAAGAGTGCTAAAAGGTGTGCAAGGAATTAAAATATGCAAAGACAATGTATTGATATATGGAATAAATGCAGATTAGCATAAATGAATGTGTGAGGTACTTTAGAGGCTGAAAGAATGTGGGCCAACTCTACAACCTAAAAAGTGTACATTTAAGTTGGATGAAATCAACTTCTTAGGACACAAAATACCATCGGAGGGTATAGAACCTAAGAAAGAATCAGTAGACACGACTGACAATTTAGCTAGTACAGTTTCAAAAGAAGAGGCCAACAAATTCCTCCGCATGACAGAGTATTACAGTACATTTGTTCTGTATTTTGCTAAGGAAATGAAAAACATGAGGCTGCTATTAAAAAAGGGAGTTGCTTTCCAGTGGAATGTGGTTTGTGAGTTACAATTGAAGGCAATGAAACAATGTCTTAGGAATGCTTCCTGTTTACAGAGTTTTGAACCTGGGCATGAATCCAACATCATGTCTGATGTACATCTAAAAACCCCCAAAGAGAGGGACCCATGAGGAATCTAGAAGCACCCTCGGTCTCCCCTGGACTAGTGGCTCTAGTACCCTCCAAACTGCAGGCAAAAACACGTGCTGGACGCAAAGATTCGCTGGACCGAGGGATCGCCCAAATCTAGATGGTCCAGTGAATTGTGGGAGTTGTAGTCTCACCTTCCCCAGAGATTCAGGCTGCTATGTTACTCCCCTTGAACCAGTGAAGTTCTAGAAGCTCTTTGCTGTGCTTTCCCACTGCCAGGCTTGTTGGTCACCAATCCAGTAACCGACTTCCACACTGGACGCTGCATCTACAGAGAACACAGTGCAACCATCATCCAATGTTAGCTGCTGTGTATCTGTTGTGTTTTTGTAGACTGTTTCTTGCAGCACAGTGTGAGCAGTAAAAATAGCACCACCTACGGCTCCCTACCAGCACCAAGGTCAGCCAGAACAACTCAGTGCCCGGACTCCACGGGCTGTGTAAAATGGAATTGTTTGCTGTGGCCTGGTCCTGGGGCCTACATTACCTTAACCCTATAAGGGTTCCACGTAACTCGACCTGCAAGCGACCAATTGTCACTAGTGGTTTTTGCATTGACTGCAATGTTATTTTGACTATATATTTTACTGCACTGATTTAATATTGATTCACAAATCTATAACTCTGGTTAAATGTATGTAATTCTGTTAATTTTTCTATCTAAATTCAGATAAAAATTCACTATTTTCATAAATTGGGGTCGGATTTCTCTTTGAGCCTTGTCAATTACTTATCGTCCATGTTGATACTCTGAAATACTTAATACATGTTCCTCTAGTAAAGCCTGACTGCACTTAGCTACTTTACCGGGAATATGCTAAGGATTTATTAGTGTGGATCCAAGGATCATCTTTGGGGCATTGTGATACTATTACATGGTAAGATTCAGGCCACACCACATAATATTCCACTTTCCTACACCTCCCAACTTTCTGCCCCAGTTTGGACTTCTATATGCTCGTCTTCGACTCTGATAGTGCACTCAAGTCTGCTAACCAGGGTCCAATATCAATGCCCTCTCAATAAAACTGTTATGTGTGAGTTGGCAATCCCAATTGAAAGAGACATAACCCCCTTATAAGTCCCCAGTATATGGTACAAAGATACCCTGGGCATAGGTGGTAAAGGGGTCCCCAGGGTAGTGGCACGGTTTTGTGCCACCCTAGGTGAACCTAGCAAACTAATGTCAGTAGGCCTGCCAATGCAGACTGGAGAAGCAATGCAAACTGCTTGATCCCTACTGTACCGTCACCATATGTGGCACAGTCAAATGCGCTATCTTTATTATATATATGACACCCCAAAGGTAGTCCTCCTCTGTCTAGGAAGCAAGGTACAATATATTAAAAGTGAAGACATATACGTGCAAGCCTATTGGTCCCTATAGTGGTGTTCCCCTTTGGAAACTACTATAAGTGTTAGGGGTCTATAGGATAACATGGGCTGCCAATCTGGCACTCTCGAGATTGGCAGCTCCGTTATGTTACCTCTTAAATATGTCATGTTTGGTATCAAACAACGATCCTTCTCACCCCTGACATGATTCTCGGGCCCAGGGTGATGTGGCATGAACCGATGTGGAACCTTAGAGGTTGTCCACCTGCTTTCCCCAGCTTCTCTGTGCTCTGGTTAACCAGCCTGCACTTTGCTGCACCTGTTGCCATCAAGACAAGGTTCTGGCCTCCTGCCTGGCACTGTGTTCACTCCCAGGAGCCAGAAACAAAAGGCATGGGCATGAAAGAGGTCACACCTCCCTCCACTCAGGCAGGCTAGTGAAGTGGCACATCAAGGCTGTGAGCTTCACGGCTGCACTGTCTCTGATATACATCAGGGCTGACTTCCAGTGGCGGAAACAGCCCTCCCCCAGCTCCAGGCACATTTGCATCCGGGAAAGCAGAAAATTAGATATGGAGGAAGATGTATACTCTCAGAAGGTTAGCCACTCTTCCTTTATTTCTGCCATATTTAGGACTGACAGAATAATGAGTTCTGGGTAGAAAAGGTGACCTTCACCCCCGGATGTGGTCACCTCAGGGGCAAACTAGCTGCAGGGACTAGCTGCCCATTGTCTACTAGCTCCCACACCCCTAACTCCCTTAAAGGATTTAAGGGAGACCCCTGACACCAGAACCTCAGATCTGAACACCTTGCATCAAAGAAGGACCAAGAGGAGACCTGTGTTGCTGCACCAGGCCTTTGCCCTTAGCAAAAGAGAAATACTCTGTCCCTGTGACAACATACTTGGATTGAGTTAACAACCTTCATCCTTAGTTAAAACTCAGCACTCCCGAAGAGAGGGACTGCGGTGGAAGCCAGAAGCACACTCAGACTCCTTTGGACTAGAGGCACTAGTCCTCCGCAAACTCGGATACAAAGAATCACTGGCCATTTGGCCCTCTGTGGGATCGCCCAAATCCACCTGGTCCAGTGCATTGCTGTAGTTGTTGTCCTACCTGTCCTGAAGTTTCAGGCGCTATCTAATTCCACCGGACCCAGTGAAGTTCCAGTATCTTTTCGCTGTGCGTACCGCTGCCAAGGCTTGGTGGTCACAAATCCGGTAACCGACCCCACACTCGAAGCTGCATCAACAGGGAACACCGTGCACCCATCATCCGACATTAGCAGCTTTGCATCTGTTGTGTTTTTTCATTTTGTTTCTAGCAACACCGTATTCAGCACCAAGGACAGCTCTGCTCCCGGACTACATGAGTTAGGTAAAATTGATCTGACTGTTGTGGCCTTGTCCTGGAGCCCACAATAATATAACACAGTAAAGGTTCCACGGAACGCGACCTGCAACTGGCCGATTGTCACTTGTGGTTCTTGCCACTGACAGCAATGTTATCTTTTCCATGTATTTTACTGCACTGATTTAATATTGCTTCAAAAATCGATAACTCTGGTTATATGTGTGCTATTCCATTCGTTTTGGTGTCTGAATTAAGATGAGAATACACTATGTTTGTATAAATTGGTGTCTGATTTTTCTCAAGTCGGGTCATTTACTTATCGTCCATGTTGGTACCTTGAAATGCTTAACACATGTTTCTCTAGTAAATCCTGCCTGCTTTTTGTCACCCTACCGAGACTGAGCTATTTTTTTTATTAATGTGAATCCAAGGAGCACCTTTGGGGATAATATAACATGGTAAGGCTACCAGTGGCGGCTCCTCGAGGGAGTGCTGCGGGGTGGTGGACGGGGGGTAGTAAACTCCTGCATACGGCCGAACACAGAGTTAACCTCTTCCGTGCTCATGACGAGCTGAGCTCGTCATGAGGCACGGTGCTCCAGTGCTTATGACGAGCTGAGCTCGTCATGAGCCGTGGAACGCTCGCATGCGGGGATAAATCCCCTGCTGTGCTGAGCGTTCCAAGGAAATGGGTGTGGTCATGACGAGCTCAGCTCGTCATGAGCACATGAGCACTGTGCCTCATGACGAGCTGAGCTCGACATGAGCACCGGGGCGATGTGCGCACCCACCCACCCCCCAGCACAGCAGGGGAATTACCCCCACATGGAAGGGGTTAAGTAAATAAATACAACAAATTACATTGCGGGTGCTGCAATGCCAAATGGCGATGCAGCACACGTAATGTAATTTGTTTCATTTATTTACTTAACTCTGTTCGGCCAGATGTCGGAGTTTACTACCCCCACCGTGCCCCTCCCCGCCCTGCCTCACCGCCCCGCAGCACACCCTCGAAGAGCTACCACTGAAGGCTACTCAACCATACCACTTAAAATTCCACTTTCCTACACTTTCGTATTCAAAATCTTTCTTGTAATAATTTTTCCATAGAAGCATTGGCCATTTGAAGCGATTATAAAATAGCTCTATTTACTCTCTCCACTACAGCATTGCTGGAAGGTCAGTACAGAGGAATATGATTATGCATAACACCGCCTGGTTGTAGAAATAAAACCTTTTTGGAAGATAAGATTTGCACAGCTCTGTGAGTAGTAATGGAGAGTGGAATACCTTGTCTGGGAAAGTAGTTAAACAAAAATTCAAGAAACATCTCCGTGGTAGGCACACAAAACGTGTGTATTCTGACCACGAATTACTAGGGAACACTGCCTTCCAGAATGCAATATATGCCCTAGGTCCCTAGTGAATTCTGGGTTCCCCTTGCACACCTATTACTATCTTCCAAGAATTTGTCACCTTGTGCATAGTTTTCCTGTAGGAAAAGCTTATTCCTCAATCTCTCTCTTACACAGATGCATAGCTTAGACCGGGTTATCTGATGTTCTCATTGTTTTGCCTCCTATAAGACAGAATAACCCGTTTCCAAAACCGCCTTGGCACAAGTAAACCATTTTGGCCCTGTAAATGACCTAAGAAGACCCAGATCCTGTTGAATCATCGGTGCTTCCGTCATGACTCACTCAGGGGTGTCTTATGGTTGCTGCCCATATATATTGCTGTTTGCAACCTTGTGGCTTGCTTTACAGCCTCAACTATGTATTCATGTTATCAAGTTTAGATATGTAATATAGCATTTGTCAATTTCAGCAACTGTTTGTTGGTGTATTTTATTCATCGTAGTTCGCTGAATCCCTGCAACCTCAAGTTTTCAATAAAGATTAATCCATTATCAAGTGCATATTTATGCATTGACACTTCCCATAATCTTATCAGAGTCAAAAGGATGTAAGTAGGTTCTTTCCTGCTCAAGAGAAGGATTTCAGAAAATTTGTTGATGTTTTTTATATCAAATATCCTTCTTTTTCTGTCAGGAAAATATTGTTACTTTATTCAGACAAGATATTTGACCACCTGATATAAGGTTTGACATTTTTCTGGGTGTATGATTTACTTTTTTAGTCAGAATACATCCCTTTTCTTCAAGTGGCCCTCATAGAGCAAAAAGTAAGCAGCAATTGATGCTTACAAGGTATGTGGGGGTTGTCTTCCTCCCTCACATTCTGTGGCCAACTGACATCTGTAAGAAGGTGTCAAAAAGAACCTTCAGAGACAGAGAGGGCACCAGATGAAGAGGACATGAGGATCGAAGAGTAGAAAAAGAAGAAAAGAAGGGCAGAAAGATCTGCCTCTCAGACTGCTTGAGTTTCCTTACCATATCCTGAAAACGACCACCACATAGGGAAGCCTAGGGGGAAAGATAAGGTGTCAAGGAAAGACAACATCATGATTCCTGATGCCAATGTCCAGACCACAGATGTCGCCATTGAAATAAACTGCCCCCACCTGCTCGCTGTTGAAGAATGGCTTGACAACAAAATATTGATGACACTCAGAACATGACCTTCCATTCACATCAGGCCATTCAAGATCAACATCGAAGGGAACACAGATAACCGTCGATCCTCACAAGAATCCCATGGACTCAGACACCATTGAGGTCAAAGAGACACTGATTGCCATTGATCACATTCCTGTCAATGTTAAAGAAGTAGAAAGGGAGTACTTCACTGTCGCAGATTAGAAAGGTGTGGTCAGTATCACCTTCAACTGTCCACTGTATTCGGCCAACATTGTTTCAAGCGGGAACAGCCTCGCCTTAGGAGCAAGAACAAATCTCCCCTAAAAGGAGGCAAAGTTCCACTCCTTTTTGCTATTCAAAGGCAGCATCATCTTCAGATCAATTAGGCCTATAAGTTCTTTTCAAGACCCGTTGCAGATGCTTTTGAGGCCCTTTAATCTCTCACCACCTAGGAAGTCCACAAAGGCAACCTCTATTTCTCCATTAAGAAGCTGGAAACCATCTTGATGGCAAAGATACCAAAGGGGCAGAGTTGCTTCACCTCTGAGCTCTCTTGAATCAGCTGTTCCACCTAAAAGACACAGTAAGTGGTTCAACTCTACATGGAAAAAGATATGTGGCACAATATCAACTCATCTAAAGAACACCAGCACATCAGCGCTGCTCGTGAGGTATCATCGAGAGATCTGGCATGGAATTTAGGGCCACATGTTTCAAACATTTTTTGCATTCGCAAATGTGCCGAATCTCATAATCGGCCCATTTTCAAACACAAAAATTGCTTTACACATGTAACAAACCCTATTTTGCGATTCAGTAATCGGTCACCGAATCGCAAAATAGGTTTGCGGTTTGGTATTTTGTTTAAGGAAAACAGGCTGCATTTTAAAACAAGATTGCTTTATTTAAAAGCAATCATGGACATGGTGGTCTGCTGACTCCAGCAGGCCATCACCCCCGTGATTTCAGTGATTCCTAAGGGGTCGCAAATTGCGATCTACCTCATTATTATTAATGAGGTAGGTCTATTTGCAACCCCCTAGGAATCACTAATTAAACTAAAAAGAGTTTCATACATTTGAAATAGTAATTTCCTCATTGCGATTCCAAGGAAATCACAATTAGGAACTTGCTATTTCAAACTTTTATACATGTGCCTCTAAATCCTTTGAATCAGATTCATCAAAACACGAACAGCATGATTTTACAGCGATGCTAAAGGATGGTTCCCTGGTCTCCAAGATCTTTAGTGCTGCGATGGACTCTGCTGAACTTGGCACTACAGAATTCTGCCAGGGGAGTTCTCGGAGAAGAACTACATGGTTGAGACTGAGATCCCTGAAGCCTGATACCCAGCTCAAAATAGCCAATCTGCTCTCTTAAGGAACACCTACTTTTGGACACCATATGGAAGAATAAATGCTTTGAATGAAGAATGAAGCAGAAACCCTGAAGGCAACTGATGTGGAAGAACAGAAGAAGTTTTCAAACAATATAGGACAAACAAGCACCTATTTTTCAAACAGTGGTTTCAGTCTTAAAGATGGTCTTACCAGGAGCAACATCAACAAAAATAGGACCAAAACACAGGCATCAGTGGAGATAGCAAAAATCAACCTCACAGAGGACATTACACTTCAGCTGAAGAAATTATCTGGTAATGGCCAATAATGTTCCAAAATACCCCTTCAGTTATCGACTCCCGTAAGTGAGGCAGTGATGTCTCACCAGGAAGAGTGGAAGTGGATAACCACAAACAAATGGTGATTGAACATCCTAAAACGAGGCTACTCGATACACTTCAAGTCAATTTGAATTCCAATTCCAGGGCCAACCCCGTGTTTCACATAGTTGAGACCAAACACAAATACAAAAAGAGAAAGTGTAGCGTTCGGGGGGAGAGTTTCATCAATCCCAAAGAAATATTTGGATCTGGGGATAATCCTAAGACTAGACAGGTTGCTTCCCTTCTAGGATCAATGGCATCCTGCATATGCATAGTCACATACACAAGACTTCAACAGTGTCTCGAGGATCAGTGGTCAGAGAAGAATTACAATCTGGAGAACCATTCAATCATTACAACCCAGGCTGTACAATCACTAGCATGGTGGTGCAATGCTCATAATCTCTACAGAAGGAGTATTCCTCCAAAAGTAAAGTCCAAAACATAGTGATGGATATCTCAATGTCAGTATGGGAAGCCCATCTCAATGATTTGATAATCCGAGGCCTTTGGACAGCCAAGGAAAAAACATGCCAATCAGTATATTAGAACTAAAGGTGGTTCACTTGCCCTAAAATATTTTCTGTCGTTTTTGTAATAAAACAAATAATGATTAAAACAGACAATGCAACCACTATGCATTATACCAACAAGCAAGGGGACCAAAGATCAAGATAGTTGCCTCTTCAAGCACAAATAATAAGGCATTGGGCCTTAACCAAAGGGCCACTCTGACAGCAATATACATCCCAGGAACTCCTCACCATGAAGCAGATTCTATCAGTCAACATCAAAAGCAAAACCACAAATTGGTCCTGAATGACAAAGTAGGGTCAGGTCAGGTCAAATTTTACTTTATTTTGCTGAATTAGCCAAAAAAGTACATCAGCGATTAAAATAGATTAAAATCATTAAAAATAAAAAAAAACATTTTATCATGCAGTACAATGTATGAGTAACAAACCCCGACCACGGCTAAAAGTGATACATACAAAGTGCAATTAAAGGTTCACTAACACAATAGCCTGACAACAAAAACCTCAGGAATGGGTTTCCTATGCTGACAGGGGTATTCTGAGTCACCAATAAAAAATTGTTTGGCTCAGGGAGCTTGAATAAAAAAACATTTAAAAAAATGACATTGGACTAGAATGATAAAACACAGTAAATCGATCAATTAAAAACATTGGGTTCCTCATCAGTCAATTTTGATCGGTTAACAATCCAGCCCTTGAAGCACAATTATTATAAAACAGGGTAAATACACAAGTTCTCACACAGGTAGCTTATAGAAGGAGTGTGAATGTGACCTATAAAAGGAAAATAACAAAACACAGACAGGGAAGGAAACTAATTTCCTCATCCACACATGAAGTTACTCACATGTTCATTGTTGTTTTAGAGACAAGTCTCTGTACCATACCTCTTCCTGGTGGCTAAACAACTTCTGATCAAAATTAATCACTGCATAGTAAGAATCTGGTGCATCCCGTTTTTGCAAGAAGACAAGAGCTGCATCATGATGTCTGTCATTTGCAGCATGTAATACCGGAACCAGAAAAGCTTGCTAGGCAAGGAGTACAAAGTGCAAAACAACATAAAGTGCAAAGTGCTTTGCTTTGAAACATGATCACAAGGACAAATGGGGAGATTGGAAAACCAAGTGCCCTGCACCAGAAAAGCCACAAAGAAGTGCGGTACACAGACAAAATATCGATTTTTAAATATCGATATACAAAAATATCGAAGTTTAAATATCGATGGGACAAAATATCGAAGGTAAGTAATATCGACAGTCTAAATATCGATATTGGTATGATATCAGTAATATCGAAGTTGTAAATATCGATGTCAATAATATCGAAATTAATAACTTTGATGTTACTAATATCAATTTTTAAATACATTTAGTGTATATTATATTGTATTTATTATGTTTTATTATTTATTTTTAATGTAATTTAATTAAATATTGTCTTTTACTACTGTAGCGGGTTGTGGGTTTATAGGGGAATAGGGTGGGAAGTAATTTAATTATGTCTAATTAATTATTAATTAGTAGGAATTATTAATTAATTAATTGAGAAATAATTTTTCATTATTATTAATTAGTTGATTAATTGATAAATATGTTCTGTAGCGGGTTATGGGTTTAGGGGAATAGGGTGGGAAGTAATTTAATAATAATTAATTAATTGATATATGTTTGTACATATTTTAATTAATAATTAATTGGTAATTAAGTTCTATTAATTAGTTAATTAATTAATATATTTTTTTACATATTTATAATTATTAATTAGTTGGTAATTAATTAATATTAATTATTTAATTACATTAATTATAGTAATTTTTTTATATATAATTTATTGTTATTCTTTATTAATTAATTGGGAAAAATAATATTAATTATTAAATTAAATTAAATACAGCAAATGTGCTAATATATTTACTTTATTGTTATTGTTAATTAATAATTAATTGGTAATTAAATAATATTAATTAATTTTGGGTAAAGGGGTATTTTTAGGGTTCAGGGTCAGTTTTCAGTTCATGGGTAAAGGGGTATTTTTAGGGTTCAGTGTCAGTTTTCAGTTTTTGGGTAAAGGGGTATTTTTAGGGTTCAGGGTCAGTTTTCAGTTTTTGGGTAAAGGGGTATTTTTAGGGTTCTGGGTCAGTTTTCAGTTTTTGGGTAAAGGGGTATTTTTAGGGTTCAGGGTCAGTTTTCAGTTCATGGGTAAAGGGGTATTTTTAGGGTTCTGGGCCAGTTTTCAGTTTTTGGGTAAAGGGGTATTTTTAGGGTTCAGGGTCAGTTTTCAGTTCATGGGTAAAGGGGTATTTTTAGGGTTCTGGGTCAGTTTTCAGTTTTTGGGTAAAGGGGTATTTTTAGGGTTCTGGGTCAGTTTTCAGTTTATGGGTAAAGGGGTATTTTTAGGGTTCAGGGTCAGTTTTCAGTTTTTGGGTAAAGGGGTATTTTTAGGGTTCTGGGTCAGTTTTGGGTTTTTGGGGTACAGGGATATTTTTAGGGTTCAGGGTCAGTTTTGGGTTTTTGGGGTACAGGCGTACAGGCTAAAAACAAAAAAATATTACATTAAATCAAATAAATTAGATGATAAAAATTAAAATTACTTTAAATTATTAAGTGTTTTATTTATTTTAAATGTATATGTATTAGTTTTAATTTTGTTTTAATATTTTTATTTAATAGTTGTAAAATTATATGTATTTTAAAATTATTTTTACATTATTATTAATACATTTAAAAAAACGATATTTTTGATTCCGATATTTTTGTACTACGATATTATTTTTTCGATATTTTTGTACTTACCTTAATGAAGATAGGATTCCGATATTTTTGCTCAGATATTTTTGCATGTCGATATTCTGTCTGTCGATATTATGTCAGACATTCAAGAGGTGCATAGTATTAAAGTGCCGCCTGGTGAGATAAAATCTGTATCTGTCATTTTGGATAAAAAAACATACAAAACTCCAGGCCGGGTGTGGATTTAATAGATTCATAATGTAGGGCTATTTGTAAATTATACAAATCCCTCAGGTGGATCTTTTTTCGCTGTTTGTAAAAGAGTTCTCTAACCATTTCTTTGGTACCACTATTAATGCTCTCAGCATTGAAGGAAAACTGAGGGGTATCCACATGCAAAAAGCTGATTTAACACATCTCTACTGGGAAACGGCCTAAACTTTTTATCTGAGGAGAGACACTCATGGATCACGTCCCTTGAGAGGCTGACTTCAGGTATCACCCAGATCCTTATCCAAAGGAGAAAGGGCTGAATTTGTTTCTGTTCTCCAGAAAATTTACACCAACCTCAGAATGGCACACAAAAGTGGGCAAAGATTGTGGGGCAGCTAACAATCTACGCAGAAATTTGTTTTCCACTTTCTGTAGAGAATCCAAGTTCGTGTAGCCCTATACCCCTGCATCATAACATGCAGTTACAACACACTTGGTATTATAAATAATGACAATTTCCCTTGCTGGTTTGAAACCTAGTCTTCTTGCAAAGTTCTAGAATGAGTTGATGGATCTCTGATATTAGAGTGTATGGGATTTGTGTAAGAGATCCCAGTTTAGATTTGAGTTAAACTCGACCCTAGGTATGTAAACATTTTCTCCTTGGCTATCTCTGTACCCCCACATTGAAATTTCATTGATTTGAAATGCTTAGTCCCCTCTTTAATGATGAAGGATTTGCTGCAATTGTTTTTTAGACCTAGCTTATCCATATTTAAAACCATCTAAGAACGTTTGCAAACCAATCGCAGTTCTCGAAATTAGCACTACATCATCTGCATAGAGCAGAACTGGGATCAATAAATCTTTTATCTGAAGCAAAACGTTCGCTTTTGAACACAAAAATTTCTCTAGGCCATTAACATATATTAATAAAAGTAGGGGGTCATCACACAGCCTTGATGTGTGCCCATGTTGGACGTAATCTCCGGGGAAAGTTCTCAATTGTTCCCATATTGAATTTTAGCCACTGTGCTCCAATGCATCCTGTGTAACAGATCAATCGGCTTTATCACACCCTAATCTCTCCATGATGAACCAAAATTTAGTTCAATCTACCATTTCAAATGCTAGAGAGATCCATAAAAGCTAAATGCTTGGATTCCCCCTGGGTATTGACATATTTTCTTAGTATGAGCTGTAGGTTTAGGCAATGGTTTATAGCGCTCTAGCCTCTGTGGAACTCATATTGCACCGTAGAGAGAATCTACTTCTCATCTAACCAAGCCTCCATTAAGGAGGCAATGATTCTACTCAAGATTTTGCAGGAGCTATCCAACATAGAGATTAGGTAGTAACAGAAAGGACGATTTTTATTCCCTTTTTTGAAGATTGGAACTACATCTACCTCCTTCCAGGATGGAATTAATTGACCTGAGATCACTGCCATTAAAACATTCGTTGTAAGGTGGGCCAAAATGTGCTATGTGCTATAAACAGGTCCATAGAGACCCCTTCAGGGCCAGGGGCTTTCCCAGAGGAGCTTGAATTAATTGCTGAAATAACATCCTTAACCTCAATTGACTGGCTGAGTGCAAGGACATCTTCCTTAGCAGGCTGTATGGCATCCAGATGAACTAGAGTGGTT
The DNA here is from genome assembly GCF_964263255.1 of Lissotriton vulgaris. Taxonomy (NCBI): domain Eukaryota; kingdom Metazoa; phylum Chordata; class Amphibia; order Caudata; family Salamandridae; genus Lissotriton; species Lissotriton vulgaris. Next base: position 401,248,117 of record NC_141693.1, read on the forward strand.
TCATTGTCTTGATCAAAAACAGTTGAGAAATATTTTACCCAGAAATGCATGGTGATATTTGACTCAGTCGTGGGTTTTTTGTTGCTTGCAAAGAATGGGTTGTTCACAATTGTCCTCAGGTCAATGACCTTGTATTCTCCTCTGCTGGATTTAGGTTCATCCCCAACAGTGCAGAGTTTTCGTGCTGGCATCTAAAGCTGCTTATGGGTTGCAGTGCATGCATGATTAAACCATCCTTTAGGTGGTTTGCTACTAAATGATTTTGTAACTAACATCCTGGAGGAGATCGATGCACAAAGTAAACAAAAGTCCTCGATAAATCTGTCTGGGTAGTCATCACAAAAAGCTACAGTTGAGATAACATTCTGGTTGTTCAGGATAAGCTCTTGCATACTTTTTCTTTATCAATCGTCGCCCAGTTTCCACTGTTACGGAAATATTCAAGGGTGTGTCCCTCCCCTTGGCAATCCTCCTCTACAAGATTCAAGGAGAAGGAAGCAAAGAGCGGGTTGTGATCACTACTACAACTAGCAACCACCTTATAGTCCTGCAACAGGGAAATCAGATCGACTGAGAAAGATTCCATAGTCTGCATTTCTACACTTCCCATTCGCCTTGAATGTTGGAGGAAGGGGTTGTAGGAGCTCCTGTAATCGCCAGCAAAAACAAGTAATAACTGCCTCCACATGAGGAAGGTTTTTAACATTTGTCAGTTTCATCCCTTCTAGGTTCCTCAAACAACAAGGTATCTTATTGGTAGAGGTAGATAAATGTAAAGTAAAATATCATACCCAGAAAACAAGAGCTTTGTTATTATGCCTGCAAGGCAAATCTATTAATCAACACGTCACCACTCACCCAAATTAATCTCATACACCAAACATCCAACCATGGTAATTACTGTTCAGTCCAACTTTCGCAATGTATTAGCACAAAAACCTATACGGCTGAACGTACAGTTAATTAATACGTTTTTTTTTGTTGCAAAATTAAAAAATATTATTTCATAACAATCATTGCAGGAAATTGTCGTATGATTTGCAAGAATTTCATCCAATAAGAAAATGGCAATATCAAAAACACGGGAGTTAAAATAGACATTAATCATAACAGACCATATCCGTCTATACACATTATTCATATGAACCCTGATGCTCAGCAGACAGTCAACATCTAAGGAAACATCAATTTGACGGATTAATGGAAAACAGGCGTTGACGCATTTCGATGATTATGCTGATTCGATCATCTTTATCAAGACTACAACTCGATAAGCTGTCGTTGGATAACATACATTTCCTTTAATGATTGGTATGAAATAATATTTTTTACTTTTGCGAGGAAAAAAAACTTTTAATAAACTGTATTGTCATAAGTTCAGCCTTATAGGTTATTGTGCTAATACATCGAGAAAGTTGGACTGAACAGTAATAACCATGGTTGGATGTTTGGGGTATGAGATTGAGTTGTGACGTGTTGATTAATAGGCCTTTATTAAGTTTCACCTAAGGACACCCTTTGTGCTCAAAACGATATCAAACAAATAAGGCAATATAAATAAAATAATTTAGTAAAAACAGGTTGAATTAATTTCTCTTACACCAACATTGGTCAACTTAAGGGCAGTAAAGGTGGCCTAGACACGTTTGATCTGCCTGCCCTAGAGGGAGTAGCTAAATAGTTTAAACAACAAAAACCATTTAGATTACGCTTGTCGAGAGACAATGGGGCATATTTACTAGGAAACTGTTGGAGTGTGGGTTTAAGCCAAGAAAGCTAACACCAAGCACCAACAATTTCCAAATGCAGGGATGCGTCGAATTCACAAGAATATGGTGCATCCCTGCCTTTCCCTTAGCGCTGGTGCTAAATTCAGCTGCCTAGCGCCAATGCAGGCATTCATGTACCATTGTGCAAGGGTGCCTGCATTGCAGGAAAATATTGTTTAAGTGCAGGAAGGTATCCCTTTCTGCACATAAACAATTAGTAATGGTGATGTGTAACTTCTATGTGTGCTGCAGAAAGCAGCATGCCTAGAAGTTGCAACTCGCCATAGTTTTATGATTGTTTACGTACAGGAAAGGACACCTTCCTGCATATAAACAATCAGTGGTGTTTTGCTCTTCCTATGTGTGCTGCACAATGCTGCACACATAGAAACAGCAAAAACTAGGAGAAATAAAGCATTTTTCCTCGTTTCGTCATGTTAAGACCTGGTTTTCCCTGGTATTAATGTTGGCAATGCCCCATATTTGCACCACTCTTGTAAATATTGGGCAGCATCAAAATCAATGTGTGCTGCGGCGTAATGCCCTCTGCAAACAACATTGCCCACCCCTTTCACGCTAAGTGTAGCATGGAAGTGAGGCTTACTCATATGGTGGCATTTAGCCACGTTAAGTGGCTTAACGCCGCCTTGTGAATAAGGCGAAGTCCCTATCACTACAGGAACGTCGGAAAAAGTTATGTTCCTGTTGTGATAGGCACTTGTAAATATGCCCCCAAGTTTCCGGAACACAGATTATATCATAAACACGTATAAATGGCAACCAGTCTGGATTCAGAAATGTAACTCGGATGCCTGCAACATTCCACAATAATATCTTGATACTGTCCCTCTGTGTAAGATTATTTACATGAAGGACATCTGAAGAGTTTAGGTGTGAGGAAGAGTGTATAAAATCCTCAGTAGGACCTCCAATGACAAAGTATAGGAAACACCTTTGGAGAATAGAGATTCCCAATGTTAGACTTATTCACCATGTAAAAAAAAAAGACTTTGCATCCTGGGCACTAGAACCAAATTCAATGGGCAGTTTTGGTCAATTGGTGGACATCATTTGTCTATGCCTTTTGTCTGATTCCACCCATACCATCAGTGATTGTAGAGTTACACAACTCCAAAATAAAAATGATTCTAAAAGCACCAGATCATCCGAGACTGTGCTGTTACTCGGACCATCTAAATCTGTTAATTTTGCATGATAGAAAACTACCTCGCAGACCTGATTTTCTGACCAAATTTCAGTGCCAGAGCCAACTCTAAAGCCTACAGACCTTGCATTTCTAAACATCTAAATCTTCCCTAGGATGCTTGAAGATACGTAAGCAAAACATCCATCAATGTTACCATGCTAACATGGAAGAGATTCTGCATATGGTGCCACGGTAAAGTTCATGATCCTACTACATCCGATGAAGAAGTACTACTGCCTTACTTGCTGTATCTAGCCAAATCAAAAATATAATATAAAGGCCACCTAGCCGTTATACTGACATATAGAAAGTCACCACAACAAGTCTCTTACTTTAACATTCTGGTAATTAAAGATCTTCTGGAAGGACTCAAGAAGGTATGTCCATGAGTGAAAAAGTCATCTTCATAATGAGAGCTCAGCCTAGTGCTCTCAAGGTAGATTAGATCTCCTTTTGAGCCCATTCATAGAGCCACCTTTCAGCATCTCTCTGTGAAAACTAAATTTGTAATAGCTGGTTCTTTTGCTCTAAGAGTCAGCAAGCTACAAGCAGTATCAGCAGTAGAACTGTTTACTATTTTCAGTCCAAAAGGGTTGTTTTAAGAACTCCTCCTTCATTCTTACCCAAGGTCAAGTCTTATTGCCACATTAACCAGACTGTTACCTTACGAACATCCTTCGCTAATCCATCTATTTCTGTGAGATTAAAAGTGTTCTGCTGGTTTACCTGTGCAATCTGGGAAGGGGTGCCTCCCAGGCTCTTAATGGACAAGCTAATTTTTCGTTTTACCTACATGCTCTCTGCTAAAAGGAGTTTTCACTGGATTTGGATGCTGCAATGTAATTTTATGAATTGAGGAAAAGGGAGGGACATTACTCTGGAGAATTATTTTGGAATATTCAGGGGGGGAAATGAGGCCTCTGGGAGGCTCCCATCCATTTCACATATCTGAATATGAACTCATGGACAAAGACATTCTATGATACTGTTTACTTGGAATAAAACTATACAAAAAGGTGTTCAGGGTCAGTGTATGCAGCAGGGAATTAATCAAGTGTTAAGGACTTCAATGAAGATTCGAAAAATGCAGAAGCAGAACTACAGGTATGTAACCTTTTCTTATTAAGTGATCAATTAAAATCATTCCAAATAATACGTCATGCGCCAACACAATTGAGCAATAAAAGCTGTTACAGAGACCGATGTTGATCTCAACTACAAATACCCGCATCATGCGGCCCTCTAGTTAAAAACAATACACACATTGTAAAAAATACATCCCACTTAATGGGGCCAAACCCAGTTAAATACATAATCCTGCCTGAAAGACATTCCTGTTCATTTTAGCATAAAAATATCAATCTTAACAGTTGTCTCCCACCTGCACTCAATTATTTTCAAGTGCGCTATATATAGGAATGAGAGACTCATCTGCTGAGGTACATAGACAGCGTGTAAAATCTGTGTCACTGTTTAATTTGCAATATCAAAAGCCTCCGATTGGGAAAAGGTGGAACCTTAATCTGATTAATGTTCTCTTTTGTTGTGGACTAAGCGGTGCGTCCAAAGTATATGTCTTGTGTTAAAGTCACATGTATTGTAATTCATTCATGAGTGTCCCCATGTCTGCAAATCAGCCCTGCCTTCATAAAAGGATATAGGTTTAGTGTGTTTCGTCAGTAATTTATTTGCTGGTTGTAGCAATGGTACAGCTTTGTTTCATATGTCTTCAAACTGTATATTTTTTAGAGCGACCAGTAAGAATGCACTCGAAGGACTACCATCCACCATAATTTCTTGCCGAAATAGATACTTCAGAGTTTCAGGTGGAGCTGACCTAAGTTGCAAGCCGTAACCCACAAATAAGGCTTGCAATATGAAAAAACATGTCATTCCATTTCCCCTACTAAAATGATCTGTGATGATGCCACTGCCATGATTATTCAAGTAATGCTGTGTTTTTTTGTCGCCAGGAGGACTTTTGCAAGTATCTCAATGAAAATTCCGATTCACTCATACCTTGAGTACAGCAAAAGGTCACCAGAAAAGGAAAGAGCTGAAATGAAATGAAGCCGTCTTATTCCGTCTGCTCAGAAAGGGACGGGAACCCTCAACCGGATCAGCCTTGTGTTTCCCCAAATTCACGAGCCAGAACGATGCTCTGATGCATTATGGTCAACTGCGGCATGCTGTGGAACATGGACGATGACTTACTATTCAAATGCTACCCTATGAACCAGGCAGATACATGGAATGCAAAGCTCTGATTTATTGCAAGCATCACACAAGCCATAAAGTGGTAGACAATGTATAAGAAAGATTTCTGTGGGGCTTGAAAAGCATTCTAGAAATTATGGAGTGGTGCAACAGACTCTTGACTAAACAGCTGATCTGTGTCTGATCTTTTATGTACATTACTCTGTACATATATTTTCAATGCAGAATAAATTGCAGCTTACCACTACCATGCACCCGTCAACCTTAAATGATTAAATTCATGTTATCAAATTGTGTGCTTTATTTGTTATCAGACAAGTTGGGGCATGGCAAAGGGCACATGACATGACTGACATGATGTGAAATATGCAACTGCTTGAGCTCCTGTTTATGAATGACAGCACTGAACTAGCATATTATTTACCAGCTCCTCTCATGTTACTAGTAAATATGTCATGGACTGCATGGTTTATATGACGTGTAAAAAGTCATTAAGAGATCAGTGTTGACCATTAAGAATTTCAAACATGAAAATAAACCATGCTATAAACCAGAGGCGCAGAGCCACCAAGAGTAATATGCTACTTATTAAAGCCGTGGAGAGAGGGAAGGCCATCACTAAACACAGGTATACTAAACAGAACATTACACTTGACACATCTACAATCTACTTAGTAGTAGAAGCCAGCAGTACCTTTTTCTACTTAATCTTACATGCCTTTGTGAATTAGCCCCAAAACATCTAAAATGGGAATATTCAGGCAAAATTGATATACAATTAGTACAAATAGAAAAGACTGTGAATGCTTTTGTGGATCAGCCCCTTTATGTGAAGTCAGCTGGATGGTCCAGTGCCTGCAATGCTCTCGATGACACCTGCTTGGATCTGCAGGTTATGACTTCAAATTCTGAAAAGTGTAAGCCAACCCTTCTTCCAGTAATTACAGAACGCATAAATTGTAGCGGTGTAATAAGACGTGATATTCAAAAAAAGTTATTGTCTCTCAGTCTTTCATGGAGAAAGACAGAGACAGACATACGCATTCACAGAAAAAACCCTTCCTCAAAGTTAGTATTGTTTTGGCTATTGTTAAATCATAGACAATGACTGTAACACTGTATCTATTATAAAATCACAGCTAACAGTCGCTTAGCTATTACCGCCAATGTACAGAACAAAGTCACCAGCCATACAGGAGATCGGTTTCTCCAAAACGGTGCCAATGGTGATGGCCTTTGTGAGGTCTCTGGAGGGAGGAGAAGGAATCCACCAAACCACTTTAATAACACCAGTTTATAAAACAGTCCACAGTCTAGAGTGCAGCAGGGCACACAGACATACATTGCATGGGGAGTGTGGTGTACCTTACCTTTTGCCCCAAACTCACATTTGCAGTGTGTGCATGAGAGGAAGTGTGAGAGAAGTACTATCAAAATCGTCAGTTTTGCTGATCTGTGGTACTATTAAATGCCTGAATCCAAAACACTGACAATTAAGTATAGCAGAGACCAGGTCCTTCCTTACCTGTTCATCTTATTGGCCGATCTGAACAAGGCTCAGCCAATGAAGAGAGTAGGTAGGTTCATGGATGACAGCAGAGCGGGGAGCAGCCAATGCTGCCTGCGCCTGCACAAGCTGTCTCCACTGTGGCCTGCTTGTCTTGAGTGCGCTGTGTGCCCTGTTGTTGATATTGGGCATTTCCCAATTTATCCATCAGAAAGAGTTATGGAAAATCAAGTGCTACCTTACCAGGAGAACAGCCATCTAGCTTTTTCTGACGTAATTGGTTCTAAAGTTACGGCAACACATTACATCTTTGGTAGAGCAAAAACCTTGAGTCTCAGCTACATGTTCTCCAAAAGTGCAACCAGAATTAATCCTTGTGCCCTCAAATATAGTCATTCGAAACGACTTAAGGACCTTCAACATTTTCTTCTTCTAGACAGAATCTTTTTAAAGTGCTGTGCATTGAACATAAATATCTTTTACTAAGAAGTAGGAGTTTCTCTATGTTCTCCATTTCTATTACCTCTACCTTTGAATAGTGTTCTCTTGTTGACTTTCGCTCGGGTCTTTTGTTGTATGCCAATATGTAAGCATATATAAACAGAGGTTACGGTCATTCATGTTAGTTGGAGGGAGGGAAAATCTAATTCATTAATGTCCCTGAAGCCCGAAACGCAGTCCCACTAACCACACAAATGAAGCTCAGTGTGCTGATCTTGTTGAGGTAAATTCGCCAAACACAGTTTTGCCTTTTTCTATCTAATCACAGATGGAAATTGTGTGAGAGGAAACCCATTGAATGCGTTTCTTTTTTAAATCAATCCATCAAAGTCACTTTTTCATTGGTATTGGCTTTTCAGACACTTTTACTATTGTAGGCTGACTTCTGAAGTCCTCCTGGACCAACCAGTTAGCGAGAGATCAAAGTGCCATCATGAAAGCACAGATTCATGGGAGTAAGTCACCTCACTGTGTGGCACAAGGAAGTCGCCCACCTCACTGCGGAGCACAAGGGCACTGGTCAGTGAAAAATCCTGTCACACTATCTTGGGATTTGTGCCTCATACTCATAATCAGCTTGCAGAAAGAGTGTGGATTGTGTAGCCCCAGCTCTCCATCAATCAATCAATCAGGAATTTTGAAGCGCGCTACTCATCCGTGAGGGTCTCAAGGCGCTAGAAGGGGAGGGGGTAGCAGCTCCGGTCAGTCAAAGAACCAGGTCTTGAAGGTCTTCCTGAAGATGTGTAGAGTGGGGTCGCATCTGATGCCAATCAGGAGTCGTTCCAGGTCTTAGCTGCGATGTAGGAGAAGGTTCTTCCACCTGTTCGTACTCTGCGGATGCGCGGGGGTTCGGCGAGGGTGAGGTTGGCGGAACGGAGGATTCTCTTAGGTAGGTGGAAGGAGATTCTTTCATTGAGATATTGGAGTCCGGTGTTGTGGAGGCATTTGCAGGTGTGAGTTACTCTGGTCTCAACGGGGACCCAGTGGAGGTTTCGCAGGTGTTGGGTGGTGTGTTTGTGTCGAGGGATGGTGAGGACGAGTCTGGCTGCAGTGTTCTGTATAGTCTGGAGTTCGCGGAGCAAAGACTTGTTGATCCTGGCGTAGAGGGCGTTTCCGTAGTCCAGTCTGCTGGTTATGAGTGTGTGGGTGGTGGTCTTTCTTGACTCTTGGGGGATCCATTTGAAGGTCTTCCGGAGGATGCAGAGGGTGTTGAAGCAGGAGGAGACTCCAGCGTTGATCTGTCGAGTCATGGAGAGGGAGGAGTTGAGTACGATACAGAGGTTTCGGGCGTGGTCCGTGGGGGTGGTGGGATGCCAAGGGCAGTAGGCCACCAGGTGTTGTCCCAAGCAGAGGGAGAGGGTCCGAGGACGAGGACCTCTGTCTTGTCCGAGTTGTTCCTCGCTGTTTGTATATTCCTCCCATTCCAGTCAACCCTCATGGATTGTCCTCTGGTGTCAACAAAAAGAAGAGGTGGGGTTGGGACTTTCCATCAGGGAGACACAAAACAAAGGCACATCCTGAGATGTAAGAGTCAACTCAGCTCATATTGCTGCACATGCAACACCCATGTCTCACACGTATGGAGCTAAGGACCCAGTTGCAGAAGGGTCCAGTGGGCAACCTTCTCAGAGCAAGCAACAGGTAAACAAAGGTATGTCCTGCAGCTATATCAATCACTGACAGTTCTTTAAAGCCTTTAACTGGCAGCAGTTATACTCAGAAAAGGAGGGCTGCATATAATGTGCTCCTTCAGACCACAGAGTCCCACTCTAGGACTCTATCCGTTTCTATGTAAGCGCTCATCTTACACACATGACTGCCCTGCACACTGAGGCAAAATAACCCAGATACTAGCTACATGGGGAACTCACAGCAGCGGGGCATGCTCTCCAGAGCTTTTAAAACTTCACAAATATTTTAAAATACTTGAAAATACATAACTCTGGATATATTTAGAATTTCATCCATAACTACAACTAATTCAGTATCCCTCTCTGTTAGGATATTGTTAGAAGGGAGTTACTTAACCCATTATTTAATTAACTAGCCCTTGCCCAATATGTTTATGCATTAGAAATACACTACACAGAAGCAGAGTTACAAGATATTTTCTAAGCCTGCAATTTGTGAGAGCCATTGTTATATCTCGTAAGATGTCTCCATAAATTACACCTCTTGCTTGCTGTATGTTTAGTTAATTCACGGTATCTGAAGAAGCCTAATTACTGAAAACTACAGTATTTAAAACATGATGTACTTTTTCATTTTGAAACATCATAGAAACTGATTAAACGTGTGCATAAGAATGGTTTTAAGCATTGTTTTGTTATGCTTTTTCCATCACTATTTGAGTTTTATTATGTACGAAAGTTTCAACAAAGGGTTCTTAACTCACTGGCATTCGGCTCCAGCTTCCTTCTAGAGTTTCCCAGTGAGGTTCTGCAGCAACAGGTTTTTCACGTTGTAATTTCCTTCTTCAAATTCTTTAAATATTACACGGAAATTATACCTTTGACAGCTTTAAAAGCAGTCAAAAGTTGGCCTAGGGTCTTCTTTCTTTCGCCATGGTTTGAACAATTGCTGTACGACAAGGGAATTTTTTTTATTTTTTTTAGAGGTATATAGTTTTTAAGAATAGATGAGTTGGGTTTATTGAGGTTTTCAAAACTATTATTCTATTCTTCATGTCACACATTGTGCTCGTGTGTAGCGTTAATGCATTCCATAAACATAACGTTTTCGGTGACATAGCTTGGGAGGTGTGGTACATGTTGATGAGATTTATTTTCAGGATTTCTGTACTTGCCACCTATCTATTATTCTTCTACTTGACATCAGAAAACTCTGCTCACCTAACCTGGGAAAGGTGAAGACCAGAGGTCGAATTCCTAGGTATCCCTTGTTTAGGATCATAGCCAAGGACTGAAGAGTAATGCGGCAGCTTAAGGACCAAGTAGGCAGACTGCCCAGTATAAAGCTAACCTGCCCGGTTTAGACGCCACTTGATTTAATCAACTGGAGTGTCAGTGTTAGGAGTCAGATTGCCAACCCATTCTATGTGCTCTTGGCCATGGAATTGATGTGTGAGATTAGGTTGAGTCTTTTGTCAAGTATGACACCTAAGGATTTAGCGCAGTCCACAATGATGGGTTTATTGTTGAGTAGATTCAACTGATCCAACCAGGGTTGAACAGGAGGCGGGGAGAAAGAGCTAGATAAGAGGAGGAATTCCGTTTTGTAGGGATTAAGAATGAGTTGGTGCACTAACATCCAGTTGTGAATAGCGTTGACAGTAGTACTGAGTAGTGGGAGATCATGAGGTGAAGACACCTTGAGGTATATTTGGGTGTCATTCGCATAGAGATGGTAGAGGATTCCGGATTTGCTTAGGAAGTTCCCTAATGGTTCCAGATAAAGATTAAACAGAGTGAGAGCAAGGATAGAACCTTGAGGGACGCCTTGACCAACCACAAGTGGAGACGAGGGACTGTTTGCAATCTTAATCATTTGGGATCTGTCCGTGAGGAAAGAGGCTAACCATTTGAGTACTGTGCCTTCCACGCCCATTCTCTGATGAAGAACGTTCAGGAGGGTGTTGTGATTAACAGTGTCAAAAGCTGCAGATAGGTCAAGAAGAATCAGAAGGCATGATTCCCCCGAATCGAGAATATGCCGCGCATCATCGATCACTTGCAGCAGGGCTGTTTCAGTGCTGCAATTTTGAATAAAGCCCGACTGGAACATGTCGAGGAGATTATTGTCCATAATGTGTTGGGACAGTTGTTTTGCGACGCATTTTTCTGTGATCTTTGAAAGAAAAGGGAGATTGGTGATGGGGCGGAAATTATTGAGGTCATTTGCATCTGCAGTGTTTTTTTTTAGAAGGGGGTAACCTGTCCTGTTTTGAGGACAACTGGGAGGGATCCTTGACTGAGGAAGAGATTCACTAGCCTGGTCCAGTAGGAAAGAGTGTTAGTATAGAAATCCGTGGCAATGCCACTGGGTATGGGGTCAGAAGAATGGTTGGAGGGTTTAGTTTTGCGTATGCATTTGAGAAGATCAACCTCCGAGATGGCGGCAAAGTTCTGCCAGGTGACTAAGGCTTTTCGCTCCTCGATGGACAATGGAGGCTGAGTTCTCCCATTTACAAGCGTTTGAGCTGTTGGCATTGTAAATGACAATGCCTTTTTATTAATGTGTTAATTATCAAAACAAATAAATAAAAGGCATTGTCATTTACAATGCAAATATCTTAAACTCTCGCAAATGCGAGACCTATTGCATTGTAAATGCTTGTTCATGGAAGCCTGCAGTAATTGTGCCCAGCAGTCCTCATCCCAGGCAATTTTGCCGGAAGCTAGTACTCGGCTGTAACTGGCTCTAGCATTTATCGAGTTGGTATTTCCAGAATCAACAACTACAATCAGTTGGGTTTTTGCTTTCTGGCATTCGACAGTGAATCATGGCATACATTTGGGTTTTTTATTAACATGTGTTCCAGATATTTAGGTAAAACATTAATTTTAATAATTGAACAAAGAGCTATAGATTTCTCTTATTGGGCTATTCCTGCGGGGGAGATCAGCAAAGGGAGATATAGCAGAGCAAAAAAGATTGTAGATTTGTGTATGAAGCTCCACACTACCTAAGACACTTGGCCATTTCACTGCCCTACGAATGTTAACTAAGATGGACTCAGTGCTATACCTATCATCACACACTGGAATATCAGAAAGGAGTTCATTCTTTAAACAGACATGCATCACGTTGCAGTCACTATCAATTCTCAGTTTAACAACGAAGTCCTGCACTCAATTCCAACACATCACCTCCAATAAAATGTTGCGAATCCTACTAGAATAAGAGTCTTTCTCAAAGTAGCTTGTTCTATCCTTAACAGGGCGAATGACCAGTGCAAGCTCTAAAGTAATGTGAAAATGTTAGAGGCAAGTTGCGTAGCCCCTACAGGGCAAGGATGGAATGAGCTGATTACCAAGCCAGGTATACCCCTTGCTTCGTCCTTCTCCTCGGTTACTAAGTGTAAACAAAACAGTTGGTATGTGATATTGAAATCAGCAGCCACCAATAGAAATGGACTTTTTTCAAAAGTGGACAAATGTAGATGTAACATGGGCAAGGTAGGAAACTCTCTGTTATGGGGCAGAGAGCGATTATATGTGCTACACCCTGCATTTCCAAACTTCTGCAAGCGATGATCATGGTAGTCCAGTGGTTCCCAAACTTTTGACTCCTGAGGACCCCCATTGAGTTACCACTGGAAGCCGGGGACCCCCAAGCAATTTGTAGGAGTTACATTTCAAACATTGAAACAGTAATTCGAAAAAAATACACACGTGTGCACACAAAACAAATACTTAAAGTACTAAGGATTTTGGGGCCAGATGTACGACCATTTCATTTAGCGCCTCGCAATTGGCAACACATTGCGAGTGGCACATTGCGAGTCGCTAAATGAAATGTACAACAGTGTGTTTAACACTGTTTGGGATTCCCAATGGGGTCGCAAATTGCGAGGTTCATTAATATTATTGAGCCTCTCGCAATTTGCAAGCCCATTGGGAATGCCAGCCCTCCCAGCTATGGTGGTCTGCTGGGCTCTACAGGCCACCATGTCTCGGACTGCTTTTAAATAAAGCAGATTAAAAAAAAAATGTAGCCTGTTTACCATGCATTTAAAAAAAAAAGAAAATGAAACGTTTTCTTTTCATTTTCTAAGGGCAGGCAGAGGTCCCTGGGACCACTGCCTGCCCTTAAAAAATAATTTTGCATGCATTTGCAAAGGGGAAAGGACCCCTTCCCATTTGCGAATGCATTACCATCTACTTGAAGTAGGCGGTAATTGTGACTGTTTTGCGACCGGAAACATTTGTACATGGTTTTGAGACTTGCTATTTGGAAGGGAATGCCCCTTCCAAATAGCAAGTTGCAAAACCTATTTAGAGAGTCGCAAACAAATTGCGACTTGCGAAATAGGCTATGTACATGGCCCAATAGGTTTTTGCATGCGCAAACTGGTTCACGAACCCGTTCGCGCATATAAAAACAGATATTACATCTGGCCCTTAGTATTTTATATTGAAGTAATAGCCCCTCTGTCACATGTATTTCATTTGTTTTATAGCATCTCTCATACCATTGTAGGATGTCAGAGTACTTTACATCACACACATATAGAGACATTGAATCATACATGTAAATCGGTGTGTATATAAAATGTTTAAAGAGTGCTTGGTCTGGAAAAGCACAAACTCAGGATTCAGAACATAACACAGTGGCTAGCATTGACTTTAACATTAAAAATGTATTTCCACCCAAACATATCTTTTTAGCAGCATCAGGATAATTAATAACTGGGACAAAATATAAGTTACTAACTGGTACCATGCAGTTTGCAAGCAGCTCTTTGATGACAGTTTATAGGTCCCTCTGCTAGATTACGATTGTCACTTATGAAGTGCAGTAACAAAAGAATCTCTGTGACAAAAGAAGTAACCACGAACCTAGGCACATATAATACTGCTTTTTAAGATGCATTTTACACGTTCTTAGCAGTAGGCACATTAACCCTCTGTACTACATTAGTTAAATCAAAGCTGCCACTGAACAAAACTCTCCTCACTCTCCAGCAGGTACATCAATCACTGGCATTCTCTTGACACTTTTATTGTTGCTGAGAAGCTGCTACTTATACAAGAAAGTTTCTGTACTTTTAAAACTGTTGCCTACGGACCCCCTGGGGTCCACGGACCACAGTTTGGGAAACACTGTGGTAGTCCATGTGCTGCACCATGCATTGCCACTGACTTAATGCACACAATGTCTGTGTGAGCCTAAAACCTGTAGAAACCCACTTCCGTGACTGATAATCAAAGGATTCTGTTCCCAACAGCCTGGATTGCAAAACTTCTTCTGCATTCCTGATGCTTCTGTGAGACTGTGCAATGCCAGCAGTGCAGCAGATTCATCTTCAGCTGATGTCCATCTGAGCCCATGCGCTGCATCCGAGGCTGGCACCCTTCTTCTATGACCAGTGATCTGCGTGCCCATGAACTCTGCCCTGCATTGCCACGCTGCTTCCATGAATCATGCTCAAGAGAGTCCTTGAACTATACTTCACACTTGCCCATCCACAGCACTTCTCCTGTTTACCTGAACAGCTGCCTCCGATGCGTGGGCCAGTGTTTACTTCTTGAATGATGGCCTCTGTCTCACGCTGCAATCCAAGAACTCTGTGACAGCAGCCAAACTCTACTTTCACATCTCTAAAGTAGCAATTTGCAGAGACACTGTTGAAAACTCAATCATCATATATCAAATTATGCGACAAGGAATGCTTCCAGCAAGATGCATTGCTTGGCGATCAAGTGAAGTTTCCCAAATAAAATTGAGAAAAAGCCTGACTACATAATACCCTAATAGTAATGACTCATGTATCTTTTACAAAGCATCAAACTGACTGGACATTATATTTATTATAATTTATATACATATGCGACCTATAATGGACGCCCTGCCTGATATCCTCCAAGAGTAACTCTTTACTGTTCAACTTTGCAAACCCTTCAAAGTGAAATCCCAAAGAGAAGGGATTTGGCAATTTGGTGCCCTATCATTAGTATCTGATTCCTGTGCTCCAAAGGACAGGGGCAATACTTGTCACAAGGAATGTCTATCTGCCTTCGAGCCACAGTGACCCGGCCTCACAGTAGCATAATATAATAATGCTATATCCATTTTTTAAACTTTACCCGTATACATTTTACATGTACATATTTACCTCCTTCAGTGTATGGTCTTGTGTACAATACAAGCCTTCTGCTTTCGAATGCCTAGTACTGATGTACTTTATCATAGACACAATTGAGTGAGACAATACAATGCAAGGCATATACACCTGCTCTCTTTTAGGTTTTGGCTAGACAGCGCTTGTGCTGTCTCTTTGAGACAAGGCATATCTACTTTGTGGGCTTCAGCTTGCCCATAGTGTCATGTAGTTCCTACTAATCCTTAGGATCTGCACATTGTTTGGACAACATAAACTAGGGGCTTGGTGCCAAGATTGATTCCAGACACCCCCACAGAATATGTTGTCATATCGACCAGCTAGCTCACAGTGCCACTGTAAGCCCCCCTAACATACCAGGAAGCAAATGGTTTCTGGTAATCACTGAACATGACAACCCTGACCCCGCAGGGATCGTGGAAACATTACACAACCTTTTGTTAAGTCACTCTTGCTTACTTATTCTCAGAGAGGTATACAGAGTGGGCTGTTTTCAATATATTTATTTTACCAACGTTATTCTTGTATAGAATACATGTGTTGTGATAATCAGTAGACAGAAGCAGATGAAAGTGATTACAAGCCCCAAAAGCGAATATATATAGTTATGGTTCTACCATAGTGCTAAAACAATGTATATATGCAGACCTATAAAACAAGGCAGTAATTGAGCGTACTCCTACTATGTGAAACCTACTCTAAGTGTACCTAGAGTGTGTAGGTGTCGAGCCAAGGGATGATCCAACCCCATTACCTGTTGGGAGATAATGAAGGACCCTGTCTTGGTCACGGACTTAACACTCCTCACAAGATGTCAGACCGCTGCATGGTGATTTCGCAGCATGCAAGGACCCATGATGTCAGTGGAAGAGCCTCCTCTGCTAATCTATAGGGTTGCTCATCTTTTATAATAGAAAGCAGCCTTACAATGTACATATGATCGCATAGCGATGATATGGATTTGTAGATAGCCCTGTAGCCCTGTCGCCCTGTGGATGAGATAGAGCTGACATTTGTACATAATGCAAAACGAGACCTTGTACATGATGTTAAGGTCAATGTGACAATGTTGTGTGAAGCTGGATGTGTAAACAAGTTTAGTTTTAAGGAAACTAATCCATATTGTCAGGCACGCAAATATGTGCAAAAGGTCTCAGCTGAAAACGGTATTTGTGAGGACAGTGTAAGAAATAAGCAGCTTTGCGACATGGGCCGAACTTGGGAAAATAACACTTACTCCTTATAGTAAGGGTCGATATCTAAAAAGCTATCTAAAAAGCCTGCAGACAATTTTAAATATGTTAAAAACTACTGTTAAAAGCACCTAAAAAGCCTTCAGGTCTTTATATCATTTGAGATCCCAAGCACTCAGAAAGACATTGTTCCTAGAAAAAAGAAAAAGCTGTTTTGGTTCGTTTTGTTAAAAAAAGAGGCCAAATTATTCCCACACGGGAAGGGTCAATTGCTTATGTGCTCCAAGTGGTAACATTACTGTTGCCCACAACCGCAGACGTTTCTAGGGGCGTTTCTCGTAGCATGTTTATGGAGCAGAGGTGATTCCATCCAGTTCCCACAGCAGCAGCTGAGGAAGGTGTTGTATCCCATACGTTTTCCTCATGGGATACAACACCTTCCTCAGCACCAGGAGCTGAAGCATCCCAGGGTGGCTCTAATATCATTAATGGGATACACTGGGGACAGCAATATGCATGGGCCTTTAAGGAGTCCATCAGTACTTTAATGCCCGGTGGCGCAACCAATTCTGATCTGAGACATATATCCAAGATGCATTCGTGGCTGCAAAGCAGACAGCTGAAGACAGGTTGTATGCAGTCAAGCCAGACAGGCCTGAAGGATAAAAACCAATGCTCATTCAGTTCTTGAAGCCGAGATGTGCCGAAACAGTGTACCATGCTCTCACGGCAACGCAGCACTAGCAGTGTGGTCTCCATTCTGAGTTGAACTGGGATGGCCATTGTGGAAAAGATCAAATAAAATCAGGATTCCAGCCACAGGTAGTAGGACAAGCGGGAGTCCTCCAAAAACGATTCCCAACATGGAGTGTTTGAAAGATGGCATAACTCCGAAAATTGTCTGAAAGGTGCTAACTAAACCATAGCTGAAACATTTAAAAAAAGTGCACTATTCCTTTCATATCAGACATGTTAAAGATACGGTGGACCAGCTCCCCAAAATGCGGCTGGAAGTTAGTGTGGAGTAGAGTCTGTATCTAAGACGAGAACCTTGCAACCTGGAGATCAAACGTCTCTCTGGCTGAAGTTAAGGCCACATCCTTTTGAAAAAGCATGGCTTTCAGTTTGCTCAGGGAATCAAAATTTATGTTGGGAACATTTATCGAATGCCATAGTGCTGCCTCCCTAATTGTGAGGGCAGGTGGAAACAGAATTTGTGTACAAGTCACTATGGAATCTACCATCAGCGATGCCTGGTTCCATTCTGCAGCAACCTTGATCATTCAGCATCAACTAGCTCCATTTGAGAGAAGACTGAACTCACTCTCAAGTGGACCGGCATGGGGCACGAGGACGCGAGAAGGTGCCTGGCTCATTCTTAATAGACTCGGGAGACCGGCAAGCGGCGGAACCGCATACATATTTCCATATTCATTTGGAATTGAAATTTTGGAATTTCCCCTCATGCCACTGGAGATCTTGTGGTACAAAAGGGGGTGGTGGTCCATCATCACCCCCTTTTGTACTGCTTTTGGCCGCCATAAGTGTGGCAGGGTATGCTCAGACGTGAGTCCCTTGCTCACTTTGCCACTGGATTCAAGCAAGCTGGGCTGAAGACGGCTGTAATGCCAGAAACCGGTCCTCGGTAGCTTGTTTCCGGTCCAGGGAAGGCATGGCTTGGCAGTTCGGGCTGGACTGTTCCCATGAGGCACAGGGTCAGACTGATTTGCATATAGCCATGTCTGAAATGGGGTGGCAGAGTGGGCTAAAGAACGGTGATGAATCAAACCCAGATCTTTTGACTGGGTGTGAGTGTTTGATTGGTTCAGATGCTCCGTCCATCATCACCCCCTTTTGTACTGCTTTTGGCCGCCATAAGTGTGGCAGGGTATGCTCAGACGTGAGTCCCTTGCTCACTTTGCCACTGGATTCAAGCAAGCTGGGCTGAAGACGGCTGCAATGCCAGAAACCGGTCCTCGGAAGCTTGTTTCCGGTACAGAAAGGCATGGCTTGGCCGTTCGGGATGGACTGTTCCCATGAGGCACAGGGTCAGACTGATTTGCATATAGCCATGTCTGAACTGGGGTGGCAGAGTGGGCTAAAGAACGGTGATGGATCAAACCCAGATCTTTTGACTGGGTGTGAGTGTTTGATTGGTTCAGATGCTCCGTCCATCATCACCCCCTTTTGTACTGCTTTTGGCCGCCATAAGTGTGGCAGGGTATGCTCAGACGTGAGTCCCTAGCTCACTTTGCCACTGGATTCAAGCAAGCTGGGCTGAAGACGGCTGTAATGCCAGAAACCGGTCCTCTGAAGCTTGTTTCGGGTCCAGGAAAGGCATGGCTTGGCAGTTCGGGCTGGACTGTTCCCATGAGGCACAGGGTCAGACTGATTTGCATATAGCCATGTCTGAACTGGGGTGGCAGAGTGGGCTAAAGAACGGTGATGGATCAAACCCAGATCTTTTGACTGGGTGTGAGTGTTCGATTGGTTCAGATGCTTCGTCCATCATCACCCCCTTTTGTACTGCTTTTGGCCGCCATAAGTGTGGCAGGGTATGCTCAGACGTGAGTCCCTTGCTCACTTTGCCACTGGATTCAAGCAAGCAGGGCTGAAGACGGCTGTAATGCCAGAAACCGGTCCTCGGAAGCTTGTTTCCGGTCCAGGGAAGGCATGGCTTGGCAGTTCGGGCTGGACTGTTCCCATGAGGCATAGGGTCAGACTGATTTGCATAAAGCCATGTCTGAACTGGCGTGGCAGAGTGGGCTAAAGAACGGTGATGGATCAAACCCAGATCTTTTGACTGGGTGTGAGTGTTTGATTGGTTCAGATGCTCCGTCCATCATCACCCCCTTTTGTACTGCTTTTGGCCGCCATAAGTGTGGCAGGGTTTGGAGGATATTTGGATATTTGGAGGGGTATTTATAGAGCGCAGCGTTCGCTCCGGAAGGAGCATCATGGCGCTGAAAATCCTTGAATCCAGGTCGCTGAGTGGTGGGGGGGAGGCTAGATGGAAGCTTTGGTCCAATCGTCGGGAAGATTGAAAATCCATGTTTTGAGAAGTTTTCTAAAAGGCTTCTCAAGTGTCTGAAGTCTTAGGTGTCTGGGCATGCTGTTCCAGGCTTTGATAGCCAGGATGCTAAGGGTTTTTCCGCCTTTAAACTTCAGGTTGAACTTGGTGGAGGTCATGAAATTTTCTTGGGACGATCGAAGGGAACGACTCGGGTTGTAGTGAGGGAAGCGTCTGGTGAGATAGATGGGACCTGTTTTGTTAAAGGCTCGAAAGGCAACGGTGAGAATCTTGAAGAGTATTCTCTTGTGCAGGGGAAGCCAATGTAAGGTCTTTAGGGCTGCGGAGATTGAGGATTTACGAGGTAATTTTAGGACAAGGCGGGCGGCAGTGTGTAAAACACTTTGGAGTTTGGAGAGGGTGGACTTCTTGGTACCTGCCAGGAGGCCGTTGCAGTAGTCCACGCGCGAGAGAATGAGGGCTACAGTTACCGTTTTTCTAGAGTCTAGGGGGAGAAAGTCGAAGAACTTTCTCAGGGATTTGATTATGCCGAAGCATTTGCCGGCTACGGTCGTGGCATGATGGTCAAATGAGAGATCAGAGTCAAAAAGAACCCCGAGGTTTCTTGCAGTGGTGACGGTCTGGGGGGGGCAGCAGAGTTGTCAGGCCACCAAAGGGCAGGACAGAAAGAGGCGTTCTTTCCAATTAGGAGGATCTCTGTTTTATTTGAGTTGCACCGGAGGTGGTTTGAGTCCATACATTGGAATACAGCAGTTAGGCAGTGTTTGAGATTGAGCTCTGCCTTGTTGGAATTGTCGTCTAGGGGGATGATCAACTGAGTATCATCGGCATATGAGGTGACAGTTATGCCGAATGATTCTATCAGGGTGAGAAGAGGGATGAGGTAAATGTTAAAAAGGAGGGGGCTTAGGATGGACCCTTGGGGGACTCCGGAAGAGACCGTTTTCTCATTGGATTGAAAAGGGCCCATGGTGACAGTTTGGGACCTATCGCTGAGAAAAGATCTGATCCATGATAGAGCTGAGTCAGAGATGCCGATGTCCATTAATCTGTTGATCAGGATGGAATGGGATATGGTGTCGAAAGCTGCCGTGAGGTCAAGAAGGATCAGAATGGCCTTCTTCCTTTGGTCTTGCAGCGTTTTGATGGTGTCGGTCAGTTCAATTAAGGCAGTTTCAGTTGAATGTTTAGGCCGGAACCCGGATTGCTGGGGATGGAGTATGTTGTGGGTTTCCAGAAAGGATTTAAGTTCTTTGTGGACAAGCTGTTCTGTTATTTTACCGAGGGCGGGGAGAAGGGTGATAGGACGGAGATTGGTCAAGTCCACTGGAGATTTATTAGCTTTTTTCATCAGTGGTTTGACAACACCCTTTTTCCATGAGCGAGGAACAGATCCAGAACTGAGAGACAGGTTGATAATGTCATTGACGATAGGGTTAATCTCATCAATGATTAGATGGAGAATCTTAGGGGGGCAGGGGTCGGAGGGGGAGCCAGATTTGCAGGAAAGAATCGCTTCTCTGGTTTGGGCCAGATTGACCAGGGTGAAGTTTTTAAGACTGTAAGCAGTCAAGCCAGGTTGATCGGATTGGGGAAGTTTATGGGTGGTAGGGTGAGGGGGGAAGTTTTTTTGAATGGAGGTAATTTTTTCGTCAAAATATTCTGAGATCTTGTCACATAGCTCTTGGGATGGGGGGATTTCGGGTTGGAGAGCTTTGGGATGGGTGAAGGTCTTTACTATCGTAAATAAAGTTTTTTGCTTTTGGCTGGCTTCTTTAATGGCATTTACATAGAACGCTCTCTTGGCTGATTTGATGGCAGAGAGATAGTGTTTCCTCTGAAGTATGTAGGCGCTGCGGTCGTCATTGTCATAAGTTCGACGCCATTTACGTTCCGCTTTCCTGCAGAGTAGATGTGCGGAGGCTAAATCAGGTGTGAACCAGGGAGCTTTGTTTTTAGTTTACTTCAGGATTCTATCATGATGATTAGTGGGGCTCCGTTTTGCAATTTCTTGTGAGAGCCAGTTATGGAAGCGGTCTGCGTCTCTATCGATGTTTCCAGATAGAGAGGGGGAGTAGGTTTGGGAGATGGGATTAAGAATGAGATTTTTCTGGACAGTTTTCCAGTTGGTAGAGTGACCATGATGAGGATTGCGTTTATTGATGGTTGGAGGGCGGCAGCTGGAGATATGGAATGGGATCAGGCAATGATCAGTCCATATCTGGGGTAGGGGGGGCAGGGTGGTGAGAGAAGGGAAATTGGAGCATACACCATCTAGGGTGTGACCAAGTGAGTGGGTGGGCAACGTGACACTTTGTTGTAGATTGAAAATTTCAAGTGTCTGAAGAAAATTTCTTGTTTGAGAGTCGGCGGAGGCCTCAAGGTGCAAATTAAAATCTCCTAGAAGGGTAAAGTGTGGGTAACGAAGTAGGAAGTGTCCCAGAGCGTCATTGAGAGAGTCGAGAAATTTAGAAGCATTACCGGGTGGGCGGGAAATCAGACCACCTGAGAGGGAAAGGGATTGGCTAATTTTGATGGTAAAGCCCATTCCCTCTGGGTCGATGAGAGGGTCAAGGCAGAAGGTGTGACAATTAAAGGTGTTCTTCAGAATAATTGCAACACCTCCTCCTCTACCTTTCAGTCTGTCCTGTCTGTAGAAGGAGTAACCCTGGGGGAGGGCTACGGCTATGTCAGGGTTACTGTCCTCTGTGAGCCAAGTTTCGGTGATCATGAGGCAGTCAAGGTCATAGTCTATGATGAGGTCATGAATGCATTGACTATGTTTGCACATAGACCGGGGATTTATCAGGCCACCTTTGAAGAAAGGTCGCTGGTGCTTGGGGGGGATTGGCTGGTCGTGATCGAAGGTGAGTGACCAGCGACATTTAGTGCAACTGGCAGAACCGACTACCTTTGACAGGTCAAGCTTGCAGGAGCAGCAGGGAATGCCTTGGAGTCGGAGGAGGTCGTTAGGTGCATACCTGATATTTGGGGGGATTTGGGCATAGTTTCCTGCGCCTGGCGCGGTCTTGGCGCGGACGGGCGCAGACGGGCTTGCCTTAGGCGCTCCCGCTGCGCTCGTCCGCTGCGCGTCCTATGCATGCACATTTGTAAGAAAAGGAAGGGGGTGTGGCCTCAAAAGGGGGCGGAGTCAGCGCGCACGCCGGTGGTGATGGCGGCTGCTGGCAAAGAGCTAGGAAGGGCGCAAAGCAGCTATTGTGATCAGCTGTGCGCAAAGGTAAATGCGAGCGCTACGGTGTGCTTTGGTTTTAAAAGCAGGAAAATAGTGACACCACACAATTTTAAAAACAAAGGAGTACCTCCAGCTCCCGGCTTCCGCCTCAGGACTGGGTCAAGGGTTTACTGGTTGCCGCTAGGAATCAGCGGGTTAAGTACGGTGGTCAGGATGCGTGGCCTCAAAAGGGGGCGGAGTCAGCGCGCACGCCGGTGGGGCTGGCGGCTGCTGGCAAAGAGCTAGGAAGGGCGCGAAGCAGCTATTGTGATCAGCTGTGCGCAAAGGTAAATGCGAGCGCTACGGTGTGCTTTGGTTTTAAAAGCAGGAAAACAGTGACACCACACAAACAATTTTAAAAACAAAGGAGTACCTCCAGCTCCCGGCTTCCGCCTCAGGACTGGGTCAAGGGTTTACTGGTTGCCGCTAGGAATCAGCGGGTTAAGTACGGCGGTCAGGGGGCGTGGCCTCAAAAGGGGGCGGAGTCAGCGCACACGCCGGTGGTGATGGCGGCTGCTGGCAAAGAGCTAGGAAGGGCGCGAAGCAGCTATTGTGATCAGCTGTGCGCAAAGGTAAATGCGAGCGCTACGGTGTGCTTTGGTTTTAAAAGCAAGAAAATAGTGACACCACACAAACAATTTTAAAAACAAAGGAGTACCTCCAGCTCCCGGCTTCCGCCTCAGGACTGGGTCAAGGGTTTACTGGTTGCCGCTAGGAATCAGCGGGTTAAGTACGGCGGTCAGGGGGCGTGGCCTCAAAAGGGTACGCTCAGACGTGAGTCCCTTGCTCACTTTGCCACTGGATTCAAGCAAGCTCGGCTGAAGACGGCTGTAATGCCAGAAACCGGTCCTCGGAAGCTTGTTTCCGGTCCAGGGAAGGCATGGCTTGGCAGTTCGGGCTGGACTGTTCCCATGAGGCACAGGTTCAGACTGATTTGCATATAGCCATGTCTGAACTGGGGTGGCAGAGTGGGCTAAAGAACGGTGATGGATCAAACCCAGATCTTTTGACTGGGTGTGAGAGTTTGATTGGTTCAGATGCTTCGTCCATCATCACCCCCTTTTGTACTGCTTTTGGCCGCCATAAGTGTGGCAGGGTATGCTCAGACGTGAGTCCCTTGCTCACTTTGCCACTGGATTCAAGCAAGCTGGGCCGAAGACGGCTGTAATGCCAGAAACCGGTCCTCGGAAGCTTGTTTCCGGTCCAGGAAAGGCATGGCTTGGCAGTTCGGGATGGACTGTTCCCATGAGGCATAGGGTCAGACTGATTTGCATAAAGCCATGTCTGAACTGGCATGGCAGAGTGGGCTAAAGAACGGTGATTGATCAAACCCAGATCTTTTGACTGGGTGTGAGTGTTTGATTGGTTCAGATGCTCCGTCCATCATCACCCCCTTTTGTACTGCTTTTGGCCGCCATAAGTGTGGCAGGGTACGCTCAGACGTGAGTCCCTTGCTCACTTTGCCACTGGATTCAAGCAAGCTGGGCTGAAGACGGCTGTAATGCCAGAAACCGGTCCTCGGAAGCTTGTTTCCATCCAGGGAAGGCATGGCTTGGCAGTTCGGGCTGGACTGTTCCCATGAGGCATAGGGTCAGACTGATTTGCATATAGGCATGTCTGAACTGGGGTGGCAGAGTGGGCTAAAGAACGGTGATGGATCAAACCCAGATCTTTTGACTGGGTGTGAGTGTTTGATTGGTTCAGATGCTCCGTCCATCATCACCCCCTTTTGTACTGCTTTTGGCCGCCATAAGTGTGGCAGGGTATGCTCAGACGTGAGTCCCTTGCTCACTTTGCCACTGGATTCAAGCAAGCAGGGCTGAAGACGACTGTAATGCCAGAAACCGGTCCTCGGAAGCTTGTTTCCGGTCCAGGGAAGGCAAGGCTTGGCAGTTCGGGCTGGACTGTTCCCATGAGGCACAGGGTCAGACTGATTTGCATATAGCCATGTCTGAACTGGGGTGGCAGAGTGAGCTAAAGAACGGTGATGGATCAAACCCAGATCTTTTGACTGGGTGTGAGTGTTTGATTGGTTCAGATGCTCCGTCCATCATCACCCCTTTTTGTACTGCTTTTGGCCGCCATAAGTGTGGCAGGGTATGCTCAGACGTGAATCCCTTGCTCACTTTGCCACTGGATTCAAGCAAGCTGGGCTGAAGACGGCTGTAATGCCAGAAACCGGTCCTTGGAAGCTTGTTTCCGGTCCAGGGAAGGCATGGCTTGGCAGTTCGGGCTGGACTGTTCCCATGAGGCACAGGGTCAGACTGATTTGCATATAGCTATGTCTGAACTGGGGTGGCAGAGTGGGCTAAAGAACGGTGATGGATCAAACCCAGATCTTTTGACTGGGTGTGAGTGTTTGATTGGTTCAGATGCTCCGTCCATCATCACCCCCTTTTGTACTGCTTTTGGCCGCCATAAGTGTGGCAGGGTATGCTCAGACGTGAGTCCCTTGCTCACTTTGCCACTGGATTCAAGCAAGCTGGGCTGAAGACGGCTGTAATGCCAGAAACCGGTCCTCGGAAGCTTGTTTCCGGTCCAGGGAAGGCATGGCTTGGCAGTTCGGGCTGGACTGTTCCGATGAGGCATAGGGTAAGACTGATTTGCATATAGCCATGTCTGAACTGGGGTGGCAGAGTGGGCTAAAGAACGGTGATGGATCAAACCCATATATTTTGACTGGGTGTGAGTGTTTGATTGGTTCAGATGCTCCGTCCATCATCACCCCCTTTTGTACTGCTTTTGGCCGCCATAAGTGTGGCAGGGTATGCTCAGACGTGAGTCCCTTGCTCACTTTGTCACTGGATTCAAGCAAGCTGGGCTGAAGACGGCTGTAATGCCAGAAACTGGTCCTTGGAAGCTTGCTTCCGGTCCAGGGAAGGCATGGCTTGGCAGTTTGGGCTGGACTGATCCCATGAGGCACAGGGTCAGACTGATTTGCATATAGCCATGTCTGAACTGGGGTGGCAGAGTGGGCTAAAGAACGGTGATGGATCAAACCCAGATCTTTTGACTGGGTTTGAGTGTTTGATTGGTTCAGATGCTCCGTCCATCATCACCCCCTTTTGTACTGCTTTTGGCCGCCATATGTGTGGCAGGGTATGCTCAGACGTGAGTCCCTTGCTCACTTTGCCACTGGATTCAAGCAAGCTGGGCTGAAGACGGCTGTAATGCCAGAAACCGGTCCTCGGAATCTTGTTTCCATCTAGGGAAGGCATGGCTTGGCAGTTCGGGCTGGACTGTTCCCATGAGGCATAGGATCAGACTGATTTGCATATAGCCATGTCTGAACTGGGGTGGCAGAGTGGGCTAAAGAACGGTGATGGATCAAACCCAGATCTTTTGACTGGGTATGAGTGTTTGATTGGTTCAGATGCTCCGTCCATCATCACCCCCTTTTGTACTGCTTTTGGCCGCCATAAGTGTGGCAGGGTATGCTCAGATGTGAGTCCCTTGCTCACTTTGCCACTGGATTCAAGCAAGCTGGGCTGAAGACGGCTGTAATGCCAGAAACCGGTCCTCAGAAGCTTATTTCCGGTCCAGGGAAGGCATGGCTTGGCAGTTCGGGCTGGACTGTTCCCATGAGGCACAGGGTCAGACTGATTTGCATATAGCCATGTCTGAACTGGGGTGGCAGAGTGGGCTAAAGAACGGTGATGGATCAAACCCAGATCTTTTGACTGGGTGTGAGTGTTTGATTGGTTCAAATGCTCCGTCCATCATCACCCCCTTTTGTACTGCTTTTGGCCGCCATAAGTGTGGCAGGGTATGCTCAGACGTGAGTCCCTTGCTCACTTTGTCACTGGATTCAGGCAAGCTGGGCTGAAGACGGCTGTAATGCCAGAAACTGGTCCTCGGAAGCTTGTTTCCGGTCCAGGGAAGGCATGGCTTGGCAGTTCGGGCTGGACTGTTCCCATGAGGCACAGGGTCAGACTGATTTGCATATAGCCATTTCTGAACTTGGGTGGCAGAGTGGGCTAAAGAACGGTGATGGATCAAACCCAGATCTTTTGACTGGGTTTGAGTGTTTGATTGGTTCAGATGCTCCGTCCATCATCACCCCCTTTTGTACTGCTTTTGGCCGCCATATGTGTGGCAGGGTATGCTCAGACGTGAGTCCCTTGCTCACTTTGCCACTGGATTCAAGCAAGCTGGGCTGAAGACGGCTGTAATGCCAGAAACCGGTCCTCGGAAGCTTGTTTCCATCCAGGGAAGGCAAGGCTTGGCAGTTCGGGCTGGACTGTTCCCATGAGGCACAGGGTCAGACTGATTTGCATATAGCCATGTCTGAACTGGGGTGGCAGAGTGGGCTAAAGAACGGTGATGGATCAAACCCAGATCTTTTGACTGGGTGTGAGTGTTTGATTGGTTCAGATACTCCGTCCATCATCACCCCCTTTTGTACTGCTTTTGGCCGCCATAAGTGTGGCAGGGTATGCTCAGACGTGAGTCCCTTGCTCACTTTGCCACTGGATTCAAGCAAGCTGGGCTGAAGACGGCTGTAATGCCAGAAACCGGTCCTCGGAAGCTTGTTTCCGGTCCAGGGAAGGCATGGCTTGGCAGTTCGGGCTGGACTGTTCCCATGAGGCACAGGGTCAGACTGATTTGCATATAGCCATGTCTGAACTGGGGTGGCAGAGTGGGCTAAAGAACGGTGATGGATCAAACCCAGATCTTTTGACTGGGTGTGAGTGTTTGATTGGTTCAGATGCTCCGTCCATCATCACCCCCATTTGTACTGCTTTTGGCCGCAATAAGTGTGGCAGGGTATGCTCAGACGTGAGTCCCTTGCTCACTTTGCCACTGGATTCAAGCAAGCTGGGCTGAAGACGGCTGTAATGCCAGAAACCGGTCCTCGGAAGCTTGTTTCCGGTCCAGGGAAGGCATGGCTTGGCAGTTCGGGCTGGACTGTTCCCATGAGGCACAGGGTCAGACTGATTTGCATATAGCCATGTCTGAACTGGGGTGGCAGAGTGGGCTAAAGAACGGTGATGGATCAAACCCAGATCTTTTGACTGGGTGTGAGTGTTTGATTGGTTCAGATGCTCCGTCCATCATCACCCCCTTTTGTACTGCTTTTGGCCGCCATTAGTGTGGCAGGGTATGCTCAGACATGAGTCCCTAGCTCACTTTGCCACTGGATTCAAGCAAGCTGGGCTGAAGACAGCTGTAATGCCAGAAACCGGTCCTCGGAAGCTTGTTTCAGGTCCAGGGAAGGCATGGCTTGGCAGTTCGGGCTGGACTGTTCCCATGAGGCACAGGGTCAGACTGATTTGCATATAGCCATGTCTGAACTGGGGTGGCTGAGTGGGCTAAAGAATGGTGATGGATCAAACCCAGATCTTTTGACTGGGTGTGAGTGTTTGATTGGTTCAGATGCTCCGTCCATCATCACCCCCTTTTGTACTGCTTTTGGCCGCCATAAGTGTGGCAGGGTATGCTCAGACGTGAGTCCCTTGCTCACTTTGCTACTGGATTCAAGCAAGCTGGGCTGAAGACGGCTGTAATGCCAGAAACCGGTCCTCGGAAGCTTGTTTCCGGTCCAGGGAAGGCATGGCTTGGCAGTTCGGGCTGGACTGTTCCCATGAGGCACAGGGTCAGACTGATTTGCATATAGCCATGTCTGAACTGAGGTGGCAGAGTGGGCTAAAGAACGGTGATGGATCAAACCCATATCTTTTGACTGGGTGTGAGTGTTTGATTAGTTCAGATGCTCCGTCCATCATCACTCCCTTTTGTACTGGAGATCTTGTGGCCTGGAATTATCGCCACATAAAAAAATACATTACTGCGAAAACGCCCAGCAGTGAACAAGTCGCATGTACTAACTTACAAGAGGCGACGAAACATGTGTTGGCTTGGGAAAATTTGAACATCTGACAACAGGAAGACTGATCAAAAGAAGAAAAAGTTGACAAAATTGACCTGTTTTGTTTTGTGTATTAACAATTTCTGAAAAGACTGTCTTTGAATTTGTGTGTGCTGGGGTATAGTGTTGTTTTTGTTCTGTTGGTTTTACCACGGAAACTTAGGCAAGGCGGGTGGTTCTCCTTAAACCTACAGCACCGTTACTAATACTGAAATCTACACGAAAAACTCAAAGTGAAAATACCCTGATGCGCCTATAACCTATCACCTATCACCCATACCACCGATCTCGCTTTAAACAGATAACACAACAAGCTCGCTACTTAAGAATTGCATGTCTGTGGAAAGAAATGTCCTTGCAAACTAAGGAACCGCTTAAAGCATTTTCACAGTCGGAGCCACTTAGAAAAAATTCAGTGTCCCCATTTCTGGATCGAAACCTGAACGATAGTTCCCAATATTGTTGCACATATCCTTCCCCTAGAGCTTCATATCTGCCTCCCTGTTAGTATTGGAGACAATATTGGAATTGGAAAGTCGTGACTGGTAGGGTTATGTAACCAGAGATTATCGAGTCAATGGATGGTGACCTAGCCACGATGAAAGGTAATTGGTCTCATTTTTCAATGTTCAACATGGTATATTTTGCATCTATGCATGCCATTACTATCTGTCTTTCCTTTGGATCATATGATGAAAACAGATTTGTACTGTTGATATAACACCATGGCACATGGCCAGAAAGTAATGTTTGTAACATCCAGCTCAGTAATAATATTGACCTTAATTGTGACTGTTCATGTTGTAATGTAGAAATGTCTTGCTGTATTATGTTAATTGTGGAAGGCACTTTGTTGTCTTGTGAATAATTTCTAAATTGCAATGTGGTCATACCGTTATCAACCACAGCCAAAGCCTTTTTTAAATTAACCCTATCAATCTTGGACAATCTCTCTGCAGCTTCCTGTTGAGAAATCTTCCATAGTTCGTTGTATATATCCTTACAAAAAGTGCTTTTTACGTGTTGCTTCACCTGGGAAAGTGTTGAGGTTTTTAACCAATCAAGGCACAACTTCCCAACACTATATGACGTCACCTCCCGAGTGTTCTGTTTGCACATTTCGTTGATCAGGCCTATTGACCCTAAACCCTCCGGTGTTACCCAGGAATCTAG
This sequence comes from Lissotriton vulgaris, assembly GCF_964263255.1. NCBI lineage: Eukaryota > Metazoa > Chordata > Amphibia > Caudata > Salamandridae > Lissotriton > Lissotriton vulgaris. The sequence goes on from NC_141693.1 coordinate 401,277,620, forward strand.
TTTGACACCCATTTGTGTCCACAGGCCATACTAACCATCCTTTCCAATTGGGGTCTGATGAATTGAAAGAACCATTACGTATCATGGTATCTAGTGTGTTCTCACGGAAGAGTGTAAAGTGCTGCCAATTCTCAAAGTGTGAGAATGCGGAATACCTGGTGTGTTCAAATCCTTAATTTTCATTATATCAAGGCATTAAGTTTGTTGTACCATTTTGTTCAGGAAAATCATTGGATGTGGTATGAGTTCCCTGAACTTGCCAATCTTTTGTCCCCCAGACAGATTTTGTGTCTATGGTGTCTTTCCAAAATTCAAAACCCAGTATAGGCAGTTGGCAGATAAATGAAGCAAAGACTATCAGCTTGGTGTTTGTAAGTATATTATTCTTTGCAGGTGTAGGTGTAAGCCGATAATAATACAAAGCTGGATCTGATGTGTCAAAACCTGAAAAACAAGCAAACTTTTGTGCAAATGTCTCTGAACTAGCATTTGGCGGTGTTGGGCAGTATTCCTATTGTGTGTAATTATGAACAGCACTTGGGATACTAGCTTTGTGTAAAAAATGTAACCCTGGCAGTAGTTCGCGTAGTAGCGCTACGCGTAGCTACGCAAAGTGCACTTCACACTACGCGAGCTACGCGAACTGCGTAGTGCACTGTGCAAAATGCTGCTTGCACTGATTGCACAGTGCCGGATGCTTGTCCGCACTGTGCAATCAGTGCAAACCGCATCTTGCACAGTGCAAGTGGTCGTTTTCTGCCGCTCGAGTAGATTTCTACTCGAGCGGCAGCTTTCTCAACGCGGACTGGTAGTTTCTCATCGCGAGCGCTCACAATGAGAAACCTGACCTCCCCGCTTTGAGAATCTTGCCGGGAGGTTTATTTTCAACGCTCGCGATCGGCAACATCAAGTTGCCGATCGCGAGCGTTGAAAAGGAAAAAGTCTGGCTGGGATATCATTTTGCTCGCTCGGGGTCGCCAACTTGACGTGAGGACCGCGAGCAAGCAAAAAATGACTGCTATGCTACTAGTGTTTGCACTGTGCTATGTGCAATTCGCCTAGTGCGAAGTAGTGCAAACTTCTCAAACTATGCAAGCGCAGCGTAGTACTTCGCCGAGGGTTAAAAAAATGGTGACCCCAATGTTGGTAACAGAACATGTCTCCATAATTAGAAAATGCAGCTAATTGCTTTAGATCTGCAAGCAAATTATGCATAGGTTCAATGTCCCAATCATCAGAGAAAGTAACAGAGATGATGATATCATTTAAGGAAATGTTAAACAAATAAGGAATTTTCTTCAGGAACTGGAACTGCTGTAATGTTCAACAGGGACAGGTCCCTCAGTTCACGGTTCGATGATGCATGCGGTTTAAGAACCAAGTTCACGAGTTGTACTGTAGAGCGTATTGGGATAAAGTGTCCATTCAGAAGCAGGAAAAAGACAGTTACTAAACCAATCCAAATTACCAGGAAAAGTATTCCAATTGTAATCCAGAGATGAGTCCGGGAGACAACAAAGTAAGGGGCATATTTACAAGGAAGTGGCAGAGTGAGGCGTCAGCCATCATGGCTTATGGCCTCACTCTGCCACTTCAGAAACGCAAGCCTGCACCATATTTACAAGGATATGGTGCAGCCTTGTGTTTCCCCCTGTGCTGGCGCTACACTTAGCAGTGTAGCACCAACGCAGGCACCCTTGCCTCATAGTGCAAGGGTGTCGGCAAGCAAGGGAAGATTGGTTATGTGCAGGATGGTCCCCCTTCCTGCACATAAACAATCTTGAAATGGCATTTTGTCACTTCTATGTGTGCTCTTTAATGCAGGACGCATGGAAGTCACAAAATGTCTTTTTTTTAAAGATTCTTTATGTGTAGGAAAGGTCACCTTCCTGTACATAAACAATCCAAGACTTTTTGCTTTTTCCATGTGTGCTGCACAAGGCAACACACATGGAAAAAGCAAAAATGAGAAGAAATAAAGCATTTCTCCTTGTTTTGCCAACTTAAGACCAGGTTTTCCCTTGTCTTAATTCGGACACTGCCTCCTATTTATGTTGCCCTTCAAAAAAGGGGGCAGCATCAAAAACAATTGGTGTTGTGGTGGACCACCCACTGCACACCCACTGCCCACCCCTTTCACACTAAGCATAGCGTAAAAGGGGGCCTTATTTAAAAGGCAGCATTGTAAATAAGGCGAGGCCCCTATCGTCAGCACGTCACTGAAAGTGACGTTATGATTGTGATAGGGGCTTGTACATACGCCCCTGAGTCATTTTCAACCAATGATAGAAAGCATACATTTATAGCTTGAAATGGAGGTGCAGTGTTTGCAGTTCAGGTTCACTTGGATCCTCAGCAGGTTTTGTAGAACTGAGAGATGACTCGATCCGTGGCATGTTCACATGGATGTCATCAATGTTTTCCAATTGAGATTTCTGTACTTGTTGATTGTACAGTTGCGGTTGTTTCAACAGGGATAACTATAATTTCATTGTTGTTTACAGCTTCTCTTTGGAGAGTGGTCTCTTCAATTGTTAATAAAGCTTCCATCCGAACTTCCCGCATGGTAGTGAGAGGAGCGCAGCAGCTACCCAGTAGCCCACATGGCCGACTGTTCAGAATCAGCCACATAGTGTGGTTTGATCAGATGAATTGAGACAAACCTTTTGTCTCGGTTTATGGAAAAGGGCGGAAGAAGTACAGTTCTGGTACCTTCAACAGCCCAAACTCTTTTTGCCCACTATTTTCTCTCTTACCAGGTCCCAAATTATCAGGACCCAGGCAGGTTTTGCTGGAACTACCTTCACTTTACCAGCGGCGGTGTGTTTTACTTGAACGTTGCTTTGTAAAGCCTGGAATTCATTGAGTTCCTGTAAAACAGCCAAATGTTCATTGATGTCAAATCGTGTTTCAACTGCCACTGTGCTGACACTATCAAGGTTTGGTACCCACATTCTCACCCCAAACAGGAGCTCATAAAATGTACAACCCCCTAGGGATTTTCTTGGCATATTGTTAAGTGCCCTCTGGACCCCATATAGGTGATTGACCGAACTGCCACCTGAGGCTAGTACCCTGGCTGTTAAGGATTGCTTTAAGTCACAGTTCTTCCTCTCAACGATCAAATTTCCCTTGGGATGGTAGAGGGAGGAGCACCGCAAGGCAACACCAAACTTCCCGTGGCTTCTCTGTAAGCCCAAGAGCTAAACAACGTACCCTGGTTGGAATGTAGTGTGCCAATTGCTTATGTCCCAATAAAGGCTCGCAAATGCTTTATAAAAGTTTTAGCCTCTACCGAGCGCTGTGGCCAAGCCCACAATAATCAATCTGGAGCATGAATCCACTGCCACCAAGATATACTTGTAAGCCCCATCTGCTTGTAAGGGGCTGCAGTGGTCCGAATAAACACAATGTCTGAAATCAATAGAGGTGTCTGTGCTGGGCGCGCTACGGTGGAGCCTTTCATCTGCTGGCAGATGTCACATGTAAGGACAAAGTCCTTGGTCTATTTTGATAGAGACAACAAGAAAGAGGAATCAGAGCATAAATGCCTGCACAAGTTCCAAAATTGCTTCTATAGTGGCATGAAAAAAGGTGCAAAACAGGCTGGAGGCACAATTCCCTACACCCCCAATATTGGGAAGCAGGTCAAGACCGGCTTCTACAAAATCAAGTATACAAGATAGCCCAGCACACTTTTATACATAAAATATAACAATGATATGGTAGTCAAAAATCAAAGCTTGTTCCAAAGATGAGTCGATGTTGTATTAAATTTGATCTTTTATTCAATTCTTTTTTTTAAAACTTTTGAAACCGCCAACGCGTTTCGTCCCGTCCAGGGACTTCTTCAGGGCTGATGGTGTATGGACGGACAATTATAAACTGTGTTTGTTCATCAGTAGTGTTGGTTAGAATGAAAAGTTTGAGATATCAAGAAAGAGCGTGGTTTCTCCATTAGTTTTTTTAAATTTCAAATTTGATTCCACAGGCTTCTCTTAAAAAGGCAAAGTATCCTAGTTCCGAATTGTAGATCCATGCGATGCCACTACGATGCTCGCAGGTGATTTTTTGCATGTGTTAAAATGCCATTATTGTTCTTTTGGAAAGAATCAGTGGTATTATAAATTAGGCTACTTTTACTTTGCACCTAGGCTGTATTCTAAAACCAAATACTTTTTTTCACAGTTTTGCTGGTTCTGTAAAGAGAGGTATGGTGTGGGAACGTTTATCTTTTCATGTTGCTTTTTTGTGCTGACAGAAGAAAACATACTTGTGGATATCTTGTCACTGAAGATGTATGTAACTACTCTTCACAGCGAGTGTGCATGCAACCTGAAAAATCCACACCTCAATGCTGCAAAGTACATGAGAGGATGCAAGGCACTCTCTGAGAAATGTCCTGGGAATAATGCTTCTGTATTTTGACAGCTTGGCTACTGCCCTTCCTTACACTTAGACTTATTATGAAAAACAAAAATGTGCTTACCATTGGGCCCCGAACTGCTTAAGCTGTTCTGCTGAAGTGGGACTTCAGTTTATGTGGAGCTTGCCCTGCATTCCAACGGATTACGGTGGTTAACCTAACTCAATTGTTATGTTAATTTCCAGGGCAATACTGGCATCCATATGGTTGCAAACTTTGGGTTGGTTATGTGTAGGTAAAGCTGTGAATTTTTTCTCTTTCCTCAAATTACAAAGCTCTTAATATGAATGGCCCGTGAACTTCGCGGAGCACAGTCCTGTACCCCCCAACGAGGGTCTGGCTCGCTCGCTAAGTTCGCCACCGGGCACTCCTCTAGAACTTTTACGCCTCACCACTTTCAAATGTCACCAGCCGCCACTGAACGGCAGCAGTATGAACTGTTGCCTTGGTTGCCTCGTCTGCCATGGAATTCCCATCAACATGAACGCCAACATGTTTATGACAATGTATGAAATAGCACAAGGGCACCACATTACGATCCCCATCAAGCTGCACAGCCAATTAAATTCATGGTAAACTCTTCAATTATTCCACAATTGTATCCAATATTATTCATCCTTTTTCTCCCTTTTTTTAAAATTCATTTTACTCATTTTCATTTAGGTTCATTGCTGTTCATGAAGACACAGGAGAATGACTGTTTCCACATGCCACGCTTTATTTAAAATCACCTAATGCATTTCGGGAAAATCCCTTCTTCAGGGGTGTTGTGACCTGTGCTGTTCAACCTCCGAAAAAGCTTTTCTGAATAACCTCTCATGTTTAACTTTGTTGATTTCCATCTCACGATAAATCCTACACACTGATCCCACACATCTTGTCAACGAAAAGCTGCATCAATGTATGAAAGACATGAGCCCATGGCAGGCCTTCTTTCAGCTTTGCAACCTGTTCCCAAAGCATCTTGTGCTTTATCGTGCTTCCTTTAGAATCTCTAAACCCATTCTGGTCCCAATAATGTAAATATTAGTTATAGGACTGGACACATTAAAATGAATCACACACAATTAGTTTGGGGAATTCATGATCCATATTTTGTAATGCCTGTATCAGAGCTTTTAGTTCCACCAGCTGCGCTGTACAGTCGTCTAAGGAGTGAGAGTGTGTTTTCCCAGGATGGAACTTTCAACATGCATGCGCCCTTCTACAATTGCGCATGCCACGGAATACTGCTGTTTTGTTCCTACTGCCGGCTGGGCAGAACCATCGGTATAAATGATACAGTCATATCAATCTAGAGGCATAATTTAATTTGGCAGAGGATATTCTTGTTTGCACTGCGAGAATGCTTGTGTTTGTAAAGTAGAGTCAAATCTGTAATCTACATCTCTTGCAGTGAGAAAGGTAGCCCATTGAATCCATTGTGGATGCAATGCTTTAGCATTTGGGATGCTTGCTTTTGTAATGGCCTCTAGGGTCAGTACTGGGATCCCGACTATTATGCGTTTCCCTTGCACGTGTTTTCTTTCTCTCTCTCTCTCTCCCCCTCTCTCTCTCTCCCTCTCTCTCTCACAGTCTGTGCTGCTGTATCTTCTCAGTTGGTGCAAAACACATTTCAGCGTTCGTGTACAAATGTGATTTGTATGTAATAGGGACTGAATCACTTTCATTGAAAGTGATGTATGTGTACTCGCTTGGTCCTGCAACTACACAGAACACCAGGTTAGTTGCGTTACCACGTGTATGAAAATGTTTTGAAACTATCATGTCAGCTTGTAATAAATGTAGAATGTCTGTATGTTCCTGTGTCCAATGATGCACTGAAAAATCAGGTCTAATTAGGTCGAAGAAATGTTTTACTATTTCTGCATAATCCAAAATGTATGTCCTGCCAAAATTAAAAAATCCTAAACTACATTGTAGACTTTTCAGAGTCGTTGGAGGTTGGAGCAGTGCACATTTTTCTAAAAAACTGTGCCACCAGCCTTTTGCCTTGTCTTGACAACTCATACCCTAGAAATAGGACACTGAAGTGCCCAATTTTAGATTTTTTTAAATTGAATTTGTAACCCAGGTGAGCAAACCAAAGGATTATGCGGTTAACTTTAGTCAAGTGTTCCATTAATTCATTGTCCGTCAAATAGATGTCATCTACATAAAACAATGCCTTCTAATCAAAAATTTGAAGCAGCTCTGTTACTCTGGCTGAAAACAACGCGGGGCTATTCTTATAACACTGAGGTATTGACAAAATTGGCATTGAGTACCTAGCCCTGATATCTGCTCCCAGCAGCTATATTTTGGCAGAAAAACCCATTTGAGAAATCTAATGTTGTTTCATATTTTCTCTTCACAATGTTATTCATTAGTTCGGCACTATGTGCATTTTGTACTGCAAAGTGTGTGTAGAAGTGCTCAAATGTCTACATTCTAAGACTAGACAATAGGAATTATCGGAATTCATTGGCGGAAACAAGGGATTATTCATAGATGAGGTGCAATTCTCTATCACACCCTGGTACTCAAGCTGATCTAGGATCTCCCGACTTGTTTCTTTGCTTCATGCATTATTGGTTGTTGTCTCTATGGTTGAGGGATCGAGTTCAGTAGTATTTCATGATAAGGTGGCACATCATCCCACCCAACAGGATTGTGGTAAACTGCAGGTGCTAGTGCTTAACCCCTCTCCTGCGCAAATGAATTTTTTATGGATTCGGGAATTTTTTACTGTAAGAGTCGGAGAAAGCAGGTAAAATAACTTCTTCCCCCATTGGGCAATCCACTATGAAATTAGGTGGCCAACACTTTTTGGCCAAAAGAATGTTATAACCATTTGTCAGGTTCTCACAAAAGAGACCCTTTACTTGCTTGCGTATGTCCACCACCATTTGGAGCGTTATTTCGTATAAACGATATGTGACACATACCCTTGTATCAGGTGTTTCCACCTAACTCAGCACTACTGCCACCAGATATTCCACCTCACTCAGCGCTACTGCCGCCAGATAATCCATCAGGTTCCGGCAAGCTATTGGGACTTCTACGCTGTCTAGCATCCTCACTGTCCATTCCCCATTAAGAAGCAGAGTCCTCAGTAGCCTGGGCATTTCTAATATTAATCCTGGCTACCTTCTGTAGGAAAGTGGCCCTTTTTGCATGGTTGCCCCCAATTTTTGCCTAATGTTGATGTACTTTGACTGAGTGTGCCCTGGGCTCCTGCCAACCAGGTACCCAGGCCCTATGTTCTTCCCTAAACTGTACTGATGCAAAACCGAATTGGCAACTCTCTGGCCACATGCAAGTCCCTTATAAAGGGTATCATAGGTACCAAGGGCACTGTGACTAGAGAAGGACCCTAAGGGCTGCAGAACATATTGTGCCACCCTTAGAGGCCCTGCACATTTACACACACACACTGCAATTGCAGGCTTCATGTTTTGGTACAGAACAAAGTGACGAGTCGACATTGCACACAGCCCTGTGTACCATTCCTACAACCCACTGCCCTGGCATAGGCAAGCCACCCTTCTAGCTGGGTGCACTATACCAGTGGTGAGGGTACAAATGCTTGAGCCCTGTACTCCTACAGTGTCTAAGTCCATTCTTAAGACATTGTAAGTGTAGTAATGACAAAGAGTATATGGTGCTGGGAGTTTGTCATTACGAACTCCACAGCACCATAATGGTATGAAATTGGTATCAAACTTCTCTTCACATTAAACCCACACTGATGCTAGAGTGGGATTAATGCAAAATGCACTTAGAGGGCTTCTTAGAGATGCCCCCTGAAAACAACCTAGCTCTAGTGTCCTGGCTGAGTGGCTGTGCACCAGCTGCCATCACCAGACATGTTTCTGGACCACTGGGTCAAGAGCCTGATGCCCTTGGGGTCCTGAAACAAAGCACATCCTGAGACAAGGTGACAATCCTCCCCTCCTGGATGGGAAGGGTCCACGAAGGGGAAGCTTTAAAGGCGTGCCGCCTTTATGAGCTACCCCCAGCCATTTGCTGCTCCCAGCAACTGGCCCCCACCAGCTCTGACCCAGTTTGGGCTGGGAAATCGGTAGGAAAACCAAGTTAGGAGAGGTGCGCCCACCTTTGCCAAGCCCACCCCTCAGGTGGAGGAGGCAAGGTCGTCATTTTGCAGATGGGGGACCCAGCCAACCAGATTGAGGCTTATGCACCCCTCCCACTGGAATGTGGCCATAATAGGGGGGGGTACCCATCCCAAGGAAGGGACCCATTGGTCCCGACCTGTGCCTACCTGTAACGCCCCAAAATTTAGTATTTAGGGGGAACCCTGAACCTAGCCTCCTCAGACAAGACGAGAGAAGAAGAAGGACCGAAGAAGCCATGCTGAAAGAAGACGTTGAGAACACCAACTGACTTGGCCCCTCGCCCTACCTGCTAGTCCCAACCTCAACCTGTTCCAGCAAAATCCCGGTGTGTCCTGCAGCCAGCAGCCCCAAGATCCTGGAGGACCTGTCCTGCCTTCCCAAACCAGACTTTGTCTCCTGTGAGCACCGGATTTGCTCACCCACAGACTCAGGCTTCGGCCAAATCCGCAAGTCTGCATCATTCTGCACCCGACGCCCATGGCCTGAGTTCAAGTGGCCCAACACCATGAGAAGGTCTTCCCGGTGATCATGACCTGGGATCTGGTGATCCCGGACCTCCCTCAATACTCCAGACAACACCTGCAGCCCCTTTCTCGAGGATCCCCCCGACCGCGACCGGAGCCGATAAGAAAAACCAGACGCCAAAAGACACCCCTGCACCCAATGTCCCACGGCCTTGGGCGGCCCAACCAATGATGTGCCGGCATCCCCAGGCATCTCAACTTACCTCTCCAACCGGTGTTCACCTCCAGAAGATCTTCGTCCCCGAGCCTGTAGTGTTTGTTGCAACCAGAGAATCCCTATTGAAAACAACAGGGCACCCGATGCCAAACCAGCACCCTGCACCCGGCCGCCCCTGTGCCACTATGGATCCACTTTGGATGATAAATCGGATACCCCTTTGCCGTGAGCCTGAGTCCAGGAGCTTTGCTCCCACATCCTTGTGGCCTGCTCAAGAGCAGCCACCAACCAGAGGCCCCTATCCCCTATTAGATAACATTGGGCCTCAGCAATCTGCATCCCGCCGCCCTAGTGCCGCTGAATACCAACGCCAAAACCTAAGTACTTATTGATAAGCCAATAACACTGTTTTCTCCCATAGGACTGCATTGACTGCTTTTCGGTAAAACATCTTCTAAGTGTAGAGTGGATTTGTAAGAGACCCTAAGAAACTGCAAAAGTATTACAACTGACTTACTTACCTTTTCTCTAGGAAATGTCCCAGTGTGATATCTAGGCATATCACATTGAGTAGAAAAAGTAACTCAAAAAGTAATCTGAAAAGTAACGTACAAAGTAATCACAATAGTAACTGAAAAGTACTTTTGACTGTTAACTTACCTGTAAATAAACCCATTGCATTCTACTTCATTTGAACTGTATCAAATTACATTATTCTTGCAAAGTACTATTTCACTTACCGGCACCAGGTCTGGCTTGGTTCTAGAAATAAAATATAACTAAATAATATTTGTATACAAACAAATTGGTATCAGTTCAGTCTTTGAGTGTGTGACATAATTTCTTGCCTGAGTGCATACAATAAATGCTTAACACCACCCTCTGATAAAGCCTTACTGCTTACCCACACTACCACAAATAGAGAGTATGGCAAATCTACTTTTACCTCTGCCTACCTTCTGGGTTTCACTGGACTCTGTGCACTCTATATCTTACTTTGGTATAGTATATACAGAGCCGGATCCCTACATTGGTGGATCAGTGGTGGGGTCTACAACTTTGCATTTGTTGGACTGACTTGGTCAACACCTGCTCACACGACAGAACTCCTAAATTGTCTTTAGAAATTCTGATTTTTGAATTGACAAATGTTTCCAAATAACTAAAAGTCTTGTTAGGGCCTTGCTTAAGTCCCTGTCCCGAGGTGGATGGGACGTTGGGGCTTGAACTCGGGGTTGTTGGTTTTACAGGTGGGGTGGAGGAAAAGAGGAACACAGGCGCCTTCAGTAACGGTTTTAACGAAGGCTTTATTGGGACGTAAGTCTTTTTCATGAAACACAGTCTTTAGAATTGGGACAAAGAAAAGTAATCCTCCGGCGTTGACTCTTTGGCTTCGGGACGTCAGGTGGTCGGGGTCCTCACTGGGAGTCGTCGTTTGGTTCCGCTCCGGTACCGGCAAAGGAAAGGAAACAAGGGTCAGGACCAAATAACGTTGTGATACGTTCTCAAGGGACCAGGAGTGAGGGAGCAAATGTCGTGAGTTTGTGCACTACTTAAACTACCCCTAACAGGTGGGGAAAGGAAGTGCTCGTGCAGGAGTAGAGGATAGAGGGCTTTTCTACAGAAACATTCACTACTGTTTCTTCCGCCCGACCCAACCCGCTACCCGGCCCCGTACCTCTTGGAGCCACGCTCCTCCCGTGGGAACGTGGCGGGGCGAAGCGTGAAACCGTTGGCCTCCTGGCGTGTCGTTCTCCTTCTGCTCAGAGTCCTGGAATCTCCCGTCGTCTTCCACGTGGGCCTCCGCTCCTTGGGAAACGCCGTCCGTTGAGGATTCTGCCTTTCCGGCTTTTGACTTCGCTACGCCCTCAGGGGGTGGAGACTCGTTGCCTGGTTCAGAAGTTTTAAAGGGACCTTCCGAATTACTAATCGGAATCCAACCTGAGTCGTCTTCTTCGCTCCACGATGCTGAGGTATTCTGTGGGGACAAGGGGCAGGGTAAAAGAGGTGTGGCTGTCCACCATTCGGCAGTAGTCTAGTAGTCTGAGGTTCCGGTCCGCGTGCCCGTCACATTCCTCCCCCCCTGGCTTCTCCCGTTCGGGGAGAGGAAACACCCTTGAAAGGAAGTCCGCGTTACCATTGTCTTTTTCTTTACGGTGTTGAATGGTAAAGGCATACGGTTGAAGAGACAGGAACCACCTCAAGACTCTGGGATTATGGCTACTGTTTTGATGTATCCATCTCAGGGGCGCGTGGTCTGTATGAAGGATGAATGGTTTTCCCTCGAGATAATATCTAAGCTTCTCTACAGCCCACTTTATAGCCAGGGCCTCCCTTTCGATAGTGGAATACCTGCATTCTCTTGGAAACAGCTTCCTACTTACATACAACACAGGATGCTCAATACCATCTTTACTGACTTGGGACAGAACTGCACCAATACCCACATTGGAGGCATCTGTAGCTAGAATATAGGGTTTAGCATGATCAGGAGAGGTCAATACGGGTGCCGTAGTCATGGTGGTTTTTAAGAACTGAAAGGCTTTTACTGACTCAGGTGAGGGCTGCTTAAACACGCTAGGCCTGGTGTCTTTGCGAAGGAGATCGGTCAAAGGGGCTGCTATCTCCGCAAAATGAGGTATAAACCTGCGGTAGTACCCCACCAGTCCCAGAAAAGCTCGTAGGTCTCTTTTGTTGGAAGGAAAAGGCACGGCCGCTATTGCTCCTACTTTCTCACTTTGGGGAGCTATGGAACCTTCCCCAAGACATACCCCAGGTAGTTTACAGTATGAAAGGCGGATCTTGATTTTTTTGCATTAATGTGCAGTCCCGTTTTCTTCAAAGCAGAAAGGATGGTTATCAGATGCACAAGATGTTCTTTCCAATCTCGGCTGTAAATGACTATATCATCCAAATAGGCCGAGCTGAAAGAGGTGTAGGGTTGTAGCACCAAGTTCATTAAACGTTGAAAGGTTGCTGGGGCCCCATGCAACCCAAAGGGCAACACTGTGAATTCGTAAGCTCCATCGTCTGTTACAAAGGCCGGTTTCTTCCGATCTTCTTCCCGAAGGGGCACTTGCCAATACCCCTTTGTGAGGTCGATAGTGGTTATGTAACGGGCATCACCTATCTTTTCTATCAGGTCATCAACCCTTGGGATGGGGTAGGTATCGAAATGCGACACCGCATTTAGAGCACGGAAGTCCATACAAAACCGTTTGGACCCATCTGGTTTGGGGATCATCACTATGGGTGAAGACCAATGGCTCTGGGATGGCCGTATGACACCGAGTCGTAGCATATCTTGGACTTCTTTGCGGACCGCATCTTTTCGGGCAGCTGGGATCCTATAGGGTCTTTGCTTTACAACTTTACCCGGTAAGGTCTCTATGCGATGTTCAGCAAGATTAGTTCTTCCGGGTTAAGTCGGAAAAGACGTCAGAAAAGGGTTTCAGTGTCTCTGTTAACTCCTCCTTTTCTTGATTGGTCAGCTCTGTGTTTACCACTAACTGGTCCAGGGTTGACGTCTGGGCCACACCCGTTTGTGCGACCAAATGTCCTTCCCGTGGTACTGGTCCTAGCCATTCCTTGAGCATGTTAATGTGATAGGTTTGTGTCTTGGATGGGGTCATCTGTAACCTGTAGGTAGTAAGTCCAATGGTATCAACTATCTGATAGGGTCCTTGCCATTCATGTTTTTGTTTGCTCATGCTAGAAGGTAAGAGTACAAGGGCGCAGCTTCCTTTTTTCAGTGTTCTCAACTTCTTTCCTTTATCATATGTTTGTTTGTATCTGTTCTGCTGGGCCTCCAGATTAGTATAGGCTAGCTCTTGTAGCTTTCCCAGCTTGGATCTTAGGTTGCTTGTGTACTCTAACATTGATTTCTGTTCTTCTACTTCCTCACTCTCCCACATGTCCTTCGTTATTTCCAACAAGGAACGTGGCATCCTTCCATATAGGAGTTCAAAGGAGGAGCACCCCAGGCTGCTTTGTTTCTGTGCCCTAATAACATAAAGGGCTATTGGTAAGAGCCTGTCCCAGGAGGGTCCTTCGGCAGACAACATTTTCTTCAGGGTTGATTTAAGGGTCTGATTATACCGTTCCACCAGACCGTCGGTCTGTGGATGGTACACCAAGGTCTTTAGATGTTTTATGTCAAGGGAAGCACAGACCTCTTTCATTAACTTGGAAGTAAAGGGAGTTCCCTGGCCAGTCAGTACTTCCTTAGGAAACCCCACTCTTGAAAACAATTCTACAAATTTTTCAGCGATGGCTGCTGTGGTGGTGGTTCGCAGCGGGAAGGCTTCAACAAACCTGGTGGCGTAGTCAACTATGACTAGGGCATACAGGTACCCTCGGCTCGACTTTGGCAAGGGGCCTATGATGTCCATGCCGACCCTTTCGAATGGTACTCCAATAATGGGCATCTTTTGTAGGGGAGCCATGGGTGGTCGACCTGTATTTTGTCGTTGACACACTTCACATTTCGCACAATATTCCTGCACGTCTTTATATATCCCGGGCCAAAAGAAATGCCTGGTTATGCTGTCAGTTTTTTCTTTTCCTGCGTGACCGGCCGTCAAATGTGCATGCGCAAAGAAAAGAACCTGCTCTCTAAAGGACTGGGGTACTAGCAGTTGTAATTCTCCTTCCGCTCTGTTTTGTCTATATAGTAGGTCATTTATTTTCACAAAACGCGGATAAGAGGAAGGGGCTAGATCACCCGGAGTATGGGCAGCTTCCCAGGCATTGACTAAGGTCCTATCCTCACTCTGAGCAAAACGGAAGTTTCGATCAATAACCCAGGATTCGGGGGACAGGTATGCAGGAAGGCTACTATTCTGTTTTGTTTGGGAAAGGGTCTCTTTAAAAAGGGACAAGAACTCAGGGTTGTCTGTTCCTAAGATCATGTCTTCAGGAAGTGAGTCCACCACCCCAACCCAGACCTTACACGGTTCCCTATTTGGAAGGGCCATCGTAATAGATGCTATGGGGTATGGTTTTACATCACCGTGAACACACCTTATATAAACGGGCCCCTTTGGATTCATCTGGTCTGGTTTAACAAAACGGGTTTGAATCACTGACTGCCTACACCCTGAATCTAGCAATGCCTTTACAGAGTAACCATTCATCCTCATACTCACGTAGAAGGTGCTGCCCATTTCGGCGGAGTACATCACTGTCCTCGGGAGATAGCCGACTTCCATCGATTCCTCTGGTGGCTTACGTTTGGGACACATTCTTGCGATATGGCCCCACTCTCCGCATTCGAAGCACTGAGGACCTTTGTTTAGTGGAAGGACCATACTTGTGGGGCGTAGCAGTCGGGGCAGTTCTACTCCGCTCTTAGGTTTTTTTTCCAGTTTGGATGGCGGAAGCACTTTCTGAGTTTTTTCCGGTTCCCACGTGAGGGTTTTTGGTTGAGCTCTAGCATACTGGGAAGCCATTTCGATTGTGTGTTCTACAGTAAGTCCCACATGTTGGCGCAACCAACGCTGTGTAGCGTAAGGCAGGGCTTCCATGAACTGCTCCAAATAAATTTTCTTTAGAATGTCCTCTTTACTACAGAGGTCCGGGCGCAACCATTTGTCGGCTGACATCTTTAGCCTAAAAAAAAAAAGAGTCTTTGGGTTCTCCCCGGGAATGCCTCTTTCTTTCCTGAATCGCACCCGATAGGCCTCCTGATCCAAACCTAAATGGTCCAGGATCACCATTTTGATGGTAGCGTAAGGGGTTGTACCGAGGGGATTAGGAGCTTGATAGGCAGGCTGGGCTTCGCCGGTGAGAAGAGGTGCTAGAAAAAACGGCCATTTCTCTTCTGGCCAACTCAGTGCACGTGCCGCCCTTTCAAAATTAATCAGGAAGGCGTCCGGATCTTCACCTGAAACATATTTCTGGAGAGCCACCCCTGGGGGATGGGGGGTATGTACTCTAACCTCCCCTTGGACGACTTGTGGCGCAGGAGTTATACTCTTTAGACTTTCCAGTTGGGCTGTTATCGTGGAAGTGAACATTTCCCGGTCTGCCTGTGCAGACGTCATTTGGTTTTCCATCGCTTTTTCTAATTTCTCCTGTCCTTTAATGATATGGTCAATTAGGGCCTCCATCTTTTCTTTACAGACGGATGGTGATCCCACTTCTGACACCAGTTGTCCCGAGGTGGATGGGACGTTGGGGCTTGAACTCGGGGTTGTTGGTTCTACAGGTGGGGTGGAGGAAAAGAGGAACACAGGCGCCTTCAGTAACGGTTTTAACGAAGGCTTTATTGGGACGCAAGTCTTTTTCATGAAACACAGTCTTTAGAATTGGGACAAAGAAAAGTAATCCTCCGGCGTTGACTCTTTGGCTTCGGGACGTCAGGTGGTCGAGGTCCACACCGGGAGTCGTCGTTTGGTTCCGCTCCGGTACCGGCAAAGGAAAGGAAACAAGGGTCAGGACCAAATAACGTTGTGATACGTTCTCAAGGGACCGGGAGTGAGGGAGCAACTGTCGTGATTTCGTGCACTACTTAAACTACCCCTAACAGGTGGGGAAAGGAAGTGCTCGTGCAGGAGTAGAGGATAGAGGGCTTTTCTACAGAAACATTCACTACTGTTTCTTCCGCCCGACCCAACCCGCTACCCGGCCCCGTACCTCTTGGAGCCACGCTCCTCTCGTGGGAACGTGGCGGGGCGAAGCGTGAAACCGTTGGCCTCCTGGCGTGTCTTTCTCCTTCTGCTCCGAGTCCTGGAATCTCCCGTCGTCTTCCACGTGGGCCTCCGCTCCTTGGGAAACGCCGTCCGTTGAGGATTCTGCCTTTCTGGCTTTTGACTTCGCTACGCCCTCAGGGGGTGGAGACTCGTTGCCTGGTTCAGAAGTTTTAAAGGGACCTTCCGAATTACTAATCGGAATACAACCTGAGTCGTCTTCTTCGCTCTACGATGCTGAGGTATTCTGTGGGGACAAGGGGCAGGGTAAAAGAGGTGTGGCTGTCCACCATTCGGCAGTAGTCTGAGGTTCCGGTCCGCGTGCCCCGTCACAGTCCCTTTAGCATTTTAGTCAAAATAAAAACTCACTTTAGTTAGGGGTAAGAGGGGTTAGAATGTGTGGTAGAATGTCTCGTAACAAGAACCCAGCTATTAGTGGAAATATAACTAATGACATAGAGAATTTAGTTGAGCAGCTCAACCTAGAATTTAGGGAGTTATGGTCTCTATGTAAACTTAAAAACATTACCATGCGGTCTTATCCCTCTAAACAAGAGCTCCAGGAGCAGTTGGCAGTGTATGCTAAGGACCACCCTTCTGAGCAAGGTGAAGACCTCTCACAGGGAGAAGAAGATGGAGGGGATGAGGATAACTTCCCGCCCCCCTTGCTTCCCAAGGAGAACAGGACCCCTTTGCCCTTGACTCCAGGAATATATCTCATAGCACCTAGATCCCACACAGGTGAGACAGGCACTTCTGAGTCCATTGAGGGTAGCCTCAATGAGGAGACAAACCTCTTAGTGTGGTTGGCCAAAATATTAGATCTAGAGACCAGACTCCTGGCTCTGGAAAAAGAAAGAGCTGAGATTGGCTTAGCGCCCATCAACAGTGGCAGTGACTTAATAAATAGGGACAGAGTGCAATCTTATGATACCAAAATCCCCAAATGGATTGTCCCCAAATTTGAGGAAGGTAATGACATCACCAAATGGTTCACAACTTTTGAGAGAGCTTGTGAAATGAGGAAACTGAGGATGTCACACTGGGTGGCACTCCTTTGGGAGCTGTACACTGGTAACAGCAGGGACTGCCTTCTGACCCTTACATGGGCAGAGGGGGGTCTTTTGACCTCATGAAGAACACTCTGAGGGCTTTGGACTCACAACTGAGTAATATATAGGATTAGATTCAGGGGGCTCACAAAACCCAAAAACAATCCTGGATTGACTTCGTAGATTACTCAGTTAAGACACTAGATGGGTGGTTAACTAGAAATAAAGTGCATGATTTCAATGGACTTTACAATCTTTTTATGAAAGAACATGTTTTGAGTAATTGCACTAACAAGAAGTTACATCAACATGTGGTAGACCTTGGTCTAATTTCTCCCCAAGAATTAGGAAAGAAAGCAGACCACTGGGTCAAGACTAGGGTAACAAAAACAGCTACTGGGGGTGACCAGAAGAAAGGGGTTACCAAACCTCCCCAGGAGAAAAGGGACCGAAACCCTGAAGACAAAAAGCCAGAGTCTTCTAAAGGGCCCCATTAACCTGCTCAGGGGGGGGGGAATCTTTTTCCAGTCCAATGGTAGGTTACACAGGGAAGAACATTGATCCCCAGAAGGCCTGGTTTTTCACCTGTAAGAAGTTGGGACACTTAACTGGAGATGCTACTTGTCCTAACAAGAAGCCCCCTAGTTCTCCATCAGTTTCCACTGGTGTAGCCAATCTCCAGATGGGATCAACAGTGTGCCCAGAGGAAATCAGGGTTCATACTGAAGCAGTTCTAGTCACTGAAGGTGAATTTGAGTTTTCCACTTTAGCTGTGTGGCCACCCAACTTAAAGAAGTATTTACAATACCACTGGATAAATGGGACTATGATAGAAGCTCTGAAGGATACAGGTACCAATGTCACCATGGTGAGAGTCACACTGGTTTCCCCAGAGAAATACCTGATTGGGAAATCTTATCTAATCACCAACGCTGACAGTGTTACTATTAACCATGCCATGGCTATGGTGACATTAGACTGGAGGGGGGGGGGTTGCTGGCCTGAAACATGTAGTGATCTCTCTAAAGCATCCAGCTGCCTGTCTGCTTGGAAATGACCTGGAGACCTCAGCATGGACCAAGGTAGAATTGAAAACCCATGCAGCAATGCAGGACATCCCTTAGATTGGGAGTGTCAAGACGAGAGCATAGAGCCGAAATGAGGGTACAAAAGAAATGTTGGAGCCTGAAAGAGTGTCCCAACCTTCCAAGAGAGAAGGTAAGAAGACTGGGAAACCAGCTTCTGAACAGCCAAAGGCTCAGGACCCCCCCTCCTCAGGAACACGATTTGGAAGCCCCCAAGGGAACTGAGCCTATGGAACTTGACCAATACCAGGTTGAGCTCTTAGACCTGGGGGGTGGGTGGGGCACGAGAGAACAACTGTGCCTTGGACAGCAGAACTGTCCAACTCTTGAAAGCATGAGGCAGCAAGCTGCTGCACAGGAAAAGGGAGAAGTCAGTGGTACCCAAAAAGCTTATTGGGAGGAGTGACTCCTTTATACTGAGGCAAGAGACCCCAAACCTGGTGCCACTAGAAGAGAGTTGTCGTAACTCAAATGTAAAGTTTTTTTTCTCACTTTGGCTCATTATATGCCCCTAGCTGGGCATCTTGGCTAGACCAAGACTTGTGAAAGGCTAGTTAGCCACTTTTACTGGCCCCAGATATTTTAGAAAATCAAGGAGTTTGTCAGCTTCTGTGTCACCTGTTAAGCCAGTGGCAAAACAGGTGGACACCTAAAGGCCCCCTTAATTCCACTACCAGTGGTGGGGTTCCCTTTGAAATGTTAGGTGTGGACATAAAGGGTGCACGTGAACCTCCAACAGCATCAGGAAAACAAATTTATACTGGTGGTAGTGGATTATGCCACCAGGTATCCTGAGGCAATTCCCCTTACGATTTCAGCTCCTGCAGTAGCCAAGGCCCTCATTGGTGTCTTAACCGGGGTAGGGTTTCCTAAGGAGGTGGTTTCAGACAGAGGGTCAAAGTTCATGTCTGCATCCTTCAAACACATGTGTAAGGAGTGTAGAGTGCAGTACAAGTTTACTACACCTTATCACCCACAAACAAATGGTCTTGTTAAAAGGTTCAACAAGACATTGAAGGGCATGATCCTGGGGCTCCCTGAAAAACTCAGAAGGAGATGGGATGTCCTCTTGCCATGTCTGCTTTCCGCCTACAGGGAGGTTCCTTGGAAGGGAGTAGGGTTTTCCCCTTTGTACTTCTGTATGGCCACCCTGTTAGGAGACCATTCTGTCTTGTTAAAGAGGGTTGGGAGAAGCCTCTCCAAGAACCCAAACAGGATATTGTTGCTAAGTACTAGGTCTAAGGTCCAGAATGGCACAGTACATGGAAAAGGCTTCACAAAATATCGAGGCCAGCCAGGAGCTCCAGAAGCACTGGTATAACAAAAAAGCTACACTGGTGGAATTCCAACCAGGGCAAAAGGTTTGGGTTTTGGGGCCTGTGGCATCAAGGCCTCTCCAGGACAAATTGAGTGGCCCTTTCCCCATCTTAGAAAACAAAAGTGAGGCCACCTACTTGGTAGACCTGGGCACAAGCGGAACCCTCGAAAGGGTGATCCATGTAAACCGCCTTAAGTTTGCCATGCCAGAGCTGACATTACTATCCTGATGGTTATTGATAAGGATCAGGATACAGAGAGTAAACCTACCTGACCTCCTCCCTTGCAGCCCCAAAGATGGGTTAGTGGATGGAGTTGTCTATTCAGACACCCTAAATTCCCAACAGCAGGCAAATCTTACAGCAGCATGCCAAGTTCTTCTCCTTGACCCTGGTCAGATAAACTGGTGTACCCGTGATGTGGACACTGGGGACAGTGTACCAGTCAAAAACAAAATCTATTGACAGTCTGATCAAGTCAAGGAGAGCATCAAAGCTGAAGTCAGCAAGATGCTAGCGTTAGGGGTTATTGAACCTTCTGAGAGCCCCTAGGCCAGACATCTGGTTCTAGTCTTTAAACCTCATCCACAGTGTAGAAAGAGAGAAATGAGGTTCTTTGTGGACTACAGAGGACTCAACTCTGTCACCAAGACAGATGCTCACCCTATACCAAGAGCCGTTGAGTTGATAGACAAATTGGGCGCAGCCCAATTTCTTAGTATCTTTGACTTAACTGCAGGGTACTGGCAGATTGGCAGGGCTCCAGGAGCCAAAGCAAAAATAGTATTCTCCACACCTGATGGGCATTATCAGTTTACTGATATGCACCTTGGTTTAAAGAATGCCCCTGCCACCTTCCAAAGGTTGGTGAAGCAAGTCCTTGCTGGATTGTAGGTCTTCAGTACAGCATACCTTGATGATATTGCTGTCATTAGCTCCACCTGGCAAGACCACCTGATCCACCTGTGGAAGGTTTTGAAGGCCCTGCAAACTGCAGGCCTGATTATCAAGGCATCCAAATGCCAGATAGGGCAGGGAACAGTGGTATACTCAGGCCACCTTGTGGGTGGAGGCGAAATACAAACTTTACAACCCAAGATCCACGCCATCCTGGACAGAGAAGCTAACAACCCAGACCCAAGTCAGGGCATTCCTTGGCTTAACTGGGTACTACAGGAGGTTTGTGAAAGGGTATTTGTATTTTGCACTTGGGATTTGTTACGCGCACAGCTACTCGAAGAGTGCCCCAGCACGAACCTGGAGGAAAGAAAGGCAAGAGGGGACAGCTAGATGAAGAGAAAGGTCTTGAGCCTTTTCCTAAAAAGTTTAGAATCCTGAATGCTGCGGAGATCCAGAGGGAGAAGGTTCCAGGCTGAAGCTGCCCTGAAAACAGGAGAACTCCCTCTCACTCTCTTAAGGTGAAATCTCGGGACATAGGCGAGAAGCTGCGTAGCAGAGCGCAGCTGCCTGGTGGGAATGTAGAACCTGAAGCACTTTCTCAAGTAAGCAGGGCCGTGTCCATAGAGAGCTGAATGTGCCAGGAACAGGGATTTGAACGAAACACTTTCCAGCATAGGCAGCCAGTGCAGACCACGCAAGTGTTGTCTCAAACTGGTCTTTATGGGGATATTAAGAAGGGTCTGTCCGCAGCATTCTGAACCACCTGTAGTTTGTTCAGATGGTAGCTGGGCAAACCTATGTACAAAGCATTGGTATAATCAAGGCGCGAGGATGCCAGCACACAGGTAACAGTTTTCTTAGCTAATCTAGGGAGAAACGTTTTTAAGGATTTCATAGTGCCAAAGCATTGACCAGTAAGCTTCTTGATCGGAGTAGAGTAGTTTATTTATTTATTGTATTTATTTTGGAGTTTATAAAGCGCACGGCTACCCCCGATGGGGGTGTACCGGCGCTGCGGACAACAATGAACCAAAAGGGGTACAGCGGGGTTTAAATATTAGAGAATAACCAGGTTTTAAGCCTGCTCCGAAATAGTGATTCTGATGTAATAAACCTAAGGTCCAGAGGAAGATGATTCCAGAGTTTTGCAGTGACCACAGCAAAAGCACGACCTCCCGTTCTAGAACGACGGGGGGCGTGTAGGAGGCGGGATGATTTGATCTGAGGACACGAACCGACTGGGCAGGTTTCAGCCTGTGTCTCAAATAGGCAGGGCCTAGACCGTTAAGGGCCCTAAATGCAATGACCAGAGCTTTGAATTGTATGCGATAGGACACCGGCAGCCAGTGCAGTTTAGCCAGATACGGTGTAATGGAATGGCGATACGGGATGTTACAAATCAGCCTGGCCGCGCCATTCTGTACATTCTGCAGCCGTTTAATTAGGTAGGCTGGGGCTCCTACATACAGACTGTTCGCATAATCCAGATGGGACGTGATTAATGCATGAACCACAGTCCTCCGTGAGTCAAGCGGAAGAAAAGGAAAGATTTTTTTGATCATGCGTAGTTTACCAAAACATACTGCTGAAACTTTATTGATTTGGGTCTTACAGGACAAGGTATTATCAAATTGAAAACCCAAATTCCGTGCGGATGAGACCGGAACTGGGGCAGGGTCTAATTCAACAGGCCACCATAATTTAACCGGGGGGGAGATTTTTGATGAAAAAACAAGACCTCAGTCTTATCCGCATTAAGTTTCAGGTTGTTGGCGGTCATCCAGGAGGACATGTTAACCAGGCATTGTCGAAAGTTGGACAAATTGCCGTCAGAGTGGTCTCTAAATGAAAACACAAGCTGAGTGTCGTCAGCGTAAGAGATCTTCAACTTCTCGTCAAACCAGATTCCCAGATATTTTGTGGGGTGGCCTGCCAAGGTCTGCAAAGGCGAATCGTTTGGCCAGAACAGTTTCTGAAACTGAGGAGGGAAATTCCCAAAAAGAAGGTTTTCAGTTTTTTCCTCGTTGCATTTCAACTGAGCAGCAGACAGCCATCTAAAGACCGCTGACAGACAAGATTTAGCTAGGGAGGTGACAGAGTCATTTTTCTTCCATGTGAAGAGGAGATGGGTTTCATTAGCATAAGCGATGATCTTGGCGCAAAGCTCTTCAGCCATCTGAATCAGGGAAGTGACATAGATGTTAAAAAGAAGAGGGCTCAAAGTGGACCCCAGTGGCACTCCCATGGTCACAGTCTGGGGAGAGGAAGAAAAGGGGGGATCCAAATTTGTTGCATTCTGCATTCAATAAAGGATTTCAGCCAACTCCAAGCACACCCTGAAACTCCAATTTCTAGGAGGCGGTCCAGGAGCAGCGAGTGTGGCACAGTGTCGAACGCCTTTGATCGGTCTAACAAAATCAGGGCTGCCTGAACACCTGAGTCCAAGGTTTCCCAGATGCATTCAGTAATTTCCACCAGAGCTCAGTGCTCTAACTGGCTATAAAGCCAGATTGTGCAGGGTGAAGCAGGCCATGCCGTTCAACATACTCTGACAGTTGCCTGTTAACCAATCTTTCACATACTGTTGCCACGGCAGGAAGGAGGGAGATAAGGCGATAGCTGGAGGGGATGGTGGGGTCAAGAGTAGGCTTTTTCAGCAATGGGACAATTTTGGCCTGTTTCCGCGTAGCAGGCACCGTAGCTGTGGTAAGAGAGAGATTGATCAGCTGATTTAATACTGGATTAATCGTCTCTACAGCCAAAGACAGCAGTCTAGCCAGACAGGGGTCAGCTGGTGAGCCAGATTTAAGGGACTTGAAGACCGCCAGGGAGTCTGGCTGAGCAATGGCTGTTAAGATGACAAAAGTGGATGGCGAAGCCAGAGACAGTCCATTAGGGGACAAGTTCATAGCTGAAGGCCTATTGCCGACATTGAAATTAGCTTGGAGAACTCCTATCTTTTCTATGAAAAAGCTGGAGAGTTCTTCGCACCAGGCATGCAAGGAGGGATGAGTAATAGCCTCTTCTCTAGGAGAGAGGAAACTTTGAACAATGCTAAAGACTTCTTTAGCATTGTTCCTGGAAATGGCAATGCACTCTGCATAGTGAAAGCTTTTAGCTTGAGTGATCAATGCATAATAGGCATTTTGAGCCTTCCTAAGGACCGTCTTAGCAATCGGACACTACTCCTGTCTCCACTTACTTTCGCGTTTTTTACGCAATTGTTTCTGGGTAGTAAGAGCTGGTGAGAACCCAGGTTTAGAAGAGGACTACCTGGTGCGCCTACAACAGGTATCCTGGGACAATTTATCTACCGCCTGGGGGATCCAGTTGGTAAAACGCTCAAGGGTTACAGTCAGGTCATTGGAGAGAGCCTGGTGTGACTCAGCTAGAGCAGACTGAAAGCTTAAGGGTCTATTTTGCCAGGGGTTTTCTTTTGGGGCCTCCGACAGGGAGGATCAGATGTGTATTTACTGTGGGTTTAATACTTCGTTGTGCTCCCAAATACCTTTGGTTGCATCCCCTGGGCACTCCAGTACTCCTAATATAAGAATTAAACAATGTTTCTCAGCAGCAAATGGTTTTCAATGCATTTCTTTATTTCATTTTATTTTCATTTAATTTAAATTCTCTTCATTCCAATTAGTTGCATAGAGCTTTTTCAATTATTGGCATCACGCATTCCAGCGCCTATGCATTTCGGGCTACTCACTCTTCTTCAGGGAGCATCGTATGAAGACGAAAATTTGACTTGGACCCTCAATGAACACATGGCATCCTTGTACGCCTTAGAGGCAAACGCTGGACCCTGGTCAGAATGAAAGGTACCACAGTTCAAGAATCAGCACTCTGTTAGGGCCACAACCACACAAAGCGTGTGTACGAATCAACTGCAATTAAGATGCACTTATACGCAGTATCAGAGGAGAAAGGACCGCTTTGATCTAAATAAACACAAGCAAGTGGTTTATTAGATACTAGCAGCCCGTCCCGACGTTGTCCGGGTATGAATTGCTGCTGGCCAGTAGTATATTGTTTTGTAGGATTTTGTTTTGATAGCATTTCTTATCTGTGACAGGCCTGTGAAACGCTTCGATTCACAGTGCATTGCTGATGCACTTAAGAGTGCGCGTTCAGTAGTGTGTGAACTCGAGTTTCCCTACTTTATTTTTCCTTGCAATATTATATAGCTCTAACTTGACAACATGGCATGATCACAATTTACATTACAGAAGAAAACATTCATTTGTGGTAGGCACGGGGAGACAAAGCGATTTGCCTGGAATCACAGGATGTTGAGCTGATGCCGAGATTCGAACGTAGCTCCCCAGCTCTAAAGTTCGCAATTCTACAACTTGTGGCGGAAGGTGTGTCTAAAAGTGTATGTTGTTGCTGGCCATGAATGAGAGAGACTTGTGCATTTTTTCAAATCGGTGGTGAAAAAAATATGAGCATGTTGCTGGAGATGTGGGCCGCCGTGCCACCAATGTACTCACCGGGGGAGGGTAAACACCCATTATTCTGCAACTTTCTTCCCACATACCATCACCCCGCATACTTTCATTACGAAAGTACCATGACTCCGCAATGCCATTATAACGCATGGCATTACATTTTATATGCTTTTACCACGCATACATTTACAACGAAATTCGTTGTAAATGCATGAATGGTAAATGCATGTTTTTTTTATGTTTGGATAAAGTAAGTATGGGTATAGGGGTATATGTTTTGGGGTACTGAGTTTTGGTGTGTTTGGGTATTTTAAGAGTTCAGATATAGTTTTGGGTTTTGGGCTACAGGGGTATTTTTAAGGTTCAGGGGTAAGTTTGGGTTTTGGGGTACAGGGGTATTTTAAGGGTTCAGGGCTAGGTTTGGGTTTTGGGGTACAGGGGTATTTTTAGGGTTCAGGGCTAGGTTTGGGATTTGGGGTACAGGGGTATTTTTGGGTTCAGGGGTAGGTTTGGGGTACAGGGTTATTTTTATGGTTCAGGGCTAGGTTTGGGTTTTGGGGTACAGGGGTATTTTTAGGGTTCAGTGGTAGGTTTGGGTTTTGGGGTACAGGGGTATTTTAAGGGTTCAGGGCTAGGTTTGGGTTTTGGGGTACAGGGGTATTTTAGGGTTCAGGGGTAGGTTTGGGTTTTGGGGTACAGGGGTATTTTTTGGGTTCAGAGGTAGGTTGGGTTTTGAGGTACAGGGGTATTTATAGGGTTCAGGGCTAGGTTTGGGTTTTGAGTTACAGGGGTATTTCTAGGGTTTAGGGATAAGCATGGGCGAATTTTGCGAATCCGCAATATCCGCGAATTCTCGCGAATTTGTGGATTTTTTTTT
Source organism: Lissotriton vulgaris (assembly GCF_964263255.1). NCBI lineage: Eukaryota > Metazoa > Chordata > Amphibia > Caudata > Salamandridae > Lissotriton > Lissotriton vulgaris. The sequence goes on from NC_141693.1 coordinate 401,303,218, forward strand.
ATGTTCGCAAGGATTTCTGACAGTTCGCAAGGATTTCTGACAGTTCGCGAGGGTTTTGTAACAGTTCGCAATCGCGAACTTACATGTCGGCTCGCAACGGTCACGATTATGTTGTTTCTACGTCTGGTTAATCATCATAGGTTCCCAGCACCCTCTGTTTCACCCCTACCACCCTCTGTTTTACCCATGCCACCCTCTGGTACATCAATGCCTTATGCCACCCTCTGGTTCATCATCACTGTAGATTATGGGGGGAAAAAGCAAGCACACCTGCCTGCTTCAACTGACATGAATTAATTTGGGGTTGATTTATTAATGTGTTACTGTTTTAAAATTCCAGTCTGGCACCTGCATCCTTATCTGTAATGTGCTTTCTGTTGCAGTGCGATTTTTTTTTCCAGGACCTTGTGGCCTACTTGTAGCTATTCTATGAGCCTGCTGTGAGGGTCAGAGCAGGGTCCTACAATTGTTGCAACTAGCAACTGAACTTTGGAGGGGCCCTTGTCAGGAAGCACTACAGGGAACGGTTACTAATGAGGAGTTTGAACTTTTGAACCTGCTTTCACTTTTGCAAAACTCGTTTTTCTGCAGAGCAGCATTACAGCAACTTTAATGCCCCACCAAGCTTATATGAGAAAGTTGATTTCTAATCCAAAAGTTATCCAAAGAAAATCAAAAGGCCTCAAATCTAAAAAAGTGCAGGCAAATGTCAACCTGAGGAGTTATTCTGATAAAAATAATCATTTTCAGAAGGTCTATGCTGCTTGCTAGTAGATTTCTTGTGCGGAGTTGCAATTTTTGTAATTTCGTGAGTGCGAGATTGTTGCTGCCCGCCGCACCTACATGTTCGCAATTGCGAACTTACACCGCAAAGAAAAAAAATTCTCTGCGTGCGAATTTTGCGGGAAATTCACGAATCTCACGGATTGCGAATTTACCGAAAATCCGCAAAATCCGCGAGCGTAACGGATTTTCCGCCCATGCTTATTTAGGGATAGGTTTGGATTTTGGGGTAAAGGGTATATTTATAGGGTTAAGATGGGTTAGTGTTTAGGGGTGTTGGGGAATTTTAAGGAGTAAGGGTGGGTTATGATTATGGGGTGCAGGGGTATTTAAAGAGAGCAGGGTGGACACCCAGAGCTTGAATGTACAGAACCTGGGAAGAAAAAACAATGAAATATTGGGCACAACGCTCGCTTTTTTTCAGTAACCCTGTGCCCCGCACACGCCCCCAGCACATGATATGAGACATGGCATGAATAGCGGAACGTACCACACTGTGTGACTTGTAAGCAATAGGGACTGTGTCACCCTCATTAAAGGCGAGGTACGTGAAACCCACCGCCCCTGGTACGATTCTTATCACCAGGTTGGTGTGGTTATCATGAGTCAACAAGAATTTAGATTCGAGAAGATCAGCCTGCAATGAATGCAAGATGGCTGAATGTGCAGGCAGCCAGCACGATTTGGAAAAAGTAGGTTGTACCAAAGCTTAAAGAGGCTTGATACACTGGGCATAATCAGGAATATAAGTACGCCCAAAATTCAAAAAGCCCAGTAAAGATTGTAGTTTTTTCAGTGTTGTGGGAATGCGCAGCTGTGCACATTTCTCCAAGAAATGAGGTGCTAATCCTCGACAATCATTGTTGAGCTCGTAGCCCAGGAACAACACTGTGTACTCTGCAATGTGAGATTTTGCAAAGTTGAATTTATAGCCAAAGTCCGCAAAACGGCAAATAATGGGGTCTACACGACACAGATGCGGCCATAATTTTTCGTCTGTGAGATAAAGGTCATCCACATACGGAAAGGCATCTGGGTCAAGCCCCTCCAAAGACGCCTGGGCTGTTTTTATAGCCCATAGCCAAACGTTGGGATTGTCGTTGTTTGCCACTACTGGTAAAAGCTGTCCATTGACTACTAATAAGGGACAGATTGTGGGCAAAAAAGCCATTGGATATGTCAAGTGTGGTTTTAAACCTTTTGCGCACAATACTATCCACAAGAGCAGAACTGTGAGTATTCTGTACCGCACACGTACGACAATGAGAGTTCAGGTAGCGGTAATCCAATACCAATCGGTACGTCACAGTAAAAAGAGGGTTATTCTTCCGACACACACACACATCTTGATATTCCAATTGTTCAAGGATTGCAGCCACGGGAGCTTTTGCTTCACGCTGCATGGGGTATTGGGGTTGAGGCTGTGGCATAGACCGTAAGGGAATCTCATGTCTGGGGGAAAATGTGTCCCAAACACAGCGAGTACAGTACAAAGCCGGCGCAAGCGCCTTAGCCCAATCTTCTGAAAAATGCATGGCCTGCTCCTTCAGCACTCTGTGCACAAAACTAGGTAGGATTACCTCCGCCCCTTGCGGAGTAGCTAAAACAAATGGTGGGGGCCAGTCGACCTCCGACAACAAAAGGTCATAGGCAGTAGTCAGATTTTCCCCAAATACCCCTTTTATTTTACGTTGGATGTCCCCTTCAATTAAAAGGACAATTTCAAAGTATTTCAGAGGGGGCCGCCCTAGTGTCAGCTGTCTCAACTATAACAAATGTGTCAGTCGCTGTCACCTTCAGTAGTGGACGCAGGGCCTCTCGCACTATAGTAATCTCTGCTGCGTTGTCCAACAGCGTCAGCGCCCCTGTCAGATTCCAAAGCTGCATTCTCAATATCTGTGGCATATCTCCCAGTTACAGCAGCAACGTCCTTCTTCTGAAACTTGGGTCTTTGACACGAAGAATCGCCCTGCTTGCCTTTACCATCAGTCTTGCGTGGTGGGTCTTGCTTTGCACCCCTCCCCCGTCCGCCATCTCCTCTACTGGTGGGTGGGACCGATGAATCCTGAAAAGAGCGAGGAGAACGTTGTTCAGGAACCTGAAAGAGTTCAGGTGACTTAATCGTAGTGCAGTCGCGCAATTCATAAGTGCACTCAGTAGACATAGGTACTGGTGAGGAGGAACGGGACCCTTGTTTCTATTGCTTTATCCCCTGCTTTTTATTTTTAGTCCAAATCTATTTTGGACCTGAGGGCCAATCGTCTTTGTCAGACTTCGCCGCCTGTGTTTGCTTTTGCACTGCTTTGGCAAAAGGATTTACACCCAAACTATTACGGCCAATGGTCTCATAAGCCGCCGTGATAATTTTCACTAACTGTCGGGGCTACTCTGCATATCGGACATCGCGCAAAGCATTCAACACCTGGAAGCTTACCGCATATCCCTTAACGTTAGCAAGGACGAGATCAGATACTACATCCCACACTCCAACGAGTCTCATTCCCAATTCAAAGGCTGCCTTCGGTCCATGCTCAATGACGGAGGGTAGAACAGACATTGACGGTGTGCCGAAGCACCTATTATAGACTGCCGCAAAAAACAAACCCCATGTGGCACAGTCAGTCACTTCAGGTACTAAGTCTTTCTGCAAACTAATTGTAAGGATCCTGTGTTTCTCCACAGGAGTCGTATTAGGAAATACTGCTTCCAGTTGGTCAAATTTCGCTGCAAGCCAAAAAGGCATTTCATCCTTATCTTGGGGACGCTTGCCCATAACCGCATTAATCAGAACGGGACTAAGCTTCAACCCTTTCGTCCCAAATGGATGCGCCGCAACACCAGGGCCCCCACCTGGTATGTTGCGGGAAATATAATGAACCAAAGCCTTATTAACCGCTACTGCAGAGGTATAAAGGGGCCTCAATTCAAGTAAGGGACATTCTCCTGCACACAGGTACGGGATAAATCCAGCCAAAACAGGTTAAGAAGAGCCTGGAATGGACAAAGGACCTAATCTAACTGCCGTTAGAGTGTGGGGAAGGGCGCCATCAAACCAAACGTGGTGCTGCCAAGCAGAAATCGGAACTTCCTGTGTCCTATAAGGAGTGTACTCCAGAGGCACAGCAGTGGGAGTGTAAGTATGAAACACATTGGTGTCTGCACTAACCGCAGGAAACGTAACCCATGAGAAGAAAAGCTCAAACGGGTAAGCCGCATTAGCACTCACAACAAAACCAACTGCCATGCCCTCCAAGGCGACGTTAAAGCCTTGCAAATGATTACAGATCGCCAACCTGCTATGCTGAGGGATGTCAACGGCCATAATGACACAGAAAGAAAAAGGACAATGCAATTAATGTAGCACAACTAGGTAGTATTCCAATAGAAACAGTTTCTAAATTATCAAGATTGAATAGACCTATGTATATGTAGGTAGGTTCATCAGTCACCACTGTCAACCGGAAACAATAGTGAGGGGGTTGTGGACTGATCCAAGCACTACTCGAGAGTCTCACTATAAGACCACAACATTAGGTGCGCCATGTCGCAGGGACTCTGCTTCTACACAGAACTGTGCACAGAGACCCAGGACCTCAGTGAATTGTGGTGTACCGAAAAACGCACCTTAATGCCTGGAAACCCTAACCAGCTAGCATCAGTGTCTTATTAGCGCTTTGTCCTATAGCAAAGTAACCAATGATTAGACAACCCAGAACATGCGACTTAGGTTATACTCAGGAATGGTGGGAAACAAGAACGCTCTTTCATTATACTCTCATACCAGTTCACAACAGGAGTAAAAAAGAGAGATGGGAGGGGTTAAAATATTTATTTTAACGACGTGCTCTAAGATGCAGTAGCTTTGCTAGCATAAGCAGACATATGATTAGAAATGATATGATCAGCATGGTTACAATTCCATAAAACACAAAAGGAGAAATCATATTATAATGGTGGTGAAAATAGGTACTATGGCGCCTAGTAAATCACCCTCCCTAGCTAGGAACTATGTTTAATAATATAGAAGGTCTCTTAGGCTTGTTTGAGGGACCCCATACCTCTAAGATCAGCAAGGATGAATCACATCAGGATCTGCAAAAGCTCTTTCTCTCTGGAAACGGAATTCTTCCAAGTGCCTGAAATCATGCTTACAGTGTGATGTTAAAGGCGCCAGAATCTCCGTTGATTTACAGCTGGATGTATGTTATGTCTAAAAACGTGAACCAATCAGTTCGAACAACAGCTACCTTGTTATGATAACCTTGGAGTCTCAAGCACTCACTGTGCAGACTAGGGACGAGATGTAAGTCTAGGGAAGCTGAAAACAAGCCTTTCTCATGTAAAGCATTCCACGCAGCCTAACTTACAACAACAGTTATATGCAGTGTCGTGTGCAAAAGCAGCAAAAAGGTAAAATGGCGTTTAAACTTCTAATAAGCTCATGCTAACATAACAATGAACACAAACTAGGCTCAGGCCACACCACGGCACTATACCAGTGGTGAGGGTACAGACGCATGAGCTCTATACCCCTACAGTGTCTAGGTCCATTCTTAAGACATTGTAAGCGCAGTAATGACAGAGTATATGGTGCTGGGAGTTTGTCATTACGAACTCCACAGTGCCGTAATGGCTTTACTGAAAACTGTGATGTTTAGTAGCAAACGTCTCAGCACATTAAACCCACACTGAGGCCAGTGTGGGATTTAATTAAAAATGCACTCAGGCAGAATCTTAGAGATGCCCCTGAAAAACTTCCTAACTCTAGTGTCCTGGCGGAGTGGCTCTTCGCCAGCTGCCACCACCAAACATATTTCTGGACCCCTGGATCAGGAGCCTGCCGCTCTCGGTCCTGAAACAAAGCACTTCCTGGGAAGAGGTGCCAAGCCTCCTCCCCAGGATGGGCAGGGTCCATGAAGGGGAAGCTTCACAGGCTAGTCGCCTTTGTGAGCGATCCCCAGCCATTTGCTGCTCTGACCAACTTATCCCCACCGGTTCGGACCCCCACTTTGGGCAGGAGAATCGGCGGGAGAACCAAGTTAGGAGAGGTGTGCCCACCTTTGCCAACCCCACCCCTTAGGTGGGGAAGGAAAGGTGAAGCACAACTCTCAGTCCCTGCCATTTAGCAGATGGGGGAACCTAGCCAACCAGAGTGAGGCTTATGCACCCATCCCACTGTAGGGTGGCATAATAGGAGGTGTATCCACCCCAAGGAAAGGACCCATTGGTCTTGACCTGTACCTACCTGTAGCACCCCTAAATTTAGTATTTAGGGGCAACCCTGAACCTTGCCTCCGTAAACAAGAAGAGAGAAGAAGCCATGCTGAAAGAAGAAGAGGAGGACACCAACTGATTTGGCTCCATCCGAACCAGTCTGTCCCGACATCCATCTGCTCCAGCGAAATCCCGGTGTGTCCTGCAGCCACCAGCCCCCCAGAACCCAGAGGACCTGGCCTCTCTTCCCAAACCAGACTCTGTCTCCTGTGAGTGCCAGATTTGCTCACCCCCAGACTCTGGCTTCCGCAAAATCCGTGAGCCTGCACCACTCTGCACCAGATGCCCATGGCCCAGGTGCGATTGGCCCAACACCACTAGGAGGTCTCCCCGGCGATCCTGATTTGAGATCTGGTGATTCCCGACCTGCCTCAAGTCTCCAGCCAACACCTGCAGCCCCTTTCTGGAGAATCTCCCCAACCGCGACTGGTAAGAAAAACCTGACACCAAAAGAATGAGAATTCCCATTGAAAACAACAGGGCACCCGACCCCATTGAAAACAACAGGGCACCCAACACCAAACCAGCACCCTGGACTGGGCCGCCCCTGTGCCACTGTGGAGTCGCCTTGGGTGCTAAATCAGATCCCCCTTTGCCCTGAGCCTAAGTCCAGGAGCTTTGCTCCCACAGCATTGTGGCCTGCTCGTGAGCAGCCCCCAACCGGAGGCCCCCTTTCCCCTATTGGATAACATTGGGCCTCAGGACTCTGCACCAGGCCGCCCTATTGCCACTGAGGGTGCTTCGAGAGTGCATCCTTGACCCTGGGGGAACCCTGGTTCTAACTCCAAAATACCAACTCCAGAACCTAAGTTCTTACTGATAAACCGATAACAATGTTTTCTCCCATAGGACTGCATGGACTGCATTTCTGTGAAACATCTTCTAAGTGTGGAGTTGATTTGTATGAGACCCTAATAGACTGCAAAACTATAAAAACAGACTTACTTACCTTTTCTCTGGAAAATGTCCCAGTGTGAAAGCTAGGCATATCAGACTGAATTGAAAAAGTAACTTAAAAAGTAATCTGAAAAGTAACGCACAAAATAATCACAATAGTAACTGAAAAATGCTTTTGACAGTTGACTTACCTGTAAACAAACCCATTGCATTCTACTGCATTTCAACTGTGTCAAACTGCATTATTCTTGCAAAGTACTATTTCACTTACCTGCACCATGATTGGCTTAGTTCTAGAAATAAAATATAACTAAATAATATTTTTATACAAACAAATTGATCTGAGTTCAGTCTTTGAGTGTGTGACATCATTTCTTGCCCGAGTGTGTACAATAATAGCTTAACACTACCCTCTGATAAAGCCTTACTGCTCGCCCACACTACCACAAATAAAGAGTAAGGTATTTTCTACTTTTACCTCTTCCTACCTTTGGGGTTCCACTGGACTCTGTGCACACTATACATTACGTTGGTATAGTATATACAGAACCAGCTTCCTACACTTTCTTTTTAAATTTAAGGTTTAGAAGTCTTTTGTGTGCCTTCTTGTTTTATGATGTAGTCCTAAGTGCGATGTGTCTCCCTTTTTGGCTTGACTCGCTCTTCCAAGCTCTGACCGTTCGTTTATCTCCGAACGTTTCTCGGACAACTTCTGAAAGGAATGAAAAGAACGTGTATCAGTATCCTGGTACCTGTCTAGCTTTCTAATATTGTCACGGTTTCTCAAATTGTATTTTCTCTCGGTGTGCTCATGTTGAGGAGACCCACCCCGTGACTGTGTATTTGTTTGTTTATTACCCCATTTCTTTTTTGGTTTCCCAGATCTGGCTTCCAGACTATCTCTACCTAGTAAAGCATATGGTTCTTTGATAATCTTTGGCAATACTCGCTCCTGCTGTGCAGGAGTGAATTCCCTCAGGCATTGGTGTTTACCCACCGCTGCTGCCTCCCTTTTTACTTAAGATAATGGCAGATACCTGGGCAAAATTGCCCATCAGTTTCATCCCCAGATCTAGGTCAGGCTCAACACGTATTCATTCTGTATTTGTTTCAGTATCTCTGGTATAACTGCTATTGAAGTGAGTTCTGGTATGAACGGCAGCGAAGATTGTACCCCAAGTGACACAATCATCTACTGGGATAGCCTTACCCACTGGCAAGTAAATTGTTAGAATCCTACAGGCCCGTATGGGGTAAACTGCTTCAAGCTGTGCTTTTTTTATGCTATCCAGAACGGGATATGCTCCCGGCCCATGGGAATCTTTCCCATAACGTTTGGGGGCTAATACCTGTAGTAGTCAATTGTGGTTGTGCAGCCTGAGCAGCCCTCACAGGTTGGACTGTCAACATTCTCATTACGTATTGAGTAGGATTTCTGTAAATTTTTACTATATTATACTTATACTATATTATATTAAGTGTATGCATTCCTGCTGATGTTAAAGTAGCAATGTCTGGATGCAGTGTATATGAAGCTATGACCGGCCGGGTCACTACTTTGCTGAGCGGACAGAGTCTCACATGTTCTGTGGTATGGGGTAGGGCACCTTTAAACCAATTCATAGGCTCTTGGTAAGTTAGCAGGACTTCTATGTCCACCTATGGAAAGTACTCTTCAGGTGGTTCATCTTCAATGTAAGTGTAAAACAACTGTGTATGTGCATCTGCAGTCGGTAATTTAACCCATGAGTAGAATACCTCTGTTCTAAATGCTTTGTGTTCCTCAACCACGAAGGTAACATCTCCACCCATTGCCGGGAGGCCATGTTATAATGATTTCATAGTAACTGCCGGTCTGCAATTTTCTGTAATATGTAGAGCCGGTACCTGCTCTTCAATGTCTTCACCAGCTACTCTGTTTACGGACATTGTGTGAAAAGAAAAGCTATTTTATTTAAATGAATTTTAAGGAGATATGGTTAGCACGATGTGGAAAATGTGTATCCTCCAAGCTTGAATAACCTACAGCCAATAAATAGGGTATACCCACTCAGCTGAGGCAGATTTATTTCCCGTCCCACTTCAGATGTGCCCAGGTTTAAATGTGAGTATGTGTCTCTCAGAAAGCACGACTGAACTACTCAGATTTGACCGTTAAATAAGAACTTAACCAATGTTGGTCATGCAATGTTGTGTAGTTCCTACTAATCCATGGGATCTGCGCATTGTTTGGACAACATAAACTTGGGCTTTGTGCCAAGAGTGAATCCAGACACCCTGCAGGATATGTTGGCCTATAGACCAGCTAGCTCACAGTGTCACCGTAAGCCCCCTTTAACCTACCAGGGAGTTACTTGTTTCTGGCAATCACTGAACATGACAACCCTGACCAATCAGGAATCATGAAAAACAGTACACAACCTTTTGTCACTCATGCTTAATTATTCTCAGAGAGATATACTGTGAATACACATTGGGACATTTTCAATATATTTATTGAACCAACGTTATTCTTATATAGAATACATATGCTGCGATAATCAGTAGACAGAAGCAGATGAAAGGGACTACAAGCACCAAAAGCATGAATAGTAGATATAGTTCTACTATGGTGCTAATACTATTTATATATGCTGGCATATAAAACAAGGCAGTAATCAAGCATATTCCTACTATGCTACCTAGCCTAAGTGTACCTAGAGTGTGTGTAGGTGTAAAGCCAAAAACTCCACCAAGGGACGATCCAACCCCATTACCTGGTGGGAGAGAATCAAGGACCCTGGTCACCCCTCACAAGATGTCAGACTGCTTTGTGGTGATTTCTCAGCATGCAAGGACCCTTGGTGACAGCAGGAGAGCCTCTTCTGCTAATCTATTGGATTGCTCATCTTTTATAATAGAAAGCAGCCTTGCGATGTGCGTATAGATTAACTATGTATATGGATATGTAGATAGCTCTGTTGTTTCGAGGGTGAAGATAGAGATGATATTTGCACAGAGTGCAAAACGAGACCTTGTACATGATGTTCAGGGGGTTGCGAAAATTTTGTGCAAAGCTAGATGTGCAACCAAGTTTAGTTTCAGGGAAACTAATCCATTTTGTTGTGCATGCAAATATGTCCAAACAGCCACAGCTGATTTTTTTTTTTCTGAAGACAATGTAAGAAATAAGCTGCTTCGCTACATGGGCCTATCGGGAATATAACAATAGGCTTTCCATTTGCTGGCTTAATCGTCGCTCTCCTATTCTTTCTCTTATTTGTCCATAACATGCAGTTTGTCATGCCTCTTGGTGTGTTTAACCCTCCCCGACAGCAGGGAGAAAGTACTACATAAATACATTGGTGACCATTTTAACATCTGTTTGAAACTTTTTTTATTTTTTTTAAAGCATTGGACACCATGGGCCGGTTTTCACTTGCTCAGCTGCTACGTTTCTGTAAACAGGCTTGTAAATCCTTCTCTTAGCTTTTTCCCTGTCACCGGTCTCCCATGACAGCTAGGACTGCTGCTGACTGTGTCTAGCCTCAGGTGGCAGCTGCAAGGTTGGTGAGCCAGCCGACCAGGGCTCTTTGCTCCAGGACCTTGCAACCAAGCCTTCATTCCACACAACCAGGCTAGGAATCATTCACCAGACGCATGTTGTTTCAGAGAGTGAGAACTCTTAATCGTTTTCTGCTGCCAGGCTGACGGCATCTCTCTTTCAAGCCTCGCCTGCGCTAACCATCCTGTTCACCTCCTGCTCCCCTTGCAGCAAAGTAATGGCAGCACACTTAAGGAGCCAATGGCCAATCGCTGTGCACTATGGGCAGCAGGCTTAACAAGGCAAGCCCTTTGTGTGTTTGTGCCATGAAGAGGGCACGTTCGAGTCCAGCTGCACTATACGTCTTGGGTATAGTGCCAGTACCCCAAAGCCCACTCCACGCCTCAAGCCATACAAGCAACCCGTGTATTGGTTGTTCTGGAAAAAGGCAAGGACACCAGATTTTTGTTGGTGAAAACTTGCTGTAGGTTTATTATTGCTTATGTAGGCAAGACAAAATTGGGTTAACTTACAGGTGATCCACGTTGAGGGAATGCATCAAATTTGAATGTTATTTTGGGGGTGAATATTAATTGGATTAAAATCAACGGTGTACCCACTAACACCGCCAAACACACCTCACTCAATAGAATTCCCGCTGGAGTGGTGCACGGAGTCACTAAAATACCTGGGAGCTTGGATACACAGGGACCCTGAAGAATTTATACACCAAAATTACAGCGCAGCTATTACAAACTGCGTGACCAAATAGCGTGCTGGATTAGGCTTCCTCTGTCGCTTGCCCACAGATTGGCAAAAATGAAGATGGCTATTCTGCCCCATTTTTTTTTATTCATGTCAACATTCCCATCTCCCTCACACAAGAATTTTTTTAATCATTGCAATCTTGCATGGTGATTTGTCTGGGCAGGCAAACAGTCCAGGACAAGCTGGCAGAGACTCACAAGCCCTTACACACAGGGTGGGTTCGATGACCCAGATCTCTATCTTTATTATCTGTGTGCTCACGCCCACTACTGGTACCACCCCCAAAGATACATTTCACACACAGCAATTGAGTCTGATGATGTCTATACGACCCCCTCAATGCGATACTATGGCATGAGGGCCCAGGGTCTAACCTCAAGACTGCAAGCCCATTAGACAACACAAACAAAGCATGGAAACTACTTACAGCACAAGCAAACAAGACCCCATTACATGCTGCTAACTTATCCCTACTACATCACCCCTCTATATCGGTCACTAGTTAAGCAGGCCCTGATAATACTGCAGGAAGTGGGGCTCAGAACCCTGGGTGACGCCCCCCCAACAGGATCGTTCATGTTGTTAGCTGAGTTTATTGGCAGTCGATGTGAAACTTTAATGCAGAGATTGGTGTACAACAGATTGAGGTCAGCAATGAATACATTGTACTCTTGCTTCTCCAAAGCCCCACCCGAGCTATTGTCTTTGCAGACCATGTTAGAAAGCGCGGACAGGAAGAAAAGTATAAGACCTCACAGAGGGAATGCAAGGCCCCAATAGATGCAGCCAGCTAGCGGTGGAACACAATACTAGGCACACCTCTAACATCAGCGGACTGGGAGTTCTGTTGCGGGTTACTAGACAGACTCGCCTCAAATAGCAACCAGAAAATAGTTAATTTCAAATACCTACAGCAAGCTTATTACACCCCCCCAGCAACTGCACAAATATGGGCTGTGCCCAGAGCCGAAATGTAAGAGATGTGGGAAGGCGGAGGCAGATTTCCTTTGTCTAGCATGGGCCCGTAGCTCAATTGTGCAGTACTGGAAACCGAGAACGCAGGTTACTAACGACAATGGTGGGAACCAGAATTCAATGCACTCCCAATGTATGCTTGCTGGGCCTCCTCAAGAGCATACCAAATACTCAAAGCAAGTTTGTAGCTGTGGCTCTGTTATTGGCCAAGAGTAGCGTATCTATGCGTGTGTGTGTGTGGGGGGGCGGAGTGCCAAAGCAAACAGAAAGTCCGCGAGATTTGGCCTACTGTAAGATGCAGCTCGAAACATACACAGAAGAACTCCCTACAGCATCAACGCCAAAAGAGTTTTGGGCCCCATACGTGGTATATATGTTTATCCATAAATAAGATTGGGGTGGTCTGAATATGAGGTAGATGTGTTGAAATTCATGTCATGGTTTGTACTGAGATGGGTTTGTGATGCGGGGAGGTTTCAAGGGGCACCAGTTTTTTTCAAGGCATTTTTGAGCTCTCCATGTATATATTGTACACATGCTTTGACTGCCTATAATACATGTATGCTGTGTATATTTAACTGTACAATGTAAGGACATGTGCCTTTGTAATGGGAAAAGTTAAATAAAAAAAAACTTACAGGTGATCCAGGACGGAGAGTGGATGAGCAACCTATGCTGACCGCCCACCTGATTGGCCAAATAGCACTTGGGCTACATACCAACATGCACTATACCTTTTAGGGGTCCTCCACCCTGTGACCACCTAGCACTGAATTCACACACAATGGCGGAGTACCGGGCAGGCCCCCAGTTGCTCTCAGGTTTACAACTGCCCAGGAGACTAACTGGGTGCCATTTCTTTTCCCCCCGTTGTATTGCCGTAAGGACTCGTGGGCATTTGCCCTGGAGCACACCCTCGGTGCTCCCTCTCTGGTTGCATTCTACACCAGAACCTCAGGATTGCCCTGTAACTCCGCAAAGTCCACAAGGGCAGCTAACTTCACCCCTGGGGCCCCCAATGCTGCTTTGCAAACCTTTTACCTTCATCCGGCAAGTCCAACAGGTATATATTGGTGTCGATGTCGACAGATGGACTCTATCCTCTGCAAATAAACCTTCGCTGTGCACATTGATCAGGCTGTGCCTCATGAAACCCCATCCCCTTTGTTCTGTGAACTTCTGCATGCACTAGACGCCATGCATCTGCTGATTTCCACCAAAGCTTCCTTCATGGTTTGGCCCACGGGGCGCCTGCCTAGCGTGGTCAAGTCATTACCTCCCAGGTGGATTATGAGCATGTCAGGCCCCTCGGTACCCTAGACAACTTATGGCGCAGTTAGTCCTGAGGTTTGCCCATCACATGCCTGAAAACCCCATCCACCTTATGTCAGCATGGTAAAAGCCATGGTTCCAGTTCCTCATCTTAGCCAGTTGTGCTGCACTTATGATGAAGGAGTGGCTGATGGCCCAGATTCTGACCCCTAGCAAGAAATAAAGCAAAGGAGGAACTGTGTCAAACTTGTTTTAATACATTTAATCAAACAGCATCACATTGTTAGTACACACTGCAACACATCTGTTGAGTCTGCCACAGAGCACAGCAACTTCCCTGAATTGCCAAATGAATACTTGTGCACAAGACAGACCACTACAAACCTATTTATACAGTGTGTGCCAGCGAGAGCCCTCGGCATGTCGCAACTTTCATTGAACATGTTCGTCTGAAGTCCCCCACCTCGACTGGGTTGCCCCATCCGAAGGTCTAATGTATAGCTTGTAGCAGTCTAACTCCCACCGGCACAGTTTTGTTATGCTGTCAGTGGGGAGACCTGCTTTGTGGGCTGTGGTACCTGCTCCTATCCTAAAGGTATGGATGGAAAAATGTTTGGTTGTATGGCCCGCCAGGCACAGGCAAGACACCATAACCTGGCTGAACTGGTGTCAGGTGAGTGGGGTGCCATCCACATGGCACAACAAATAGGTCCCTGTCGGGGGCAAGATCGGCAAATATGCTCTGACCAGTGCCACCAGGCAGTAAGCTGGGTGGGCAGCACAATGGTCATGCCCAGCCTCCTTTGGTCAGTCTTGGATTGCAAACCTTTCGCTCCAATGACCCTTCCCTGACTGAGATGTCATCCAGGGACAAGGCATGCAAGCCGATGACCCATTTGACCAGGCAACCAGTTGGGAGCACCTAAATGCCTCAAAGAAGGCTACTGCAAAGGTGGTTGAGAAAAGGGCCACTTTGAAGCTGGAATACGTGGCACTGTGTACCCTGTTCAACATGTCCTTCAATATATAGAATTCAATGTTGGCCCTGCTGTGTGCTTTTCTGTGCTCGCACTTCAAGGCAGCTCTGAGGGGGAAAGCAGTGGTAGGGTCTCGGAGACCTGGTAGCTTACCATAGTAGGCTACTGTTGCAAGGTGGCTTGGTACCCAGGATTGGCGCTTTCCTTCCTCCCTAGCCGATAAACCAATTCCTGTACCCTTGCCACGAGTAAGGGGGTGCTACGGTCACTGCTTGCAGTGACCTTTGTGAATGTGCTGACATAGTTCCTGAAACTAACTCATATTCCAGGGCCTTAAGCTGGCAAGCTTCAGGTTCTCTGCAGGAGACACCAGAAGGGGTGCGGGAAACGTGCCATGGAGATGTTCGCCTCCACCCATACAGCCTGGAAACTTTGCCACTGGAATTGAGAAAGGCCAACAGCTGCATTATTTTTTTGGCCACTTCAATGCATCTTGCCCTGAACTCTGCATTCCTTTATAAGCAACATTTCTTCAGCTACCTCAACAAACTCAGTACCATGGGGCAAGAGGCAGAGTGCAAGGTGATGGCCTGCACCACAGCCATGTGTCGGACCAGAAAAGGATCCTTCTGTCAGCTAGGTCATTGGGTCACAATTGGAGAATGGCCACAATGGGGGACAGTTCTAACACTATAATGTTTGCTGTCACCTTCCTCTTGCGTCAGGCGTTGGGCCATTTCTGGGCACACCATTCTTTTTCAAATATGATACCAAAACCCTCTCTCTCATGTATTTGTGAATAGGGACAGTTCAGGACTCGATGCCCAGGGGCCCCTCCACACCAGAGACCCATTGAATTGTCTTAGGAACTGAGCCCGCATTAGTAGGTCTTTGTAAGAACTGGAGTCACCAGTTCCCCGGGGGTAGCCTGACACGAGCAGGTAGGCACCCCAAAGCTTAGGTGTTAAGTGACTACACAGCACACGCATCCACTGAGACAATAAATGCGCGCAAAGACTGCCACCACTCCAGTGAGTTTGATTAAAAATCAAATAGCTTTTATCTAAGATCAAGGTTCAGGAGTGGAAAATCACAGTGTCTCCATTTCAGCAAAGTATTTCATCAGAGGGGAGTAAAGGGAGCAGTTCGATAATCAATGTAGCATATTGTAATAACCATTTCATTAAGGGATTAGCCTTTCATTACTTAGCAATAAACATTTTCCTGTGTCAGGAATCAGCATGTTATTAAACCAGAGTAAAACATTTCATTCGTTAGAAGTAACCCTCTCAGAACTAACTTGGCGCAGAGAAAGGGAATTCCTTACGCCAGGGTGAACATCTCCTTAGTTAGGAAGAAACATTTCATTAGGCATGAAAAAACCAGGCACCCAGCAAGGGTGAGCATAACATTAGGCAAGCAAAACTCTTTAGAGATGGGGCAACATTTCATTATGCAGGAGAACTAACATCCTACCCGGTAAGCCAACATTTCATTAGGCTAGAATAAACATTTCCTTTTACCAGAATGAGCAGGCATTACTTTCATGAAGAGGGATTCAACATTTCAGCAACCAGAGTAAGCCTATATAGGACAATTGTTCCTTAGGACCAGCAAAGTGATGGGACGTTTCAGCATTCCTTGAAGTCCTGCCTAGGGCAGATTGGAGCAATCAGTCCCCTACCAGGGGTTAACTTGACTCAACTTAGGCCCCCCAAAGTTGTCTTCCGGGGTTCTGGCCCAGTCTCAGGGCAATGAATAATCAAGATAGCACTGCCTTATTAACACAGTTCATGAGGGCGGTAAGGGGAACATTTCATTAGGGTAAAACCACCCATTTCCTGATGCAGGTCTGGACATTGCAATATCTCCGTCAAGCAAGCTTTCACATTTCATTGCCTGAGAGTAAACATCTCAGTATATAACTAGAGGCCCTCGGGAAACACTGCATTAGGCAGGAGTAAGCATGACATGTGGCCCAGGTAACATTTTGTTATGCAAAGATAAGCATTCCATTACATAAGGCAAACAATTCATTAAAGCAAGGAGCACTCCACCCACAACTATGGGCATGTAGTTCACCTTCTGGCAAGCATGAATAAACATTTCATTAGCCCAGAATAAACATTCTCCTCAAGCAGGACTAACTATCTCCTTAAGTAGGCTTCAGTAGCACATAGCAACAAAAACATTAACAGACCCCTAGCCAGGGGTTGAACTCGACCATCAACCAGCCCCAGGGCCTAATTGATATCCTGGCCCAGTTTAGGGGCCTGGCAGGCCTGCAGGTACTTTTCCCCCTCCCTTCCGCTAAAAGGGGGCCTTCTCAGAATTTCCTAGGGCCAACAGGGCCCAACTACAGCTTCCCCCAGGGGAGGGCCGAACTCAGGCCTTCTCAGGCCTTCCGCCCTCCTCCCCAGGGGTTACCTTGTCTCTTCGGGCTTCCTCAGCCCCTTGTGGAGGTATACAGCCGGTGGGGAGGGCTCCAGCCCTCTGGCAGGCCTCACGCGGCCTTCCCATCGATTCCCGGCTCCCTGGGGACTTGCTCCGGCAGGTGGGGGCTTTCGCTCTCTCTCGGGGCCCTCCAGGGTCTCAGCTGGCTGTTTTCGGGCCTTCCATGGCTTTCAGGCCCAGGAACCAATCAGGAGAAGGCTGGTGGAGGGGCCCACCCACAGCAGACAATCGCGACGCGGCTCCCGGGGGCGTGTCAACGGCAGCCAATGGCTGCGCGGCTACAGGCGGGACGAGGCCGATGACGCGGGGCCCCCGTCACGTGATGCTGGAGACAGGCTTGAGGCCCAGCGCGGCCTACTTGATGCTCGCAGCAGCCTCCCCACGGCTCCGATGGCGCCGCGGGGACTGCACACAATTGGGCCGGGCGCGGCCCACAGCAACGCGGCAGCGGCCCTCTACTGGCACCGAGGGCCGTCGGGGCAGACAACAGCGCTTCGAGGGGCTGCGGCGGTGATTTTGCGCTCACGGAGGAAGCGCGTGAGGAGCAGACTCGGCTGTGTTGAGTCGACTGGCCCGCGCTTCCCTTCCCGCAGCGCTTGCCGGGGCACACACGTGGGGGCAGGCGGCGCTTCGGCCACAGGCAGCAGGTCAGATGGCGCTCGATGAGAATAGCGCCTCGGGGCACAGCGTGATTAAGCTGAATGGCGCTTAGTCCTTCCAGCGCCTCTGGGGGTCACAGCGCTTCAGGCAGTCCAGCGCTAGCAGGGTAGGAATAGCGCCCAGGAACTTTGTGGCGCTTCAAGGGCAGTTACAGCAGTTCTGGCCAACCTAGCGCTCTGGGGACAAGTACTGCGCTTTTAAGGGCACATCAATTCTGCCAGTCTACAGCACTTCTCAGGGGCACAGTAGGAGAGCGCTGGGTAGGCAGTTTAGTAGTTCAGATGATGCAGGACAGGCCATACGACAGTGGCAGGATAGCGCAGGGGCCCAGGTCAAGACAAAGGGGCAGAAGGAGTACAGCCTAATACCTGGTTGATCCCCAATAGTCCAGTGGTAGTTAGGTTTCTACTTGGCGTTTGATGGTTCTGGCGCCCTTGGTAGTTAGCAGTTTCTTGGTTCCTGGAGATGACGGGTGGGTTGAGTTGAAGGCTGCTGACAGGATTCCTCAGCAGGTCACTGCAGGTGATCCCTGGGTTCCCCTACCGCTGGGCCGGATCAGTGGGCTAGTTCAGTGTTTCTTACTCAGCTTGGTGGGCAGCGCCTAAACCCTGTCACCCCCAGTGGTATAGGTTTCTGACTGGCCCTACCGCCTAAGTCTCCTGCGTAGAGTTCCCCAGGTCAGTGATGCCCCACCTGACTAGAAAGTTTCCCTCCCTTTTCTTTTATAGTCCCAGGTCAGGTGACCACTCTCTAAGGCGGCAAAAATAGGCTCCGCCCCTATTCTAGAAGGTGCCAGGAGCTTCCCTACTCTAACTGGGGGCAGGCAAGGCAGGCTGGAATGGTTACAATGTTTAGGGGTTCCTGCCAGCTCCTGGCAACTAGAGTGCAACTAAAAAGACCACGCCGCAGTAGCAGGGGTCAGTGGCAGCCATGATGGAGGAAAAGAGCACCTGCACCTAGCATTGATTGTAACATTACACAGGGCATCTCAACCTCACAGGGCCTATACAACTTCATTACTATGGGGGGACATCCTGAATTAGGGGAGCGAAAAACAAACATTTTTAGGGAAAAGGGCCAAGTCCAACACAACTCCCACCCAGCCAAAAGCCAGGGTAGACCAATCATCACCTTGATGGGCTTCTCTGCTTGGGGTGGAAAAAGGTGGACGCAGGCCCGTAACTTCAATGGCATCTGCCAGCTCTTCGCCAATCAAACCACCCCACTAGTGTTCCCTAGTGGAATGTGGCCGGGACTGGCCTCTAGACAATCCAAAAGTCTCTGGCCCTAGCTCTCTCACAGAGTGGGGGGCAGTAGCCCCAGGCCCGCAGTACCCTTTGACCACTCTCCTTCTCCTCCTTGCAGCTCCAAACTGCTCGGGTTCTCCCACCTGGAGTCCGAACCCTCAGGCTGACTAGCCACCAGGGGCGAGGCTCTCCTCCCCTTACCTCTCCTTCTGGGCTTCCGTCCTTTCCTCCTAAGCGGGACACCCTCAGAACACCACTCTCTCCCCAACCTAGAGTCTAAACCCTTAGGTTGAACTGGTGACAGGGGCGAGTCATCCCTTCCCCTGCACCCCCTCCCAGAGTTCCGCACCCTCCTAACTGGAGTAGTACCCCTGAGAGTCAATTCCCGGGGGATACTGGTTACAGACGTCCCACCTGCCAGATCAGGCAACCCCTGGACCTGGCACCCCAGTCCAGGATCTACACCCTGTGGCTGGGCAGGTGCCGGAGGACAGTCCTTCCTCCCTCCGCACCCGCTCCCAGAGTTCCGCACCCTCCCACCGGGAGTAGTACCCCTGGAAGTCAAGCCAGTAGGGACCCTAATTACAGGTACCCCAGCCTCCAGGTCAGGCAACTCCTTAACCTGAAACCCCAGTCCAGGATCTACGCCCTGTGGCTGGGCAGGTGCCAGAGGAGAGTCCTTCCTCCCTCCGCGCTCAGAGTTCCGCACCCTCCCACCGGGAGAAGTACCCCTGGAAGTCAAGCCGGTAGGGACCTTAATTACAGGTACCCCACCCTCCAGGCCAGCAACTCCTGAACCTGAAACCCCAGCCCAGGATCTAAGCCCTGCGAATGGTCAGGCCCCAGAACCTTGGGTACGCTGCCACCATTAGGACTTCCTGCCGCACTTAATTGCAATGCTCGCAGCTACAGCTCCTTAAGCTGAAGCGTGTGCTCCAACTTCCTCTCCTCCATTGCTAATCTCTTTTCTTCCATTGCGAGCTTTTTTATCTTCCCTTTCTCTCTCCCTCTCGTGATCTAGCCTAGCAAGCTCCAATCTCAATCGCCTCTCCTTCCTCCTGTCCTCATACACCTTCGACGACACACTCCCCCTAGATACACTAGTCCCTGCCCCGGAACGTCTTCCTGGCAGCACATTGTCAGACACATCAATGTTGAGTAGGCCTGGGTCTTCTGGAGTGCCCGCCTCCCCTGGTGCACCCTGCCCCTCATGTCCCTAATCCCCTCTCCCCTCTGAGTGGGCCCTTGCCCATGCCCTCAAGGCGATACAGTTCTTCTTTTGCAGCTCTCCGCCCAACCGGCACCCCCATCTCCTGACAAAATTCCCTCAGCTGCACCACTGTGTACTCCTCCAGATCGGCTAGCTGGAACTCCATTTCGCCAGGTGGAGACCCAGATAAATAAAGGAAAGATACTAGGACATAGGTAGCAGGATTAGGTCAAAACAGGTCTCTATACACACAGGCTAGACAGTGGGGGGGTCAATTAATTATGCTTGCATGCACAATAGGTGTCTAGTCTAATTGCAACGCACCCTGTCCCACTGGAGGGTGCTGTATAGTCACAGGTCCTGAATCACACTGCTCGCCACCAATGTAGGAACTGGGGTCACCAATTCCCCGGGGGGTAGCCTGGCACGAGCAGGTAGGCACCCGAAAGCTTAGTTGTTAAGTGACTACACAGCACACGCATCCACAGAGTCAATAAATGCATGCAAAGACTGACGCCACTCCAGTGAGTTAGATCAAAAATCAAATAGCTTTTATCTAAGATCAAGGTTCAGGAGTGAAAAATCACAGTATCTCTATTTCAGCAAAGCATTTCATCAGAGGGGAGTAAAGGGAGCAATGTAGCATACAGGGGTGTGGAATTTAATAAAATATCTACTTGTCCATAGGGCAGGCTGCTTAATAAATCTACTTGTCCTGTAACAAAATCCACTTGTCCCCTTTGTGCCATGTAATGCGGCAACAAATTACGCAGCAATCTCATTATATAAGAGTTCTGATATAGCCTCTCTGATTATGCCAGGGTTCATACCATAGTAGTGTTTGAATACTAGCAATTCCCTTGTGCTGCTATGTTTCTGCAGGTCTACATACTGGGGCTGAAGGTAGTGTTAGGCAATAGTTTCAGGGTTGGAATGCACTTTTTAGTCTGTGCAAACCTACTAACGTGCATGTTTTAAGGGTTTTCACCAAATCTTCTCTAATCATTTCCCATATTGAGAAGGGTTGGAATTTTACTACTGACAGCGGCAGACTTAAAACTTCTTCCAGGGTTGGGAAAAAAGTGGTTGGAGGAAGAGAGAACTTGAAAACATTCAGATTTTCACATAAGCAAATCTACACCTGCATATTTGCTCATGCTAAAATGCAGTTCACAAATATTTTCTGGGAGTACTATTTCTTGGCCTGCTTCTGTAAATTCTTGTGAATTCATGGAAACTCTACATATGCACTTAATGCAAGGATATATACCATGGATGCACTTTTGAGACTTTCTGTAAGAATTGGGCCTCTAATTAGGCCTGGCTTTAACCATGACCTTTTGTTTTGTTTTTTATTCTGTCTCTCTACGTCTGTCTCTCAGCTGGCGTCCCTGTAAGTGACAGTATTTTGCTCTTTTAGAAGAAGCATATTGGCACACAAAGTAGTTTTGTTCAGTGCCCAGAACCGCTGTGGCAATGTGTGCGGAGACCAACATTTTTTTGTTTTGCTTTTGCCAAAGCTTGTTAGAATGGTGGGGACCCAGCAGCTCCCACACTGTTAAGGTTTTACAAAAACCATGCCTAAACAAGTCACGCCTTGACAAAACCAAAAGGCTGACCACCAATTTCAGACCCACTAGCTTTGCCAAAGCTTGTTTGTTCTTGTTTTCCATATTCTTATTTAAACTGGTTACACTGATATTCCATTCTGAATATTTTTACTAACATACATCGACATGTTACTAAATGATGCTGCAAAGATATGGTACCTAAAATCTTACAGTAGTTTAGCTAAATGTTTCATTTTCTTACATCCATTTTTTTGTGAACGTTTTATTTTGAAAGCAAAGAACCATCACTCTTGCTTTCAAGCTTCTGCAAATATTTGCATATAATCAGAGAGCATTCTGGGTGCATTATACAGAGCCTCATATTATTAAACTTTGAAAATGTGTGTACACTTTTATACTGGAACCACCGTCAGTAGTGCAGGCTGAGCTTAAAACATTTACTTTTAGTGCTCACCCTAATAATAAAGGTTTTGCGTTAATGAACCATATATACATGTTTGAACAGCATTAACACACATATTACATATAAACACACACTTAACCTTAATTGTAGAGAATACCCGTCCCTGAACCACAATGTGGTACTGTAAACTGGCAGCCAAAGGGCTAGTGCTGCAAAGGGTTGGACCTACTTGTCCCAAGGACAAAATACACATTAAAACTTGTTGCCCTTGACCCCAAACAATATGTCCTGGGCGTCGGGCTATAGGAATTCCCCATCCCTGAGCATATTGTAATAACCATTTCGTTAAGGGATTAGCATTTCATTACTTAGCAATAAACATTTCACTGTGTCAGGAATCAGCATGTTATTAAACCAGAGTAAAACATTTCATTCGTTAGAAGTAACCCTCTCAGAACTCACTTGGCGCAGAGAGAGGGAATTCCTTACGCCAGGGTGAACATCTCCTTAGTTAGGAAGAAACATTTCATTAGGCATGAAATAACCAGGCACCCAGCAAGGGTGAGCATAACATTAGGCAAGCAAAACTCTTTAGAGATCGGGCAACATTTCATTATGCAGGAGAACTAACATCCTACCCGGTAAGCCAACATTTCATTAGGCTAGAATAAACATTTCCTTTTACCAGAATGAGCAGGCATTACTCTCATGAAGAGGGATTCAACATTTCAGTAACCAGAGTAAGCCTGTATAGAACAATTGTTCCTTAGGACCAGCAAAGCGATGGCACGTTTCAGCATTCCTTGAAGTCCTGCCTAGGGCAGATTGGAGCAATCAATCCCCTACCAGGGGTTAACTTGACTCAACTTAGGCCCCCCAAAGTTGTCTTCCGGGGCTCTGGCCCAGTCTCAGGGCAATGAATAATCAAGATAGCACTGCCTTATTAACACAGTTCACGAGGGCAGTAAGGGGAACATTTCATTAGGGTAAAACCACCCATTTCCTGATGCAGGTCTGGACATTGCATTATCTCTGTCAAGCAAGGTTTCACATTTCATTGCCCGAGAGTATACATCTCAGTATATAACTAGAGGCCCTCGGAAAACACTGCATTAGGCAGGAGTAAGCAGGACAGTGCGACTAAAAAGAGTGCGACTAAAAAGACCACGCCGCAGTAGCAGGTGTCAGTGGCAGCCATGATGGAGCAAGAGAGCACCTGCACCTTGCATTGATTTTAATATTACACAGGGCATCTTAACCTCACAGGTCCTATACAACTTCATTACTATGGGGGGACATCCTGTATTAGGGGAGCAAAAAAAAAAAAAACATTTTAGGGAAAAGGGCCAAGTCCAAACGTTTTCCTTCAGTCTTTTGTTGACTCTCACTAGATGGTGTTTTCGGGTGATCTATGAGGTTGCCCAGCTCAATCTCCTGGCAAAGACTTTCCCAGACAGGATGATTCTAGCTGCATAATTCAGTTTACCCAGCAGCCCTTAGCTGGCACTTAAGGTTGCCTTCTCCTTTGCCAAAACCATTTCTGTATCAGCCAGCAGCGCCCTGACTTTCTCTTCAGAGAGCCTAGACCCACCCCTTACCATGTCCAGGTCATACCTAAATAATCCAGTGTTGTGGCAGGACCTCCGTTTTCTTGAGAGCAGATGAACCCCCAGTTCCCTGACTAGCTTGTGGAAAGCATACAAGAAAGACCCACTGTTGGTTTTGCCCACTCTGCTTATGAACAAGAAATAATCTAGGTAGTGCATGGGCCAGCCCTTTGAATGTGCTGTGGCACCACCGAATCCAGGAAAGTGCTGAAAGCCTAAAAGAAGGGGCATGAAACAGAGCAACCCATGGGCATACATTTGTCAAAGTGTTACAGATGTGGTCTGCAGAGCATTGGTGTAAAGTGTAAAGCATTCTCCATCGAGTTGATCTCTGTCCCTCAACCTTGTCATCTGGTTGTTTGAGCGCTAAGATACTCCTTTGAGTGATAGGTGCGCTATAAAAGTGTCCTTTACATTACATTACATTACATTACAATTTCTCCTGGGGAACCAGAGGAGGTTAAAACTGCTGATGTGGATTAGGAACAGCTAAAACGCTGACTCAGTATCCGCTTTGGCCAACATGGCCCCTTCCCCTGCCCTCCTCACCAGGTCCACTGCCTCATCAAATGCTTTATATGATACCGAACAGGCCTCAATGTCTAGCCAATCATTAACAGAGTCTCTCTCATGGTAAGACAGGTGGTGGATCAATCGAAATTTGCCTGGCTAATTTTGTGTGACTACACCTAGTGGTAAAACTACAAAGTTAGGGAAAGGGGGGGGGGAGGGGGGGGGGGGGGGGAAAGGGCCTGCCCCCCACCCCAGGCCTAGTTCCTTGTGCGGCTTCTCTTCCACCATCTCAAGGGTGGACTTCAGGTTCCGAGCACTCCTGCTTACCATGGACCCGGTGTAAGGGATGGTGAAACCCGACAAAAACACCTTTGCAAATTGACCCATCTCATCAGGGTTCAGGTACTGCCTCAACCAATGACATTTGACCACCAGATTAATGGGGAGGGTCCCCTGCTTGATAGGGATGGGGTGGAGTGGTGTTGTAGGCCTGCTACGGGTCGTGGCAAGGGGTTGGGCAACCAAGCTGAGGACCCGCTACTTTAAACTCAATTGCTGGCTGTATCATGTGGGCCTTTTGGGGTTCTCTTGCAAGGTGAAGCGGAGTGGGCGGGCCCCACATTTTGAACAGCTGTGGCTAAAATGTCCATGTTTTTTCCCCAGGAGCCCCCATGTGCCCCAAGTTAACCTTCTGAAGAAACCTTTTTTCCCCAGCATCACCCCTCCCGCCACCTTGGCAGCCCAAAAGGGCAGCTTAAATGCTCGTTCTGAGCCTGGTTTGTGGACTTTTAAAAGAGGTCTGTCCCTGAGGACCTTTGTTGTAGAAATCTTTCTTTGTGGGAATGAATTTCCCTATATACTCCATCCATAGCTGGACCGCCTTCTGATCCCAGTCTAGGTCAGGGCAAATGGCCATCTTCTTCCTGAATTCCCGATCGTAATAAAACCAACCAGTCCCCCCCCCCCCAACTCTCGACTGCCTCGCTGTGTATTGTCCTCGAATACTGATGGGCCTTGCTCAGGGTGCTTTTCCATGATTAACGCTGACATAATGGAAAAGGCCCCTTACCAGTTCTCTATTGATTTGTCTGGCCACGCCCGCCCTTCTTCTTGTACCCACCCCATGTGACTGCCCCATACTTGCTGTGGATGAGAAGTGTCAGTATGTCGATAAATTCCCACCTACTCATGCCTTCCTTCGCTGCTAGAGGTACCTGTCAAGCTAGCGAACACCAGCCTGATACCAATGGTGTGATGGTTACGAGGGGCTTGGGGCTCAGGTGGGGTGTCATGGCAACCTGCCCTGCTGGGCAGTGGGCAGGGTCTTGGTACAGATACTGCTGCCCTCTGTTGTCCCAAGTGGACCACTGCAGGGGTGGGTGCACCTACTGCTCTAGTAGCCGTATTTTTGTGGGGTGCCTGTTTGGCGTTGCCCTCTGCTTGGGGTGGTACATCAAGCCCAACACTGGGGCAGCATGTAAGCATATGGGGGCATTCTTTGAGTTGGGACAGGTGGTGGTGTTGCTGGTTGGCCCGCTTGGTCGCCCATGCTGGCTGGTGACCATCGTTGAACCTTGCTCTACCTTGGAAACAAGGGGACAAAGGTGCCAGGTTAACCACAGCAAGCAATTCCACCACGCTATTAAGGCCCCAATTATCACCCGCATGCCAAGGCCTTCCCGCCCATGGGATCTGGTCTCACCTGACGTACCAATGGCACCTCCCCTAACTGGCTTACCTGTTCCCATGACTTACCTTTCAACTCTTACTCCGCCACCATGGATGCAAAGAGGCTGTGTGGCCATGAACGATCTCTATCTTGTTCGGGACGATACCCAGTGAGACCCTACCCACAATGAATCCTGGTGCATGGCAGGGGTTGCACTTGTGAAGAACTATGGGAGAAAATTATACATTAGCGTGCCGCAACTTGATAAAGGATGAATTGAGAAACAAGAGAACAGTAACACAGTGCCACCCAGTGGCCCACATGATTCCTAGCACCGGGAAGACACACGCTGGCGGGTAACTAATGTGTCACTCACCAAACAATTAACCGTCCCCCGAAGCCGGTTCCGGTCTGTGAGCTCATAATATTCAGACAACAGTTTATCCCGGCCGCCCCTTTCAGCATTCAACATTAATCCTTCTTTTGCAAGGTGGCCCAATATTTCAAACCTTCCTAAAATTAAATACCATTGCAACCGGGGCGCCCAGAAAAGAGCGGAGGTGTTTCCGCACACACTATGTTGGAGTGATAAGGCACATACCATTGTTGCCCCTCATTGGCATCTTACCTCACGTGTGCCCTTTTGCCTTCGAGCCCAGGTATCTAGTAGGTTGTACCACCTTCACTGCCCAACCGTTAAAACAGCAGGAAATAAACACTTAACATTGAGAGTTAGCGTCTAAGAACTTCACCTGCTAGGCCGCTGTGGCTACTCTAAGGACCCCACAAGCAAATAGCGAACCAGCAACATCTGTCTGCCGAGGCGCCGCAGCCACACACCTCCTTGCCAGCATAAAGGTAGGCAACAGAGCAGACCAGCATCACTCCCACACCAGCTTCTTAAGTCATACATGAAACCATGCCAAAAGCACTACACACATTTTTTTGATTTTTTGCAGGGAAGACAAGATGCCTGCCAAAATGTCACCAAAGTGCTCACCGCTGAATGCTCGTTGTTGCCGGGAGAGTGTCAAAGAGGATATGGGGCTGTGGCAACCTGGTATAAATAACCCCCTGTAAGCCCCTCCCCCCAAAAAGGTGCAACCTGCCCCGGAAGAGCCCACCTTGATCTCGGGGCAGGCTGGTTGTAGCCCTCCAACTTTTTGGAATCCCAGCAAAATCTGATTGTCTTTTGAGGGGGAGGGGAGCAGACCGTGGGGAATAGGGATGCGGCGCAAGGCCCCTACCAGCCGAGGTTGTCCGTTGCTTCCAGCCCCAGTGGTACCAGAGCACGCATATAGCTGTGTGTGTAGCTGTACCTATGTTGCCTGGTCATTCTTCTTTCCCTCCGGATGCCTGGAAACTCAGGCCGAAAAAGAAAATCTGGCGCCAGTTTTCAACAATTACATAATCTTTGGGAAATTTGCAAAATCTACATGGAGTGTAGGAAACGAGGTATAAGAACTCGAAGCGCACTACTCTTGGTGATAAAAACTGATTAATACAGTGCATCGCGCGAACTATACAGTCTACCGGCAAAGTTACTCATTTATATCACCTAGGAACACTTAAATACAGCTTCATCTCGGTCTGCATATATAGAACCTGTTGCTTGCCTATCACATTTTATCTTTTACAGTGTATCTTCTGGAACCCGAATAAAAATTATTTGACTTGATTTGAATGTCATCTTCTATAAAGATGTGAAAATTGTACCATTTCAAAACAGCCAAGCACATAATTATCACATTGTAGCCGGCATGTTTAAACAAAGTAACCTTGAAAATATATTAACCGGCACCCCTATTCACTCACTCATATGTACCATTTACCTTATATTCCCATAGATGAGGTGAAATAAAGTAATTGGACAAAATATACAAAATTTGCACATGCCATATAAATCGGGCAATCCTACATAGCCAATCAATGGCTCCTCAGTACAATATCGCACTCCAATTTTACGTATTAACCCAATAGGGGACTACATCCAAGAATCCTAAGGGAACACAACAAACAAACCTAATGCACATAAAATATTCTACCACTCTGACAGCTCTAACTTCTGATGGAAAACATCCTTTTCTACATCTATCATACTATTATAACATATCGGCAAATAAAAAAATAAAAATCAAACAAGTATTTCAACCAAGAGAGAAAAAAAAGAAAAAAAACACAAAATAAACATCACACCACAGTGAGTGCCCTTTTTAGGTCTCGCATAGGCAGCACTTGCGCGGTCTCTGCAGAACATGCTGTATTCGGTATATGGGCTTTAAAAGCTCCACCCCTTTTATTTATGCGTTTTGAAATCCTGCAATCGGTGCATAAACACACACTTTGTACTTCTAGTCGTTGCTTACGTTAACTGAGCCTCTTTTATTGCCAGCCTTGCTTCTCATAGGTAAGGACTATAAGTACACAGTGCTTGTTTACGCACCACTTGCAGGTTTTCAAAACACATAAAAGGCAGTGTCATTTACAATGCCAATAGATCAAACTCTCACAAAGGTGAGATCTATTGCATTGCAAAAACTGGTTTCTCCGGGCTGCCATTATTAGCAAAACAGAAGACTGGATGTAGGTGGTGGGGCTGAACACAGCCACAAAGAAGGAAGGCCAGTTTTACAAGCTTAACCATTGGCAAGCAGAGTCTGCAACAAAAAAAGCCCATAGCTGGAACCGTTACACTAAATATAAGACTAGAATGCCCACAGAGAAGGTAACTGCGAAGGTAGAAACAAGCAGATAATCATCAATTGCACCACTAGCTGTGAGGAAGCAAGAATGTAAGATCACAAGTAGTACCAAAAGCACTCTCAATGTAGGAAGACCAACTGAAGACACAAGGCAAGCCAAAGTCAGACCTTCCTGCTCCAGCCGCCATGAGGTGGAGATGTTTCAAAGCAGAGCATCAGAAATCAATTAGGTCTTCTTCTAAAAGTGATCCTCAATGATTACAAGAGTGCAACAAACAACTGCAACCAACGCCGGAATGGAAAATAAGTATCCAGCTTCAAATCGTGGCAACAAAGCATGCAAAAGCTCACAGGGGTATGTTTCATGATTCAAATCATTGTTTAAGGTAAAACAGCTCCTAGTGAGGACCACAGGCAGTTTAGAGTGGCAGCCGGATGATGACATTCTGACACTCAGCATAGGAATCCATACTGGAATAGTATTGTTACTAACAGGTAGTCATGAATGTAAGAATTAGAGTAGCAAACTTGGTGATATGCTTCAGTCAAAAATTAAAGGATAATAATGGTAAGTCCCCACGCACACAACTGTCACTTTATGAAGGTCACATTTAACCAGACCTGCTTTTTCAGCCAACAGCACAAAGCATGCTAGATATTATAGATCAATATTTATAAGGAGACAAGTTAACTCACAAAACACTGTAAAGTTAGCTTATAGATAGAAAAAACAGGAAAGGAGTCAATTACATCAGATAATCAAATTACCAACAACACGTTATGGCTCATCCACAAACTGGAAAAACAGACACATCCTCGGAAGCTCTACACATTGAACATGTAACAAAATGTAGATCAATTAGGAAGCAATCTTGAAATTAAATTGATTCTCCTGCTTATTCTACTGTGATTTTCCAAAGAAAGATAGTGATTATTTAGAATGGTTTATATTAAAAATTGAACACGAATATTTTAAAATGAGAATATAGCGCAGTACTTTTAACTGTAAACAAGGGCATATAATTTACTAGTCATTATACACGTTTTTTGTATTGCTTTATTGAAGGAGAAAATTCAGTGCCAAATTTTGATTAATAGTTCCTTACATGTCCATAAGCACATCAGTGTGCAATAAAGGTCAAAATGTAGTATTCCATGTATTATGCTTCTAACAAGCACATTCAATTGTTCTTGCATCAAAGGTTAACTGTGGTCTACTCAATATCCACAAAGGTAAAGAAGTAAACATTAGCTATTGCTGTGCTTCAATACAAAAGAAAAGATTATGTGGTCAAATATATAGCAGATACGTTTCGGTATTGTGATAGAGATGCTTTCACACCAACAGATTTGGCCAGTAAGATCCAGATTCAACTAATAGGACTCAATACGTCAAACCAGGTGACACTTTTGCCTACGTTGTTGCGAGCCCCATATAAAAAATGTGGCGTTTCTTCTCCACCTGTACACCCACAGATCAAAACACAGTGCCAGGCCTAACAAGGTTTAAAGAATAAACACTGCATGTTGAAAGATTTAATAATTCTAGTAAATGAACGACACAGCGTCTAAATCATATGAAGCATACCCACTGCCCCAAATAGATACCTTTAATGAACTGTTACTTTTTGTCATATCTTCCAAAATAAATGTTTACAACTAGATTTTATACTGTTTATTATATTTCCATACAAATTTCGTCACGCACAGTTTATTGGCTCAGCAGACAGAACTAGGTCTACTCATACAGAGTAATCTGCATCGAACACTGTTGTTCTTGCTGTGCAATATATGTAAACCAGGTGAAGAAAAACGGATGCATCTGAATGCGGCTCTTCTAAATGGAGAAAAAAATGTACGTGTATCCTCAGTTCTCATGTATAGAAATTGAAACGTGGGTGCTTCATATAAACTCAAAAAACGTTGCTCTACAAGCAATTTAATCAAAGATTCTGGTTGCATCAGAGTAAAAACATACATTATACGAAGATCGTGCTACCCAATTTATTAAAATAGTTTATTTAGCATGCTATAATTGGAAATTCTAATAAAATGTAAAAACTATGTGTCATACGTTTTCTTTCTCCATTAAAGGTCTTCAAAAGCTACCCATACAATTTTCCAGTTATCCTTTACATTCAAATGTGGCCATGAGAAAGTAGTCTTGTACTAAGGTAGAAAGGATGCTACTGTAAACTTGTGTCTTCCCCTCCACAGACAATGATTACTCAGCCTACCTACAGGAACTATCTGTGTTTATCGTTTGCCCATAGAATCGCTTCTTCTGGATATAGAGAGGAAATGTAATTCTGTCCCTACCAGCCAATAAATACTTCCGATATCCATTGTTAAAGGAGAAATGGAAAAACAAAAACATGACCACTGATTTGAACACATCCCCTCCTCTCCTTCAATCTGCTACAAATCACGGATTACATTTTCCAGAACTGAAAAACAAAATAAAGGAAACAGTGCCTACATTATTTTAGGGTGCAGCCTCATACGTCAACCAGTGGGTACAACCCTGATCCAGAATCGTTTTGTTTTTGGTTTGAAATCTAATAACAATCACACAGTGATAGCTGTGCTTCAAGAAGCAGCCAGGATGCTTTGTTTGTGGATTAACGCTGTTCAGAAAATAATGACACCCTTGACACCATGGAAAAAAAACACAGAACCATGAATAGAAATGGTAAAGAAGATGCCACCAATGCGACTACACATTGGTCAAAAGTTTTTTTTAAGGAAGCACCTTCTGGAATCTCACGCAATGATTACTGACTCGATCAATGAAGAATTTCATAAAACAGGGATGGGCTACCCTCCTTTCATACATGCACCATCTTTCAGTCGCTCACAGATTTCCAAAAATACCCAGGAATACTACTGTTCTGGTAGCATCAGTTAAAGAAATAGCTGCAAACAGGCAGTCAGGGGAGCATTAAAGAGCCTGGTCTAACAGTTTATCATGTGTAAATTTAAATCACATAAGCCATTCTGGCTACACTTATATCTTGCTATGGTTACAATAGAATGTAATAATTTGGTTTCTTGCTTACAAAGTCCACTCATTAGCTTGTGTATTGTCCAAACCCTTCTATTTCAGCCTGTGGTCAGAAAAGGTCATGGTGCCCGAAGTGGTAAGAAAAATCTGTAGAAACAGGAATGATCAAGTACTTTCTTTCTCCCGATGGATAGAAGGTGGGATGGGCTGTGGGGATCACAAAGGAGCAGATTGCATTTATAATACTCAATGGACAGGAGGAGTGGGGGGGGGGGGATCAGGTTGTATCTACTTGCTGTAAATTGTAGATAGCAGACAAGACTAGGATTTGGAGTCCCTGAAAGGAGGGAGGCAGTTAGAAGAAAAAAAAAATCTTACTAGGTTAACTTGTTTATGCATTCACAAAGATGTTTTTCAATGCATTGCAACCGTTGGGTACTAAAAAGTGGTAAATACAGTTCCCACTATTGCTCTTTATTGTCTTTGACACTGAAAAAACCTCTTACGGATGAGGAATAATCAGATTTATACATTAACATATTAGTGCTTCTACAAGTTGAAGACATTTCTCAGGCCTACTTTTACTGAAGAAGCAAAACCATAAATAGGACATTTTACTTGACTTCTCTCAGTTAGAACATAAATGGATCAGAAAAGGAATAAACTGTGCATCGCATCACAAACATCTGTAACAAGTACAGCGCACCAGCTCCCTTACACACCACCCCAAGGTAACAGATGGCAGCTTGCCTTTACAGAGTCTAAGAGGTAAACAGTTTTAGGAAAGAAGTGGAGATCCAAAAGCAGCAGTGGAGCCTTCAGTTGTTCTTCTTTTCATTAGGGGAGTATGGGGGTGGCCGATCCATGGGCAGATAGACATTGTGTGGGTTGGCAGGATTGTAGTATGCACTGCCTGCTGCCTCTACTGCTTTGCTACCACCTGGCATTCCGGGCTCCATCCATGTGTTGGGGGTTGGTGGTGCTGATGGACCTGTGGAAGGAGGGCCAGGATAAGGAGGTGGCGGTGCCATAAACACGGGGTTGAACTCTGGTGGTGGGGGGTACATTCCTGCGGGAGGTGCATATGGGTATCCCATGGCCTGAGGGGCAGGCCCATACCCATTCATGGCTGGTGGGGCATATGCATAAGACCCATTGAGAGGCTGGGCAGGGTAGCCCCCCGGAGCTGGTGCATAACCTCCTGGTGCAGATGCGTAATTTCCTGGCGCTGGTGCATAACTTCCTGGTGCTGGTGCATAACTTCCTGGTGCTGGTGCATAACCTCCTGGGACAGGCGTGTAACCATAGTTGGTAGTAGATGCTCGAGGGCCTCTAGGTGCGTTGGTGGCCATTTTGAACATGAGCTGACCAAACTCGATGGCTCCCCCACTGTTGAAAGTCATCTTGAAAGTAGCCTGCCCTTCCCAACCACCGCCTGCCTCGGCGAGGATGGTGCCCTTGATGTGATTGGCAGCGAATACCGGTTGCTCGATAGAGCACCCTTTCACCAAGTAAAATGGCATCATGAAAGAGAGCATTGGGTCCTTCCCCTTCGTCACAAATATCATTCTGTAAGGGGTGAGGAAGATGGTGCCCTTCTTTGTACCCTTAAACAGGTCAGCCTTGTGTGCCATGTCGCTGAAGGTAAGCTCAACATCTTTGCATTGCTTAAGCACGCTCTCCCCATTCTCCACTATTACTCCTCCGTTTTGGGAATGATTCCTGTTCACCGCCATCGTTTAGGTGCAGAAAAGTTATAAACCTGTCAAAAGATTGCGACGATGGGATTCAATGGGCCTTGGCGAGCTGGCCCTTCCTTGTGTAACTCAACTTTTCCAAACACCTTGAAAAGTTTAACTTAATTGTCTTAATAGCGTCAGATTTTGGCCCAGAATCAAGGACAGTCGTAGATCTGTCAAAGGCAACGAACTCCTATGGATATACACCCCCCGTATGTCCACAACTGAGTCAAGCACTCTATACGTACAGCCAGGAAATGCAGAGGGCTGTTCCGTTTCGCTTGTAGGGTAATTGTATCCGGCCAACACAAAATATAGAACCCTTAGCTATACGTTTTCTGCTTCCGGTAGACGATGAAGGTGGCTGTACTTCGACTGTACACCAATGTTCATGCGATACCAAACCCTGGCTTGTCCCTGTTCCGGATTTCTTTGCTCGCCCGTCTCTCTTTACTGTCAGCCACGTACCGAGAATCCACCAAAAGCTGTCAGCTGAGCCCTACGCATTCCGTTAAAAACAAGTAGAGCCCGCCTACCGTCGACGAAGAAAGGGGACTACCAATGTATTCCGTCAACAGCGATAAATGTGTATTTTTGAGTATTTTCCAAACACCTAGAAAATAGATACTGTGAACACATCTCAAAGCATGGACCTGCTTTTTCATATTAAGAAGTGCACTTTTACTGCACACGAAGCTGAATGTTACCATGACAGTCGCGTTACTGGTACTGGGGAGCTGGGTTCGAGCCTCAGCTCAATATCCTGGGGTTTGGAGCAATTCACTTAATTTTCCCGTGCCTGCAAGAATGAACTGTCCTTGTGCATGTAACTTATGCACAGACAAAGCATTCCACTATCTTCGGGTCGAGTGAACACTGTATAAAACTGCACTAAAAATAAATGCCCAGTCGACACCCGAACCCTCAAGTCATACTAAGATGGCCGCCACTTTTACCGTATGGGTGCAGCAGACTGGCTCTTGTGAAAACACTAACGACAGCCAGCGAATGCAACCTTTCCTGTACAGTGGCCGAAAGTCTATGTTCTGTTCCATTGTCCCTGCGCAGTCTAGTCGTTAACGCTTCCGCCAGAATATATGTTCCTGTCATCCATTAGTTTCCGGTTCCGGGATTGGAAACTAGGGAATTTTGTATATGAAGGTGTTTTCTCAGGGGTCTTTACTAGCTGGAGATAAGTTATTCTCAGTGGGGGATGCAGAAAGGGAATCACGGGGAGCGAGGATTTTCTGGGCAACAGAGAGTCGGTGTTGCCTCATCTGGAAAATGCGAAAAGGACCACATTAAAGAAAGAAGCAGAGGGAAGAGGGTAAGATGACAGATAAGAAATTAGTTCCTGTATCGCTTGCGTAAGCCAAGAGGACATCAGAGCTCCGACCATATAAAGTCATCTGATGACTTTTTTAACGAAAGCGTGATGCTCCATTTCTGGGTCCATTTATTATGGGAGTTTTAGTACTGGTTCGTTTGAGTTGATCCAACTGAAAAACATGCCTGTAAAAACAATGCTTTGTAAACGAAAAGCCCAAAGGTTTGATTACTGTGTCCTTTGTAATGATCAATCAAGCACCGTTATTGAATAGCCGTAATTAACCTCTTTAGTGAGATGCGAAGAATGCCTTGGTCTATAGAAATGTGTATTGACAGAAGAAGTGTTGTCCTAGCGGCAAAGTGAATGGGTGGAGTTCTTTGAAGGGAGGAAAGGGCAGAGCACACTTATACAGGTTGGGGTACTATAACACACCTAGGGAAAGGTTTAAATTGGGATAAGAGAAAGAATGAAAAGAGGAAGTGATGACACCTAGAAGAAGTCAAAGTGCTAAAACGGGAAGGGGTTATTGGGTCCAGATGTATTGTGCACTCCTGCATATATATATATATGAGGATTTATTTAAGGTGTTTACTTGTCCTTTGCAATGGGAGACCCCTTTACCATTAATTTTAAAACTGAAGAAAGTGCCAGAACAAGCAGCTGTGTTTATAATATTTTTTTTAATCCTTTTTTTTATTGAATCCAGTGTACTTCGTGAAAAACTCTTTTCACTTCAGAGTTATTCAAAGATGTAATACATCACCGAGAGCAATAGATTTTTAGTACAGCCACCAACACGTGTTTTGCCCCCCAAAATGACTTTTCAGCCTGGGGCTTCCTCAGTTGTAATTTACAGGGTTCACATGGATGTGAAGTGTACATGTTCGCCGCAAGGCCAAGAAACATGTTAACATAAGTCAGGTGAAAAGACATACATGTTTGCAACACTGCCAAATTATAATAATGTGCAAATCGTCAATAATTCTAAGAATTAAAAAAAAACAAGCATTTGCAATGCAATAGGTCTCACATTAGGAAAGTTTGGGCTATTGGTATTGTAAATGACATTTTTTTATTTATGTGTTGGTTTTGAAAATAGTGAAATTATTAGCTTTGTCATTTACAATGCCAATAGTTATAACTTTCACAAATGTGACACCTATAGCATTTGTAATGCAATATGTGTTGTATTTGCGTGACTTAGATGTATTAATATTACAAATAACAATGGCTTTTATTTTATTTTTAATAACACTTAAATAAAAGTTATTGTAATTTATAATGGCAATAGCTTAAACTTTTGTAAATAACTTTTATGAAGATTATGTTTAGTGTATTTTATTGTGACGAAAATCCAAGAACAGAAGTGAAATATTAACATCTTTTTGTGACATTTGTAATAAAGCTTGAAACATTGAGAGAACATATTTGAACAAGTTGATGTTGAATGGTTGCATAGATTGATGCTGTAGTGGCGCTGAATGATGTGGCGGCGACAAGTGATGCTGTGGCAGCGACAAGTGAAGCTGTGGCGTTCAGTGATGCTGTGATAGCGCATAGTGCTGTGGTGATGCTGAGCGATGCTGTGGTGATGGAAAAGAGTGAGGGCGATAGATAGATAGAGAGATAGATGGTTGTGTGTGTGTGGGGTTGTGTGTGTGGAGTTATGTGTGGGGTTGTGTGTGGTGTGTCGGGTTGTGTGTGGTGTTTGGGGTTGTGTGTGTGGTGTTTGGGGTTGTGTGTGTGGTGTTTGGGGTTGTGTGTGTGGTTGTGCGTGTGTGGTTGTGGGGTTGTGTGTGTGTGTGGGGTTGTGTGTGTGGTTGAGTGGTTGTGGGTTGTGTGTGTGTTGGGGGGGGGGGTTGTGTGTCCATCCGAGTGAATCTGGACATAGAAATGATTTTTAGTAAAGCGAGAGCGTTTAGTTCATAGACCCACTCACCAGCAGAGAGAGCCAAGTGAAGACCTCAGAGAAAAGATGTTCACATTCAGGTCAAAGAGCACAAATTGCAATGTATTTATATGGCTTGGCTTTAGTATTTTTGCAGTTTGTGTGCGATCTAATGAAATATTGTTCCTTATCTCTGTTACCGATACTGGAGTACAATCAGTGCTTTATTCGAGGGTTTGCATTCAGCAATAATGAATGATTAATGCTGAAACCGACGGAGGTGGTCTTTGGTAAAGACTCTAGTTCGTAAATTTATGATCAATCAGGAAGAAAATTTTACTTCGGAGTCACAGTTCAAAGGCTGTCCAATATGCTGCTTGTCCATCTGAGATAAAACATAAGCTTGCATCTTTCCATAAACTTCTATACACTTGTTCAGATCAGATATGTACGGAAAAACTATTATGGCAGTATTATATTCAACTAAGTCCCACCTAGCTCTTCTTCATGGCACAGAGAAACCCTGCGTGCATTTCGTTATATACGTAACTGTTTCACTGGCTTTAAATCACAGGGTCACAGCAACCTGGAATGATGCCAGGAATCTAAGAGCATCTGGAAGGGTGGTTGTGCAGGGAGATCAAATTAAATAAACTATTTGAGCCTTCTTTTACTTGAGAAAGCTAAACGTTTACCCTGCTGCAACCAAACAACAAATGGTGATGCATTTTACTATTAACTCCAAAGTAAAATCAATTTAACTTTTGCCCAGGAGGTGGCGCTTGTGCCTTATCAATTGCACGCAAACTCTAAAGCTGCTAAAACACTAATCTTCGCTGTTTAAACAGGACAGAGCACTGTATTATCTGAAGCCAATAAAAGCATAGGGGTTTGGCTACAAAAATAAACTCTTAGGAGCTGCAGTCACCTAAATTAATGGGAAAAAATGTCATCGGCTTTTATCTGAGTGACGAGAACCCTAGTAGGGCCTGCGGCACTGCAAAGCGTCATCAATATGTTACCAAGCCTGTAAACAACAAGTAACAAGCAGGAACTTGGCCACGCGGCTCACTGAGAACATCAAAGCGGCTGCGAAAATGCTCCCAAAGGCTGTAGGCGGGCAAATGGTGCGCTCGTCCGGCGCACATGCACTGTGCCCGATCCGCATGCAGACTTTGGGAGCATTTTTGAAAGCCCCCTTACTATACTCTCGCAGAACAACGCATGCACGTTGGTTCAGCGAGACCTAAAGATCACAAGTAATATAGAGAAAGAGCAAGGAGGAAAAGGGAAAAAGAAGAAAAAAGAGAGACTACAAAAAAGGAAGAGCAAAAAAGAGGAAAATAATAAATGAAAGAGAAATAGAGTAAGAAAGGGTGCACATGAATCACAGTGGAATGTTCCACCCAAGAAGGAGTGAGGGAATTAAACGTGTGACAGAAATGCAATAGTAGCATATCAATTTGGTTAGGTCATCAAAATCAAGTCCGTCACAAAATCACACAAAAAAAAAATTACTCATAAGTTGAATGTATACATACGGTTATGTTGTGGCAAATTAGAGAACCGCAGATATGAGTCCATATATAAAGGTACAAAGCATTATAGAAATGCCAAAATATTAGCACATAGAATATTACATAGCATCTATGTGTTTAAGTGATAATATACATAAAGAATGTGAGTAAGAATTGTACCCTTTTTATTGTGGAGATGACAATATTATTTCCTGTCCATTGACTGAATAATATTTTATTTGGTCTAATGATCGGTTGGTGCTGGGGAAAAGACAAATTGTAGGGGTAAGACCTTAAGACTTGGTTCTTTATGCAGTGAATAACCTGTGAGACTAACTAGAAGTCAGCAAAATTAGGAGGTATGTGTACGCCAAAGTGAAATTAATTTGAATCAGGCCGCACATGCTGAGTTAAATAATCAAGCCATATGGTTGTAAAGTGCAGTCTCGTAGCTCAGGGGTAGATTGCTTACCGTGAAGAGATCATACGTCAAAGGGTTCTGTGTTTAGTCGCTAAGAGGGAAGAAAGGAACCCTGAAGTTACATGGGTACTTGCATAGTTTTACTGACGTCTAATGTCATTATTAAGGTACATTTAGTCCCTACCTTTCGATGTTCAGTGCAGTCCTAGATGGGGACGGTCTTTACAAATTCACAATGTAGAGTTAATCTAGAGGAAAACATTAAAGCTGATCAAGAGATCTTGGAAAGAGAAAAACAACTAGGATGGTTTTCTAATGTGGTTGGAGCCCATGTGCACAGCAGCGCCTACGGGTGCTGTGGTCGTCCGCAAGAAACTCTTACCTGTTGGTTTGTTCTGAAAGGGAGTATCAGTCGACTTGAGCAGTCTAAGGAAGGGAAGGGACCTCCTATGTAGATTACGGGGAGTGAGGCTCTTTCCCCTACACGTGTGCTCACTTCCAATCATCGGGCGTCAAGTGTAAGAAGACGCGCCATTTGAAATGTGTTAAATTCACAGTTAAGAAGCTTCATTGCTTTGGGGTACATATACCTCCTCATTTTGCCGGCTTCTAGTTTGTCTCACGCGTTATTCACTGCATAAAGGACCATACCATGTCTTAAGGTCTTACCCCTATGATTTTTCTTTTCCCAGCCACCATCCGATCTTTAGACCAAATAAAATATTATTCAGTCAATGGACAAGAAATAATGTTGTCCTCTCCACAATAAAAAGGAGACAACTCCTACTCACACTCTTTTTCACATTGTTTATGTATATTATCACTTAAACACATGGATGTTATGAAATATGCTATTTGCCTTCCTTTTTTTCTTGTCTCTCCTTCCTTTTTTTAGGGCTCGCACCTGCGACGCAATCGCGAAGCGATTGTGGTCGCTGTGCGAGCCTTATTGTTATCAGTTTTGCTTTCAAGGACTTCAAGGGGGAGACAAGAGATGTGCACGCGCCGCCTGCCGTAATCGGATCAGGTCGCGCGCACGTTCACCATCTCCTGTCTCCCCTAGCTTGTACAGCACACAGACACACGCACGCGGTCGCGCAGGTCCATTTCAGATTTCAGCTTTGTGTGCGCGCTTTTCTCCTTCGCATCACGAGTACAGGCGATCTGCCGCCTCCTTTTCGGGCACCCGGAGTTTGCAAAGTTCGCATACTATTGCATGTACTAATTGTGAACAGCTTACCAACACCACGTGCCAATACATAAACACCCCTTTCCTTCTGAGAAGTAAAGATGCGCCTTGTCCACGTGCACCCCCTTATCTTGGCAAAGGCACTGTGTCTGAAACCGTTTTACTACGACTCTGGTTGCTTTTCATATTTCTACACCTAAACACGCGTTCAGCAGTACGTTTGCAACAAAAACAACTTTACTAAGTATTTGGACAGTTTAACCCCAACCACCCCACTCACAGCCCGTTTACCCCCCCACCCTTAACCACCCGACTCACAGCCCCACACGCACACACACAGCCACGCACGCACACTCCCTTACCCCACGATGTCTTCATCGGCATACTGCAGCATCTCCGTCTTGATTACAAGAGTCCTCTAAAGTCTGCCTCGCCGCCACTGCACGAGCCGCAGATCCAGGAACAGCGAATGCGCCAGCAGCCCTCGCGCTCCTAGCCCCCCCCCCCTCTGTCTCCTCCCCCGCCCGGATGTGGAGCACAGGTGCCGCGATGCTGATTTGTGGGAGCTGGCCGATTTTTACCCAGGGATATGCAATGTATGAAGACCCGGGCACAAATCTACTCAATTTGGACGGCACAGTTGAAATAATTCTCTCGTTTACTTAGCTAAAATGAAAACACCAGGGATACAGAATTGTGTTTTAGCAAATATGAAATGGGGATCTAGACATGTCTCTATCGAAAGATACAAGGAAATTACTACCGGACTTCGATGGTAGTTATGGGAACTTAAACCATCACATGTTTCTGCCTATTGTGCCAAAGCACTCTCCCGTTATTTTACACGCTGCACACTTCAACTTGAACACTCTTACTTTTTTCTGAAACACCCATTTTTCCTTCTGTTTTATCTGTAAACTCTCACTTCCTCATGCCCTTTACCCCTGCCTCAACATTTTTTAACATATAAAATGTTACTTTTATCCATTGTTAATCCAAGGCTGAAAGACATACTATAAATACATTTCATGAGAATAATTTCTTTCCACGTAGCCGTCAACCACAGTTTTGCAATTAAGAGGCCTCGCTACTCTCCGAATCCATGGTCCTCCTTTTATCAACCTAAAACGCGTCATTCAGTATTCGAACCTGTGAGGTGCGGATAACACCAGCTCCCTACAGCTATTCCTTGCAGTCTTTAGTAGGAGTCAAAATTGACACGAGACAAATAGATCTCTCTTTCAAGTATGCTAATCACCAGAGTCGTCATGCTGTTGTTATTTTTACCGGGAAAATGCACCACACACCAAGATCTCGGCAGGATGCGCTTATCTCTCCTCAGCCTGTCATGCAAACGAATGTGGCCCCTGGTGTGATGGCACCTGTTGCACCTTCCTAAAGCTGGCACTGTTGACAGGCATTCTGTGACTTCTGTAGCAAAAAGTGATTACGAGTTATGCCTCATGCCATCATTGTCTAATATTTAAGGACATGTAGAATTATAGTTCCCTTACCTACATTATTACGCATCAAAAAGACACGTAGGAATCCCATGAGTTAAGGTGTGAACAAGACTTTTCGCTTTATAGCCTAGATTATCTAAACATAAGGGCTACTTTACTCTACATATATCTCAAAAATCCTATCAAGCTGTATTTACTCCAAGTCTCGAGCTTCAATTCCCTTCTCATCCCATTATCTCATTGCTCGCCCTAACCACTTTATTTATAATCATGAAGCCCACAGGGATCTTATGAATTTATATTTGATGGTGATAACCTTATAACTGTGAAGAAATAGTTTGGTGACTCGGTGCACTGATGTGTCCACTGCGAGCATCCATGTTTCCTCCCAAAGGCACAGGGTCCAATTCGGAGCAGGTCGACTCTGCCTTTAATCCATCTGAGGTTGATAAAATGAGTGCCATTTAGTTGGTTAGAAATAAGCATCTGTTGTCTGTCAACAGCGTCACCCGACCTTCCCAATGCCTGTATCAGTAATAGCTGCAGTAGTAAAAATAGTATTGTCATGGAATTCTAGGGAGGGGATAATCAACAATTTTGATGTGACCTACTTATGCAGCTTCAGGAGTACTCCCGCCTCATGCAGTGCCCCGTACTAGTGCTGTGTTTTACTCCTGGAATCCAGGAGTACTGCACTAGTAAGGCACGCCTCTTCACAGATACACCTCTGTAAATGAAACCTTCAGGGGCATATTAGCAACGGGAGTATCGCCGCTATCCCGGCTCATGCAGACCCCAATCACCCTATCCCCCGCTGTCTCCCCTCCCCCCCCGCGGGCGCGCTCCCAAGTCACGTGACAGTCGCGCGCGGCCCCGCTTCCTTCTGTAGTTCCCGTTAGTAGAGGCAGGATAGAGGCTGTGTCAGGGTCCGTCGCCCAGTGCTTTCCGCCCCAGCCCCTCTGACACTTAGTGCACTGTGGTCTCCTGATCTCCAGTTTTTATGCAGAGAGGTGCTCAGCTGCTAAGTTACAGGCAGAGTGGAACATGGTGCTTTCTAGAGGAGTGACAGCTCCCCCCTCTCTCCCGTCGTCCCTCCCGTCGTCCCTCACCCCACTTCTTATCAAGATTGTATAAATATCTCATTGTGGCACGCTACACTTGCATTCCCTGGGAAGGCAGTTGTGTGCATTTCCGAGAAGGGTTCTGCTGAAGCTTGGCTACAGACAAGTTTAATTTCAAGTATCGGACCCGGATCTTGGTTAGTGCCATGACATGGGCAGTTAAAAAACACTCACCGGCTGTGGCGAGGATGCCCCCGTGTCGTGCCACGGTGGCACACCTCCTTGCATGGCTTCACTTGCGACGAGCCTGATAACGCATGGCTCGTGCGCCCGGGCCTCACACCACCATAACAGCCAAGTTCTCAGTGTGCCTATGTGTGACATTTTAATGTTTTCAGCATGATTGTGTGACATTTTAATATATTACATGTGACATTTTGAATGACACTTTATAGCGAGTACAGCAAAACAGTGTCATGATTCAGATCTCGGGAAATCTCCCTCTTCTTCATTGTAATGTTTTTATTTAAAAAAGACAAAAAACTGCCTTAACATTACTGCCCTTGTTTGCAATTGGATCTATTGCAGTTTAAGGCTGCACTTTCAGTAGGGGATTAGTAAAAGTGTGCGTTTATCAAATATAGTTGTCGTTCAACATATCCCTCCCCCCTCCCATAAAAACAAGCATTTGCAATGCCATAGGTCACACATTGCTAAAGTTTGAGTTATTGGCATTGTAAATGTCAATGTCTTTTATTCATTTGCATCAGTGCATAAACAAGCACTTTGTACTTATAGTCCATGCTTATAAGAAGCAAGGCTGGCAGCCTTTTACTTCCAGCCTTGCTCATCGTAAGCAAGGCTATACATTCAAAGTGCGTGTCTATGCACCGATTGCAGGTTTTAAAAACAAATAAATAAAAGGCATTGTCATTTACAATGCTAATAGCTCAAACTTTAATAATGCGAGACCTATTGCATTGTAAATGCTTGTTTTTCTTTTTCTTTTTTCTTTGTCTTTTTCTTCTTTTCTTTTCCCCTTTTCCTCCTTGCTTTTTCTCTATACTTACTTTGCCTGTCTCTATTTTTTTTAAATTCTTTTGAATCATTGACGATTTGCTCACTATTGTCATTTGGCGGTGTTGCAAGCATTTATTTTTTACATGCATATTAACCCTTCAAATTATGCATGATGTTTGTCTTTTCTCCTGACTTATGTTAACATGTTTCGTGGGCTTGCCGTAAACATGTGCACTTCACATGCATGTGAGCCCTGTAAATTACAACTGACGCAACAGCCCTCGGGAAGCCTCAGGCTGCAAAGCCATTTTTTGGTGGCAAAACACTGTTGGCGGCTGTACTAAAAATCTATTGATCTTGGTGTTGTATTATATCTTTGAATAACTCTGAAGAGAAAAGAGTTTTTTACGAAGTACATTGGATTCAATAAGAAGGATGAAAAAAGATTATAAACACATCTACTTGCTTTAGCACTTTCTTAAGAAGTCAAAGTGCGCCGGGGAATCTGAACTGTCAGGTGTGTATTGTTGCCATCTGCTCAAAGAGATGGTAAGGCTCGCAGGTACGGGCGACCATCTGACAGGGGTCACATCATAGAGATTTTGCTGCCACCTAAAAGAAGGGTTGAGTGCAGAAGTATAGGTCATGGCACGACAGAGCAGACACAAAAGCATACTATGTAATGCTGATCTCAGGGAATGAGCGAAAGGGAGTGGAAGGCCATATAACAGTCTTTTCAATACTGGACCTTTGGAATTGAACTTAATAAAGGGAAATGGGTTGACAAAGACTAGGAAGTTCTTATAATCCTAAATGTAAAGATCAGCAGACAAAAAACGGTGTTAGAGCATAAAAAGGGCATGTTGAGGGGTATGGTAACAAAACTTGCTTGTGCAGGGAAAAGGAAGGTGATGAACGTAAATGACACAAAGCAATTTAGCCTCAAAGTTCCGGCTGGCAGTGGTCTAAAGCCATATACAGATGCCAAGAGTATGTTGCTAGTCTAGTGGAGAAGAGAAGGAGGCAACACTACCTCAAATTGTACTTTGTAGGGGATATTGTCTAATGGCTAAGTTGCAGACATTGGTTCAAACACCAGCTTTTTCATTTCGCAAAATTGAATGATCCTTTGTGGAATGCTTTATCCGTCATTTTCCCAGTTATCTAATTCTTTAAAAATTGACTAGCAAGAACTCCATATTCACTTTTTTCAATCAGTCTAAAAAACAATAAAAGCGCCACAAAACACTCAGCACACGTACAAAATTCAGTCTTAAAAACAGAGAAAATGTGGTCCGACCTAATGTACTTTAGTACATTCATTCTTCCACTAAATTCCTTGATTTCAGTGCGGCTTAAAAAAACTAACAGCAAAAATAATATCAGCAGTGAGCAGAACAGGTCTAGCCTCTAAAGTTGCCAGGCGTTCAAAAGGGTTACAAAATAGGCTTTCCTGGGAACTTCAAAGTATCTACAAAACATAACAAAGTGCATCCTGTCCTGTGGAGAAACCTGGTTGTAACCGTATTGTGCTAATGAAAGTCGCTCTGTCACCACTGTGGTAATGCTAGCAGCTGGGGTAACAAATTTAGCTTGAATCTGGTGAGCAGGCACCAAACGTAATTTGAGGTTGCAGTTGTGTGGTTAAGCTTTGTCAATTGAGTAGTTTTCAACAGGGCATATCCTCGCCCGACGTCTACTGAATAGCCCTGTGCTCTCTTTCTAACAGCCTCTGTTTCACAAAATTGTCACTAACCCAGTTGCTATCAGCCTTTACAATTCCTCC
Source organism: Lissotriton vulgaris (assembly GCF_964263255.1). Classification (NCBI taxonomy): domain Eukaryota; kingdom Metazoa; phylum Chordata; class Amphibia; order Caudata; family Salamandridae; genus Lissotriton; species Lissotriton vulgaris. Next base: position 401,348,141 of record NC_141693.1, read on the forward strand.
ATGGTTAGTAAAGAACTCAACCCTTCCTAAACTCTGCAATGGTGCCTTGCTATATTTAAATCAAGGGATACAATGTGTGCAGTCGAAAAAGAGGCAATATTACAGAACCTCTTTGGTTAGCTGTGATCCTCCTTTGGTCCAAATGTCTACCCAGCATGAGTGAACAACAAGCTATTGTATCAGTAATGTAGTTGACTCCTAGTTCTTCTTGGACTAAATAGGATGCCCTAGTGCCCTAATAAGCTCCTTGCCCAGCCTGGAGGCAAACTTCCATACTGCCATATTAGTCCCTATTAAGTCAGTCTTTTTCCTATTTAGCAAGGGGCTCCAGCGCAACTCGGGGTCAAACATGGCACGCAGATATGAAAAAGCTTTAACCCTCGATAAGGTCTGAGTCCCGACACTTAAAGGTTTTCTTTTTGGAGAGGTATATTCTACCACCAGCATGTGGAATTTACCAATGTTAATAATTAGGTCTATTTCACCCACGAAGGTTGCAAAGGCATTTAGGAGGACTTGAAGACACCTGGTGTTTCTTGCCATTGACACTGCGTTGTCCGCATAAAGAAGGACTGGCAGCAGCTGGGCTCCTACCTGCGGGTAATCAACCCGGGCATTCACCAGAACCTGTTTAAGCTTGTTAATATACAGTGCAAACAGAAAGGGGCCCAGGATGGACCCCTGTCTGGTTTAAAGTTACATGTGCAGTTTGAATCGTTGGTGTACCTGACAGTTGCTACTGTATGGGCGTCGACGTCCCTCAAGTAATAGACTATGTCATGGCGAATCCCCATGTCTAAGATGATCCTCCACAATTTGTCTCACTTTACCTGGTCGAAAGCCGAGGTAAGATCCATTTAGGCAAGTTGGATAAAGCCTTTATGAGACACTGTAAATTTACTCAGGCCCATGTATAAGTTCCGGCACTGGTCAATAGTTTATCTACCAGGCCTGAATCTGAACTAGAGATCGGATATGAAGTTATGTTTGACAATTCAGGATAATAATATATCCAGGAGGATATATCCTGCAACCTTGACAACAGAGTCAATCAAAAAAGATCGGTCGGTAACATTGGAGGTTGTGCTTGCCACCTTTTTAGGTCGAGCCTATAGCAGCGCGCATGCGCTGCAACAGGAAAACTACCTCTTGGATCTGAACACAACTTTTCACACAGGGCCTGTGACGGTTACTTGGCGGCCTTCTCATCCACCCCAAACACTGCTCTGCTGACGAGGGAAACTGTCCCGAAACCCGGGCCATGTCCGGGTCCAGAGATCTTGGGGATAATGAGTAACTACTCGCACCAACTGTGGTGAACTACTTTTTACTCGTCCATCTACATGCACTACATGTACCATAGTGCCAAGGAGCGACCCGGAGGAGAGGCTAGTGGTGTGCGATCCATCTTGGTTGTACTTAAACGGCTCCTGTGAGCCCTGAGCTGACGAGCTCATGGAGACGCACCTGCGCGCCGGAGAGGCATCAGGGCCTGTGACGGTTACTTGGCGGCCTTCTCATCCACCCCAAACACTGTTCTGCTGACGAGGGAAACTGTCCTGAAACCCGGGCCATGTCCGGGTCCAGAGAACTTGGGGATAATGAGTAACTACTCGCACCAACTGTGGTGAACTACTTTTTACTCGTCCATCTACATGCACTACATGTACCAGAGTGCCAAGGGGCGACCCGGAGGAGAGGCTAGTGGTGTGCGATCCATCTTGGTTGTATTTTCACACAATCGTGCCTGTGTTTTTTTTTTTTTAGTTGACACCTTATTAGCCTTTGCGTGCGTCTTTTTAAGAAAGACAGCACGTAATTAGCCAAAGGCGGGCGCATTGCTCCCCTTAGCCTATTGGTGTCGGATACCCGCAGGCCCAACATCTGTTTGCAATTATCGTGCACAGAGACGTTCGCGATAATAGGAAACAGATGTCTTGGTGTGGCGCACGCACCACTTGTTTTTCTTGTTTCCTTTTTCTCCTAGTACTTTTATTTAATCACTTTTGTTTTCCTCTCAGTATTCGTTGTAGTTTGCACCCGGTGATACCATCTCCTGCCCAGTGTACGATGGTCACTGTGACTGACTCCCACTTTGTTGTGTCTTTTCAGCAAACGCCCTGAAGCCGTAGTAAGACAGCACATAAGCTGAACAAGAAAGCCTTCAGTGTTGCCCGGTGCTAGCGCGCAGCAGGACTCCAGGAGACAAAGTAATTGACATTGGAACCCGAGCGTGCCCAAATTGAAATATGCTGCCTGCCCTTCAATCATGCTTGCTAGCAGCGCTACAATGTTGCAAAACCTGTGCAGGCTGCAGAGTACTGGCTCCCGGCGCGGCGCTGACCACAAGACAGAGTGAGTCATGATGTGAGAGACTCACCCTGCACAATTAAATTACCAGGACCCCGGGGCCTGCCCTCTCAGAGAGACAAGTCTGCGTTAACTGGCTGTGCTGGTGCCTGGTGCCCATTACCTCACATCCTGTAGTTCGAAGCAGGAAGTGTGAGGCTCGTCTGTGAGAAGAAGTGCGGCGGCGGGAGTCTGAGTTGCAGAGTCTCACACGATCATGGCAGCGCGGCATGAGAGAGGCCTGTGGCTGCATCGGGCACGCTGCATGTGCTGGGAGAGGCGCTGCAGTGTGCACACTTCTGCAGACATGTGCGTCGCCGGCCACCGGCCGACGAGAGGCAGGCGCACAGCATGTCACCCCTACCGTGCGGCTATCGCCTGGGACAACACCATCACTCATGGCTAGCAGAGAGAAGTTGAAGACAACAGTAAGCACTAGAAGTACTAATGCTCGTCATCATTCTGTCTGAGGCAGCCTGCAGTGCTCAGTGCTGCCTGTCTGAGACTCGCTGTGTGATGTTTAGAAATTTCCCTCGTCTTCATTGCAAGATTTTTGCTCGCAAGAAAGTGTCACTCATAATCGCTGAAATGTCACTCATAATTTTACTGAAATTATGAAAATTTCACACATGGCAATCTGAAACCTTGGCAGCTATGCCCTGCCCACCACCACCACAGATCTGACATGGTGGAGGGAAGCCTAGCTCGCACCAAGAGCACAGACATCAAACACCAGAGTAATGACACCCTTCAAACCTCAGCAGATGTGAAGTCGAGCAGAGGGCGGAGGGAAGCCAACAGGGAAGGATTAGAGCCGCTTCTTGCAGTCAAACTGGCTCATACCTGGAGGACACTTTTCGCACCGCACCCAAAACAGCTTTGTGGTCACACCAGGCGAGCACAGAACCACACAACGCTGTAACTCAAAGGGGCACTCTCTGTGCGTAATGTGATGTGCCCCTGGCGGCAGTCCATGCCACCTCCGAGGGCGGGGAAGTGAGTCATGGGCACTGATGGGCCGAAGCTTGGGGCAGGGGAGAGGATGCGGGGACACATCAGACAGAACCACAAAAAAACACAAACTATATAACGGCACCCACTGCGCATTCCAATGCTGGCACGGCCCTCCCTGGTGCGGGTGCCATGCCACACGAGCTAGTAATCCATGCAAGACCGGTACCTGGCTCTGGGCAGCACCAGCCTTTTCATCCAAATACACCCTAAAAGGCATCTCCAATGGGTGGCAAAGGTACACACACCTGGCTTGGCTCAGAGAGTGCACGGAGGTGACCGCTGGCACCTTGGCGTTGCTGCCACGAGACATGGCACTCCCGAACTACAGCCAAACTAATCAAGGTTTTAGATTTCCTTTGGAAATGCGCGAACACCATGGGCAAAAGTTTTAAAGTCTTGGAATCCACTGGGCACTGCCAGGACCACCTAGGATAGTGCCATCCTTTGGGGGCTAACGCTGGCAGAGACAAAGATTGACTCGCAAATGACAACGGTGCCAACTATCACTCAGAGTGCACCTGACTCCCCATTCCGTGCAGACTCGCACGGCTACACAGCTGGCACCAATGGGGCACTTACTGTCTGGGTGCCACGCAGCCTGGCGCCTGGGCGGGCCAATGTAATTAAATGCATTTTTAGAGCTTACTATTGAAATAAAGAAAAGTCCTTGAGAATTATTTTATACTCTTGCATATTCATTCATGACATTACAAGTTATTGAATTCTGTAGTCGGAGTCAGCCTCACTGTGTGATTGATACGGCTGGGCCGGAGACAGCTGCTATCTGTTACATTGTAACAGTTTCATTATAGTAAAAAACAAGCATCTGCAATGCAATAAGTCTCGCATTTCCGAGAGATTAAGCTACTGGCATTGTAAATGACAATGCCTTTTATATATTTCTTTTTAAAACAACTCGTAAATAAAGGCATTGTAATTTACAATGCTAGTAGCTCAAACTTTCGCAAATGCGAGACCTATTGCATTGCAAATGCTTGCTTGAAAATTGGGCAATGATTGAAGTAGCCCAGGAAGTAGGAGGGACCACCCTAACTACAGCGTGTAATGTGTGCTTCAAAACCGGAGCCCAAGTATCATTTTATTTTATTTTTAAACTTTATTTTTGGGCAGAGCAAATATGCGTATATTTCCAGCCCCGGAAATCAGAAAAAAATATCATTTGCGCCCCCCTTCCCCCCCCCCCCCCAGACGTGTTCATACCCAGCATCACAGCCATTTTGCCCACATCCCGGAGGCCGGGCGGCGCTCAATCCTTCATACACTGAGTGTATCTGGGCCAAAGTCCATTTGGGCTGTCCATTGTATGATAAATCTCTGCTTTTACTTTTCTCCCACTCCCTCCCCCCCTCTTCCCAACTGTAGAAATAGAAAAGGATAACTAATATAACGTATACCCTCTGAAAGAACAACAGTCATCACATATCCTTCTATTACAAATAGTAGCAATTCACCGACTCCAGGTACGGAGTCTCACGCAACTCTACCTCCCCCCCCACCCACCACCCACTCACAGAACCACTGATTTCTGCTCCCTTCGGTATCCTATTGACTCTCCTCCCTCTCCAGGCAGTATCCCTGCTAACTCGTCTATCCTTTCTGACCCTTTTTTTTTTTTTTTTGCCCATGCCTGTCGTTCTGTTCCACCCTACTGCCCCCCTTCCAGACCATGATATTGTCTCCATTTCTTCCACACTTTCCGAAACTTTTTAGTGCAGCCTCTGGCTTTATAGGTTACTCTTTCCGCCACCATGTACAGATCTAGGCCCCTCCTCCATTCCTCTATCTCTGGTGCCTCTGCAACTCCCCAGTATTTTGCGATGTCTCGCTTCGCCACTACTAAGGTAAGTTAAGATAAGATAAGATAAGTTGTGGGCGTGGCAGGCCACCTCATTTGTCATGCCCAGCAGTGCCAGTTTCGGGTCTCGTGTCAATTCTATACCCAGAACCTCTCCCAATTCCGTGAAGATGTGTGCCCAATATGTTTGAATGTTTTCGCAAGACCATATAGTGTGGTAAAAGTCCACTTGGTGGTATCCGCATCTAAGACATGAGGGGTCGGTTATCCTTCCCATCTTGAGGAGACGCCTCCTGTCAAAGTAGGTCCTATGGAGTACATTTAACTGTATTAGCCTCAACCTCGACTTGATTGCTACTTCCCGATGGTGCATCAGGACTATTTCCCAGTCTAGGTCTTCCATTTCCCCAACATCTGCCTCCCAGACGCCTCTAAGTTTAGCCAAATCGCCAAGCATGTTATTCGTTAGTGTCTTGTATGTGAGGGAAACCGCCTGATGCACTATCTGCTCTTGAAGGAGTCTGCCCTCTAATGGTGCATATTCCGGTATGTCTGTGAGTGTGATGTTCTGGGCTCTCCATGCATGCGCCAACTGTGTGTGTTTAAATATTTGCGAACGATGCAGCCCATAGTCCGCCTGTAGCATGCTAAATGATTTTAGTTCACCCTTCCTGATCACATCTCCTATGGTTGATATACCAATGTCATCCCACCTTTGGAAGCCCTTTAGTTTTTTAATTTCCGTTAACCATTGGCAGTGCCATAGTGGCGTCTGTCGGGTCGGTCTCTCCTTCCAACCCATGCGTTTCGTAGCCTGTGTCCATGCCCGCAGGGTAATAACCGTGGCCGGCAGAAGCAATCTCCCCGCCTTCCCCCCGTACAGGTAGTAGAGTACATTGTGTGGAGACATTTTGCTTCGTTCCAGTGCATAAGTCGGGTGGTCCGCCGGTGCATGAATCCAGTCATTTATTGGGGTCAGGTGTTCCGCCCAGTAATACGCCTCTAAGTTTGGCAATGAGATCTCCCACTATACTGGTGCCGTTGGAGTGTCTGAAGGGCTATGCGCGGTTGCTTCCCCAGCCACAGGAAAGAACGCAGCTCAGCATGTATTCTAGATATTGCGGTTGTCGGGAGTGGGTAGTACTCATTTTGGAGTGCATATAGGAATTTTGGGAGAGTGATCATTTTATACATAGCAGCTCTGCCTAGTAGGGTTAGGGGTAGTAATCTCCATCTCGCCATGTCCTCCACTGCCTCTCCCATAATGCGCTCCACGTTTCTGTTAAACGAAAGTGTCTTGTTGAGGGTAATATAAACTCCCAAGTATTGAAACCCCTCCGTGGTGATGAGTAGTTGACCCGGCAAATTTGCCCTCTCTTCGGCACCTCGTGGTGCATACAGGACTGACTTGTGCCAGTTGATAGTGTGGCCCGCCCTTGCTCCAAAACCGTCAAACTCCTTGAACAACTCCGGCACCGAGGTCTCGGGATCTGGTATGTATAGCAGTACGTCGTCAGCATATAGCGATATTTTTTCCTGTGTTCCCCCTTCACCGTCCCACGAGAATCCGTGGATGTCTGGGTTCTGTCGGATTCTAGCCGCCAGGATTTCGATCGTGAGTGTAAATAGGAGAGGGGATAGTGGGCACCCTTGTCTCGTGCCCCTGCCGACTTGGAATTCGTGTGATAGGTGGCCATTTACCCGTACGCGAGCTTTCGGGGCCGTATACAGCAGCTTTATCCAGCCCTGAAATTTCGGACCTAGGCCGAACCGTTGTAGCGCGGCCATAAGAAAGGGCCAGTGGACTGCATCAAACGCTTTTTCCGCGTCCAGGGAGAGGAACCAGTGTGATTCCTTCCTGTCCTTAACTTCTTGGAGCCAGTTGTGTGTGCGTCGGAGGTTGAGCTTAGTCGCTCTATCCGGCAGGAACCCGGATTGGTCCGAGTGGATGAGATCTGGAATCACCGATCTCTGACGTACCGCCAGGACTGTTGCCAGTACCTTCACCTCAATGTTAAGGAGCGAGATGGGGCGATATGAGGCACATTCTTCCTTGGGTTTACCCTGTTTGTGGATCGGGACAATGGTGGCCAGTGCAAGGTCTGGTGGGAGGCACCCTTCCTTGTATGATGCTGTGTAAAGGGCTTGGAGGTGGCGAGTTAGCAGGTCCGACGTACATTTAAAGAACACCACCGGGAAGCCGTTCGGCCCCGGTGTTTTCCCTGTTTTTAGTTTATTTATTGCTTCTAAAATCTCATCGCTTGTAATGTCCGCCTCCAGCGTCGTGCTGGTTTCGACATCCAATATTGGTATGTCCACCCCCTCAAAATATCGGTGTGCCTCAATGTCCGTCCCGAGGTGCCTTGCCTGGTAGAAGGTTTCGTAGTGGGACGCAAAAGCCTCTGCTATCCCCTGCTCGGTGTTCACCATATCTCCATCCCCTTGTCTGATTTGCTCCACCCATCTCGCCGCTCTTTCTTTCCTGCTCAGCCATGCCAAGAGTTTACCTGACTTGTCACCTACGTCGTATAGACGGTGTAGGGTAGCTAGCGATTGTGTCCGGGCCTCGTTAGAGACTAATTCTCTATATTCCCGTTGTTTGTCTAGTAATTGCCTCAAGGTTCCCTCATCTTTACGTGTCTGGTATTCCCTTTCTAGGGTCAAAATTGTGGTTTCTAGTGCTGCTGCCTCCGTATGTTGTTTTTTCCGCTCATCCCTCAGTCTGCCCTTTATTCTGTCCCGCAGAACAGGTTTCATTGCCTCCCAGAATGTGATCTCAGAGTCGACCGACCCTTAGTTCTCGGCCACATATACCTTAATATCAGCTCTAATTCCTCGTGCTATCTCCGGTGTCTGAAGGTCCCATTTTGCGACGCGCCATTCCTCGCCTCCCTTCCTCCTCCCTGCCCCTATTTTTGCATATAGTGGTGAGTGGTCCGAGATTCCCCTAGCTTTGTATACGAACTCATCCCCTGCCGTTAGGTATTGCCTGGCCACAAATATGTAGTCCAACCTGGAGAAGACTTTATGGGCACCTGAGTAGAAGGAATATGCTTCCTGTGTCGGGTATCTCCATCGCCATACATCGACGAGGCCCATGTTAGCTATATATTGTGCGAGTGCAGTTTGTGCCCCCCCCCCTACGTGTCGACCCTGAGCGGTCTTGTTCTTCAGACATTACATCGTTGAAGTCTCCCCCGATTATTTTCATAGTCTGCCGTCTCCAGGAGGATGGTCGCTACAGCCCTGAGTGTGCGCGTCTGTAGTTTCGGTGGCGCATATACCAAGATTATAGTATACCTTTGCCTCTTCCATGTCCCCTGTACTCCTACATATGTTCCTTGTGGGTCGCTCCAAGTACGTGTTATGGTGAACGGGCATGATTTATTGATTATTATAGCTACTCCCCTTGAATCTGAAGTGTATCCTGCATGTGCCAGCACCATGTACCTTCCTCTCGCCATGAATGCACACTTCCCTTCTCTAAGGTGTATTTCTTGCAGAAGTACCAGGTCTGGGGCCGCCCTCTTAATGTATGCATTTACAAGTCCCCTCTTTATTTTGGCGCCTAGGCCATTCACATTCCACGTCCACGTTGAGAGCCCTCTATGTTCCTGACCTGGGGCTGTTAGTGTATCTGCCATGGGATGGAGTAACGCTCATGTTCTGTGGTTGTCCGTGATAGCCGCGAGCGGCAGTGTTGCTTCATGTATGCTTGACTCTGTTTCTTCTTCCGTTTCCCTTCCCAACAATCCCCCCAACTCCCCGAACTTGAAGAACTTTCCCTGCCCCATCTCCCCCCCCCCCCCCCCTCCCCACCTCCCTCTCCCTCCAGTCTCATCCTTGGTTAAGGACCGAACTTTCGGTAAGAGTCGGTCTGTCGCCCCCCCCTCTCCCACCCTCTTATTCAATTATGTCTTGCTAATCCTGTCTAAGCAGAAGGTAGTGTCGCCAATGTTCCGGGTAGTATGCCCAGATGTAGCTTCTGCCCACCCCTGCGCTTCAAATAAAGAGGAAAGAGCCTCTGAACTTTCAACAAAAACAAACAACGATTAGATTAGATAAGAGAAAACAAGGGGGGTGTGTGAAAAAAAACAAAAAACTTGCGTGTCCCTTTTGTGTGCTCCGGCCGACGTCTCCAGTAGTCCACTTCACCGGTTTTTATGAGTGTGAGTCTTGTGTGGTAGTTTCAGTTCCACTGATCTTATCGGAGGCATCTTGTTCCAGGTTGCGAATTTCCTTCACTAGCGTGTGAACTGAGTTTTGATCGCTGTCCAATTCATCTTCTTCTTCGGCATCCGAGTCTCTGGGCTCCACTTCGTCATCTCCTTCACCCTCCGAGCGAATCTGTTTCCGTGCCCCCCGGAGTGTTCGGTCAGCGGTTGCCGATGCATCCGGCGACTCAGATCTCCCCCTCCTAGCTCCTGCCGCTATGCGTGCCTGATACGGGGTTCCTGTGTGGCGTGAGTATATTCTTCTGGATTTCCTTCGTTGTTGCTTGGGTGATCCCCCATCGTGACTTTTCCCTTATGGCTTTTTCCAGTTCCTCTCGCCCTGCTGCTTCACTCCCATTGAGGATCGGTCTCTCTTCCAACCACTGCCATGCGTCTTCTGGGTGGTTGAAGAAAAGTGCTTTGTCTTTATAGATGGCTTTCAGTTTAGCAGGGAAGAGTAGCATGTATGTGATGTTCATGGACCTGAGTTTGGCCTTCACCGAGTCAAAGGAGCGTCTCTGCTTCTGGACTTCTTGGCTGTAGTCCGGGAAGATCATGATATTGGTATTCTCCAGCCGAATGTCCCCTAGCTTCCTTGCTTCCCGCAATATCAAGTCCCTATCCGCAAAGTTGAGGAAGCGTGCGATTACCGGCCTGGGTCTCGCTCCCTCTGGAGGTTTGGCCAGTAGCGCTCTGTGTGCCCTTTCAATTACAAAGCATGGTGAGAATTGCGCCGCTGGGAAGGTTTCGATGAGCCATTTATGTAGGAACGCCGACATGTTATTCCCCTCAATCCCTTCTCTAAATCCCACAAAGCGTAGGTTGTTGCGACGTGCCCTATTTTCGGCATCGTCCACCTTCCAGAGGAGCTGTCTGTGTGATGCTTGGAGCTCGGCCACATCTTTCCTGAACGTGATGATCGACTCCTCCGCCTCCCCGATACGTGATTCGGTCTCAGTCACTCGGCGGAGAGATTCCTGAAATCCTGGCCTAGGAGCAAGACCTCAGATCCCACCTCGCCGATTTTGACCTCCAGTGCCGCCCGTGATTCTTGGATGTCTGTTCTGGATGCCTGGATCGCTGCGAGTAATCGTCCTGTATCGATGGGCCCTTCTGGCGCCGTTCCCGGGTTCTCTTTGGTTTGTCGCGGAGCTGTAAAAATGTCCATTGTGCCCTGTTTTGGTGGCTTGGTTAGTTGGTCTTTCTTTCCCATCTTTGCTGCTATGGTTTGGATTCGTAGGTTAACGGCCCTGGGTGTCCTTCAGTAGTGTTCGCTTAGTGATGCTCCCCAACTGTACCTTAGTTTTCGATGCACTACCAGCGTTACCTCCAGTACCTGCCCCTCTCGGATCTTTCTTATGTGCGACCACTCCTTCGGTGGTGTCCAGGCGCGGCTCCGCTGTGCGTCCTACTGGCGCCTTCCGGTTCGCTCACTCTCCTTCTCACCAACTTCTCTACCTCAGTTTGCACGTGTATGGCGGTCCTTGGTACTGATCCTGTGGCCTTCACTTTTCCTGTTTGCGGCAGGCTAGTATGCCCGGCTTCTGCGCCCCACTTTTGAACTCCCTGAAATGTTGAGAGGATGTGGTGGGGAGTGGTGAGTCACACTCCTTTGGTGTGTCCCTGTGGGTATCGGGGTGTTGCTACCGCGCGGCTTGCGTTTTCCCACACTCACCACCACTGCCAATAATGCTGGGTGTCCTCCTCACGGTGGTCTGATTGTTATCCCTCTATTCCACTTTCATGAGGCCATCCGTGTCCACTGCCCACTGCTGTTGCATAGTTCGTAGTTCCAGCGTGGCCTCGGTGGCCCCACCTACTTCGTCCACTGCTGGCACTGTGGACTCTGTCTTGTGGTGCCTGGCTATGGAGTAGCACGTCCTGTCCTGTCACCCCTCCAGGTGCATGCGACTGGCGATACTGCTCTTACTCGCCCCCCCCCACCCCGCCGCCCCAGATGGTGTTGGGCACTCGGGGGGGTCGTGGAACCACTGCCTCTGTCTCGTATAGTGCAGGGGGGGTTTGTGTCACCCCCGGGTACTATTTGCCGGTGCCTTGGTGTTGTGTCAAGTCAGAGGGAAATCCCTGGAGTGTGCTCGTTTACTTAATGTATCTATAACATTACAGTTACACTAGAACATTTAAATAGCAGGCTACTATGTCTCACTATGCTATGGGGTGAAATTTAATAATCATTTCCACAGAAAAATGAAATTTGTTAACAATCTATTTTTAATAAAAGATTTTTCTTACAATAAAAAAAGCACAACATTTAAAATTTCAAAGAAATATTCCTTGAAAAGTAAAAATACATAAAATCAATCTCTCATATGCACAGTTAGACAATACAGTAATAAAAATACAGAGCAAAGGAATACATATATAACACATTTGCAATTCATAAACAGTAAAAAGTTTTACATAAACAACCTATAAAACAATAAACCCCTATTATGACTGTGGCTCCTGGATATTCTCACCACTGTTAATTTCTAGATCCAACAGCCTAAAATTGCATAGACTACCGTACACAACTGTGACAGAAATGTATGTACATCCAGTGTGTACTAGGCTTCACTTGGATTCTTTCATTAAGAAATGCGTCGACGCGTTTCGGTGCAATACATTTAATTCTGTGGCACCTTCCTCAGGACTTCTTGATAGGGGTTTCCTGTGTCAAGAAGATTTCAAATTTTGAATTCTCTGTTTAGGGAGCAAAATAATAATATATCAATATCCATCCTCTCAGATTGTGCACTGTTCACTGTTCGAAAGTTATCTATGTTACCTAGGTTTCTCCTTTGCTAGGGACATTCATATATCTACACGATACAACACAATATGGGATTTCTACCTTCTGTCTGTGATCTTATAATTACAGAAACGGTATACATTACTGCGGTGTAGCTAGTTTTTCTATTGGTATTGTGGTGCAATGTCATTCAGTACCAGTATCATACTTTGTCTCTTAATACAATGCTCACGTTTAAAACATTTGTATATGTTGGACCTTATTCCCTCCAAATCCATTTCACTGTGGAGACCATTATTTTAAGGGTTTCTAATTAAAGAAGGGGAATTAAAGTGACTAAATTCTCATATTCTCACCTTTACATCGAGGGTGTTCACACCACTAATAAATATGATAAGGGATCCAGTCAGGGCCTGTGCAGCGTGTCGTTTGATATCAAATGTCTGCAGTCTCTGGCTGTTGTGGCCTGATAAGAGACATATATAGTTGGTCAGGGGCTCATTATTGAAGGAATAGCGTTAGCCCTCTAATAAATGGGAGTTTGTTTAATGTATTGGTTACCTTTTTATCTTCGATAACACTCCTCGTATAGGGTTTTTCTTTTTCAGTTTATTCGGTCTGTTTGCTTTTTAAGTGCATGTATCTATTTAGACAAAAAAATACATTCTTAATTGCCTTTCCGTTTCTAACTTTAGTAGTGTTAGAACAATTATTTATCACACAGGTATCTTACCTTAGAATGTTATAAAACCCTCTTCGAACGGGCATAGAAAGTTTGGGAACCTCACGGGAACTGGATATGTTCTGGTGGGATCAAAGAACGTATGGAACGATTATTTTAAAAGCTAACCAGGTTTAGCTGTTGTCTATTCTAGAGCATTATATGGGTTGTTTTACTCTTTAACTGGACATTTTCCTTTTGAAAACTTATATTTTTGTGGTTAGCATTAGTCCCTTAGTTACGTTTGGCTCTCTGTATTACTGGATTTATCGCCAGATTATATAGAAGATCGAGGCGGTGGTTATAGGGTTCAATGTTAGGTTAATCACCTCCCTCCCGTCCCGAAGTAATGCTCTGTTAGATTACTACAAGTTGCATTTTAATTCGGGCGCCTCAGCGTGGCTTTAAAAGTCTTTTCTCTCTACATTTCTATCTATATAGAATACCCCCATTTATCAAGTTATGCTAGTTAGCGCTCTCTCGTCTTTCATTTTAATTCGGGCGCCTCAGCGTGGCTTTAAAAGTCTTTTCTCTCTACATTTCTATCTATATAGAATACCCCCATTTATCAAGTCATGCTAGTTAGGGCTCTCTCGTCCTTACCTCCGTGTTTTTGGCGCCGCGTCTCTGCCTTGTTCGAATCGCTCTCAGGCGTCTATGCTAAACGCCCTTCTATTTATGTGTGTGTTACGCCGGTCAATTACTGACAGCTGGATAGTCAGTTTCTGTTTGGGGCGTTACATGTGTGCGTAGTGTCGCCATCTTGGAGTGGTATCCGTAGCTTCAATTTTATAAGTATGTTACTCTAACTCTCCCTTTTTATTCTCTTGGCTAGTGTGATACATGTAAACATAGATTACCCGGGGTAACGTACCTCGATGGGGAGTGTTCCGTGTCTTTTTATTCAAGATCGGAACCTCGCCGTATCGTCATGACAATGTTTAGGCCCAACGTAGTGTGTGCGTAGTGTCGCCATCTTGGAGTGGTATCCTTATCTTAAATTTTATAAGTATATTACTGTAACTCTACCTTTTTATTCACTTGGCTAGTTTGGTACATGTAAATATAGATTTACCGGGGTAACGTACCTCGATGGGGAGTGTTCCGTGTCTTTTTATTCAAGATCGGAACCTCGCCGTTCCGTCATGAAAATGTTTATGCCCAACAGAGTCCCTCAATGCTGTCTTAGAACAGTATCAAGCCGTCAAAGATTTTGTGTATTGGACAAAAATCGCCGGTGTTCGTTTACCATTGTTTATCCTTGTCTGGACATTCCGTTAATTTAACAACCCACTCCGTTATATTACGGTTTGTGACTATTGCACACCATTGGCAAGTATGATATTTATTTGGTTTTAGAAGGACTTATCATATATATGGGGATTAGTTTCATTGAATAGGAAAGGGGATCGATTTGTTAGTGTCCTGTATTAAATAAGGGCCTCCCATTCTTCTCTTGAGTTGAGGCCTTTCTTGATTGTGTTGAATTTAATCATATACCACTGCTCTTGTTGTTTACGTCTGGTGGTACTATTGCCTAATCTGGTTAGCTCTTTTATTCGTTCTAAAACGATCCATCTAAGATCTTTTTCACTATGACCTTGTTCTTTCCAGTGTGCTACCAGAGGGGCATTTTCTTTGTTGTTTTTAATGGCGGACTTGTGTTCACTGATCCTTAACCTTACCTCACGGCCAGTTTCTCCTATGTACGCCTGCTCGCATGGACATAGGATCATATATATTACGTTTCTAGTTCTGCAGTTGTTTAAGGTGGTAATGTCATGTGTCACTCCATTATGCACCACCTTCTTTGTAACTACACATAAGTCACAGATGCAGCAATTGCCACATTTGTTATTTCCAACTGCTTTATTTCCAGTAAGGGTCATTTGGCTTTCTATGACATCATCCCTGTATGTGTGTACAAGGTTGGATCTCAAATTCTTGTTTTTTCTGTACGCATATAACGGACGTTCCAAGGTACTGAAATCTGGTCCATTGTTAAGGATTTTCCAATTATGGTTAATTATATTTTTCACCTGATTTGCTATCACGGAATGTTGGCTGACCATCACAATTTTATCCTGTACTTTCTTCTTCTCTTTTTAGGTCTCGCCTAGACGAAAGCAAAAGCGAAGCTTTTGCTGTCTATGCGAGACAACTTATGTTGCCACTTTTCTGGGAATATTGTGGACATCAGACTGTTACGAGCTTTTTCTGCTGTAGTCAGGCTGTCACGAGCTTCTCCTTTGGAGATTTGACCTCGTGAGCGCGCCTTGACTGCATCTAATGGGCCGTGCGCTTCCTTTAGTCAGTTTCACTTTGACGCCTGCACTTTCAGAGTGAAATGAAACAATGTGTCTGGTAGTTGTTCCTGTGGAGTGCCTTCTGACCTCGTGAGCGCGCCTTGACTGCATCTAATGTGTGTGGCTTTTTTTTTCAACGTGGCCCTGGCGCTTGCTTCAGTCAGTTTCACTTTTAAGGTGCAGGCGTCAATGGGTCTGGTACTTGTTTTATTTCCATTTAATGCTCTTTGGAACAACAATTTTATATTACTTGTGTGTATTACCACTGGCCAGAATTTCAAAGACTTATATTCACGCAGGTGAAATAATACTATTGTGATTAGGGCCGATTTTTGGAGTCTGACCGTTCAGAGTGCAGAGTGGAGCTTCAGAGTGGAGCTTCAGAGTGGAGCTTCAGAGTGGAGCTTCAGAGTGGAGCTTCAGAGTGGAGCTTCCGAGTGGAGCTTCCGAGTGGAGCTTCCGAGTGGAGCTTCCGAGTGGAGCTTCCGAGTGGAGCTTCCGAGTGGAGCTTCCGAGTGGAGCTTCAGAGTGGAGCTTCAGAGTGCAGAGTGGAGCTTCAGAGTGCAGAGTGGAGCTTCAGAGTGCAGAGTGGAGCTTCCGAGTGGAGCTTCCGAGTGGAGCTTCCGAGTGGAGCTTCCGAGTGGAGCTTCCGAGTGGAGCTTCCGAGTGGAGCTTCCGAGTGGAGCTTCCGAGTGGAGCTTCAGAGTGCAGAGTGGAGCTTCCGAGTGGAGCTTCCGAGTGGAGCTTCCGAGTGGAGCTTCCGAGTGGAGCTTCCGAGTGGAGCTTCCGAGTGGAGCTTCCGAGTGGAGCTTCCGAGTGGAGCTTCCGAGTGGAGCTTCCGAGTGGAGCTTCAGAGTGCAGAGTGGAGCTTCAGAGTGGAGCTTCAGAGTGGAGCTTCAGAGTGGAGCTTCAGAGTGGAGCTTCAGAGTGGAGCTTCAGAGTGGAGCTTCAGAGTGGAGCTTCAGAGTGGAGCTTCAGAGTGGAGCTTCAGAGTGGAGCTTCAGAGTGGAGCTTCAGAGTGGAGCTTCAGAGTGGAGCTTCAGAGTGCAGAGTGGAGCTTCAGAGTGCAGAGTGGAGCTTCAGAGTGGAGCTTCAGAGTGCAGAGTGGAGCTTCCGAGTGGAGCTTCCGAGTGGAGCTTCCGAGTGGAGCTTCCGAGTGGAGCTTCCGAGTGGAGCTTCCGAGTGGAGCTTCCGAGTGGAGCTTCCGAGTGGAGCTTCCGAGTGGAGCTTCCGAGTGGAGCTTCCGAGTGGAGCTTTAGAGTGGAGCTTTAGAGTGGAGCTTCAGAGTGCAGAGTGGAGCTTTAGAGTGGAGCTTCAGAGTGCAGAGTGGAGCTTTAGAGTGGAGCTTTAGAGTGGAGCTTTAGAGTGGAGCTTTAGAGTGGAGCTTTAGAGTGGAGCTTCAGAGTGGAGCTTCAGAGTGCAGAGTGGAGCTTCAGAGTGCAGAGTGGAGCTTTAGAGTGGAGCTTCAGAGTGCAGAGGGGAGCTTCCGAGTGGAGCTTCCGAGTGGAGCTTCCGAGTGGAGCTTCAGAGTGCAGAGGGGAGCTTCCGAGTGGAGCTTCCGAGTGGAGCTTCCGAGTGGAGCTTCAGAGTGCAGAGTGGAGCTTTAGAGTGGAGCTTCAGAGTGCAGAGGGGAGCTTCCGAGTGGAGCTTCCGAGTGGAGCTTCCGAGTGGAGCTTCAGAGTGCAGAGGGGAGCTTCCGAGTGGAGCTTCCGAGTGGAGCTTCCGAGTGGAGCTTCAGAGTGCAGAGTGGAGCTTCAGAGTGCAGAGTGGAGCTTCAGAGTGCAGAGTGGAGCTTCAGAGTGCAGAGTGGAGCTTTAGAGTGGAGCTTTAGAGTGGAGCTTCAGAGTGGAGCTTCAGAGTGCAGAGTGGAGCTTCAGAGTGCAGAGTGGAGCTTTAGAGTGGAGCTTCAGAGTGCAGAGGGGAGCTTCCGAGTGGAGCTTCCGAGTGGAGCTTCCGAGTGGAGCTTCAGAGTGCAGAGGGGAGCTTCCGAGTGGAGCTTCCGAGTGGAGCTTCCGAGTGGAGCTTCAGAGTGCAGAGTGGAGCTTTAGAGTGGAGCTTCAGAGTGCAGAGGGGAGCTTCCGAGTGGAGCTTCCGAGTGGAGCTTCCGAGTGGAGCTTCAGAGTGCAGAGGGGAGCTTCCGAGTGGAGCTTCCGAGTGGAGCTTCCGAGTGGAGCTTCAGAGTGCAGAGTGGAGCTTCAGAGTGCAGAGTGGAGCTTCAGAGTGCAGAGTGGAGCTTCAGAGTGCAGAGTGGAGCTTTAGAGTGCAGAGTGGAGCTTCCGAGTGGAGCTTTAGAGTGGAGCTTCAGAGTGCAGAGTGGAGCTTCAGAGTGCAGAGTGGAGCTTCAGAGTGCAGAGTGGAGCTTCAGAGTGGAGCTTCAGAGTGCAGAGTGGAGCTTCCGAGTGGAGCTTCCGAGTGGAGCTTCCGAGTGGAGCTTCCGAGTGGAGCTTCCGAGTGGAGCTTCAGAGTGCAGAGTGGAGCTTCAGAGTGGAGCTTCCGAGTGGAGCTTCCGAGTGGAGCTTCCGAGTGGAGCTTCCGAGTGGAGCTTCCGAGTGGAGCTTCAGAGTGGAGCTTTAGAGTGCAGAGTGGAGCTTTAGAGTGGAGCTTTAGAGTGGAGCTTTAGAGTGGAGCTTTAGAGTGGAGCTTTAGAGTGGAGCTTTAGAGTGGAGCTTTAGAGTGGAGCTTTAGAGTGGAGCTTTAGAGTGGAGCTTTAGAGTGGAGCTTTAGAGTGGAGCTTTAGAGTGGAGCTTTAGAGTGGAGCTTTAGAGTGGAGCTTTAGAGTGGAGCTTTAGAGTGGAGCTTTAGAGTGGAGCTTTAGAGTGGAGCTTTAGAGTGGAGCTTTAGAGTGGAGCTTTAGAGTGGAGCTTTAGAGTGGAGCTTTAGAGTGGAGCTTCAGAGTGCAGAGTGGAGCTTTAGAGTGGAGCTTTAGAGTGGAGCTTCAGAGTGCAGAGTGGAGCTTTAGAGTGGAGCTTTAGAGTGGAGCTTTAGAGTGGAGCTTTAGAGTGGAGCTTTAGAGTGGAGCTTTAGAGTGGAGCTTTAGAGTGGAGCTTTAGAGTGGAGCTTCAGAGTGCAGAGTGGAGCTTTAGAGTGGAGCTTTAGAGTGGAGCTTTAGAGTGGAGCTTTAGAGTGGAGCTTTAGAGTGGAGCTTTAGAGTGGAGCTTTAGAGTGGAGCTTTAGAGTGGAGCTTTAGAGTGGAGCTTTAGAGTGGAGCTTCAGAGTGCAGAGTGGAGCTTCCGAGTGGAGCTTCCGAGTGGAGCTTCCGAGTGGAGCTTCAGAGTGCAGAGTGGAGCTTCAGAGTGCAGAGTGGAGCTTTAGAGTGGAGCTTTAGAGTGGAGCTTTAGAGTGGAGCTTTAGAGTGGAGCTTTAGAGTGGAGCTTTAGAGTGGAGCTTTAGAGTGGAGCTTCAGAGTGCAGAGTGGAGCTTTAGAGTGGAGCTTTAGAGTGGAGCTTTAGAGTGGAGCTTTAGAGTGGAGCTTTAGAGTGGAGCTTTAGAGTGGAGCTTTAGAGTGGAGCTTTAGAGTGGAGCTTTAGAGTGGAGCTTTAGAGTGGAGCTTTAGAGTGGAGCTTTAGAGTGGAGCTTCAGAGTGCAGAGTGGAGCTTTAGAGTGGAGCTTTAGAGTGGAGCTTTAGAGTGGAGCTTTAGAGTGGAGCTTTAGAGTGGAGCTTTAGAGTGGAGCTTTAGAGTGGAGCTTTAGAGTGGAGCTTTAGAGTGGAGCTTCAGAGTGCAGAGTGGAGCTTTAGAGTGGAGCTTTAGAGTGGAGCTTTAGAGTGGAGCTTCAGAGTGCAGAGTGGAGCTTTAGAGTGGAGCTTTAGAGTGGAGCTTTAGAGTGGAGCTTTAGAGTGGAGCTTTAGAGTGGAGCTTTAGAGTGGAGCTTTAGAGTGGAGCTTTAGAGTGGAGCTTTAGAGTGGAGCTTTAGAGTGGAGCTTTAGAGTGGAGCTTTAGAGTGGAGCTTTAGAGTGGAGCTTTAGAGTGGAGCTTCAGAGTGCAGAGTGGAGCTTTAGAGTGGAGCTTCAGAGTGCAGAGTGGAGCTTTAGAGTGGAGCTTTAGAGTGGAGCTTTAGAGTGGAGCTTTAGAGTGGAGCTTTAGAGTGGAGCTTTAGAGTGGAGCTTTAGAGTGGAGCTTTAGAGTGGAGCTTTAGAGTGGAGCTTTAGAGTGGAGCTTTAGAGTGGAGCTTTAGAGTGGAGCTTTAGAGTGGAGCTTTAGAGTGGAGCTTTAGAGTGGAGCTTTAGAGTGGAGCTTTAGAGTGGAGCTTTAGAGTGCAGATTCAGAGTGCAGAGTGGAGCTTTAGAGTGGAGCTTTAGAGTGGAGCTTTAGAGTGGAGCTTTAGAGTGGAGCTTTAGAGTGGAGCTTTAGAGTGGAGCTTTAGAGTGGAGCTTTAGAGTGGAGCTTTAGAGTGGAGCTTTAGAGTGGAGCTTTAGAGTGGAGCTTTAGAGTGGAGCTTTAGAGTGGAGCTTTAGAGTGCAGATTCAGAGTGCAGAGTGGAGCTTTAGAGTGGAGCTTTAGAGTGGAGCTTTAGAGTGGAGCTTTAGAGTGGAGCTTTAGAGTGGAGCTTTAGAGTGGAGCTTTAGAGTGGAGCTTTAGAGTGGAGCTTTAGAGTGGAGCTTTAGAGTGGAGCTTTAGAGTGGAGCTTTAGAGTGGAGCTTTAGAGTGGAGCTTTAGAGTGCAGGTTCAGAGTGCAGAGTGGAGCTTTAGAGTGGAGCTTTAGAGTGGAGCTTTAGAGTGGAGCTTTAGAGTGGAGCTTTAGAGTGGAGCTTTAGAGTGGAGCTTTAGAGTGGAGCTTTAGAGTGGAGCTTTAGAGTGGAGCTTTAGAGTGGAGCTTTAGAGTGGAGCTTTAGAGTGGAGCTTTAGAGTGGAGCTTTAGAGTGGAGCTTTAGAGTGGAGCGTGGAGCTTTAGAGTGGAGCTTTAGAGTGGAGCTTTAGAGTGGAGCTTTAGAGTGGAGCTTTAGAGTGGAGCGTGGAGCTTTAGAGTGGAGCTTTAGAGTGCAGAGTGGAGCTTTAGAGTGGAGCTTTAGAGTGCAGAGTGGAGCTTTAGAGTGGAGCTTTAGAGTGCAGAGTGGAGCTTTAGAGTGGAGCTTTAGAGTGCAGAGTGGAGCTTTAGAGTGGAGCTTTAGAGTGCAGAGTGGAGCTTTAGAGTGGAGCTTTAGAGTGGAGCTTTAGAGTGGAGCTTTAGAGTGGAGCTTTAGAGTGGAGCTTTAGAGTGGAGCTTTAGAGTGGAGCTTTAGAGTGGAGCTTTAGAGTGGAGCTTTAGAGTGGAGCTTTAGAGTGGAGCTTTAGAGTGGAGCTTTAGAGTGGAGCTTTAGAGTGGAGCTTTAGAGTGGAGCTTTAGAGTGGAGCTTTAGAGTGGAGCTTTAGAGTGGAGCTTTAGAGTGGAGCTTTAGAGTGGAGCTTTAGAGTGGAGCTTCAGAGTGGAGCTTCAGAGTGGAGCTTCAGAGTGTCAAGAGCAATGCCAATAGCTCTAACTTTAACAAAGGCAAAACCATTGCATTGTAAATGCTTGTTATTTTACCGAATCACATGCTCATGCTGCTGCCTGGTTTGTCTACATGCACACAGGCAGAATCACTCGGTACAAAATGGCTCCTGTTCACTCGTCAGTACGGTCTTGCGCCGCCCCACCTTCCCCCTGCCAAATACATTCATTCCAAATACTGCTTATTTTCACAAAAAATAATTCTCGGCTAGCGCTCAGAAGCCTTGAAGCTTTGATTGAATGACACTGCAGTTTGATGCCCCACTCGTTTTTTGATGCTATGCGTTCCAGACACTGATTTTATTAAGACTCACTTGGAGCTCTAAACTGTCACTTGATCTTTCTTTGGGTCATTTAGTTTGCCCGGAAGGACTAACATATCTGTGAAACCCTCTTCTTTTATAGTTTGAGCATCGTCTTCGTTTAGCAGGATAACATTATATATTTGAAAATACAAATATCCGGGAAGAACAGCGAGCAAATCTCCGCGATGTTGGGCATTCTCCTATCATAAAGGAAGCGTGTTGGTGGGACCTGTGGCATCTAACGCATCATTTAACCCTATATGCGTGGGCACCTACCACAATAATGTATAGGATGAGTTTGTTCCGTTCCCGTTTTTAATTTGATGTAAAACTCAAATCACTGCACACTCTACTACACACTCTCTACTACACACTCTCTACTACAGTCACTACTCTCTACTACACATTCTGCTACACACTCTCTACTACAGTCACTACTCTCTGCTACGCACTCTACTCTCTACTACACTCTACTACACACTCTCTACTACACACTCTACTACACACTCTCTACTACAGTCACTACTCTCTGCTACGCACTCTACTCTCTACTACACACTCTACTACACACTCTACTACACACTCTCTACTACAGTCGCTACTCTCTACTACACACTGTACTACACACTCTACTACAGTCACTACTCTCTACTACACACTACTACACACTCTCTACTACAGTCACTACTCTCTACTACACACTCACTACACACTCACTACTACAGCCACTACTCTCTTCGACACACTCTATACTAGACACTCTCTACTACACACTATCTACTACAGTCACTACTCTCTACTACACACTGTACTACACACTCTACTACAGTCACTACTCTCTACTACACACTACTACACACTCTCTACTACAGTCACTACTCTCTACTACACACTCTACTACACACTCACTACACACTCACTACTACAGCCACTACTCTCTTCGACACACTCTATACTAGACACTCTCTACTACACACTATCTACTACAGTCACTACTTACTACACTCTCTACTACACTCTCTACTACACACTCTACTACACACTCTACTACACACTCTACTACACACTCTACTACACACTCTACTTCACACTCTACTACACACTCTACTACACACTCTACATTACACACTCTACATTACACACTCTACATTACACACTCTACATTACACACTCTACATTACACACTCTCTACTACACACTCTCTACTACACACTCTACACTACACACTCTACTACACTCTACTACACTCTACTACACACTCTGCTACACACACGCTCTACTACACACTCTACTACACACCCTCTACTACACACCCTCTACTACTCTCTACTACTCTACTACACATTCTCTACTACTCTACTACACACTCACTACTTTCTACTACACACTCACTACTTTCTACTACAGACTCTCCACTCTCTACTCCACACTCTCTACTCCACACTCTCTTCTTCAATCTCTCTACCTCAATCTCTCTAATTCAATCTCTCTACCTCAATCTCTCTACTTCAATCTCTCTACTTCAATCTCTCTACTTCACATTCTGTATTACACACTCTCTACTACACACTCACTACTCTCTACTACACACTCTCTACTACACACTCTACTACACTCCCTACTACACATTCTCCTACACACTCTACTACACACTCTACTACACTCACCACTCTACTACACACTCACCACTCTACTACACACTCACCACTTTACTACACACTCACTAGTCTCTACTGCTCACTCTACTACACACTCTCTACTACACACTCTCTACTACACACTCTACTACACACTCACTACTCTCTACTACACACTCTACTACACACTCACTACACACTCACTACTACAGCCACTACTCTCTTCGACACACTCTATACTAGACACTCTCTACTACACACTATCTACTACAGTCACTACTTACTACACTCTACTACACACTCACTACTCTCTACTACACACTCACTACTCTCTACTACACACTCTACTACTCACTTACTACTCTCTACTCACTCTCTCTACTACTCACTACTACTCTCTCTACTACTCTCTCTACTACTCACTCTCTACTACTCACTCTCTACTGCTCATGACAATGCCATTTATTTATCTGTTTCCAAAACCAACACATAAATAAAACATTTGTCATTTACAATGCCAAAAGCGCTAACTTTTGCAAAGGCGAGACCGTTGCATTGTAAATGCTTGTTTAGTTAGTAGACACTCCCTGTCGTAATAGCGTGCTCTTTTCAGAGAGTGATCAATCAATTTCTTAGGGTAACCTCGCTCTCTGAATTTCTTTTTCATTTCCCCCGCATGCCTATGGAAATCTGTTAGATCTGTACAGTTTCTTCTCAGGCGGAGAAACTCCCCAAATGGTATTGAGTCTTTTTGACTTTTGGGGTGATAGCTGTTATAGTGCAGAATGGTGTTACGGTCTGATTCCTTTTTATAGAGTTGTACTTTGAGTTGTCTGTCCTTGCTCTTAATACAGATATCCAAAAAGTTTACCCTCGTTTTGCTATATGCTGCTGTAAATCTAAGATTAGGGTCTCCCAGATTTAGCCATGACAGGAATTCCTCCAGTAACTCTGTGGTTCCCTGCCAGATGAAGAATATGTCATCAATGAAGCGAGCCCAGTTTCGAATATTCTCAAAAAATGGACTCACTTCATTATATATATGCTTGTTCTCAAATAAGCTGACATATATGCAGGCCAGACTGGGCGCGCAGGTTGCGCCCATGCAGGTCCCTTTCTTTTGGATATACAGATCTTTTTTGAAAAGGAAAATATTGTTCAGAAGTACCATGGAGACACATCTAACTATAAATTCTTTGTTTCCACCTACAATCTCTGTATCTTCTAGGAGACTGCTCACTGCTATGATAGTATCTTTCTTCGGTATATTAGTGTAGAGTGACTCTACATCGAGAGTCACCATGAGTTCATTATCCTCGTCAAAATGGGTCCCTTCAACTTTTGCTATCATGTCCTCAGTATCGCGGATGTAGGACTTTTGTTTTTCCACCAGTGGTTTTAAGAACCTGTCCGCATACTGGCTCAGGGGTTCCAGTAGCGAGTCAATAGAAGCCACTATTGGTCTTAGCGGCGGATTATTGAGACTTTTGTGGACCTTTGGCAGTCCATACAGGGCTGGTGTTTTGGGATTAGGGTTATTCAGGAATTTCCATTCATCTTCGGTAATGCCTCCCTCTTCCAAGGTTGTTTGCAGCAGGGTTTCTACATCTTTTTTTAATTTATTGAGTCTGGATTGGGGGACTCTAGCGTAGTGTTGTTCGTTAGATAAAAGACACCTAACTCTTTGGTCATAGTCGGTTGTATCAAATACTACGACTCCTCCCCCTTTATCCGCAGGCTTTATCGTTATGTTAGTGTCTGCGGATAAAGAATTGATGGCCTCTCTTTGCTCCTTATTGATGTTCTGTTCTTGGAAATGTTTTTTCTCCAATAACATACCTATCTCTAATTTTACAATGGATTCGAAAATCTCCAGATTTTTGTCCACCATACCTAGGCTGGGGGTGAATGTGGATTTAGCTCGTAGACCCGAGTCTGTTGGTGGTTCTCTACTCGGTCTATTCTCAAAGAACCTACGTAGTCTAATTTTACGGAAAAAAGCTCTGAGGTCTTTCTCTAACTGGAACTTATTTATACCTGTGGTTGGAACAAAGTTAAAACCCATACCTAATACCTGCTTTTCTGTATTGGTTAAAGTTCTCTGGGATAGATTTATGATTGGAGTTGTATCTAGCGCCAGTATATTTTGTTCCTGGTCCGCTTGTATTCCTGAGGGGCCGGGTTTTGTTGATAATCCTGCTCCTGTTCTCTTTGGACAGGTCTCTTGGAGTATTGACCCCTCCCTCTGTAACGGAAGCTCCCACGGCTTCTCTGTGGGTGCTGGTCTAAAAAAGGGGTTTCATATTCCCTGTTTGGTCCGGCATATTCCTCATCCTCTCTACAGTGTTCTTCCTCCTCTATACTGCTTTCTGATGCCCCTGAGAAATGAACGTGTCTTGGTCTTCTAGGTTGAAACCTTGTCTGGAATCTAGGTTTTGAGCCCTCGTTTCTGTAATTATCAGATTTTTCGGTGTAATAGTCTTTTTGTAAGAAAGGATAAACTACTTCTTGGCTGAATTTGTTTATGTCTTTTCTCATCTTTTGAGTTTTACGGTTGGTTTGATACTCACAATAACCTTTCATGTCTCTATTAATTTCCTCAAGTCTTTTCTTAACATCCTCAACTACATTATTCTCTAGTAGTGCTTTTTCTAACTCCTCCATTTCTTTGATTTCTATGAGGACAGTGGTCTGGGCAGTTTCAATGAAGAGCAGCATAAGATCTCTACTGCATCTATTGCAAATGAATGTCCATGTTTCCAGGAATTTTTGGTTGTCTACAAACAGCCCTGGTTCATTGCGAATTTTCAGTCCTATTGGTATTTTGCCTGCCCTCACATACTGTGTCATAAATTCAGCATGTAGTTCAGTCCTAATGATTTTCTTTTTTAGGTTAATAAGTTGATTCCACTTTTCCCCTCCATTTGGGATAACTGTGATGTTACTGCTGCCTCTATTGGAGCTTAATATTTTGATGAGTTGATCTTCACTAAAGCCAAAGGTCTTTAGTGTATCCATTCTATGATTGGACAAAGACTATTGGGTTTTATTTAGATAGGAAAAACTGTAATAGTCACCATGAAAAACCTAAACTCTCCAGCACAAGGCCGTACTTAACAGATTTCAAAAGAGAGGGTACCCCACTGTCACCAGGGAACAGGGCACAAAGACAACAAGTCAGAGGGAAATCCCTGGAGTGTGCTCGTTTACTTAATGTATCTATAACATTACAGTTACACTAGAACATTTAAATAGCAGGCTACTATGTCTCACTATGCTATGGGGTGAAATGTAATAATAATTTCCACAGAAAAATGAAATTTGTTAACAATCTATTTTTAATAAAAGATTTTTCTTACAATAAAAAAAGCACAACATTTAAAATTTCAAAGAAATATTCCTTGAAAAGTAAAAATACATAAAATCAATCTCTCATATGCACAGTTAGACAATACAGTAATAAAAATACAGAGCAAAGGAATACATATATAACACATTTGCAATTCATAAACAGTAAAAAGTTTTACATAAACAACCTATAAAACAATAAACCCCTATTATGACTGTGGCTCCTGGATATTCTCACCACTGTTAATTTCTAGATCCAACAGCCTAAAATTGCATAGACTACCGTACACAACTGTGACAGAAATGTATGTACATCCAGTGTGTACTAGGCTTCACTTGGATTCTTTCATTAAGAAATGCGTCGACGCGTTTCGGTGCAATACATTTAATTCTGTGGCACCTTCCTCAGGACTTCTTGATAGGGGTTTCCTGTGTCAAGAAGATTTCAAATTTTGAATTCTCTATTTAGGGAGCAAAATAATAATATATCAATATCCATCCTCTCAGATTGTGCACTGTTCACTGTTCGAAAGTTATCTATGTTACCTAGGTTTCTCCTTTGCTAGGGACATTCATATATCTACACGATACAACACGATATGGGATTTCTACCTTCTGTCTGTGATCTTATAATTACAGAAACAGTATACATTACTGCGGTGTAGCTGGTTTTTCTATTGGTATTGTGGTGCAATGTCATTCAGTACCAGTATCATACTTTGTCTCTTAATACAATGCTCACGTTTAAAACATTATCTATGTTACCTCGGTTTCTCCTTTGCTAGGGACATTCATATATCTACACGATACAACACGATATGGGATTTCTACCTTCTGTCTGTGATCTTATAATTATAGAAACGGTATACATTACTGCGGTGTAGCTAGCTTTTCTATTGGTATTGTGGTGCAATGTCATTCAGTACCAGTATCATACTTTGTCTCTTAATACAATGCTCACGTTTAAAACATTTGTATATGTTGGACCTTATTCCCTCCAAATCCATTTCACTGTGGAGACCATTATTTTAAGGGTTTCTAATTAAAGAAGGGGAATTAAAGTGACTAAATTCTCATATTCTCACCTTTACATCGAGGGTGTTCACACCACTAATAAATATGATAAGGGATCCTTGGTGTTGTGGCCTCTCCTTCCGGTTTCCCCTTTCCTCCGCTGGTGGCGGTGTCGTTTTGTGCCTTGCCCCGCCCCTCCCTTGCGCCCCGGTGGCAGTGCGCGTTCAGGGTACCGGGGGTGGGGGGGTCCTCCGCTTCTGAACACCGACCAGTGCGGGTCCTCCGCTGGTGGCGGTGTCGTTGTGTGCCTTGCCCCGCCCCTCCCTAGTGCTCCGGTGGCAGTGTGCGCTCAGGGTACAGGGGGGGGAGGTGGGGGGTCCTCCACTTCTGAACACCGACCAGTGCGGGTCCTCCGCTGGTGGCGGTGGCGTTGTGTGCCTTGCCCCTCCCCTGCGCTCTGATGGCAGAGTGCGCTCAGGGTAGAGGGGGGGGGGGTGGGGGCCCTCCACTTCTGTGCACCGGCCTGTGGGGGTGATCAATTGTGGCTTACTTGTCCTCCGGGCCGTTCTGTCTTCCCCCGGTGTGGTGTCCTTCAGTTCGCCGATGTCTTCCTCCCGGTAGAAGGTGCGGCCGCCATCTTGGTAAGGTTTCCCGGCCTCCGGGGCCTCGCACCCTCTCACCTGCTGTTCACCGGCGGATGGGTCAGGTTACTTCTGCCGACTGGGTCTGTGAGGCAAAACGCCCGTCCTCCGATGTGCTCTTCCTCCCCGTGCCTTCATCGGAGTCAGGCCGCCATGTTGCTTAAGGTGTTCCCGAGCTCCGGTGTTTCCTGATGCCTTCGGTCCCGCTCCTGGGTGTCCTTTATTCGGGACCGCACCTCCGCTTGCCTGCTACACTGGGTATCACCTCTGTGTGCCTCTCTCCGCTCTCTGCAGCCGTCCGACCGCCGATATGATTACGGCGCCGCCATCTTGCCTCTTCACCACGGTTTCGGATTGCCCGCCCAAACTTCGGTTTTACGCTGCTCCGGGGTTTCAATGTCTCTCGTCTCCTTGCTCCGCCGCCTCCTGGAGTAGTGCTGCACCCTTTGTGCTATTTCTCGTGATGTGGGATTTCTTATTTCGACGGATTAATTATCGCCGGCCGGGAGCTCCCGGGAGACACGCCTACCTCGGCATGTTGTTGGCCACGCCCCCGGAGCCCAAGTATCCTTGTTACTCAAATAAAGATCAGGTGGCGTCCCATCAGTGCCTGGTGCCAAAATATTAGTCATACCCAATATACCCTTTCTCACTTCATCCACTGTGAACACAAGATTCAACATCCCTTCGAAGGACTATGAACCCACTAAGTGTGCCATGTCAAACCCACAGTTATATACCCCTTCAAAATGAGAGACCCAACTGTCAGCCGTGATGTGTTACATTAAGAAGGGTTCATCATCTGGGGCAAAGCTCAGCTTATTAATAATAATCCAGAATTTGCACTGTTCTTTAAACAGCTAGGGTGAAGCAAATTGCCCCAAGCTGCATCCCTAATAGCGTTCTTTCTCCTGCAAACTTCAAGCGTGTTTTTTTTCTGACATATCACAAACTTAACAGTATCTCTGGGTTGTCTTTTAAAGTCCTATTTAAATCCCTAGACCCTTGGGAGCATGTTCTGTTGAACCATTTGGTCCGGCTACAGGCTTGGCTTATACAGGGAGATTAATAGCCTCTGAGACTGTGCGTGCAATGATAGAAAAAGCACCCAAAACCTCACCTTGTCTAGAAACACTGTCTAAGCAGTTGGAAAGCTCATTCGCAGAACTAGTGAACAGATTTTGTCTGAGGCGCTCGACTGATACCTGAGTTCACATGAACCTTTTACCTTGACTGGCTGGCTTCAAAACACCGCCAGTCCTATAAATATTCGTTTTTTCCCCTGTCCCCACAAAAAGATATACAGCTAGGATTATGATCACTAATTAGGCTACAGTCAATTCTAACGTCTGAGATCTTAAGATAGATAGGGATGATAGAAAGACAAAATATATAATTGAAGCACACCCTCTAACCTAGGAAAGTAGGATTAACCTCCACCAAATCGGAGTGAACAAGTTTATCAAGCAAGGAGGAGTAATTCTACTCATTTAAGGTAGAGTTTAGGAGGTTCTCTTGTGAGGTGTGTCTCATGTGTAAGCCCTTCAAAAGCAAACATTTATGAAGTCCGGACTTCTAGCGTAGATTCGTTACATTCTTTTATTAAGTTGTTACATGAAGAAATGAGGAAAACCCCACCAGGAGCAGCCACGCTGCTGCTCAGCACATACCCAGCTGACACAGACATCCAACATTCCATCCATCCAACATTCCACACCACACTCATTCTGGCTGAGCAGCAGGTTAACATATGTTACAACGCATCTCCCTTCTTTACGGGGAGCAAATGCATTGTGAAACAAAATAAATAAAGCAATTAAAAGAAAGACAAAATGGCAAATTACATATAAACATGTCGCCAAGAAATTGGATACAATGCATTAGTTAAATAAGAAAAACTGCAAGTTTAAATACTTAAGACCAAGAAAAAACAATGCAACACAATAGTACATGAGAAACTAAGCATAAATAAATACTTGAAAGAATACACTCCAAACCAATGAATAAATAGAAAAAACAACATCACAACTCTTGTCCATTTTTAAAGAAGAAGCAACCTCATATCACAACAACATTGCATCTTAAACCTCATCCATCCAACATCACATCCCGTCTCTTACTCATTCAAACAACAATCCAACAAACCAAACCCCACATGCCATGGATCATGTCAGTTGGCCAGACCGGCACGAAGAGCAACACACGGGGAACAAACCTGAATGCGGTACATAAAGGAACAACAGGGCATGGCCACGAGCCGAGCATGACGGACGTGTTCTGAGGTAGCTCCGTCCTCTGCCCGGAACATTAGCTGTTTATCCTAACTTCCCCGTATCCCACGGGACACCCACTCAAGCCCCGAGAACGCCGTGGGTGAGACGAGTGAAAAGATACAAGCTGCGTGTCCCGGAACGCCCCCGGGAGTGAGCGAGACGGACGGCGCCGGAGAGGCCTAGTTCCGAGAAGCGAGCCGCGGCCTAAAGTTGAAGGGTGACCCGGGCTCGGTGAGCTTTGCTGGTGACTAAGTGAGTGGAGGCCGGTGGAGCTGGGCGATGTCCTGCTGCGGCGGTGTAACTAACAGAAGCTGCACCCGTTACCACAACTTGCTGCACGGTCTGTGAGTGTGCAGCGCAGACGTGGTACATTGGACCGGCACCGGAGACATCATTGAGGCGCGTGAACGCAATATTCGGCACACCGGCACCAGGGGAGATGGCGGCCTCACGGACCTAGCGGGAGAGCTGCAGAGACACTGAGAGCGAATCCGGGAGCCCCACAGGACGCTGTCTGGTATGTGCGGGCCCTGAGAGGGAGCTGTATAATCGGGCCGGAAGGGGTACGCGCCACTGCAGCCGGGCCTGTGCCGGAGGGCGCCACCTTGAGCTTACTG
The DNA here is from genome assembly GCF_964263255.1 of Lissotriton vulgaris. Taxonomy (NCBI): domain Eukaryota; kingdom Metazoa; phylum Chordata; class Amphibia; order Caudata; family Salamandridae; genus Lissotriton; species Lissotriton vulgaris. The sequence continues at coordinate 401,378,614 of NC_141693.1, forward strand.
AAGCGGCCGCCATTGCTCTGTTGTGATCGGAGCGGCCTCCCTGCGGCCAGTGTCGAGACTGATGCTGGGACAATAGTGAGCGCACCGGAACGCCGACGCGGTGAAGAGCACTGCCATAGTGACATACGGAGTGCAACAGGAACAGGTGGGATCCACTTTGACCCTCTGAGAGCTCTCCATGCGGCGCCCTGACTGAGAGATAGCGCCAGTGGTAGAGGGCAGGTCATCAGCCTACTGTTTGCATGTAGCACCGGTCCCTGGAGTGCTGAGAGGCGCGGTTACCCGATTCCCCGGCTATCGTGACACGTCGGACCTCGGTGGGGAGAGCCGCCATTATACGCTGCACCCTCAGCATCACACGCTTGGGGGACCCGCGGAACACCTAGCAGGCACTGGACAGTGGCGCTAACAGGGCCCGGCGATTGGACCGGACGCGATCCTAGAGCTGTGGTACACCTGCCCCCTCACACGTCCAAGTACCAGTGGGAGTGGCTGTGGTTGGTGGGTGAGTGACACCCGAAGACATGCACTAAGTGCATTGGCATTGGGAGCGCAAGTGGGACCTCACCACCGCCATCCTGACGACGAGAGCCATGGGGAGGAACAGGGCCAAGATGTTATGTTATGTTGTTATGTTATGTTAAATAGGTCTTTTATAGCGCACGGCTACTCCAAGGAGTGTCCCGGCGCTTTATGTTTCATGGCCTGAAAAGAAAACAAACAAAACATAATAGTGAAAGTTAAAGAAAGAAAGGCTCCCTAAATTCAAGAACTAGGACAGGAAATCCCTAGCGGGCAAAAAGCCATGTCTTTAGGCCCTTCCTGAATGCCAGCAAATTAGAAGTAGAGCGCAGGGTCACAGGTAGGGAGTTCCAACGCTGCAGAGCTAGCTTCCTGAACAAACGCCCTCCAATGCGGGCTTTTTTCACCCGGGGCACCACTGCCAAGAAGAGGGATTCCGATCTCAAGGATCGTGCCGGATGGTAAAAGGCGAGCCTCCTTTGCAAATATTGGGCTCCCGAGGCATACAAAGCCTTGTGGGCCAATGTCATGGCCTTGAATGTTATCCGCTTCCGGGTAGGTAACCAGTGGAGCGATTGTAATAGGCTGGAAGCACTGGCCCGCCTGTGGAGGCCAAAGATGGCTCGTGCCACCGAATTCTGGGCTACCTGCAGGCATTGCAAGAGGTACTCCGGTAGGCCAAGATATAAGATGTTCGAGTAATCCAATCTTGAGCCGATTAAGGCCTGAACTGTCGTCCTCCTATGCTCCTCAGAGAGCAAAGGGAAGAACTTCTGGAGCATCCTAAGGATGCCAAAGCAAGTTCCTGTGAGAGCCAGAACCTGGGATTTAAGCGACAGCTCGTTATCTATTTTAACTCCTAAGTTCTTGGCTGACTGGGACGAATGAGCTGGGGGGAACATATCGGCGGGCCACCACCCATGCCAGTCCGGATCCGATGGACACCCAAAGAAGAGTATCTCAGATTTATCTGAGTTGCACTTGAGGCTGTTTAGCTGGAACCAATTAAAAACCGCCCCAAGGCACTCACGGATACCCTCTCCATCAAAATCTTCTCCCTTCCGGCAGGTGAAGAGAAGCTGGGTATCGTCGGCATAGGATGCGATATGGGCCCGAAAGACTCCACCAGTGTCGCCAATGGGGTCATGAAGATGTTAAATAGAGTCGGGCTCAACACGGAGCCCTGAGGGACTCCGACTCCCAGTGGCAACATCTCAGCGGAGCCGGGGGAGGCCCAGACTGTTTGTCGGCGGTCGGCTAGAAATGAACGAAACCAGCTGAACACCGTCCCCCTCAGACCGATTTCGTGGAGTCTTGCGAGGAGACCCTCATGGGGGACGGTGTCGAAGGCCGCCGACAAGTCAATCATGACCAGCATAGCTTTGCCTCCTGAATCCAGCGCCTCCTTGATGGACTCCGATACCTCCAATATCGCCGTCTCTGTGCTTAAATTGGGGCGGAAGCCAGATTGAGAGGCATGCAATAGCTCGTAAGACTCCAAAAAATTGGAGAGCACACCATGTACATGCTTCTCCAGGATTTTAGCCAATGCAGGAAGAAGCGAGATGGGCCTGTAATTGGCGGGGACTTCCGGGGCAAGGCTCGGTTTCTTAAGAAGGGGGATGACTATGGCCTGCTTCCATGTCTGCGGAATTACCCCCTGACTCAAGGAAAGGTTCAAAAGTGGGTTGGCCAGAGGATTGATAATAGCCGCCATTTTAGCTAGGAATTTGGCCGGGCAAGGATCAAGGGGAGAGCCAGATTTGAGATTTGTCATGAGTGACAGCGACGAAGGTATCGAGAGTGACGGGAAAGCTGCCAGGACTGGGCCTGATGAAATGGGGTGGACTGACCCATCCAAGAGGCTAGGATAAGCATCGACCGGCCTAGCAGGAAAGGAGTCCTGAATCAGCCTAATCTTCGTAGTGAAGAAGTTGGCAAGGGTGGCAGCCCATGTCTCGGGGAGGGCAGCCTGAGCTGAGTTAGGGCGCGGGGTCGTAAATTCCCTAATAATCGAGAAGATCTCCTTGCAGGAGTTTGCAGCATCCTCGATTCTCCTAGAAAAATAGCATTTTTTCTCCTGGAGAATTTCCCGATGGTAGGCTTTAACCATCGATCTATAGGTATGCCTTGCCTCCGCATCGTACTGCGACCGCCACACCCTTTCGGCAACTTTGCATTGCCTCCGGGAGTGCGCCAGCACTTCGGTGAACCAAGGGGCCGAAACGCGTTTCAAATTGGTACGAGGGGGAGTCACAGGGGCTAGATCGTTCAACCTATCTGTAAACCACATCTGCAGGGTTTCAAGATCTTTATCCAGATCACCGGTAAAGGAGACGGGATGGTCTTGTAAAGCCTGGGCCAGCATCTCCGGGGTCCCCCGATGATACGCCCTTGCAGCTATTCCCTGATGTCTCATAGTAGTGGTTGCTGGTTTCTTGTGCCAAGTATATAAAAATAGGCTAGCCGATGGTCGGACCATAATACCGGCAACACTGCTGTCACCTCAACCGGGGATGTAGAGTATGGCCCTTATCATGAGTTGGTCCAGAAAGATAGGGGGACAGGCCTAGAGAAGCAGTGATATCAATCATTTTAGACGTATCCGGTCAGAGCTATCTTCCATATGGAAATTAAAATCTCCGGCCAGTACACCGTGCTCCGCTCTTAGGGTCAGCGTCAAAATTATTGACTGAAGCTCCTCAAAGAAGGATCCTGCCGGGCCAGGGGGCCTATAAACTACGAGCCCCTTAAAAGATTGTTGGGATGACAGAGATATGGAGAAAGCAAGGGATTCAGCACCCGTGATGGCCTCTGTGTGGATGATGGAACGCATAAAGGCTTTTTGCACCACGAGAGCCACACCCCCCCTCTTCCTATTACTCTGTCTTGCCTGAAGATGTTGTAATCTGAGGGGATCGCAGTAGCAATGTCTGGGTGTGATGACTCACCTAACCATGTCTCTGTCAACATCAGGCATACAGGTTTTTTCGGTAGCCAGGAGATCAAAGATTTCCTGGGCATGTCTGCGAACAGATCTGGTGTTGAGGAGTCGGCAGAGATGTTTGACGTTCCCTACCTCCCTACTACGTGTAGGAGGCGGAACAATGGCGAGATGCCAACTACAACCCGGACATTTGTGCTTGCCCATATAGCGGCCAGGGAATACCACATGACCGGTACAAGACAGCTTTTGGAGTGAGCGAAGCTCCAGGGACGAGTAGCGTCTCATAGTAGCACTGAGGCAGGTGTATGTAAAGAAAGAGCAAGTCTGCCACGCCGAACGCCTCCGGGACGCTGACGGGCGCAGACGGGCAGGACTCTGGCACGACCCCGGCGCAGGTCCGGCGCGTCCGCTGCGCGGAAGGGAGTAGGTAATTTTTATAGCGCTGCTAGAGCATGTGGACGGCCTGGCCTACACCCAATATGGCCGCCAAAGTCAGATCCCAGCCCTCTGCGTCAATGCTCAGCCGAGGGCGGTCTGGAGATAGAGGAAGGGTGAAGGAGCAGCGAAGCGCCAAGGAGCGCTAGGAAGTCTCTAAACTCTAAACTCTGACGCTTATTAATCAAGCGCAAAGCAAAACAGGCACAGCATTAAAAGTCGAACACACAGGTTTTAAAAGTGCAAGGAAAGAGAGAGACCTCCCGGCTTCCGCCTCAGGAGGGAAAAGGTCATAGCAAATGGGCACAAATGCGGACATCCAGTCCACTGGCTCGGACGACCCACTGGCCTCCTCAAACATTGAGATAATACCGCCAACGGGCAAGTGCACACAGGACGCTAAGCTGGACCTCATACTGGCCGAAATAAAGGCATCCAGGGGGGCGCTGAGACGCGTATGGACAACATGGCGACTGGCTTGTTGCTCCTGAGGGCAGACCACAACAAGCTAGCCGAAAAGGTCTCGGAGCATAAGATAGCGCTTGACGACCTGATATCGCAGCAGACTGATCACTCCACGAAAATGATGCATATGGAGAAACAGCTTAAACTGCTCTGGGACAAGATGGACGATGCGGAAGGGCGGGCCCGCCGCAATAATGTGCGAATTTTTGGAATTCCGGAGCGCAGTGAAGGGAGGAACCCCACGCAGTTTGTCGAGGATTGGCTGAAGAAGGTCGTGGGACCGCAAGATCTTACCTTGTTGTACAGCGTGGAGAGGGCGCACAGAATGCCAGCGAAGCCACCTAGGCCGGGTGCACCGCCGCGACCGCTGATAGCGCGCCTTCTGCACTACAAAGACAGAGACTCAGTGCTGAGAGTGGCGAGAGAAAAACCACCACTGAGATATGAGGATAAGACCATCTCAGACTTCACCCTGGCGGTGCAGAAGGCCAGGTCGACATTTCTGGGGTAAAGCGCAAACTGCGGGATAGAAACCTGAAATATGCACTGCTATTCCCGGCCCGCCTCAAAATAATACATGGAAACAAATCATATTTCTTTGACACACCTGAGGAGGCGGTGGAGTGGATGGAGGTGGCTCTGACACCATTGAATACGCAGGAACCGTTTGAGTAGGACCAAGGTGGAGGACCTTCGCGCCAGGGGGAGCAGCGGACTGACACGAGTGAAGAACACACGAAGGGGTCCACAGCGAGCGGTGGGACAACGTCGGCTCGAGCTTGGGCAGCAACTCTGACTCACACACAGAGGTGTCGGGCTCTGCTAACAGCCTGCAGCTCTTCCCCAAAATTACTGCCCAAGTGGCGAATGACTTCTGATTGTAACCGTAGAAGACTCCGGTTGGTAATGTATGAGATTTGCATAGGAACGAGAGTGGACTGACCGGGAATGGGGACACACTGGCTTAGGGCACGCTGTAGTAACACCAACAGGTCCCGAGCGAGTGTAAGTGGGTACCACCCCCACAAAGCATAGACATGTTCTGGTTTAACTGTTGCCCACGTTGGGCGATAATGTTTGGACCTCAGGTTTTTTCACTTGGGGACCTCGAAGTTAGGGGGTTACACGTTTTGATGGCACTTGGGACACTACATATGCTGCATGCAACCTTTCTGGTACAGGGCCTGTTGAAAACACCTGACACGGACCGCAATGGGGACTCTTAACACCTACAAAATATGCACCTGCAACGTGCGAGGCATGGGGTCCATCCATAAGAGACATAGACTTTTGGCACAACTTAATCGGAGGCACGTCATGGTAGCATGCCTTCAGGAAACTCATCTGAACAGTGCAGAGAGCGTAAAGCTGCTTA